>NC_092140.1:5501386-6142100 GCF_043159975.1 Macaca nemestrina
CGTCTCCACTTCACTAGGTACGTCTCCTCCAACCACATCCAGACTTCCAGAAATTGCTGCTTACTCTTGTCAGACACGCTTCCCCTTCATTCTAGGATTGCGCTTTCATGCCAGAAGTTACAAATGTATGTGACAAAGCAAGTAAAGCTAATGAGTGGCATGGACTGGGTGACCAGCCTAGGAATTGAAGGGGACTGCAGTGCAACTGGAGAGCACAGTCTTCCACCTGACCGCATGGCTGCCACGCAGTCCACCAAGCCCCAGTCACAGCATCCACGTGAGAACATGGGCTACTGCTGCCACAACCTCCAGGGTTTGCAGTGTGGGGGAGTGCGTGACATTAGGAGATGATCTTCTCATTTAAAAACATCATGTCTATCATAAGTGTGGGCCACATCTGTAACACCTTATCTGTGTTGTTTTCCTTCTTCTATCATTTTAGTGGGGGCTTGGTAAGAGAAGAAGATGAAAACCTACTGCGAATCTGTACCATTTCAGAAGAATCTTTCTGTTCCCACTTGATTTTGTAACTTGTTTTTGAGATATGATTTACATATATAAAATACATTGTTTTACAGTGTACAGTTGTGTTGGTTTTAGTACATTCATAGTTGTGTGAAAATTACCACGATCTAACTCTAGAACATTGCCATCGCCCCAAAAACGAACTCTATCCCCTTAGCAGTCACTCCCCATTCCTCTCCCCTCTAACCTCCAGGAATCACCAATCCCATTCTTATCTCTATGAATTTACCTATTCTGAATATTTTACATCCAGATTCATGTAAATGGAATCGTGCAATAAGTAACCTTTTATTGTCTGGCTTCTTTCACTTAGTATAATTTTTTTTCAAAGTTCATCCATGTTATAGCAGGTATCAGTACTTTTATTTCTTTTTATGGTAGAAAAATATTGCATTGTATGTATATACCATATTATATTTATTCATTTATTGATGAACATTTTGGGTTTATGAATACTGCTATGATGAATATTGCTGCTGTGAACATTTGTGTACATGTTTTGCGTAAACAAAGTTTTTCAGTTTTCTTGGGTATATGCCTAGAAGTAGAATTTCGGGGTCGTATAGTAACGTATTGTTTAACTTTTTGAGAAACCACAACACTGTTTACCAAAGTGGCTGAATTCTACATTCCCACCAGCAATATATGAGGGTTTCAATTTTCCCCCTTTCTTCTAACACTTTTTGTGGCCTGCTTTTTTAATTTCATCCATCCTAGTGGGTACGAAGTGGTATCTCATTGTGGTTTGGATTTGCATTTATTTGATGACTAATTTAATTAAATGTCTTTTCAAGTACTTATTCACCTTGTATATCTTCTTTGGAGAAATACCTACTCAAATTCTTTGGCCATGTTTTTATTGGGTTATTTTTCATTATGTCGTTGAGTTGTAAGATTCCTTATACATTCTGGGTTTTTATCTGATATATCATTTGCAAATATTTTCTTGCATTCTGTGGATTTTCTTTTCATTTTTATGATTGTATCCTTAAAAGCATCATTCCTACTTAATATTCAAAAAACAGAATGAATATGGAATTTTACTACCTGTTTTTTTTTTTTTTGCTGTCAAAAAGTTTATTTTATATCACTTATGATGTCCTGGTGATGAGCTAAATTTGCATTTCCAAAATAAACTTGATTGCGTCCTAATTTCTTAAATATATAGTTCTGTTACTTGTTTGTTTGCTTATTTGTATTTTGCCTCCTTCTGGCTTACACCCGGAAGATTTCATATAACCTGATTACTTTGAGCCAACCCTGGCCCCAACTTTGTTAAACTGTATTAGCAGATCTGACACAGTGCCAGTGTAAAATACTACATTTATGGTCATTAAGCCTTTGTGTTTCTAATATTTTCAGACTTTACTATTTAATGCATTCTCATTCAGTGCACCAAGGATGTAACATATTGGCTCCCCTGGGGCACACAGGGCCCACAGACTTGTTTGGTTTGGCACACACAATGCTACAAACATTGGGATGGCACCCATAGAAATTTAGAGATTCAGTGTTACTTAAAAAATTTGATCAGCTGGTACCGGGATCATTTACCCACCCAGCAACAAGCAGTGGGACTGGTTTCCAGTTTCACTTTAAAACAGAGTAGGTGGACTCCAGCTTGCCATCATTTCCTGCAGTGCCAATTATCATTCAGTCATCGACAATATCCTTTGACTCATGTATAAAAGTTTGTCATCTCTGGAGCAAAAGTCAGAACATTCATATATTCATCATAAATTTAGTCTTCTATGTTGTCTGCACTTCTTTCTAGACTACATTTGCCGTGTGTGTGTCTGTGTGTGCAGGAGATTTCGTAACTCAGCCTTGAACAAGGCATAATGTTTGACATATGTTAGGATAAAAAATTAGTTTTTGGCCCTGATGTTCTGCCTAATCATGGTTGAGTCTTCTCACATCTGCTGCTGAAAAGTAGATTGGTGTGCAAAGCCCTCAGTCTGACGCCCAGGTCCAACATGCAACAGGCTATTATTTTCAATCACAGTGTCTTCTTGCCTCACAACCCACACAGCCCTCCGCACCCACTGGCACAGGGAATAGACTGCAGCACAAGCAAACAGAGATTCACAGCTACCCCTGTTACCAAGATTTTGCCTGTCTGCGCCTTGCAGATGTTGTTTATCTGGGGGCCCTACATCCCTCAGAGGGCACTGTAACACTGCCAGTTGGGCTCTAAATTTTGTGCATTCTTTTTAAAGATTTACAGTATCTCTGACTTTATCGCTGGGCCTGAAAAATACTTAATTATCTCCTTGTCAGGTGCCTGAGTCACAAATAAAATGTTGCAAATAACGGAAAACATCTTCCTATCTTTTCTCAGATGTTGTCTGCTTCCTGAAAAGAAGCCAACATGTCTTCTAAGTTTTTCTCCAGCCTCCACCACAGACCCTATAATTAAAATTAATTCTTCCCAGATTCTGTCACCGAGTTGACAGCTCAGTTCTTCATGGTGATAAAGGGTGTTTACTTTTCTGTATCTTTCATAGGTATCTATTGGTAGGTTGATGGTGGTTATAGACCAGACGACGGTGAAGATAATGCAGGCGATGATGATGCTGGTGATATTCGTGAAATGAATTTAACACTTTCTCTGGGCCAAGCACTACCTTATGGACTGACACATCCATAAACTCCTGTGGAGTCTGAAGCTCTCCTTCTCCTCCTTCTCACATTTTTGCATTTCACTTTTCATGCCCATAATGCTTCTATCTGAGTCTGGCTTGGAGAATTTTGCGTGGCCTGAAATCTTGTGAAACTGGGATCTGGTTATTTTGTACCATTTGGAAACTAAAATAGAAACACTAAATTTACGGAGCACTAAATTGTGTCAAGCATCATTTGATACATTTGTGTTAAGGATTTCACTTAATATACGTAATTTCGTAAGGAACCAATACTGATAATTCAGAGACTGAATGATATCAAAAATATGTTTAGTCTCCTTGTTTAATGCAATAAATACACTTACCTTGAAAACACTTAAATTCAGTGTGTGCCTATGTGTGTGTGCGGTGGTGGGGGTTTGGTGTGTGTATGTGTGTGTTTAGTGGGTATAATATTAATAATATTAAGTGTAATAATAGAAATCTAAGATACAGAACATAGGATGGAGAGATTTTCTCTGCCAAGTGGGGGGATTCCCTGAAAGTAAGGCCTGTCTTTGGTGTTGAAGCTTGATTATCCCATTTTAAAGATGAGGAAACTGACTCAGACACATTAAAGAGTTTGAAAAAAGCTACAGATACATGAAAGGTTCAATAGTATGCCTATTTTACAGTTATCCAATAGTCATTTTTCATCTTTTGCAACACTGAATAGCAATTTTAACTTTTTCACTATTTTAATAAATCCTTAATCTAGCTCAGAATATCAGCTCCCAAAACACCTTTCAGGTTATTTTATGAGACATTTTAACTAGTTTTTCTTTTAACTAGCATGCAAATAAAAATATGTAGCTCAGCTGACAACAATCTGTTTTAATTTTTCAGATCACCAGCTATTCTAATTATCCAACACTCAGCACCATCCACCCACCATGCTTCATTGAACTGATGGTGCAGGGATGTGTGTGTGTGTGTGTGTGTGTGTGTGTGTGTGTATTATACATATAGCATGTACATTAATAAATAATTTCTTCCATCAAACATTATTTCATGAAGTTTTGTCAATCAGGCATCTTTCAAAGATGTATGTAGGCCACTGTCCTCAAAAGAAGTTAAGTCATTCTTGCAAATAACATCCACCAATAATTTTAATAGTTTATAAGAAATTACTCTTACATAAATAGAGAATACAGCAAATTGTTTCTCACTCAGATATATCCTGTAAGGAATTAGTTATAATGTTTGAAAAGTATGCATTACATTTATATTTGTTTTATAATAACCTGAAACAATTAAGCTATATTATGTTTGGCTTTAAATTATATTCAAAGCATATGTAAGGGTTTCATTAGTTTAAATAAAGCCATTATTGTATATAAATTAATTTGAATTAAATTATGTGTTCTAAAAACCAAAGTATTCAGTTATAAAATATCAATTTAATGCATGATATAATTCATTCTAAATGCCCAAGTTAAGAACAAAAAGAAGAAAACAACTGTAATCAAATGTCCTGGTATGTGGACAATATGGTAATGAGCAAAAGTGATGGGAAAAATTGATTTAATTTAAGCTGCTCAATTTCACTTTCATTATTTTAGTTGCTCAGTAGAAACCTCACATTAGTTATCTGCTCATCAGTTGTGAAAAGTTTTGTGATAAGAAATCAAGCTTTCTTGAACACGCAGAAAGGGTGACGTAAGGGTGGCGTTAAGCTGGCATAATCACCAATTCCAGGCGTGGTTTTCATTTTTGTAGGCTCATTAATGTGATTATTAGTCCACCCAGAGGTCATCACGGTCCAGCATACAGACAATGGCGAAATTCAAACTTTCATGAAAATACGCCTACCAAGTGGATGAGAAGCCTGGGCTGCCCGGTAGTCAGCCTTTCCTCATAGATGAGGTCTCACGGAAGCCATTGCAACAAGGGGAGTTGGGTGATGGTCTTCATGGGTTTGGTCCACATGCCATGCTCATCTCCTGTAGTGTTATATCTTAGCCACTAACTGAGTATCTGCATTCAGGGGCCACACCCTTTTTCATCCACAGTGAAAATCTTAAATTCTTAAGTTCCTTAATACTGTTAAATACTTTACCATGCTTTGAGGTAATTTGCATAACCACTCTTTGTATTTAATTCTCAATACCTTGATCACTAACTCTTGTACAACTTACAAATCAATTGGTTTACTTCTCATTATTCCATATGAAAATTTTTCAGCTAAGTGAAAGATGGAAACTGTAAAAGCATATGGTTTTCACCTTTTTCAATAAAATAGTCATGAAAATGGTTTAATTAATTACTTATTTATTTGACTTAGGTGTTTAGAATGAAAGATGTGGTCTGATTGTAGAATATTTTTTTCAATCTTTTAATCTTCAATAAGTTTTCATCTTAAGCACAAAAGATTGTTTATTTTTCCCAAACTTTCACATAATTTTCAGAGTGGACAAGAAGCATCAGAAATATTATAATAAATATTTCAGTGACATCTGGGGACATTAATACATTTTAAATTGCATCTGTCAATCTAAGCAAGAGAGAGGATTCATGCATTTATGTAACAAATACTTATTGAGATCCATTTTGTCTCAGCAACTAGAAATATAGAGATAAATAGACCCCTAAAAGTTTCACTTTTAAAATTGTATAGCAATTAGTATATACCTCTGCTTGGGCAAATGCTTATTATACACTAAATGGTTTTTTAATATCTCCCTACTTACTAGACTGTAGGTCGCATGTGAACCCCTTTTGAACCAGAGGCTACAGTCTAGTAAGTAGGGAGATATGCAAAAACCAGTTAGTGTATAATAAGCATTTGCCCAAGCAGGGGTATATACCAATTGCTATACAGTTTTAAATGTGAAACATTTTGGTTAACTTGAGGCCATCCAGAATGGCCCCATTATGAAAGCAGCAACTAAGAAGAGATGTGTGGATCAAAAAGGAGTTTTTCAATTAACAGGTTGCAGAGGACACCCAAGCCAAAGGGAACATCATCTACAAAGACAACAGTGTGAGAGAAAGTGGAAGATTATGGTATATATAAGTAGTTCCATATGGCTAAATAAAAAGTATGATGACAAAGTGTACTAGGAAGTGAGGCTGGACAAAAGGCAAGAGACTGGTTTAGAAAGGAATGTGCAAACTCAGGAAAATATTTCAGAATTTGACAAGAAAAGGGGAGTTGCTGGGTTTTTTTCAGTTGAACTTTTTAATTTTTAGATAATTGTTGATTCACGTTTAGTTTTAAGAATTCATGTCCTTTGCAGGGACACTGATGAAGCTGGAAACCATCATTCTCAGCAAACTAACACAGGAACAGAAAACCAAACACCTCATGTTCTCACTCTTATGTGGGAATTGAACAATGAGAACATGCACACAGGGAGGGGAACATCACACACCAGAGCCTGTAGCGGGGAGGCTGGGGAAGGGAGAGCATTAGGACAAATACCTAATGTAGATGATGAGTTGATGGGTGCAGCAAACCACCATGGCACGTGTATACCTATGTAACAAACCTGCACGTTCTGCACCTGTATCCCAGAACTTAAAGTATAATAAAAATAAATAATATGAAGAGATCCCATGTACCTTTTACCCCCTCCCCAAGTTTCCCATCTTGGGAAACAAGGCTACATCTTGTAAAACTGTTTTTACATTAGGAGAATTGGTCTGTGGACAATGTGAGACATATTGATGAAAGAATGGGACATGGAGCCATCCAGGAGGCTGACCCATGACTCAGGATAAAGAAAAGGTGGGCATAGTTTAAGCTGGTGCTTAACTATGGTGTTCACACAGGCAGAACCGTATGTGTGAAGTTGAAAAGGGGAGGACAGGATATTATGTGTCACGTAATTATAATAATAAGTCATCAGCGTTGGGTAATTGATCGGATGCTGGTACTATAGAAAGAAAGGGATGTAGAAGGTTTTCAGATTCCTATACTTGAAGATGTAGGTGAGTCCCCAAAATATAGAGAAGGGGTAACAGTAGGTGAAGTAAAATGACTGATAATCATGATGAAATATATCAAACAAAAGTCACTGATGTCCTTAGAAGGAACATTTGAAAGAGGTTAATTGTTCTTGCTCCCAGCTGGGCTTCTGGGGAGAAGAGGCTAAACTCACTGTGGCCAATTCCTTAACTCATTTCCCCTTCAATTTACTGTTCAGTTTACACTGCAATCTAGTTTCTTATTAAATGGTGACTATAGTGTTTGAAAGGCATTGAATAGTAATAAATGCATGCACCTAGGAGTGTGAGAATTTCTTTCTAAGAATCAGGTCTTCTTTCTGCATGGTTCCCAAAAAAGATATACATAAAGAAAAATGGAAAACAGAAAATCAGAGTTTCTCTTTAACATTCATTACTCAAGTGCCTGATACTTGGTTCCAATAGAAATGGAGGATATTATTTAGTTTTAAGGCCTAAACAGAGTCTCTCCTTTCTGCTAAGCTGAATTTAAATTGTGTAACCAGCCCATCACCAATGTACCAAAGAGCTCAGACCACCACTGATGATAGCTCTCCCATGGAAAAAGAAGAGAAAAGGAGGAGGGTGGATGAGTCTCCTGTCAGGGTTCGAGTCCTAGACTGGACCCATTACTATTCTGCACCAACAGGGACTGAAAAAGAACCCAAAGATCAAACCACTCAGAATGTTGACCTTTTTGCCTACCCTGAAAATGTATGTAAATCTCTTTGAACGCTTTTTTCCAGCTTTAAAACTCAGAAATGTCTTTCTCAAAGACCTGGAAGCCATCCCTTTGAAATGTAATAATCAAGGAAGAGGGGGCCAGATCTCACACTCTCTGTGGGACAGTACAGACCTATCTTACAATTAAACATGGATGGCCTAATCACGTTGACCATGAGGTCCCCAACAGCTGTCCACTGGTTCACTCTAGTGCTTAGAAACTCTCCATCTCAGGTTGCAGTGAGCCAACATCGCGCCATTGCACTCCAGCCTGGGGGACAAAGCAAGACTCTGACTCAAAAACAAACAAACAAACAAAAAACTTAACCAAAGAAACTCTCTATCTTTTGTTTCAGCAGAGTTCAGTTCAATCTCTCTCTTCCCTTTTATAATAGTCTTTTTTTTTTTTTTTTTTTTTTTTTTAAGAGAGTGAGTCTTGCTCTGCTGCCCAGGCTGGAGTGCAGCAGTGTTATCACAGCTTACTGCAGCCTTGAACCCCTGGGCTCAAGGGATCCTCCTGGCCCAGATTCCCTAGCAGCTTGGATTACAGGTGTGCATGCCACACCCAGTTAAATATTTTTCTTTTTAATTTTGTTAGAGACAGAGTCTCACTACATTGCTCAAGCTGGTCTCAAAGTTCTGACCTCAAAGGTTTACATGTAGCGGACCATTACTAGTTAACAGACAGCATCCCAAGCATTGTTCATCTATTAGCCAAGTTAGCCACACAGGCACACGGCGCCCTAGGGGCAACCCCCTCTTCACACAGGCAGAAGCAAAGTACAAAGATGTCCCATAACCTCCTAAAGTCACACAAGGTCACACAAGTGCCTTCACCAAGACAGCTGTCTCCAGAGGCTGTAGTTGTAAGTACTGTGACCTCATGCCTCATAAGTACGGTTCTGCCCCGTCCTCCAAAAATCTAGCCATTTCCAGAGAGAATGTTTATTACATAATCAAATTGCTAGCAATGGTAGTTCTTTTAGTACTGTGTCACTGGAAGCTGACTGAAACCCTCAGTTTGGTGTTTTAGTGACTACACCTGGGACTTAGGAGAACATCACAGCTTTCTTCAGCTCATTTTTCTGTAACAGCCGCAGCTCCATATGTTAAGCGAATTTGGGTCGAATTGTTCTCATGTGAATACCGAGTGCTAAAAATGGTTTAATTGGAAGCTATAGTTAATTACGAAGACATGAAACTTTTTAGAAAAATGCTGGGAAAAGGTGTTCTTTAAGAAAAAAACATTTTATCGTATCGTTAGTTGACTTTAACTTACGGAATTCTTGGTCATCACTGAAAAATAATTTCTGGGTAATAATCTCGGTTTCTTTTGTAAATAGAATTGTTATAAATATTTCTGAAGAACTATAATAAAGTAACCTGCTAACATGTAAGTCATAATAAGCAAGTGAAGTGTTCAAATTCTCACAAGCAAACTAATATCATATGTTTTTCATGACAGAACAATAAATTGGAAAAAGTATCAGATTTTATATATTCCACCTTCCTTCTTTCAGTCAGGTTAATGGTAGAATTGAAAAATTAGTCCCTTTTTATTTTACAGATGGAAAAGTCAAGATCAACAGGTGCAGTTAGCCAAAGATGACACCACTTCACAGTGACAAAGAGAGAATCAGAATAAGGATGGTATAAAGCTTTCAACTAGAGTCCTAACTTAATAAATTCACAATGGCTTTCTGTGGGCTGTTTGACGAAGGACTCAGTCCAAGCACTCACTGGGAATAGTGTGTTAATTGGTAATGTCTGTCACGTGTGAGGGAGGACTCAGTCCAAGCACTTACTGGGAATAGTGTGATAATTGGTAATGCCTGCCATGTGTGAGGGAGGAGTCAGTCCAAGCACTCACTGGGAATAGTGTGATAATTGGTAATGCCTGCCATGTGTGAGGGAGGACTAAGTCCAAGCACTCACTGGGAATAGTGTGCTAATTGGTAATGTCTGCCATGTGTGAGGGAGGACTAAGTCCAAGCACTCACTGGGAATAGTGTGCTAATTGGTAATGTCTGCCATGTGTGAGGGAGGACTAAGTCCAAGCACTCACTGGGAATAGTGTGTTAATTGGTAACGTCTGCAGTGTGTGAGGGAGGACTAAGTCCAAGCATTAACTAGGACTGTTGTGCCAATGGATTGGTAATGACTGCCATGTACAGGAATGGGGCAGGGAGCACTGTTCCATGGACTGGTCCATGTTCACTGCCCCTTGATGAGATGAAGGGCTTGGAGCCTTTTCACAGGGCTCAGTGGGTGAGCAAATATCATTGCTCACCTGATACAGAACAGCATCTGCAAGTGTTCAGCTGAGTAACTCATGAGGCCAGCCTGGAGTTGGTGCTGCAGCTGGGAGCTCAGGGGCGGGAGGCTGGGAATGACCACGTCGCCTGGGGTGTTCATGAATTTTGTCATGGGCGTCAATGAAAGAGCATTGTGAAGGCAGGAAACAGTTCCGCCAAAACTGCTGAGCGCTGAAGGGCAAGTAAGAGAACAGTGTATTTGGGATGCCTTATGGGTGCTTTAAGAGTTTACATAAGGTAAGTGAATGTGCTGTCATCCCTGGGCACCGGGTTAGTTTTGCTCCTGTCTGCTAATTCCTTGGGGTAGTACATGAAAACTAGTAGTATTTTAAAATGTGCTGAAAATAAACAGAAACATTTGAAAATTCCTGGTTACCCTTACTCCCAGGTGTAAGCGGTTTCCACTGGCGAGCAGTGCTTCCCCAAAACCATCCCACTCCAACCTCCTGTGGTTTGATACCTCCCTGGGTCATGGGCTTCTAAGTTAGCAGCCTCCCCACTGTGTCTCATGACTCCCGGCCCTAGAACAGACTTGTTTAGTGAGCTTTATACCCATACACAAAGAATGAAGTTACTACTATTCTTTTAAGTTACAGAGAAATTAAAAATCACGTTATTTTCTTGGGTGTGCGCTTTGTTTAGTTTTGCACTCCAGACTGGGCAACAAGAGTGAAACTTCATCCCTAAAGAAATACATGCATGCGTACATACATACATACATACATGTATGTAATCCTTTGCAGTACCTAGCTAGTCTGTGTCTAAATACAGTGGTGAAAGTCACCTTTGCAAAGATAGGAAAAAGATGGATTATGTTTCCACTTGCAAAGGCTATTTTAGACTGTCATTATGTTATTTACAATTCTGTAAGCAATGCTTTCCAAAAAAAAGAAGTGACCATTTTCTTTTTTTTTTTTTTTTTTTTTTTTGAGACGGAGTCTCGCTCTATCGCCCAGGCTGGAGTGCAGTGGCCGGATCTCAGCTCACTGCAAGCTCCGCCTCCCGGGTTCACGCCATTCTCCTGCCTCAGCCTCCCGAGTAGCTGGGACTACAGGCGCCCGCCACCTCGCCCGGCTAGTTTTTTGTATTTTTTTAGTAGAGACGGGGTTTCACCGTGTTAGCCAGGATGGTCTCGATCTCCTGACTTTGTGATCCGCCCGTCTCGGCCTCCCAAAGTGCTGGGATTACAGGCGTGAGCCACCGCGCCCGGCCGAAGTGACCATTTTCAACTGGATTTTCAGTATAATAAATGTTTTTTTTAATACCAGATCTCCTTACCATTTTAATAAGTGGTTATTCAAAAGAACAAACTAAAATTTTTATATTTTACACATAATTAAGTTGTATTACAATAGCAAATACTTTTTGAAATTGTGGAAACATTCCTTACTACTTCTGAATTACCTGAGGTTTATTTATCTGGGAGTAGAAATATCAAATTATGTGATGCAAATGTTATTGTTTCAAATGTTTTACTTCCTAATAAAAAATTACCCTGTAACAAATCATGCTACTTCCTTTCATTCATATCCTTGAGTCTTAAATAGTCCTCCTATGAATGAAAAAAATTTAGTTACTGTATCAAGAGAATAATTCTATCCTCCATTTTAAATCTAAGAAAAGTCAGTCTGACTTCACATACCACACAATAGAGAGAAGAGGAGGTAGCATTAGATGACTAGTCACTAGCCTTCTGTAGAGAGACAAGCAAAGTCAAACAGAAAAATAGTACACCACAGCTATTAAAGACCTCCTGCTGAGGTACTTGAATGAAAATGAGTTTTAAAAAACAGGAAAAACAGATTCATTTCATAAGTGAATTGCATAAAATTGCAGCACTGAATACGAAGATGTGTGATTCTAAAATGAAATGCCATGAATATTTTCACATGATTCCACAAATAGCTGCTCTATTATAGTCCGTTGAGTTCAGCATAAAATACAAATATCCAACAGCCCAAAGAATAAAAAGGAAAAGTAAATATTTTATGGCAAAATTAAATCACAAAAGTAAGTGAATTTGAAACATATGTGCAACTCCTGATTTTATGTCATCCATGCTTGAAAAGAGATAGTGGGGACTTGGGAAATTTATGACATTGGACTATTTTAATACATCCATTTAATGTAAATGCCAATGCATTTTATAGCTCACCTTCACTGTGAAGGCTTTAACACAATTTTTCCAAAGTGTAATTTTTTTGGTCTTTAAGACTTTATTTCCAAACCGAAGTCACAAACACTGCAAACATACATTGCTACTTACTGCTACCATTTTCTAACTCAGTAGTTCTCGGCTAGGGACAGTTTTGCTTTGCTACTCCCCAGTGTCAGCTAACAGTGTCTGGAGACATTTGTGATTGTTCTGACTGGAGACAGAGGGAAAGAGTTGCTGACATCTGGTGGGTAGAGGCCAGGGATGCTGCTAAACATCCTACAGCACATAGGACAGCCCCCTGCCCCCAACCAAAGCAAAGAATTATCCACCCAAAATGTCAGTACTGCCACGGCTGAGAAAACCTGATTTAACTGAATTACAAACCTATATGAAACTGTGTAAAATCTTTCAAATTCTTAAAATATAAACTCTTCTATTGTCAGTTAATAGGCTATAACTTAGTTAAAATACCCATGAAATACGCTTAGCAAATTAGACAATAAAGATTCCAAGGGAGAAAATTTTAGAGGAGCATGTGGTCGTTGGGAAAATAAAATTGTGTGCATTTTACATCCAATTTTCTGACTCATATCATCTAGCCCCTGTAGTTCACTGGAAGTGAAACTGTCCTCCCTTTAAAGTAATTGCTGCGGAAACAATTCAGTTCAGCAATATAAAAAGACACTTTTGTTCATAGCCTTAGCAACTCAGCCCAGGAGGCACAAGGCCCGGAGCCCCAACAGGAGGAGCTTCAGATGGAATCTAGAGATAAATGATTCCTCTGTTGGCCTTGCTTCTTTTCAAGCAAACATGACTATGTATCCAAGCTTGAAACAGAGGAGAACCAGATAATCCACGGGAATTTTCTAGTAAGTGGCGCTTCTCAGAAATACCTGGTCCTAGATCGTACTGCAATACAGCACACTAATCTGGTTACCTGAAAATGAAGGTCAAATTGTTCCCAAGCCAACTTCAGAGTGTGTGAATCTGGGCCGGGCGCGGTGGCTCACGCCTGTAAGCCCAGCATTTGGGGAGGCTGAGGCGGGCGGATCACGAGGTCAGGAGATTGAGACTATCGTGGCTAACACGGTGAAACCCCATTTCTACCAAAAACAAAAAACAAAAACAAAAACAAAAACAAACACATTAGCTGGGTGTGTTGACATGCACCCGTAGTCCCAGCTACTCGGGAGGCGGAGGCAGGAGAATGGCGGGAACCCGGGAGGCGGAGCTTGCTGTGAGCCGAGATGGCGCCACCACACTCCAGCCTGGGCCACAGAGCGAGACTGTGCCTCAAAAAAAAAAAAAAAAAAAAGAGAGAGAGAGAGTGTGAATATGAAGTATTTACAAAATTTGGTTATCACGTTGGTAGTTTTTTCCTTAATGCATATGTGATTAATGTTAGAATAGGAGGTGGGGGGATGCTTAACTCATCAACAAGTAATCGTCATGAGCTAATCCCCATAGAAGCATAAACAAAAAATAAACAAAACTGAACTTCAAAAACACAGATATCACATTTTGTTGGTTTAAATAAAGTCGAACTGATTGTCGACATACTGTCTCCTACAACCACAAGCTTGGAATTCCGGGTCAAAATATCCGTTTGTTATATTTCAAGTGTGACTATAAAAGCTACTTAGAAAAACAACAAAAACAAAAATCCTCAACACTGATTCTTCAGACTTAATAAAACCACTAGTTAAACAATTATTATTTAAAGTTACTAAAATAGGCTGGTGCAGGCTGGCTCATGCCTGTAATCCCAGCATTTTGGGAGGCTGAGTTTGGTGGATCACCTGAGGTCGGGAGTTTGAGACCAGCCTGGTCAACATGGCGAAACCCCATCTCTACTAAAAATACAAAAGACTAGCCGAGTGTGGTGGCTCATGCCTGTAGTCCCAGCTACTTGGGAGGCTGAGACAGGAGAATCGCTTGAACCCAGGAGGCAGAGGTTGCAGTGAGCTGACATCCCGCCACTGCACTCTAGCCTGGTTAACAGAGTGAAACTCTGTCTCAAAAAAAAAAGAAAAGAAAAGAAAAAAAAAAAACTAAAATTGACATTGATACCCGGATAACTAAAATTCATAGTAAAATTAAGCCGTGATTTATATTAATAGTTTCAACCATTGTTTGTGTCATCTCTGATTTCTTTAAGCAGTGCTTTGTAATTCTCATTGCAGATATCTTTCAACTTCCTACTTAGCTGAATTCTTAGGTATTTTATTCTTTTTGTGGCAGTTGTGAATGGGATTGCGCTTCTGATTTG
The DNA here is from genome assembly GCF_043159975.1 of Macaca nemestrina. NCBI lineage: Eukaryota > Metazoa > Chordata > Mammalia > Primates > Cercopithecidae > Macaca > Macaca nemestrina. The sequence goes on from NC_092140.1 coordinate 5,515,988, forward strand.
GCTCTAGGCTTGGCTGTTCTTGGTGTATAGAAATGCTAGTGATGTTTGTATATTGATTTTGTATCCTGAAACTTTGCTGACGTTGTTTACTGGCTGAAGGAGCTTTGGGGATAAGACAGTGGGGTTTTCTAGATACAGAATCATGTCATCAGCAAACAGGAGTAGTTTCACTTCTTCAGTTCCTAATTAGATGCCTTTATTTCTTTCTCTTGCCTGATTGGCCTGGCCCGAACTTCCAATAGTACGTTGAATATGAGTGGTGACAGAGGACACCCTTGTCTTGTGCTGTGCAAATGCTTCCAGATTTTGCTCATTCAGTATGATGTTGTCTGCAGGTTTGTCATAGATGGCGCTTATTATTGAGGTATGTTCCTTCAATACCTAGTTTATTGAGAATTATTACCATGAAGGAATTTTGAATTTTATTGAAAGTCTTTTCCACATCTATTGAGATAATCATGTAGTTTTGTCTTTAGTTCTGTTTGTGTGATGCATCATATTTATTGATTTGCATATGTTGAACCAATCTTGCTTCCCAAGGATAAAGACTACTTGATCATGGTGGATTAGGTTGTTGATGTGCTGGCTGGATTCAGTTTGCAAGTATTTTGTTGAGGAATTTTTTTATTAATGCCCATCACAAATATTGGCCTGAAGTTTTCTTTTTATTTGTTGTGTCTCTGCCAGGTTTTGATACCAGGATGATGCTGGCCTCATAGAAAGCGTTGGGAAAGAATCTTTCCTCAATTTTGGGGGAGCAGTTTCAGTAGAAATGGTACTAGCTCTTCTTTGTACATCTGGAAGAATCTGGCTGTGAATCTACCTGGTCCTTGGCTTTTTTTTTTTTTTTTAGCTGGTAGGCTATTTACTACTGATTTAATTTTAGGGTGCATTATTGGTCTTTTTAGGGAATTAATTTCTTCTTGGGAATTAAGTTCAGTCTTGGGAGGGTTTATGTATTGAGGAATTTATTCATTTCTTCTAGGTTCTGTAGTTTGTGTGCATAGAGGTGTTCATAGTAGTGTCTGATGGCTATTTGTATTTCTGTGGGGTCAGTGGTAATATCCTCTTTGTCATTTTTAAGAATCAATAGCATTAAAATGGCCATATTGCCCAAAGCAATTTACAGATTCAATGCAATTCCTATCAAATGACCAATGACATTCTTCACAGAACTAGAAAAACCTATTTTAAAATTCATATAGAACCAAAACAGAGCCCAAATAGCCAAGGCAATCCTAAGTAAACATAATAAAGCTGGAGACATTATGTTACCCGAATTTAAACTCCACTGCAGGACTACAGTAACCAAAACAGCATGGTTCTAGGACAAAAACAGACACATAGACCAAAGGAACAGAATAGAGAGCCCAGATGTAAGGTCACAGACCTACAACCATCTGATCTTGAAAGCTGGCAATAACAAAAAATGGGTAAAGCACTCCCTATTCAATAAACGGTGCTGGAATAACTGGCTAGTCATATGCAGAAGATTGAAACTGGACCTCTTTTTTCACCGTATTCAAAAAGCAAATCAAGATGGATGAAAGACTTAAATATAAAACCTAAAACTATTAAAACTCTAATGGAAAACCTAGGAAATACTAGTCTGGACATAGGGCCTCACAAAGATTTCATGACAAACACTCCAAAAACAATTGTGATGGAAACAAAAATTGGCAAGTAGAACCTAATTGAACTATAAATCTCCTGCACAACAAAAGACACCATCAACAGAGTAAACAGACAACCTACAGAATGGGATAAAATATTTGCAAACTATGCATCTGACAAAGATCTGGTATCCAGTATCTACAAGAAACTTAAGGAAATTTACAAGAAAAAAAAAAACATTTAAAGTAGGCAAAGGACATGAACACTTTTCAAAAGAAGACATGAATGCATCCAACAAGCATATTAAAAAGCACAATATCACAGATCATTTAAGAAATGCAAATAAAAACTATAATTAGATATCATCTCACACCAGTCAAAATGACTATTGTTAAAAAGTCAAAAAATAACCAATGCTGGCAAGGTTGCAGAAAAAGGGAATGCTGATACAGTGTTGGTGGGAGTGTAAATTAGTTCAACCATTTACAGTTGACAATTCCTCAAAGAGCTAAAAGCAGGACTACTATTTGACCCAGCAATTCCATTACTGGGTATATACCCAATGGAATATAAATCATTCTACCATGAAGATACATGCATGTGTATGTTTATTTCAGCACTATTCACAATACCAAAGACACAGAATCAACCTAAATGTCCATCAGTGGCAGACTGGGTGAAAAAAAACATGGTACACATATACCATGGAATACTATGCAGCCATAAAAAAGAATAAGGTCATGTCCTTTGCGGGAACATGGATCGAGCTGGAGACCATTATTCTTAGCAAACTAATTACTGTATGTTCTTGCTTATAAGTGGGAGCTAAACAATGAGGACATGCGGACACATAGAGGAGAACAACACACCCTGGCCCTATTGGAGGGTGAAGGGTAGAATGTGGGAGAGGATCAGAAAAAAATAACTATTGGGTACTAGTCTTAGTACCTGGCTGACAAAGTAATCTGTACAACAATCCCCCATGACACAAGTTTACCAATATAACAAACCTGCACATGTAGCCCTGAACATAAAAGTTAAAAAAAATAAGTTTCAACTACTCTCTAAACCTTTTAGGAAACAAGCAAAGCTCAGGTTGAAAAGCCACTTAGACACCTGGGTGCCAAATACTGAATCACTTTTGGAGAAGGCCTCCCCTCTCAGATAGAACGTACTAGATGTTAGTCAGTAGGATATTTCTAGATAAATATTAGATATTTCTCAATATAAGATATTGGCAGCCCAAAGAAAGGCTGTGATTTAAACTGGAGTATCCATTTGGAACTTTGGGATAATAAGATAGTTGTCATTGAGAAAAAGTCATTGCAGATCAAAGCACAAATGAAGAGCTGAGCTCTTGAGTTGGTTTATAAATGTGGATAAATTGATTCTAAAATTTTTACAAAAAAATAAAAAGCAACTGTGATAGCCAAAACAATTTGAGCAAAAAGGAAGAAAATAGAAGACTCACACTACTCAATTATAACCATCGTTATAAGCTACAATAAGTAAGACTATGGTATTGGTGAGGGAACAGGCACATAGATCAATGCAACAAAAGAGAGATTCGGCTGGGCGCGGTGGCTCAAGCCTGTAATCCCAGCACTTTGGGAGGCCGAGACGGGCGGATCACGAGGTCAGGAGATCGAGACCATCCTGGCTAACACGGTGAAACCCCGTCTCTACTAAAAAATACAGAAAACTAGCCGGGCGCGGTGGCGGGCGCCTGTAGTCCCAACTACTCGGGAGGCTGAGGCAGGAGAATGGCGTGAACCCGGGAGGCGGAGCTTGCAGTGAGCTGAGATCTGGCCACTGCACTCCAGCCTGGGCGACAGAGCGAGACTCCGTCTCAAAAAAAAAAAAAAAAAAAAAAAAAGAGAGATTCAAGAGATTCAATGGAGGAAGGATAATCTTTTCAACAAATGGCAATAGAACAATTGGACATCTATGTGCAAACAAACAAAATGAACCTCAATATAAACCTCACACCTTATACAAAAAATTAACTCAAAATATATAATAGAAATAATTAAAAAGGTAAAACTGATTTTTTAAAGGAACACATAGAGAAAAACTTCATGACTTTGTGTTAGGCAAAGAATTCTTAAATATAACACCAAAACCCTAATAGATAAAAGAAAAAAATAAAACTTTATCGAAATTGAAAATACTTGCTTCTGAAAGACGTGATTAAATGAATGAAAATACAAGCTATGGATAAGGAGAAAATATTTGCAAATTGCAAATGTAGCAAATGACTTTATTTAGAGTATGGAAAGAACTTGCTAATGTCAGGAGTAAGAAAACAAACAATCCAGTAAAAATTAGAAAAGATATGAACAGGCACTTTTCCAAAGAATATATAAACACGTGCAAAAAGGCTCAATAGTTCTAGACATTAGGTAAGTGATAGCTGAAATTATAAGAAGAGGTGGAGCAAGATCGCTGAATAACACCCTCCAGCGATTGTCCCTCTTGCAGGAACATCAAATTGACCAACTCTCCATGCAAGAAAGCATGCTCAGAGGCATCAAACATCAGGTGAGCAATCATAGTGCCTCATTTTAACATCACTGCAAAGCAAGAGGCACTGAAGAGGGTAGGAAAGAAAAGACAATTTTGACTTATCAACACCTCTCCTCTCCCAACCCCTGGTAGTAGCCACATGGCATGGAGAGAGAATCTATGTAGTTAGGGAAGGGATAGCACAGTGATTGTGGGACTTTGCATCGGAACTCAGTACTGCCTGTCACAGTGGAAGGCGAGTCAGGACAGAATTCCGCTAGTGCCGACGGAGGGAGGATTTAGACCCGCCCTAGTCATTGGGGAATCGCCCGTCCCAGCAGTCTGAACCTGAGTTCCAGATAGCACTACCCCCACAGGCTAAAGTACTCTGAGGTACTAAATAAACAAAAGGCAGTTTAGGCTACAAAAACTGCAATTCCTAGGCAAGTCCTAGTGCTGTGCTGGGCTCAGAGCCAGTGGACTTGGGGGTATATGCAACCTAGTGAGATGCCAGCCAGGGTAGCCAAGCATTTTGCAAGACAAAGCCCCCTTTATTGTTCTCTCCTCTTTCTTCAAGCAGAAGGAGTCTCTCTCAATAGCGGCCAAAACCAGGCATGCGCTGGGTTATACTTGAAGCCAACACACCACTGGGTCTTACCAAAGGCCTGTGGCAAGTACTATCTGGCTTGCATCATCCATCCCCCAACCCCAGACAGCACAGCTTGCAGCTCCAGGAGAGATGCCTTCCCCCTGCTTGAGGGGAGGTCAGGGGAGAATAAAGGGGCCTTTGCCTTACAGCTTGGATACCAGCTCAGCCACAGCAGAATAGGGCACCAGGCAGAGTCCCATGGTCCCCATTTCAGGTCCTAGCCCCTGGGTGACATTTCTAGACACACCCTGGTCCCAAAGTGAACCTGCTGCCTTGAAGGGAAGGATCCAGTACTGGTAGGCTTTATCACCTGCTGACTGAAGAACCCTTGGGCCTTGAATAAAAATAAACAGTAGCCAGATAGTACTTGCCAGAGGCCTTGGGTGAGACCCACTGCTGTGCTGGCTTCAGGTGTAAGCCAGCACATCACATGCCCAGTTATTTATTTATTGATTGATTTATATTTATTTTGAGATGGAGTTTCACTCTATCACCCAGGCTGGAGTGCAGTGGCACAATCTCGGCTCACTTCAGCCTCCACCTCCTGGGTTCAAGCGATTCTCCTGCCTCAGCCTCCTGAGTAGCTGGGGTTACAGGCACCTGCCACCACACCCAGCCAATTTTTTTGTATTTTTAGTAGAGATGGGCTTTCACCATGTTTGTCTGCAAAGGAGAAGTATCAATAAGTTTTAGGGGGTGATGGAACTGTTCTGTATCCTTATTGTGGTTTTCACACAAATCTACATATGTGTTAAAACTCATAGAACCTCATAAAACCGTCAATATTACTTTTTTGGATATTAGGAAAGAACTTGATAACCTAACCAGTTTGCTAGAGTATCTTTGTTTTAAATAAAATAACTTACCAAACTTCATTGTCTCCTAGACAACATAGCCATCTTACACAAATAGCATGTGGGTTCTTGCTTCTTCCTTTTATTACATCAGTTCTCTTTTTTTTTTTACACTTCTACTCACTTCCTTTTTTATTTATTAAGAATTTCTAAATTTTATTTTTTCTACTTTTATTTTATGTTCAGGAGTACATATGCAGGTTTGTTACATGGGTAAATTGCATGTTGCTGAGGCTTAGTGTGCAAATGATTCCATCACCAAGATAGTGAGCATAGTACCTTATAGATAGCCTTCCAATCCATTCCTCCCTCCCACCCTCTCCTGTCAAGCAGTCCCCAGTATCTCTTGTTCTCATATTTGCAAACCTGTGTATTCAATATTTAGCTGCCACTTATAAGTGAGAACATAATGGTACTTGTTTTTCTGTTCTTGCGTTAACTTTCTTAGGATAATGGCCTCCAGCACATCCATGCTGCTGCAAAGGACATGATTTGTGGTGTATATGCACCACATCCGTATCCAGTTCACTGTTGATGGGAATCTTAGTTGATAAAAATCCTCAACCAAAAGCCTAGCAAACTGAATCCAGCGCCACATCAAAAAATTTAATGAACCATGATCAAGTAGGCTTTATCCCTGGGATGCAAGGTTGGTTTAACATATGCAAATTAATAAATTAGATTCACAACATAAATAGAATTAACAATACAAATCACATGATCATCTCGATAGATGTAGAAAAGGTCTTTGATAAAATTCAATATCCTTTCCTGTTAAAAACCCTGAACAATTTAGGCATTGAAGAAAGATACTCAAAATAATAAGATTGATCTATGACAAACCCAGAGCCAACATCATACTGAACAGCCAAAGGTTGGAAGCAATTCCCTTGAGAACTAGAACAAGACAAGGACGCCCACTCTTGCCACTCCTATTCAGTGTAGTACTGGAAGTGCTAGCCAGAGCAATCAGGCAAGAGAAAGAAATAAATCACATCCAATAGGAAGAGAGAAAGCCAAACGATCTCTCTTTGCAGACAATATGAATCTACACATAGAAAATCCCACAGACTTTGCCCAAAGGCTTCTAGAACTGATAAACAACTTCAGTAATGTTTCAGAATTCAACACCAACGCACAAAAATTAGTAGCATTTCTATACGACAATAACGTCCAAGTTCAGAGCCAAATCAAGAACACAATCCCATTCACAATAGCCACACACACAAAAAATAAAGTATCTAGGAATAAAGCTAACCAGGGAGGTGAAACAGCTCTACAACAAGAATTAGAGCATCTTAATGAAACTGGCCAAAGGTTTAGTAACAAAACTTTCATTGATTTCAGAGCAGTATCACTGAGTGGAGTTTCCCAAAGTGTAAGTGTAGAACACAGGTTATACTCCAACTGATGTAGGTGACAGCCACATAGGACATTCAACATCACTTTATTGCAAAGTGAAATTTTTCCCATTTCAGTTCTCTTTAAAAAAATCATGAAATAATGGTGAGGATTAAGTCTAAATTGGATGTTAAAACAGTCATGGGAATTGGACTGACTGGGATAGAAAATCTGAGATTCTCATGCCTGACAGAATCCTCATAGACCCTGAGACATTTTGTGAGGGCCAGCAAATTGGTGTACCTTCATTTGTGAATATGCTGAGTTGTCTTTTGTTTGGTTTAACATTTAATAAAATTTCCAATCTGTGGCCAATAAAATTTCACTCCTTTAATCATGTCTGTCAGTGTCTTTCTGTCACACTTCAGACTACACACTGCACACTCACACTTACACCACACTACTACTCTGGTTAAAACACAGAAAACATTGAGGGTTTTCCTTTTGTGTTTGAAATATAAGGTTTTTTTTTTTTTTTTTTTTAATGAGTTTAAGTGAAATACAAAAGTGAATGCATGTGCACCTCCCAATTCACTGCAATAAAAGGCCAATATCACATAAACAATAGAATTGGCAGGACATAAATACAGCCAAAGACCATGAAGACACAGCGTGGTGTGGCGTGGACATGGCAGAAATCATAATGACGGTCTGAAATGACCAAGTGGAAGAACATGTACATTAACTGTCAACTGTTTCGGTGTTAAGACTTTGAATCAGAATTCCTGTTTTTCAATCTTGCTTTTGATACTGGTCAGCCACAAGACATTAGATAAACAATTTAAACTCTTTAGTACTCAATTTTACTATCTTTACTTGAAATTAATACTATTTTTATTTTATAAGCCCATTGAGAGGATTAAACAAGATAACTCATGTAAAACCCTTAATCAACTGTCTAGCATCCAATAAGTGCTAGCTAGAAGAGCTAACACCAAAATATATTTTCTAGCGTAGAATACATAAAACCAAAATTTCATATCTTGTGAAGTAAATATTCCCTATATATTTGTTATTTGATAGCAATTTATATTAAACCATCAATTAAAATTTGGATCACATTTTAATCATTAACATTTTGGAGAATTCCATATAATCAATATATCAAAAACAAATGTCTTATGATGCTTGGAGATGGGGAGAGGAGAAGAGAGAGTGAGAAAGAAAAACAAATCTATAAAAATGAAATGTAAATGACACTTTTGAAACAACACTAATACTGAGCTCTATGAGTGAAAAATAAAGCAGATTCCTGGCTCTTCCATCAATTAGATCTTGCGATGAGTCTGAAAATCCCTAGAACATAACACGGAATTCCTGTCCCACACACTTACCTTAAACAGTCCAGTGAAATCAATATTCTGCCTAATGTTCTGCAACTCCATTTCACCATTCAATTGGCCTCCAGAAAAAGCAATACCCTCTCTTGGATCAATTTAAGTGTAACAACCAGGAACTTCTGTTCAAATATAGATTAAGAACATTCTCTCTTTTCCCAAATCTGATATATGTAATTGAAAATAAAGAAAAATGTCTCCAAGCATATAAAAAGGAAAAGATATATAAGAGCCATCAGGTGGTGACTGGAGATAAGTACAGTTGACCCTTGAACTCGGGGGTTAGGGCTGATGACCGCCACATAAACTCATACAAGTCAAAACCATGCACGAGTTTTGACTTCCCCAAGACTAACTACTAACAGCCTAGTGTTGACTAGAAACATTACTGATACCATAAATGGTAGGTTAACACATATTTTGTATGTTATATGTATTACATGCTGTATTTTTACAATAAAGTAACCTGGAGAAAAAAAATGTTGTTAAGAAATTAAGGAAGAGAAAATACACTCACTATTCATTAAGTGGAAATGGATCATCATAAAAGTCTCCTTTCTTGTCATCTTCACATTGAGAAGACTGAGAAGGAGGAAGAGGAGGGGTTAGTCCTGACATCTCAGGGACAGCAGAAGCAGAAGAAAATCTGAGTATAAATGGATATGTGAAGTTCAAACTTGTGTTGTTCAAGGGTCAACTGTACTTGGAAGACAGAAAGTAAACTGAGTTCTCTATTGACAAATTAGGCTGAAAATTGGTCTTAGAGTGTAGAGGCAGGAGCCCACCTGCTGGGCAGAGCCCAGGAGAGATTTTAAGCATGAAAAGAGACAGGATGGGAGAATGTGTTCCATATCCTCTCTCTAAAACCACCTCTCAAGCATCATGTGTGCCCAGGCAACACCTAAAACATAAGCAAAACAAAACAACTATAAATAACTCCTGGGGGTATTCTCTGAAGATGTGTTCAGAGGGACACAAGGAAATTGGAGATGGCTTTGAAATCTTAGCATAAATCTGACTTATTTTCACATTCAAGGGTGCTCCAGCTCACTGGCTGGCTCATTTCCAATCATCACAGAGTGCACTCTGCCAGGTCACAGGCTAACCATCACATACAGAATTCCTATTCAGCTTCTCTATCATTGTTTCGTAAATGTGAGCAATCAAGAAACCTAAGTCATTTTAAGAACTTCTGTAATAGAAAGAGGGAAGTCCAAAGAAAAACAAAATGGTCCAGGAAAACAAGTCAAAGAACAGGAAACAACAACAACAACAAAACCCACAAAACTTTCATTAGAAGGTGCATATGAATTGAGCGAATAAAACGGAAAAAAAGAAAAATGACATGAAAAGATAAGCAATGTAGACGATCTATATAGGAAGTACAGTGTACAATTTATAACGATTCCCCTGAAGATGAGGGAAACACATTATTAAAGATAATACATGATAATTTCCAAGGTTGAAGATCAGAAGAAATTAACTAGGAAGGCACCACAGGAAATTGAAAGGGACTTTGCAGAGGAGAAGGGCTAGGATGGATATCACCCATGCTATGCTTTTTTCCCGGGATATTCCACCAGATCATGTTTGTGTTTCACAGCCACACTGTTCTTCTCCCCCATGTCTATCTTCCTTTGTTGCCTGAATGCAGATGATCTGTTCAGATACTGAGAAGTTTGGAATGGTTAAGGCATTTGAAGAAAATTTGGGTTCATGAATGACTGATGTGTGAACAGCAGTAGCTACCCACTACGAAGTCAGTACTGGGACAGGAGCAAGAAATAAACTGTGGTTATGTTAAGCTGAGATTCTGGGTAATTTTTTTGGCAGATCATACACTCTGACTGAAATAGAAATTGGTACCTTGACTTGAGCTACTGCTGTAACAAAAATCTAAAATATGTGGTCTTGGCATTGAAATGGGGTGTAGTAGCCAGCAAACAATTTTGCAGGGTAGACTGCAGGAAGTACATGTGACGCAATGAGAAAGCATTTGTAAGAGTAGAGCCTCTGTTGCTGTGAATCTAGATGAAAGGTTGGAAAACAGCACTTGTACCTCCTAAGATCTACGAAAAAAAAAAAAAAATTAAAGTATATGCTGGCCCAGTAGACTGCATTTAACTACACAGTATAAGAAAAAAATGACCTCAAGAAAGAATTGGAGACACCACATGCAACAATGTTAGGAATAGAGAGATTCCATACCAAGTAGGGTTTTGAAGGTTAGAAAAGCTGTTTCTTGAGCCAAATTGCAGAAAAAGAAAAAAAAAAAAAAGAAAATAATCCAAATGACCAGTAGAATGAGTAAATAAATAAATGGTGGTATTCTCAAACCATGGGAAATTAAAGAGTATAAAGAAGACTCCCTCTACGGCTAGGTACAAGCACAAAGTAGTCATCAGGGTAGGAATATTCTGGATGAAAATTAATAGAATAGATGCTACATGTGATGAAATAGTGGTAGCCACATTTTTAAAATGTAAAAGGATACAGATCATACTTGTTATATATTTTATTTAACCTAACATGGAATAAATACAAAATTTATTAATGAGGTATTTTACATTTCTGGTACTAAGTCTTTGCAATCAGTTATGTATTTTACATTTACAACTCAATTCAGATGTTAATTTTTCAACTGAAGTTCTTGATCTGCACTTAGATTTTATACATTTTATAGATAAAAAGTAAATTCACATGCTCAAGTTGTTTCAAATATACTTAAAAGTAATACAATAAATAAAAATAGCCAGTTTTGGAAACTGCATGGTATATGCTAAACAGCCACATGCATTGGCCATCAGATCTCTACAGCTTAATGCAGGCAGTGGCTACATGAAAGGGCTCACTTTACAGAAATGCACCCTGTACACCTATAAGTTGCGCATTTTTATTTTTCTTCAGTTACATAGAGAACTTGCTGCTTCGGGCAGTAAACCAAGTGGAAAATGATGGAACAGGACCTCATGTTTTTTTAAATTGCTTGTGCTCTATTTGCTTCTTAAAACATATGTACAAATTGTTTGACAGTCTCTTGATTATATTGAAAAAATGGCTTCAAGCTTTTCAATTTTTTTGCTGTATTCCTGGTAACGAGATGAATTCAATTCATTAATTGAAGTTTGCTCTGAGAGTCATACCTCTGCCTCCAAGCTAATTCACTCAACACAGCCAGTCAGGATGCAAAACCCTGAACAAATTCAGTGGTTTCACCAGGATGTATATTTAGACTATTTGTGTGAAAGACTTTTGAGAAAATAATAGCTGCTTTTTTTAGTGTTTAGTGTTTTTATCAAGAATAAATGTATTTAATCCTCGCAACAGTGGAATCAAGTAGTAACTCGCATAATCCCCATGGTCCATACGAGGAAACTGAGGCAGAGAAAGGTGAAGGAATTGTCAGACGTCTGGAAAGTGGTGTGCAGGGATTCAAACCCAGACACTGACCTGAATGAGCTTTTACAGTGATGCTGAGGCAGTTCATTAAACATTTCCTGGATCCCTTTATGGGACTGTATTAGCACATAGCCTAAAATATTCATTGGTGTATAAACACATATCCATTTTCTGTAAATATTTCAGCACAGTGGATACAGAAGTTAAGTAAATAAGAATAAAATATTCTGATTCTTTTCTGTGCTCTGCCTTTGACTCTTGAAACAATACCAAAGAGACCTGACAGCAGTCAAACAACAGACACTCATTCGTCCCAGCCTTGTCCTGAACCATCCTGCACCTGTTTCCTCTCTCAGCCTGGAACTTTTCCCTGCGTCATGCTAAGCAACTGGTGCTGCCACCCTGCACGGAGCTTGGCAGCTGCAAGATTTGCTAACACACAGCCAATGCCTTGACCCGGTCACTCCAGCACGTCTGGAAGCTCACATATGCCTCAGCCGGTGCTCCCACCTGTCTACTTCCCCACATCGTTGCTGGCTTTGATCCTGCTTGGAGTCAGCTTCACTCTGTTTCAGATTTTCTTGACCTTGCCTTCTTCCCGAGAAGGTGGCTGACCACTTTGTGGTTGAGCAGAAATTGCATTAACTCTTTATATTTTCAGACTAATTCCTGGGAAAAATATCTTCCTCCTCTTGGTGCTCCCATAAGATGTATAAAAGCTAGACGTTCCAATTCATTCATTCTCCTAAGCTTCTCTGGGAATTATATCAGTGCTGTGAAAGGACCAGTTTACTCAACATAATAATAGTAATTAAACAACAACAACTCAGGACTCAAAAACAGAGCCTTCTTGAATCATGGGAATCTGGATTATCTAAATAATTTCCAACTAAGTTGTTATCTTATTGTTTCAGAGCAAAGAGGAATTGTCAGGCATGTGGCTGACAAGCAGGTATAACATATATGAAGGGCTTATCATAGCCATAAGCCTGCATTGCTTTTTCTTAAATGGGACGTGTATAAACAATGTCTCAAGTACTCAGCAGTCACCACTATGATTACCGTGTGGTTCATTCTTCTCAAAAATAAAATTCAAAGATTAATGATAGACCTCTGCTCAACTGATATCTTAAAATTGACAACTTTCTTTGCTTGCGTTTATGCAACATACACAGTTTCCATGAACACTGTTGCTGGAATTGATAAGCCACGACAGGGAAAAAGCCAAGTTGGAGTGAAGATTGCTTTTTGGAGAGATTCAGAGTGTCTGTGAAATGGTATTGTTAAAATTCTGTGAGGTGTAATGGGGTCGCTGACTGTTAATTGTTCCACAGAGGAGTAAGTAGCTGTTGGCTGACTCTGCAAAAATAAATTGGTCTTTATCGAGCACATTTCTTAAAAGATTCTTGGATCATGTGGCCCTTCAAGGATTAGTGAATAAACACTTCAAAAAACTACAGGAAATAAACATTTGAAACTTCTAATGCAATGAAGATAGCTTGCCATATCCATCCAAAGAATAATTTCCTCACCTTAGAATGAGCATAATTATAATCAGCAAGTTCACGTTTCTAAATTCTACATTTTAATTTATCACAAATATTTCCACTCTAAATTTGGCAATATCATTTAAAAACACTTCTCCTATTTAAAAGCAATTCAACTTGAGATGTTCCTGTATAAGTGAATAAATGACTATTTCTACCATGGGTCGGAAATATTTCATTATTTATATAGTTTGTAATTAGGTACTTTGTATCTTGGGGGGGACATGTGTTCTGTATTGGTGTTTGTCCTCATAACATCATGCTATAAATCCTTTTTATCTCATTTTCCTTAGGTCTCAAATTGTCATTTAGTCCACACTATTTTCTAATGTAATTGCAGTATTGTGTTAGCACATAGCTAGTTAGCACACAGCTAGAAGCTAATATCCACGGTAGCCCATCTATTGGAGGGAGGTCTGCAGCACTGGGTGTGAGTAATGATGGCACTAAACTGTGGCTTTCTGGGCTGAGCAGGCTTGCCACAGAGGCTGTGTGATGTACTTCAGAATGAGGAAGACAGCAAGCACATTGTGCATTTAGCAGTATTCTTAACATGCCCATAATCCTGTGGGTCTCAACCTAGGCTACCAAAGAGAATCCACCGAGCTTCTTTAAATAAAAATTAATGCATTAATGCTTGGGTCTTATTCCCAAAGATTATGATTGAATTGTTCTTGAGTGTGGCCCTGGCACTGGCAATTTTACCTCCCCCCAGATGATTCCAATGTGTAGCCAGGGAGGAAAGCCTTCCTACCACACCAACCCTCAGAGCTCACCGAGTTCTTTCTCACACCCTTATTCCCTCATGTGACCTTCACAGCGTCCTTGAGAAGTAGTCAGACAAATTACGTTATCTTCTTTCTAACAGAGTAAGAAACTTCAGCAGAAAGACTGAGTTGTGCAGTTAATAGACATAAAGCAGGGACTGGGGTCAAGTCTCAGGACTTAAAGTCATTATGTCCCACCAGGTCACATTTGTCCTCATACAGTAAGGCGGACAATGACAGTAGTGCCCTCTACCCAGACCTCATTATAGCTCAACCGTTGATTACCTATGAATGATGAGCTTTGTTTTTCACGGTAAGACCCATTTTTGTGATTTCTGTTTTTCTATTTCTTCATGTTTGTCATCATTATCCCAAAGTCCATTAAAGTTAGGGACAACACAAGAGAATTCAGGAGCTCTCACTGAAAATTCTTGCCACTGTGTCATTCTATATTCCACCTTCACCTTAGCTGAATTCATTAACTTCTCAGCAAAATAGCATTAGCGGGAATTAATTTAGGGCAAATCTATGGGCACTTTATGAAGAGTGTAATTGTTCTTAATTTTTTCAGTTGTTGAAATGCCTGCTAAGAATATGCTTTCATAGTTAAAGAACAGTTTCTGAATAATGTGCTACAGAGGATGTCATTGTCACCTCCACTTAGAGGTTAAAAATAGTAATGCCAGTCCATTTGTGATTCTAAAATCACAGTCTTTTCATTTTAATGTGCTGCCATTCTGGAATGAAGGTGAGATTTCTGACCTACTGTTGGGAGGGTATGCCCTGGAAGTCCTTTGATAGTGTGAATGGATTTGTAGATCACCCCATGTATATTTCCTTCACCTCCATTGTCCTTTGTTAGTTTCCACTCCTTGTGATTTGGTTTTCCAATTTTAACTTTTAATTTTATATTGTGAATCTACAAGAACAAATGGGTGATTTGGAGCAAGTACTTTGCCCTGGGTGAGCATTATTCCCTACACCTACAAAAGATTAAAAATAATACACATTTCAAAGATTGTTACAAGGATTAAATGAGATTATGATGTGAAAGTGCCTAGCCCAACATCTGGACTCAGGACTCAGGTCAAATCAATAAGGCTGAATTTGAAGGATCATCACTTGTGTTGACCATATGTATTTTACCATTTGGTAAATGCAATTTATAAACCTAATGAAGATTTTCTCCTGTTTTGCAGATTTTGCATCTATCTCTGGCAGCTTATGGAATTAAGCTACATATATTTGGCTTTTCACTGTCAATTCCTCTAGTGGTACTGTATTCAAACACATCATTTATATACTTCATTACACTACGTTACCATACTGTGAGGGTTTTTAGACACAAACTCCATGCTGCATGAAAGGTCTAACGCTGTGGCCTTACTTCCATTTTTTTTTTTTTTTTTTAAAGAAAAAGAAAAGCTTTGCTATGGTAGTAATGAACAACTGGCATGCAGATGGCATTGATCAAAGTTTACCCCCAGAACAGCTGTAGTTTCTGTAATCTGCAACCCAGCTGTCCCAGATGGTATTTTTAGCATCACACTCTCTAAATACAGGAGGTAGTAGCCAAAATATACTTAAAACATGATACCATTATGGAGATTCTAATAATAGAATTGCTTTTCTTCTCTCTTCTTTAAATTTTTTTTTGTTTGTTTTTGGCAAATAGCCAAATCCTAATAGACTTGACAAATATATCTTTGTGGTAAAGTCAATAAGTAATAACAAAGATACAGTTTTGAAAATTTAAATTACGAAAGTATTTTCAACCGTCTCATATCTCTTTAAATTCTATAGTCTAAAATTAGGACCATGACTATTTCCAGCAAGAGAAGAAAGAAATGACTATAAAATTAGTATCGCTTCACAAGAAAGTATTTTTTGAGTGCTTACTAGGTCCTTTTACCCCGTTAAAAAAAAAAAAAAAAAGCCCCACTTTTCCATCTAGTTGGTAATCTAGGCTGTAATGAATAAAACAATTAAGAACAAAATAAAATGACCAATTGTGGGGAAAATAAGAAAAATAAAAGTTAGAGAAAAAGCAGCACCTGTAGCTTGGATTCAGCAGTGAAAAATCTGAAGTGCTGCAAAACATTATATAATGTTTCGAAGATTGATTGCCAGAAACATGGACACATAGAAAGACAATTTATGTAACTATACATGAATGAATTAATACATAGAGAAAAAGACACTCAAATAATATTTTATCCAAATTCTTAATGGCCGAATCTTAAAATCAATATTCCAGCAAAGACTAATGTCATCATAGCGTTAACTTCTCAATACAGGAATAAATCTAATACATCAATTTTTAAAGTATAAATATTTGACTCGACATTTTGAGTGGCTTCATTTTAAAGGTTTTACATTGAACCACAGGAATAATCCCTCCTGCACACTCAGCTATTGGATGTCTGCTGCAATCAGTGTACTGCACCTTTGCAATATCCGAGTACCCTATCTCTCTCCAATATGCTTTCCATGATTTTTAATCTACATATTTTTCATTATACCTAAAGTAATGTGTATCACTGATGTTATTTATGTGGTATTGGGTACATTATTTATTTTAAATTTTGAAGACACCAAGTGGATATTCTACTTTTACTTCACTTTACAAGATGTTGAGAATGCCCAAATAGGATTTTTATTTAGAAAAATTAAAGGTCAAGTCAGCATTTAATTAAGAATTTTAAAAAATACAGCTTTTAAAATTTATGCTGTTTTATGTTATAAATACCACTTATATTTCTTCAAAGTTTGGATTTGTGATATTATCTAATCTTTATTATCCTGCCTTATCCTGCCTTAAATAGTATTTAAATTTTAATTTAAATAATTTTTAACCTATATCCACTTACAAAGCACACAATGATCATTCCAGCAATATCTACCTAAGGAACTTGGAGTTATTTTTGCTATCACTTTTCAATCTCTATGTATATTTGTTAGTGACTTGAAAGTTCCTCATTATTTTATACATAAATTACCATCATCACAAATTATTGCATTTGACTTTTGCAATAATAAATACAGTATATAATTATATTTCAACTAAGAAATCTCAATATATGAAATACATAGGAGATGCTCATGTCAAGTTACAGCCAAAATACCTTATTTATATGAATATTGATAATACATTTTAAGATACTAATAATATTCCGAGATCTATAAGAAAAATTCTTAAGATATAAAATATTTATAATTCTAAGTAATATGCTATAATGGAAAATAATTTTAAGAGTCAAATGTATGTTCTTACAATCATTGATTACTGATAATTTCAAGGATGTCAGATATAATATTGATGAATAGTCAATTTTAGTTAAATACACATGTGTATAAAAAATATATATACATACACAAAGAGTGTTCAAAAGGCTCATGGAAAATGTGTATGATGAAAAAATTTCAAAACCTTTTTGTATTAAAATAAAACTTGCACTACTTTGTTATAATATGTCTGAACAGGATCTAGTTTGAAGTATTAAGAAGAAAGCACTTTGAAAAGATCCTCTATAAAAGGGATATAACTTCTGCTCAAATTGAAGCAAGGACAAACGTCAAATTTATGAGGAAGCTTCTGGAGAAGTGGCGCTATCACTGATGCTTTATGAAAAGTTTATGGGGACACTGTTCCAAAGAAATCAGCAGTTTATACATGGACAACTCTTTTTAATAAGGGACAAGATGATATTGAAGATGAAGCCTGCATGGGCAGACCCTTCACATCAATTTGCAAAGAAAAAAAGTTATTGTTTTACCCACATTGAAGAGGACTGATGATTAGCAGCAGAAACACAAGCCAATGCCACCGACATCTCACTTGGTTCAGCTTTCACAATTCTTTCTGAAAAATTTAAGTTGAGAAAACTTTCCACCTAATGACCAAAATTTTTGCATCCAGATAGCTGCAGACAGAACAGGGCTTTCAATGGAAATTTTAAACAAGGGGGATCAAGATCCTGAAGTATTTCTTTGAAGAATTGTAACAGAAGATGAAACATGGCTTTACCAGTATGATCCTGAAGGCAAAGCATAATCAAAGCAATGGCTACTGAGAGGTAGAAATGGGCCAGTCAAAGCAAAAGCAGACCAGTGAAGAGCAAAGGTCATGGCAATAGTTTCCTGGGGATGCTCAAGGCATTTTCCTTGTCGACTTTCTTCAGGGCCAAAGAACAATAACTTCTGCTTATTATGAGAATGTTTTGAGAAAGTTAGCCAAAATTCTGTCAATGCCTATAATTTTACATTTTAAATATATATTCAACATTAACATTTTAATATACCTAAATATATACTTAATTTTATAACCATATTTGTATCAGCAGAATTACTAATGACTAAACACCTCATTTTTGCCTACTTCAACCCTTCTCCTCTTTACACACTAACGACTTGGATTTTATGGTTATTTAATATTCAGACTCGAGTTTGAATTTTAACCAAGTCAGATGATTCATCGTGAGCATTGAATGGAAGCTGCTCCCAAAAGTGGTACTGGAATTCCTCTGACATCTAGTAAACACCACAGACCTGATAGGAACCTCACACGTTGACCAAGTCTCTGCTCCAGTCCCACCCCTCTGCCTGATCCCATGGGGCTTAAAAAAAAAAAAAAATCTTACTAATTCTCTAGTCAATGTCACCCAGTATCATAACTTTAATTATTACCTGTTTGTTGACAAGTTTCATATTTATATCTGAAGCTCAGATTTTTCCCCAAACTCCAGAAAATATATATCAACCTGTCCACTGATCCCCACATTTGAGATCACACTAGCACAAAAATTTAGGCCCTAAAGCAAATTTATATATCCCTACCCACACGATCTCATCCCACAATCTTCCCAAACTCAATTAACAGCATCTCTGTTTTCCTGAGTCTTCCCTTCCTCTCACCTCCTCATTCCTTACAGTAGCACATCATCCTGTCTTTTCTTATGATCTTCATGGTCAACTCCTTTATCAAAGTCACCATGAACTCTCCCCTTAGGTATTGCTCTAACTTTCTGACCGATTCTACCACGGCTTCTCCATAGTACATTCTTAACACAGTAGTCAGGATGAACCTGTTAGAGCATACATCGTACCTTATCCCTCCTGTGTAAAAAACTCTTCAAGAGACTCCCCTGTCAGAGTAAAAGTCATGCTCTACAAGACTCCTAACTGCCTGACCTCCTTACTTCTCAGCCTCCTCCTCATTTTCTGCACTCCAAGTGCACTGGCCTCTCCCCACCTCTCCAGACATACTGGGCACCCACACCCCAATGCTCTTCTACTTTCTGCTTCCTTTCTGACCTCATTCCTGTTAGCTGCATACATAGCTCCCTTGTTTCCTTCAGTTTTCACCCAAAAGTCACTCTCTTTGTGATGTTTTCTCTGGCCAAGCTACCTCAATGTCAACACCCACTCCTCTCCCCAACTCTGATGTTTCATATGCCCGCTCCATTTTCTACATTTCCTCCTAAGTGCTTGCCACTATTGCGTGTGCTGTGTGTTTTATTTATTATCTATCTCTTCCATTGAAATGTAAGTTCCCTGAGCAGAGATTTCTGTGTGTTTTGTTCCTTACTGCATCTCCCAAAACTAGAACAGGACCCAGAACATACTAGCCCACCAATTAAAATCTGTTTCACAATTCTGCACAGTCCTTCAAGGATGAGTCTTCAAAGATTGCGGTCTGGGAAGCAAGGCATAAGATTATGGTTTTGCACATGCAACACCAAAAGAGCATATCAAGGAAGTAAATTCAATTAAATAAATGAACAAAGAAACAAAGTCGATTCTCATATTGAAATCCATGCATGGATCAGCTAACTTAGCCTATGGAGACATCAACTAAGTGCCCCTTTGCATGTCTGAGTCATGATCTGTTTATATATCAAAAGCATATGCAGCAAAGTAGTGCATGGATCATCTTATGTGAACTTAGAGTCATCTTCTTATTAATGAAGGTCTCTTAAATATCATCTCTTTGTCAGAGAAACAGAAATACCAGCTTCTCTGACATGGAGATTGGACATGTGAATGTGCAGTGACAGCTCTGGTGGCTAACATAGCATTCTTATAAAATAAAAAAGCACAGTGCAGTTCCTCACTACCGAGAGCCTTACGCTGCAACCATTCCTCAGATTGAAGAAAACGTTTGGTGATCTTGTGAGTACCACACCGCCTGTTGTTCAGAAGATGGATTAAATACTAACAAGGGGTCGTCGCCCTACTTGGATGGCTACTACCATCTGCATGACCCCTTCTCCTGTTTCATCTGTAGAAAAAAAACCAAAAATGTAACACAAATGTGTAGGGGAGCCAAACAGTACTGCAGGAATTACTACCTAGTTACTGGTCATGCACAGTAAAGAGGTAGATTAAAATTTAACTAGTATCTACCCAGTTTCCCTCTGCAGAGATGGACTCCAGCAACCTTGAAGACTGACTGTTCATTGAAAAGAGGCCCCACATCTTCTCCATCTTTGAATATTGTGAGTCTGACACTTGTCTTGCATGTACTCAAAAATGATCGCTGATGGAGTGAGATATGTAAAGCTTTTAGAACAAACTACTGCATCTTAATTTTTGATTTAATATTTTAAATAGAAGCTGAAGGGTCCCCTAAGTAAACTCATTAGAACGAAGCAAGTGAATAGACCTCACTAGTGTATCTGTCAGCCTTACTTACAATTTTTCATACAAGAGCTATATTGTTAGTTACTCTGTCAATATTATATTGATGAAGAGGAAAGCTAAATCCATCTTCCTGTCTTTCTTTCTGTGCTGGCTTCCACTCAGTGATTCTTCAATTACCTAGTCCCAATGACAGGACATTTTTTACTACCCTATTTTCTGTACATCGAGTTTCAAAATATGTCAGGTACTTCCAACAATTTGTCTTCGTTGACATTACATAGTTTGGACCATTTGTGTATATCACTTTGGACATAAGTGCCTTCCTCAGCTGAGAGACCTCTGAGAGTCTCCAGTAAAAAAAGGCTCTATTTTGACTTTAAATGTAATGGCCGTCAGAGGATTAGCTAAGAAAAAGGTACTCTTGGCACAGACTTTGAGTTATATTTCCAGTGTAACAAATTCCAGAAGTGAATGACATTATTTTTTCTATGGTGGTCATAGAAATCCAGATTCTTTGAAACACAACAGAAGATAATTCAAGCTCTTAAATAAAGAATTATATTCCCCACAGGCAAGGGGATGAACTGTGATAGTCAGGTAATACATTGTCTTCTGGTAAAGCCATACCAAAATCTCTGGAGAAAAAATTGCACAATTTCCCTCAGCAAACAGTCACAATGCACATCTGTTACTTTCAGGGAAAATAGAACTTGAATACCATATTCTCTGTGAGGCTCTTCTTGTTCTGTCATTTTTAACAGTGAAAGCAGCCAGCTTCTGTTCTTTAGTACTGAAGGTCATTCTTTATTTTTGCTCCAACCTTAGCTTCTCCAGCTTAGATAATTCATAGTGATGCTTGAATTTATAGCAAACCAAATGGATTTTAAAATATATTATTAACATGATGAGAATAAAAATGGCAATGTTAAGGATTTACAACATTCAAAGCTTTCTACCAAACTGGTTATTTAGTGATTTATTTTCCATTATTTTCTCACAATGTTTGTGTGTTTTCATTTCAAAATTTTTAATTGTCTTAACTTCTTTGTGTGCTGGTCTTGTTCTTTCCATTCCAAACACTTCTCCCCTTTTTTTTTTCATGCCTAACTTTGCCAATGAATGCTAGCTAAAACTTATATTTTCAGAACACTTTTTAAAGAAACAGACATGAATTTACTGAGATTTAAGAGTATTCCAAGAAGATCCTAAAACTCAAAATTCTTTTTTTCTTTGTTTAACATAATAGTAAAATTCCACTATGAGATGTATCCTTTGGGTTAAAGGCTATCATCACTACAGGAATTTTATTTAAAATTTAAAGTGTAAACTTTTATGGGTCTAAAGCACTAGAGATGTGAGGGGGAGAATGTGATAGATAGGAAGGAGATATTGCTTATTTGCTGGTTATTATTCTGTAGATATGTTTACATCTATTTTTACTTAATGTCTGGAACATGAATACACTGAGCTTTAGAAAACTTAAATAACTTGTCCTAAATAACTATCCAGTGACTAGCAGATTCTGAACCTGGTCAGTAAGGGTATAAGGAAAAGATCAAAAACCAGTTTTATCCTCTTTAAATTCAGTGCTCACATTAAAATGATGGGTTGCATTATCCAATTAAATTAAGATTATAGGCACAGAGGCTGGGTACAGTAGCTCATGCCTGTAATCCGAGTACTTTGGGAAGCTGTGGCAGATGGATCACCTGAGGTCAGGAGTTTGAGACCAGCCTGGCCAACATGGTGAAACTCCATCCCTACTAAAAATACAAAAATCAGCCGGGCATGGTGGGGCACACCTGAAATCTCAGCTACTCAGGAGGCTGAGACTGGAGAATCGCTTGAACCCAGGAGGCGGAGGTTGCAGTGAGCCGAGATTGCACCATTACACTCCAGTCTGGGTGACAGAGCGGGACTCCGTCTCAAAAAAAAAAAGGAGAAAGAAAGAAAGAAAGAAAGAGAGAGAGAGAGAGAGAGAGAGAGAAGGAAGGAAGGAAGGAAGGAAGGAAGGAAGGAAGGAAGGAAGGAAGGAAGGAAGGAAGGAAGGAAGGAAGGAAAGAGAGAGAAAAAGAAAGAAAAAAAGAAAGAAAGACAGAAAGACAGAAAGAAAGAAAGAAAAGAAAGAAAGAAAGAAAGAAAGAAAGAAAGAGAAAAGAAAAGATTATAGGCACAAACAAACTGTAGTAAAGGCAAAATACATTACAAAAAAAAAATCCCCAAATATCCTTCACTTCTCTCTATTCAAATTAGTTGTTTGACCCTACTCAGGAAGAAAGATAATGCGGGAAGACTGTGGTTCCTCTGAATCATATACATTTGAGTTAAATTACATATTTTTCACTTCCTAGTTGTGTGACTTTGGGAAAATTATTTAATCTTGCTGAAATCTCAGAGTCCTAGTTGATAAAACAAGGATTGTTCTGAAAATAAAGTGATTTGAGAATGAAGAATAAAACAAGAATAAATGTACCTCTTGGAACACCTACCGAATAAACTAATGTAAGAATAATATATAATCATAACAATAGAAACCATAATAATAGAAGGCCTTATGGGGGGAGAAAAAAGAAGCAAGGCACTCCTTCCTGGACCTTCCAGGTCAATGTAGAGCTTGTAAAACTTAAAACAGAAATCTTCATGCAACATGAAGACGTTTATTTTCACTCTTGCATTCAGGCTTGTCTATGACTTGTGTTTTAATAGAGACATGTTGCATTACACAGTTTGATTAGACTTTACAGCTAATCTAGTCTATGTTTTTAAAAAGATTTATACCCCAGTCATCGTTGTCGAGCAGCACTACGTCTGCTGTGCCCCGGCTGAGCTCCACCTGCTGCATTAGGCAAGTAGCAGCTGACGGACAGGGCACACCTGGAAACACAGACCCTCCCCAGTGCCACTCCCTGTCGACTACTCCATCAACTCAGGAACACTCTGGGTTGTGTTTTGAGCTACAGATCTTCGGTTTCCCTTGAGTGAGTATTGAACTGCAGAGTCGATGATCGTGAACTAATTACCATAAAGAGGATGAAAGGTCCACATGATGAGCACTGCGGCCAGGAGCTGAGAAAGGGGAGGACGATGGTGTGAGAGAAAAACCACAGATAGCTAAACAAACAGCACATTTTGCCTCGCTATAACTGTACAGCAGGAGAGGAAAGAACATGAGGCCGGGAACATATTAATATCTGCAATGCACATGGCAGGCATGAGTGGCTCTGGGCAGATGATCAAGCAGGCCACGCCTGACCTCAAGTTTTGCCTCCTCAAGAATCAGAGCTCTTCACGGGTTCTTAGAACCCTCTGTGGTTCCATGCCTTGCCTCCCCAAGCGCTCCCGTCCTAGCCATCTTCAACACTTTTACTTTTCTCCTCCTCCACAAAGCTTTTGTATTTCTGCCAACTTTTTCCTAAAACATATAGACAATTGTCATCCTTCGGCCAAATAGAAAAAAAATGGTTCCCCGTTTTCCCCACAAGGTTGAATTTACACTCCTTATGTGACACGCAAAGATGTTCACAGTCAAAAAGCCACCTTGCTCACCAACCTATCCCCTTGTACTCTGTTCTTGCCAACCACCCAGACATATGGGACCACTGATGGGACACTTAACTCCTACCTGAGATTTTAAATATTCTCCTTCACATAGAAAGTCAGTGTGCCAGCACCGCTTGTTAAATAAGCTACCCTTGCCGGGCGCGGTGGCTCACACCTGTACTTCCAGCCCTTTGGGAGGCCGAGGCAGGTGGATCACTTGAGGTCTGGAGTTTGAGATCAGCCTGGCCAACATGGTGAAACCCAGACTCTACTAAAAACGCAAAAAAAAATTAGCCAGGAATGGTGGCAGCTGCCTGTAATCCCAGCGACTCAGGAGGCTGAGGCAGGAGAATCGCTTGAACCCAAGAGGTGGAGGTTGCAGTGAGCTGAGATCTCGCTACTTCACTCCAGCCTAGGTGACAGAGACTCCTTCTAAAAAATAAAAATAAATAATAATAATAATAATAAGCTACCCTTTGCCACTGAACTAGAATAGTTTTTTGTCTAATATTTAATCTCATGTATACTGGGCTTTGGTCCTTGTTTCTATTTGGCTAAAACTATTTGGTTTACTGCTTGGTTAAACTAATCTGTTTATCTATCCTGATGTCATATTAAGTTGACTCCAGTGGCTTTAGAGTATTCACTGACATCTAAAAAGCATTGCTGTGGCTATTCCCAAAGCTCTGAATTTTCATATGCATTTTAAGATCATTTTGTTCAGTTCTAAATCAGGTACAGTCTGCTGGATTTTAATTGTAATTTCATTAAATTTACATATGAATATTGAGGGAATTGACTGCTGAGGTATAAATAATGCTCTGAATCTTGACCGGCTTTTTGAAAATGTCAGATACATTTTCATTTCTTTATTAAAAGCCTTATTAATACTTTCGCCAAAAGGACATGACAAATCACAGCCATTCTGGACATCCTCAGGGCATTCGCCTTTTTATAGCTTTCTGAGAACAAGAAAAGAACAATAAATGTTAAAAAGAAATAGTGGTGGGGAATTTCTTGGTGACTGACAATCACTTAACTGTAATCACTTTACACATCCTCCAAAACACTGTATAGATCACCAAGGAAAACAAATAAAACCACACTAATACTATGCCTTCAGAAAAACGACATAATGGAAAACACAGCAAATTCAACAATAGTAATACGTCAGAGCTGAAACCAATCATATCCATCTTATCAACGTTTTCAACTTGGCTCACAAGGCAAGAGCCAACCGCATGCCACACGCAAGAGACACACCCAAAACAAAGTGACTCAGAAAGATTAAAGGGTCTACAAAATGCACAAGGCAAATGGAATCAGTGAGAAAATCGGGGTGGTGCTCCTGACAGCACCCAGAAAGAATTTGAGGAAAAACATTAAGTGGGACAAATTAAACACCATTTAATCATTTTAAATATTTCACATTAATATATAGAAGGTATTAAGACTTATGTACCAAGTAACACACCAACTTGTTCATAAAGTGGAAACTATGAGAGATGAATGATAGACACAAACATATTCTCGGTGCGAGAGATATCAGATGGACAAAAAATAAGGAAGGGTATTAAAGAGTCCCAAGTGCAAGTCTAGACAGTTTCCCCTTAACCACACACACACACACACACACACACACACACACACACACACCCATATAAACTAGGAGCAGAAAGTAAGAAAGTGTTAAAAAAGAAAAGAAAAGAAAGTGTCAAGGTAATAGGACATGTCAGAAGAGTCCAGGGGCCAGTTGAAAGTATCAACAATGGCCAGAGCGGGAACACTTTGAGCATTAAGCAGTGTCGGATTATAACCCAAATATAAACATCCATGGATTCATAGGCTATAAATGGTTGAATACATTAATAAATATGGGAGAAGGGACAAATCTCTCATGCAGTAAAATTTCCCATAATTTACGTAGATACCCGCCCCCCACCCCCGCAAAGAGGGGAAGCCTAACTTTGCATTCCTTATTGTGGGCTGCACCTAGTGACTTCCTTCCTGGTGCTCAAGGTCAACATTAAGAGTCAAAAATCATGCTGATAATATCTCCACTGCACAGGATTTGATAATGATGCGACTTTTACTCTGTGGTCTTCCTCCTCATAACTCCTCATCCCACTCTTCTCATGAGAAAAACATCAGACAAATCCCAGTAGCAGGCATCCTGCAACATCCCTGAGCAGTACTCCTCAAAACTATGAAGGTCATTGCACACACAGAGCAAGGAACATCCGAGAAACTGGCACAGCCACGAGGAGCCTAAAGGGACAGATACCCATACGCCATGTGGTATCCTGAATGGGATCCTGGAGTAGAAAAAGGACAACAGGTAAAAATCAAGGAAACCCAAGTAAAAGATGAAATGTGGTTCATCATCCATCTTTCTGAGCAAACTATCATAAGGACAGAAAACCAAACACCGCATGTTCTCCCTGATAGCTGGGAACTGAACAATGAGATCACTTGGACACATGGTGGGGAACATCACACACCGGGGCCTGTCAGGGGGTGGGGGCTTGGGGGAGGGCTGGCATTAGGAGAAATACCTAATGTAAATGACAAGTTAATGGGTGCAGCAAACCAACATGGCACGTGTATACCTATGTAACAAATCTGCACGTTGTGCACATGTACCCTAGAACTTAAAGTATAATAATAATAATAAACATGGTTCATAATAATGTACCAACACTGCTTTAGTATTTGTAACATATGGTGCAGAGTATATAAAAGCTGTATTATTTTCTCTTTTTTTTCTGGAAATGTAAAACTGTTCTGAAAAACAAATTATACTATAAAGAAAAATAAAAAGCATGGTGACTTCGAGCTACTGAAGGGTTCAGATTCTAATGCGGTGTTTTCCAGTTCCTACTAAGATATTTTTCTGGATTTGTTGCTGGCAAAATATGCCCAGGTTTTTTATTTGAAAAGGAGTTTTTGGTCTGTGAGAGATAAGGTAGGAGGTCCATTTGCAAACATTTCTTTAAGAGCACAGCAAGTAACTGTTCACTTCCTTAGGAAGGCCGGCCTCACGTGAGGTCATGTCCTAAATAAACATTTTGTTACTGTTGGTGTGTACGGATTCATTATTACTGACAGCCAGGGAGTCATTTGGTGATTTAAGAAACAACAGGATGGAAGGTCATTTTTATTGGCATTACGTGCTTAATCATGCAGTCAATGACTTTTATAGTTAAGCAGTAAAATAAAGTGCCATCCATCAAACAGAATATATGGAACACTCCAATTGACAAAATAGACATTTTCATGCTACTGTTGCCTTTTCTCTCTTCTTCTTTTTGTAGGTAAACTTACTGAATGAAGTGAAATCCACTCAATACCCCCACTATCTTATCTTCCGTGCATCTCTTCATCTCCAGCACTCAGCCTTACACTCCTGCAGGATTGAAGCTGCCCCCACCAAGGTCAACCACGACGTCCTAATTGCTGGGTTGCAGTGGGAGATGCTTGTTCTTTTCTTGGCCCATCTTGCTTTGACATGGTAGCACATGAGACTGAAGCCAGTCAGGGATCAAAGAGGATGTAAGTGACAGTCGGGACATGGAGTACGGTTGTTTCCATTTGAGTTTACCGTGGACCCAGTAAACAAGCTCTGCTGAAGACAGAAACCAGGCCAAGGATTCAGGCAGGCACAATATTTCCTGCTCTCCAAGGCTCAAGGAGGCCTGCAGGGAGTTGCATGGTCAAGGTCTCCTGGACAAGCCAGGGAAGCCCAGACATGAAGACATACTACTTTTTTCCAGTTATAGGTTGTAAGAAGTGAAATCGTGGCCCTTACCGAGGCTGCTCTCTCTCTCTCTCTGAGTTACACACCTCCCTTTCACACTTCTTTCTGAGTCACCAGGTCTGCCACACCTGGTCAAGGGCCATCCTTCCTGTCAGCTCTGCCCACTCAGCATCTGCACAGCCCATTCACTGCTCCCCTCTCTCTCCATGACTGCCAAAGTTCAAGCCCTCTTAACTCATTTTCTTTTCCCCTCTCACCCCGACAAACCCTCTATGACAGTGATTCCAATGTCATCTTAAAAGTAAAAGTAATATCACTCTATCATTCAAAATAAATCCCTTATTTAATTCCCATTGCCTCCCAGTGAGGTTGAACTCCTTAACATATCATATGAGGACATAATGAATACACACGTCCTCACCTTCTCCAGGCAGATTTAAGCCCTATTATTACTTGATGCCTCCCCTTCCCCATCACAACACTTAATCTTTTGTAAAGTTTCACCACATTGTCTATAAATTTCTTTTTGTACAGGAATATAGAAATACCAGAATTGAGGTGATCAAGGATATGTTAGACGTTTTAACCTCAAAACTGTTGAAAGAATGGTTGGTTGAATTAATTTTAAAATCTTGAAAACTTTTAGAATTGTAGATATTAGATAAGAACCACCTCAGTGTCTTGAGAATAATACACTGCCTACCACTCACTGGGATAAAATATAAAACATAAGACTCCCGTCCTTAGGAGAGCACATCAGTCTCAGCGGCCAGGCTGATACATAAACAGCTAATTTCACACCAAAGGCATGAAGTAAATCACAGCGATAACACAAAGATCCAACATTTATGGCACACTTAGGAGGGACCACACTGAAAATTATTCTACATATTTCAGGTCATTCAGTCCTCACAGTTATTGAAGATATATACTGTTAGGAGTCCCATTTTACAGATGCGGTGGCACACCTAGTCTAAGTGAGTCTCCCAAGCCATGCAGCTGGTAAATAAAGGATCTGGGTTTGATCCCCTTTGGTTGATTACAAAGCCTGCCCATAAAACTCGAGAATATGAAGCACACTTTTGAAATTGACTTCACGGTTATACTTTGTAAATACTGCCAAACAGTCACATACGGAGAAAGGGAACACATAGTTTTACGTGGATATAAATTGTTTCCTAAGTTTCATTAGTTGTATTTATGAGTAATGGAGGCTGTGGTGGATTTTCTATTTCCATTACCTGAACACTTCTGCCTACTTCCATATTCTCCCTTGTATTGACAGGGGCTGAAAGCCTGAAAACTACATTTTCCAGTTGCCAGCAGGATTTTAACTTAGACTCCACCACCAAGAGGCACCCACTCAGGCATCAGAAGCAAGAAGAAGAGTAGCAGCCTGTATGGTTCCATCAGGAGCAGGCAGATGGGCGAGCTTCCACAGCCGGTGGATATGGAGTGTGGGAAGCTGCAGCATCCAAGGAGGTTCCTGTAGATCACCTGCGTTGGTCCAGAGGTAGCCGAGATCATCGGCCAGTCATGTGTTCCCGGGATTCTTGACTTTCTGAAACCAGCAGCCATTTTCTTTTCTATTTACTTTCCCAGGCGTTCTGACAGCTTTCTAACCTCCATTTCACGTGTTAGATCCTCTCAACTTGAAGCACTTAGAATGATTCCCGAAAAGTGCTTATTGATACTCAGGCCCTGTGTTACTTTTCCAGGGCTGCCATAAGAACATATGGACTGGGCTGCTTAAACTACAGAGATGTATTATATCGGAGTTCCTGAGGCTAGAAATCCAAGACTGAGGTGTCCAGGTGGTTCCTTTTGAGGGATGTGTGGGATGTATGTCCTTTTCAGGCCTTTCTTCTTGGCTTGCAGAGAGCTGTTTCCATGCTTACCTGGCATTCTCCCTGTGTGTGTGTGTGTGTATGTGTCCAAATTCTCCTTCTATAAAGACACCAGTCTTTTTGGATTGCGGCTTACACTAACGACCTCGCATTCACTTGATTACTTCAGTAAAGACCCCATCTCCAAATCAGAGCACATCCTGAGGTAGTGGAGTATAAGACCTTGACCAGATCATTTTTGGAGGGACAAAATTCAACTCATAAAAGGCCTAAAATGGGATGGGCACAGTGGCTTATGCCTGTAATCCCAGCACTTTGGGAAGCCGAGAAGGGCGGGTCACTTGAGGTCAGGAGTTCTAGACCAGCCTGGCCAACAAGGTGAAACCCTGTCTGTACTAAAAATACAAAAATTAGCCGGGTGTGGTGGAGCATGCCTGTAATTCCAGCTACTCGGAAGGCTGAGGCAGGAGAGTAGCTTGAACCCGGGAGGTGGAGGTTGCAGTGAGCCCAGATTGTGCCACTGCACTCCTGCCTGAATGACAAAGTGAGACTCCATCTAAGAAAAAAAAAGCCTAAAACAAGAGTGATTTACACAAGATAGAAATTAATTCAATTCATTCTTTCTCATGGAATTCAGGGATGGTATATCCACAGCTGGTTTACTGTTCTACAGTGTCCTCAGAGAGCCAGGCTCTGTTTTTTTCTCAGCTATACATGGTTATCTTTTCCAAATTCACCTCATGAATCAAAACTATTAGTCCAGCACCAGCATGACGCTATTCCAACTACCAGGAAATGGTAATGGGCAAAGAAGAAAACAGTAAAGAACAGGAGCAAGACACCTTTTAGGGAAGTTTCACCAAAACTCTTCACATTTTCCATTATCTTCTGTTGCCTATAAGTATATCAAATAGCCACATCCATCTTCAGGGTGGGACACTGAGCAATGCAGATATTGGAAGTTGCCTAGCAAAATGTGCCAGGCTGAAAATACTACAGAACTATAGGCTGTGGTTTCCGCTTTTTGACTGGAAGTAACAATGAAAAGACTCTAAAAAGATGTTGCTTAAATAGATCAAAGGAAAAACTGTGTAACCTGAGTGTTACGTCAAATCTGATTGTTATTTCTGAAAGCAAGATTTCTTCTTTATCGAACGTCTTTGCATGCAGTGTATGTGTCGAAAATGTTGTCAAAGGAAGACTCAGAGGCAGAGTCATTTAGAAAAGAAAAGGTCTTATTTGCAAGGAGTTCTAGGGGAGTCAGACTTCAGAAAACCTGGCTCAACAAATATAAAACATAACAAATAGTTTTAACAGTTGCAAATCACAATGTTTAGTAAGTTTATAGGAGTCTACACTTTCTGGAAAAAGCAATTTCTTATGCAGTTATGATATTCACAAAGTTCATAATATATATTCGGATAATAAATTTTTTTGGTCATGAAGTCCATATTTATGCAAAATAGTCAAGGTTTTATTATTTTAGGTAGAACCAGTAAGAATGATCCGTTATCTCTTGGCTTATCTCAAGGTACACAGTAATTTTTTTTTTCAGACTGTTACGGCCCAGGAAGTTCTTAGTCATAGCAAAAGCAAGGCAGAGTCAGTTCTTGTTTCTACATTGTCAGCCAAAATCTCAGTTCCTTCCTCTATGCTTCCATTTTTCCTTTACTCTCCTAGGTAACAAGGACAAGATATCAAAATTGATCTTCATCTTAGAGAGTTCTGAAAGCTCAGGTCTCCCTTCTTTGGCCTTTAAGACAAAATATTAAGATACTAATATTGCATGCCCTCCTATACTCCTTGGTTTCCAAAATCATCAGCACTCACATTATCCCTTGCTCTGCCGAAATTAAACACCTCAACATCCTGGTGATTTCCTTTGGTTCCTTAGAAGAAACAAGTGCATCAGGAAAGGGAAGGAACAGGAACCCCACCCAGGGCTACCCAAAACACAAAACAGGTAAAACATCAGGCTAGGCTTAATCACAATTACATTACCATCTTCTCTTTTTAAAGAGACAATGAATATATTATATGAGTGAGATGACTGCAGTTCATGAGGAAAAAAAAGCTTTCTATTATGTGCTACTTAGGAGTCGGAAGAGCAGGCACTGCTGGCTTGCCCCATCTAGTGGTAATCACCACAGAGAAATAAAGCAGCCTTTTGTGTTCAAAATTAAGAACCAGGATGCGATTGAAGCCAAATGTTTTCATGCCTTCAGTTGCTCTTTGTTAAAATTAAGCCACATAATAAGAGCATATTAATTTTTTAAGCAATTGGAATTTGGGCACGTGAAGTTCAAGACCGATGCTCAAGGAAGTATTTCTTCTAATATTAAAATTAGTTGAGAGAGAAATGTCAAAGGTCATCAGAGCTCACAATTAGTTTAAATAAATAATTACTTCCCTTTTATTGTACCCCATCCCTCTTCTCAGAAAAAGTTATCTTTGCTACGATTTTGTAATACTGGAAGTTAGATTTCTGGTCAGTAACCTTTTACTGTCACTGATGTTTGACCTACGGGGCCCATTGTTTGTTCAGGTGCTGCTAAGGGCTTACACTGCTTAAACAAGCATCAGAACATGGGGAATGTCCTGAAATCCAGAAGTTGTTCTTGAATTCTAAATTTCTTTTCTTATAAATCCCAAGCAAATGATTAATTTATCCTAAAATACAATCTCTCTAATGAAAAATAACTATGATTACTCCTATAATGAAAATGAATTCTTTAAGATTACTCCAATTAATTGGTGGTAGTTACAAGAAGCACTATATTAAGAAATAGCATATGATTAGGCTGAAAGCAATTTAGTGAAAGCAATTTGGCTTACTGGAATTGAACTGATAGTAAGATGTTCAACATAAAACCTAATTGAAAGTGAATATTCTTCAAATGGTGTGGTTTTTTTAACATACGGTGTTTGTAAAAATGATTTTTAAAAAATACGTAGGTGCTAGTAAGAATTTGGAGGCAGTTATTTCTACTTTATTCCTTCTAAAAGTATTTTTTAAATGTATATTCATTTATTGCTGCTTTGTTCTCTTTGCAATAACAAAAATGCGAAAAAAACTCAGATGCCCGAACACTGGGAAGTATGAATTCCTGGGCAGTTAGTGTTGTGGGTGTTTTTCTGAGAGATGGATAATTTTATTTCTCTACTACGATCTAGAAAAATTAAATTAAATCGGTTTTTTAAATTTCTTTTTTGAAAAAGCAATTGAAGATACTGATAAAGATCTGAAATTTGATGGAATTGTTTAAATACAAAGCTACAAACTCTAGCGACACACCAGAAGAGTCACTATTCAGAGAACACATGTGTATGTTACTGTTTTGACTAAATTGTCTTGGGGCTCAGTTTACACTTGACTAAACACTATTGATCAAATCACCTATGGACACATTGGGATGAACTGAAAGGCCTTAAGGCTCAGCTAGAGAAAACCATTAGATTGATAGGGGATCTCAACAGTGACTGAAAGAGGCAACTGACTTACAGTATTCCACCAGAGGTGAGAGGGTTAATTTTCTCACCCACTAGAAAATAAATTGTATTTCTACAAACAGAGAAAAAAATGTTCTAGGAACAAATCTTGTCATCTTCATGATGCAATAAAAATAACAAATAAATCATGTAGTTCCCCAAGCTTTAGCCTTTGTTGGGGAATATAAAAACCAGAATTGAATCTAACCAAGAAATCCTCTCCACAAAGTTAGTGGAGAAAAAAAATTGGTTTCATCATTGAATGAGCATTAATTGAGAAAGTGATGCACGTGACAGCTAATCTGCTAAGAGATTGCAAAGGCAGACAGAAACCTCACCCTTTTGTACAGTCGAGGATACACAACCTACATACCCTCCAGCATAACAACCATTAGTCTTCAAGTAAGAGGGCTCGGTGGTAGCATTTATTACATGTAATTCATTTAAATCACCTGGTAATTGGGATGACCATCTATGTTACCTAATTAGCTTTCTATAAAGGAAAAATAAACACTCCTATCTTTATGACCAGAAGCAGTTTTACAACCTGGAACAACGTGTCCACCTGAATGAAGCTCCTACCCTCCCACGGCAAATCAGAGACAGGGGTCGCCATCTTCCTTGTTGTTTACATTTCCGAGATATGGCTCCTAGGTCTTTGAGAAAGACACTCCCAGGTTGTGAAGCTGGCCACGTTAGTTTTTAAAAATATTTACATATCTTTAGAGAACACAGAGAAAGAATTTACAAGTTTTCTGAAGAAAGTGCTCTGAGACAATGAGAGTGGGGTGGTTGGTAACTTTTTCTCTTATTTTTAACTGGGAGAGGGAAGACTCCTACTTTTACTTTTTCTTTGCCCTTCCACCTCCTGCTTTTGCTTGCCAGAGGAGGAGGACCTTTGATCACATGTCAGCCATGGACTATAAATTATGGACTATTATCCATATTTTATGGATAATAGGCGAGAGAAAGACCGAGCCAGGATTCCATCTAAAGGGCCATAGGAAGCCCTTGGAATAACTCAATCTGTATGTGTACTAGAAATTATTAATTAGCATAAGGGATGGTACAAATAGTATTTCATCAGAGAAATGAGTGGTGTACATGATATATAACTGCTGAGGATAGGTATCTCTCTTGGGTCATTTGGTAAGTGTGTAAAATCTGCTGAGTGAGCAGATTAACCTTCTAAAATGGTGCCAGAGGTCTAAACCTCTGGTTAATCCTTTGGCCTAATACTTCAAACAATTCGGTATATTCTGCCTTTAGAACTTTTTGAATTTGCACCCGAGTAAATCTTTCATACATACTACTTACCAAAGTACACAAAAGGACAGAGAATTGGTTTTATGTCTGTATGCAGATTGCAATACTGGTCTTTGCAGTGCACCTCCTGGTAGACAGTTTGCTGGGGCAGGGGTGGGCTGCCTACCTCTAATTGTTAGTAACTACTGAAGTGCATAAAAGACGATATGACACGTGTGAGTTGCCAATTTCATTTAGGCCCATTTCCAGCAGATGTATATCTATCTCAGAAAAGGTTTCATTTATTAAGCGATGAAATAAATGATTGCATATGCCAACACAAAATACTGAAGGTCTCTTCAAAATCTAAGAGAGTGAGCAAAGCTTAAATTTTTTTGCAATTATGCTAATCATAAATAAATGAAAAAAATACATACACAGAGAGAAATAAAGATGACTTCATAAATTTTAAATCTACCAACAACTGGCAATGAAAAATCTAAAAAGACAAAATGATACGGCTTTTACATTGAGGCTGCTTGTTGAAAAAAAAAAAAAAGATTAAATTAGTTGAAAATAGGTAAAACTACAAAATAGACAAAATTAGCAATTATGCTTAAATTAGTATTATACCTTAAATGATCCTCATACCTTCATTATTTCTTTTTTTATACATGTAATAGTTACATACAAAACCATTTACAGTTTTGGTATGTGGATTTATATATTTCAGTAATTATGTAAAATTTTTTTAGCTGGGTTTGAACTGCAAACTCAGTTTCTTGGGCAGCAGTTCTGGTCTCAGTTCAGATATTTTGTCCTTAGCTGATATACTCTGAGTTTATTCTTCCTATGCATGTTTCGGGGGTCAGAGTTGTGGGTAGGTTGATTTTGGACATCCATCCTTGGGTTGTTTCCTTTGAGAATTTCCTAGTTTCTTCAATAGCTTTTTTTCTGGTTTCTTATTTATCTAGCAGAAAGATGCTAGATTTTTTTCACATGTGCCCCACAACCCCAAAGAAAAATTACTTAGGGAGTTTCTTTTAAAAAAAAATGTATAGACTTAGGAAATACATCCAAGTTCAGTTTTCTTAAGTGAATATATTGAAGTCTGAGCTTGGAGAGGACCCGTCACCCCAATGATGAACATCGTACCCAACAGGTAATTTTCTAGCCTCAGCCCCCCTGCCACCCTCCCACCTAACTTAAGGAGTTTCTACCTCCCCTTCTCTGAGTAAGCCTGCTGTCCCCTGGGGATTTGTCTGCTTCTCTTCACCCTCCAGGGCCTCCTGGTTGCGGTTTTTGTTCATGTCCAGCTTTTGTAGTTATCATCACTTATTTTATTCTGGAGCTTTGCCTGGTAGAGATCTAGTCCATTTCAGTAGACACTTAATAGTGACTACTGTAAGCAGAAGTTCTCCAACTCTCATTCAGACAGGCAACTCCCATCCTCATCATACATCTCCAAAGGAGAAAATGTATAAACTATAGATGGGGGAACAAAAGCAAAGTGCACGTGCCCGAAGCTTCTTAATTAAAACTTGTAGCTAATTACATTACTTCATGAATTAGTCATGTTCTATGAGGTTTGAATCCAAGAACCAGCATGGGGGAAATAATTGTACTTATTAAATTCATATGGGCATGGTATTAGAAAATAAGTCTTACATTTTAAACAGAAGTCACAATCTCTCACAATGACTATTTACCCATGAGAAACGGAAAAAATAGCATCTTTACATCAAACTTTTTGTTATCTGAATTGTAACTTATCTGGAGTCATTTTTATTTACTAAACTTATTGACAAGCTCTTTTGAACCACTGTGTTGACACAATGAGAATTATGGATATAGGAAATAGCATAGAATGTAAATTCTTTGTGGCCGTTTCAACTCTCTCTGTTTACTTGAGATGTGAAAATTATTTTACCCTCTAGATAAGACCTTAGCTAATGCATAATGTAAGCGCCTTCATCTATGTACAAACTAGCATCACGTACAGAAAGAAATTGATGTAGGGCAAGAAAGTGGGAATTTCACAGCTTTTTAGATTTTCTTGTTAGAGTTTATGATGGGCTTTATTTAATTTTCTCAATCAAGA
The DNA here is from genome assembly GCF_043159975.1 of Macaca nemestrina. Classification (NCBI taxonomy): domain Eukaryota; kingdom Metazoa; phylum Chordata; class Mammalia; order Primates; family Cercopithecidae; genus Macaca; species Macaca nemestrina. Next base: position 5,552,682 of record NC_092140.1, read on the forward strand.
AACATGAACTGATCCCTTTTGTAAGTAGAACACTGTGGTAAGGAATGGGGATAGAAAAGTGAGCAAGACAGAAACAGCTTTTGCCCTGATCAGCACCTGTCTAGCAACGGCACAATAACTGCCTGACCACTGTGGGCAGGAGCTGAGCTCCGTGTTTTGTCAGCTTGTCTCTCGTTTGCACACCAACCCTCCTATAAATTAGTATCCCTGTTTCACAGATCAGGAAACTGAGACCCAGGAAATGTAAGCACTTGCTCAAGTATGTATATCTAAAATGAGCACAGTTGGAATTCAAACCAGTTTCCTTGGACTGTAGCTCCCACGCTGCTGTCAGGATAGAAAGCTGCTCTTCAAGCACGTAAGATACCCCAAACATGTAAAAGCAAAGTCCTGCGCTATTTCAGAGGAAGGGTTAAGGGACTCCAATTAGAGAAATTTGCAAAATCTTCATGGCCAAGAAAGTGATTTCCTATATAAGCAAAAATACTGATGTCCAATTGAAATTAATCAAAATCAAATACAAATTATTCCACCCCAACTGCCATAGACATGCTTCTCCACAATTATAAATTCATAGCTGGTAAGTTCAAAGAAAAGTGTGTGGGTGAAGATTTACAGAAGGCTTTTTCTAGTTAAAGTGTAAAATGTGGATGGTCCTTAAAATATCAAATATTCTCTGATTCATCACATTGTTTTGGTCTGGTGCATTCATTTAAAAGAAAATGATGATTTGAGACTTTAAGATAAATAAAATAACACAATCATTAAAGTTATAATATTTCTAGATAATAGCAACCTCATCATTAAAATTCTACCATTTCCATGGTTTTTTATTAATACAATTCACAATACAGATGAATTCGTTCAGTCTTGGTGATGCATGGCTAGTCCAGTTCAAACAAAAGTAAGTGAAATTCAAAAAGGCTGCCTCTGGGGCTCAGGGCCTATTAAACTTAATTCATTATTAAACTCAAAAGCTAATTAGAAATGGAAAGAAAGAAATGTAGGTGCATTTTCCACCACGAGTTAAAGCAGTTGGTTTAGGAAACAATGTGAAGGCCATAATAATTTAAGCTGAAATGGAGTTTCTCATCCAAAAACTTCAACGAGATGAGGCTTGCAAGTATTCAATTTAAAGAAAATGCTTTTTCGCCATTCAAAGGGCAGAAAATGAGGCTCCGAAAATCTCTCTCTCAAACCCTCGTGCTGGTTCCCAGGCAGCAGAGTGAGGGTTTTCAGGTGGTGGGGCGGAGGTGTTGGAGAGAGGTAGGGAAGGACCAGCTTACCATTTCATAATTTCTGCAGCTCATGTTCAATAGTACTGCAGACAGTTCACTAAATCATTAACTACCTGTAATCTCATTCATTGTGGTCTTTATTAAACTGCTTACAAAACAGAACTACTAAGGGCTTTACCAAGGAAGGCCACTGGGACTCTGTGGATTTCCACAATGATCTGATGGGAGAAGAGGATTGACCAACAAAGCAGAAGAATCCAAATCCTCCCTTTGCTCAGCACACATTATCTCACGTAAGAGTCTTCACATTATATGGACCAAAAGAGGACTAATCACGTCCATTTTCTTCACCAGTCTGTATCTGGCAACCAGACTATTTCCTGAGGCACAATCGACATTCAGTGATGGGCTTCTCCACTGAGCCCTGGCCAGACTGCACATCACAGTGTGACTGACTGGTTTTCTGGAGGCTGTGAGCCACTCACTTGTGACAGGAGAGTTTGCAGACAGAGGGATGGATCAGGTAGGAGAACCTGCTCAGCCCCTGGGCTGCCTGTGTTCCTGGAAAAAGGGTAGAGAGAGAGAGAGGAGAAGGGACTCATTGCTGGCAACAGAAATCAAACTGCACATGGCATAAGTGTATTCCTGGACAGCGACACAGAGATCTGAGGCAAATTTCCACGAGGAAGAAGGAGCCGAAAGAGGATGAGAGCATTTAGCCCTGAATCAAAGCACACTCTATGCAGTCAGTAAACTTACCCAGCACATCTTACAAAGGACATAGTCTCAGGCGTCATTGTACTTTTTTACACTATATTTGACCTCTGGGCCACCTTGGATTTTTCCATCCTGCCTCAGCTAGAGCAGTCCTCACACTGTCCACCCCCTTCCAGCCCTCCAGGACCTCACATTGCCTCCCTCTTCTCCATCTTCAAACCCCTTCTCTGGCTCCTGATTTCAGCCTGTGAATGTGCCAGGGATGCCCCTCCACCTACTGCTCCCACTTCTTTCATCATCAAGTCAGTTGAAAAATGTTACCTTTTACCTTCAAACCACTTGAAATCATGTGCCTTACCTCTGTTTTCTCCAGCTCTCACCCATGACTCAGCCCATCACAGGGGAAAAAAATTCTAAATCCACACTCACAAATGTCTAATTCCCACAAACGTCCTCTTTCAACCTTTGTGCACCTGGTGGTGGCTGTCTTCCCTGGGCCTCTCTCCTCTCCTCATTGCTGGGTGTTAATGTTGAGAAAGTAGAAAGGGCTTTGCAGCATATTTAGTGTGGGAAATGCTGATGTCACCAGAATGCTCTGACTGGTGGTAAGGTAGCTGGTTATACTTCATCTACACTTCCTAGAAAAACATTCCCCTTGTGCAAAAAAGAAAGAAAGAAAGAAAGAAAGAAAGAAAGAAAGAAAGAAAGAAAGAAAGAAAGAAAGAAAGAAAGAAAGAAAGAAAGAAAGAGCCTCTAGAGGTGCTCTCTAGAGTTATACAGAACAGAAAAAGCTAATACTGCTTCTTAAAGACAGCACTTCAAATGTTCAAGGTAACTCCCATGCCTCCTCCACCAATCACCAAGCCCATTTCCCAAGTCTTTTCTCTCTCTTTCCTCCTTTGTTGATGGCGATTCCTTAAATTAGTGAGAATTTAAGTCCAGCATCAAGGTCTATATCCTCCACTGTTAAGCTTATCATCTTTGCAAGAAAACCTGTCAAACGTATTTTTTTCCTCTAAATAAAGCATACTTTATTTTATTTTTTATTTCCATAGGTTTTTGGGAAACAGGTGGTGTTTGTTTACATGAATAAGTTCTTCAGTGCTGATTTCTGAGATTTTGTGCACCCATCACCTGAGCAGTATACACTGTACCCAATGTGTACGTTTTTATCCCTCATTCTCCCTTCTACCCTTTCCCCCAACTCCTCAAAGTTCATTGTATCATTCTATGCCTTTGCACCCACTTATCAGTGAGAACATATAATGTTTGGTTTTCCATTCCTGAGTTACTTCACTCAGAATAATGGTCTCCAATTCTATTCAGGTTTCCGTGAATGTCATTATTTTGCTTATTTTCATGGCTGAGTAGTATTTCATGGTATACATATACACCATAATTTCTTTATCCACTCAGTGATTGATGGGCATTTGGACTGGTTCCGTATTTTTGCAGTTTTGACTTGTGCTGCTATAAACATGCCTATGTAATTATCTTTTTCATATAATGATTTCTTGTCCTCTGGATACTCATAGTGGGATGGCTGAATCAAATGGTCATTCTACTTTTAGTTCTTTAAGGAATATCCACATTGTGTTCCATAGTGGTTGTCCCACCAATAGTGTAAAAGTGTTCCCTTTTCACCACATCTATGCCAACATCTATTTTTTTTTTTTAATTTTTGGATTTTGGCTATTCTTGCAGGAATAAAGTGGCATCATATTGTGGTTTTGATTTGCATTTCCTTGATCATTAATTATGTTGCACATTTTTTCAAATGTTTGTTGGCTATTTTTATATCTTCTTTTGAGAACTGTCTGTTCATGTCCTTAGCCCGCTTTTTAATGGGATTGTTTGTTTTTTTCTTGCTTATTTCTTTTAGTTCATTGTAGATTCTGGATATTATTCCTTTTTCAGATGTACAGATTGCAAAGATTTCCTCCCCCTCTGTGGGTTTTCTGTTTACTCTGCTGATTGTTTCTTTTGCTGTGCAGAAGCTTTTTAGTTTAATTAGGTCCCGGCTATTTATCTTTGTTTTTGTTGTATTTGCTTTTTGGATTCTTGGTTATGAAGTCTTTACCTAAGCCAATGACTAGAAGGGATTTTCTTATGTTATCTTCTACAATTTTTATGGTTTCAGGTCTTAGGTTTAAGACCTTCATTCATTTTGAGTTGATTTTTGTACAAGGTGAGAGATGAGGATCCAGTTTCATTCTTCTACATGTGGCTTGCCAATTATCCCAGTACCATTTGTTGAATAGGGTGTCTTTTCCCCACTTTATGTTTTTGTTTGCTTGGTTGAAGATTAGTTAGCTATAAGTATTGGCTCTATTTCCGGGTTCTCTATTGTGTTCCATTGGTCTATGTGCCTATTTTTATACTAGTACTATGCTGTTTTGGTGACCATGGCCTTATAGTATAGTTTGAAGTCAGGTAATGTAATGCCTCCAGATTTGTTCTTTTTGCTTAGTCTTGCTTTGGCTATGTGGGCTCTTTTTTGGTTCCATATGAATTTTAGGATTTTTTTTCTAGTTCTGTGAAGAATGCTCATGGTATTTTGATAGAAATTGCATTGAATTTGTAGTTTGCTTTTGCAGTACGGTCTTTTTCACAATATTGATTCTATCCATCCATGAGAATGGGATGTATTTCCATTTGTTTGTGTCATCTACAATTTCTTTCAGCAGTGTCTTGTAGTTTTCCTTGTAGAGGCCTTTCACCTCCTTGGTTAGTTATATTACTAAGTATTTTATTTTATTACTTTTGCAGCCATTGTAAAATGAGTTGAGTTCTTGATTTGATTCTCAGCTTGGTCACTGTTGATGTATAGTAGAGATATTGATTGGTGTACATTAATTTTGTTATCTTGAAACTTTGCTGAATTCGTTTATCAGTTCTAGGAGCTTTTTGGATGAGTCTTTAGGGTTTTCTAGGCACACAATCACATCATCAGCTAACAGCAACAGTTTGACTTCCTCTTTCTCTTGTCTGATTTTTCTGACTAGGACTTCTAGTCCTGTGTTGAATAGAAGTGGTGACAGTGGGCATCCTTGTCTTGTTCCAGTTCTTGGGGGGAATGCTTTCAACTTTTCCCTGTTCAGTATGATATTGGCTGTGGTTTTGTCACAGATGGCTTTTATTACATTAAGGTATGTAGCTTCTATGCCAATTTTGCTGAGGGTTTTAATCATCAAGTGATGCCGGATCTTGGTCAAATGCTTTGTCTGCATCTACTGAGATAATCATGTGATTTGGCTTTTTAATTATATTTATGTGGTGTGTCACATTTAGTGATTTGTGTATGTTAAACCATCCTTGCATCCCTCGAATGAAACCCATTTGATCATGGTGGATTATCTTTTTGATATACTGTTGGATTCAGTTAGCTAGTAATTTGTTAAGGATTTTTGCATCTATGTTCATCAGGGATGTTGGTCTGTAGTTTTCTTTCTGTATTATGTCCTCTCCTGGTTTTGGTACTGGGGTGATCCTGGCTTCATAGAATGATTTAGGGAGGATTTCCTCTTTTTCTATCTTGTGGAATAGTGTCAATAGAATTGGCACCAATTAATCTTTGAATGTCTGATAGAATTCAGCTGTGAATCCATCTGGTCTTGGATTTTTTTTGTTGGCAATTTTTTAAATTACCATTTCAATCTCGCTGCTTGCTTTTGGTCTGTTGAGACTTTCCATTTCTTCCTGGTTTAATCTAGAAGGGTAGTATATTTCCAGGAATTTATCCATCTCCTCTAGGTTTTCCAGTTTATGCACACAAAGGTGTTCATAACAACCCTGAATAATCTTTTGTATTTCTGTGATATTGGTTGTAATATCTCCCATTTCATTTCTAATTGAGCTTATTTGGATTTCCTCTCTTCTTTACTTGTTAATCTCACTAATGGTCTATCAATGTCATTCATAAAGAGAACCAGCCTTTTGTTTCATGTATCTTTGGTATTTTTTTGTTTGTTTGTTTAATTTCATTTAGTTCTGCTCTGATCGTTGTTATCTATTTTCTTCTGCTGGGTTTGGGTTTGGTTTGTTCTCATATCTCTAGTTCCTCAGGGTGTGACCTTACATTGTCTATTTGTACTTTCTTTGATGTAGGCATTCAAGGCTATAAGCTTTTCTCTTAACACCACTTTTGCTGTATCCTAGGGGTTTTGCTAGGTTGTGTTACTGTTATCATTTAGTTCAAATAATTTTTAAATTTTTATCTTGATTTCATTATTGACCTAATGATCATTCAGGAGCAGGTTAATTTCCATATATTTGCATGGTTTTGAAGGTTACTTTGGGATTTATTTCCAATTTTATTCCACTGTGTTCTGAGAGAGTTCTTGATATAGTTTTAATATTCTTAAATGTATTGAGACTCGTTTTGTGGCCTGTGATATGGTTTGTCTTGGAGAATGTTCCATGTGCTGATGAACAGAATGTATATTCTGCAGTTATTGGGTAGAATGTTCTGTAAATATCTGTTAAGTCCATTTGTTCTCAGGTATCGTATAAATACTTTGTTTCTTTGTTGACTTTCTGTCTTGATGGCCCGTGTAGTTCTGTCAGTGGAGTATTGGAGTCCCCCACTATTATTGTGTTGCTGTCTATCTCATTTCTTAGGTCTAGTAGTAATTGTTTTATAAATTTGGGAGCTCCAGTGTTAGGTGCATATATTTAGGATTGTGATATTTTCCTGTTGGACTCGTTTTTTATCATTGTATTGTGTCCCTCTTTGTCTTTTTAAAATGCTGTTGCTTTAAGGTTTGTTTTTTGTGATACAAGAGTGGCTACTCCTGCTTGCTTTTGGTGTCCATTTGCAAGGAATATCTTTTTTCACCCCTTTACCTTAAGTTTATGTGAGTCCTTATGTGTCAGGTGAGTCTCTTGAAGACAACGGATACTTTGTTGGTGAGTTCTTACCCATTCTGCTATTCTGTATCTTTTAAATGGAGCATTTAAACCATTTACATTCAATGTTAGTATTGAGATGTGAGGTACTATTCTATTCATCGTGCTATTTGTTGCCTTAACACCTTGGTTTATTGTTATTATTATTATTATTATTATTATTGTGTTTTTGTTTTACAGGTCCTGTGAGATTACTGCTTTAAGGAGGTTCTATTTTGGTGTATTTTGAGGATTTGTTTCAAGATTTAGAACTCCTTTTAGTAGTTTTTGTTGTGTTGGCTTGGTAGTGGTGAATTCTCTCAGCATTTTTTTTTTGTCTGAAAAAGACTGTATCTTTCCTTTATTTATGAAGTTTAGTTTTCCTTGATACAAATTTCTTGACTGATAATTGTTTTGTTTGAGGAGGCTGAAGATAGGGCCCCAATCCCTTCTAACCTGTAAGGTTACTGCTGATAAATCCACTGTTAATCTGATAGGTTTTCCTTTATAGCTTACCTGGTGCTTTTGCCTCACAGCTCTTAAGATTCTTTCCTTTATCTTGAATTTAGATAACCTGACAACTATGTACCTAGGCAGTGATCTTTTTGCAATAAAGTTACCAGGTATTCTTTGAGCTTATTGTATTTGCATGCCTAGATCTCTATCCAGCTGACAAAGTTTTCCTCAATTATTCAAGGAAAATATGTTTTTCAAACTTTTACATTTCTCTTCTTCCTCAGGAATACCAATTATTCTTAGGTCTGGTTGTTTTACATAATCTCAAGCTTCTCGGAGGCTTTGTTCATGTTTTAAAATTCTTTTTTATTTTGTCTTTGTTGGATTGGGTGATTTTAAAACCTTGTCTTCGAGCTCTGAAGTTCTTTATTCTGTTTGTTTGATTCTATTGCTGAGTGCTTCCAGCGCATTTTGCATTTCTCTAAGTGTGCCCCTTATTTCTAGAAGTTGTGATTATTTTTATTTATGCTCTCAATTTCACTAAAGATTTTTCCCTTCACATCTTGTATCCTTTCTTTGATTTCATTAAGTTGGACTTCACCTTTCTCTGGTGCCTTTTTGATTAGCTTAATACTCGATCTTCTGAATTCTTTTTCTGACAATTCAGTGATTTCTTCTTGGTTTGGATCCAATGCTGATGAGCTAGTGTGATCTTTTGGGGTGTTAAAGAGCTTGTTTCATCATATTCCCAGAATTGTTTTTCTGGTTTCATCTCATTTGGGTAGACTATGTCAGAGGGGAGATCTGGAGCTCAAGAGTTACTGTTCAGATTTCTTTGTCCAAAAGGGTACTCCCTTTATCTTTCTTTTTTTTTTTTTTTTCTTTTGAGACAGAGTCTGTCTCGCTGTATCGCCCAGGCTGGAGTGTAGTGGTGCAATCTTGGCTCACTGCAAGCTCCGCCTCCCGGGTTCACGCCATTCTCCTGCCTCAGCCTCCTGAGTAGCTGGGACTACAGACACCCACCACCACACCCGGCTAAATTTTTTTTTTTTTTTTTTTTTTTTTTTAGTAGAGACGGGGTTTCACCTTGTTGGCCAGGATGGTCTCGATCTCCTGACCTTGTGATCCACCCGCCTCAGCCTCCCAAAGTGCTGGGATTACAGGCATGAGCCACCACGCCCGGCCAGGGTGCTCCCTTGATGTACTGCTCTCCCCCTTTTCCTAGCGATGTGGCTTCCTGCATGTTGAACTATAGTAATTGATATGCCTCTTTTGGTCTAACCACCCAGAGGAGCTACCAGGCTCCAGGCTGGTAGTAGGGGGTGTCTGCACAGTCCTGCAATGTGAACTGTCTTCATGTCTCTCAGAATAGAAGTGCCTGCTCTAGTGGAGGTGGCAGGGGAATGAAATGGACACTGTGAGTTGTGGTTTTGTTTACTGCACTGTTTTTGTGCTGGTTGGCCTCCTGCCAGGAGGTGCTGCCTTCAAGAGAGCATCAGCTGTGATAGTATAGAGAGGATCAGGCACTGGGTAGGGCCCTAGAGCTCCCAAGAGAATAAGTCTTTTGTCTTTGGTTACCAAGGCAGGTAGAGAAAAACAACAGGTGGGAGCAGGGTTGGGCCTATCTGAGCTCAAACTCCTTGGCCGGGGTTTGCTGTGGCTGCTGTGGGGGATGGGGGCGTGGTTCTTCAGGCCAAGGGAGTTATGCTCCCGGGGGCATTCTGCCCGCCTCTTCTATGTCATGCGGGTTGTCAGGGAAGTGGGGCAAAGTTGGCAATGACAGCCCTCACCCAGCTCCCCATGCAGCTTAAAAGGCCAGTCTCATTCCTACTGTGCTTCCCTCAACAGCGCGGAGTTTGTTTCCGGACAGTGGGTGAGCAGGGCTGAGAACCTGCCTCAGGCTACCAGCCTCCTGGCTGTGAAAGCAAGCAGGGCGTTCAGGTTTTGTGCCTCCCCACCTGCCGCAGCTTCCGTGCTTCATCTGCACTCCTGATTCACCCCCTCCCCCCACCCTGTGAGTTCCGTCCAGGAACATTTGCCTTCCATCGAAATTGTTAACAAAGTTCAGCTGGAAGTTTCCTTCTCCCTGTGGTCTTTTCCCAGTTCTTCTTGCAGCCCTCCCCAGTGACGTCTATGAGACAAAGTCAGAGATGGCTTCCCTGGGGACCGAGAGAGCCCACAGGGTGCTCTCTGCTGATTCTTCTACCTTTGTATTTCACTCAGCTCTCTACGTTGTCTCACCTCTAGGCAAAGTGAAATCCTGCTTCCGGGATCTAGACCATCAGGTTTCCCAGTGAGGGTGCCTGTTTGGGGATGGACGGTCCCCCTTTTATACTTTCACACTTTGGGTACTCACAGTTTGGGGGCTGCCTCCTGGGGCCTGCAGGAGCCATCTGCTTCCTTCAAAGGGCCTGTGGATCCTCTTGGCTTTCTCGGTATTTTCCTGTGGTAGTTCTCAGAGCAAGAGTTCGCGATGTGAGTCTCCACCTGCTGCTTTTTCCATCCAAGTGGGAGATGCGGTTTAGTCCTGCCTCCTAGTCACCATTTTCCTCTAGAAAAAAACAACATGTCAAACTTATTACCCAAGAGAAAACACTAGCTGACAGTATAAAGAGCTTCAAAGAATTTAAGAATTAATAGATAGTAGATCCATAAGAGATCACTAAATAAAACCACAGTGGTGGCTGCAAACTCCTGATATTCGAGGTTGACACTGGGAGCCAGGAAATAAATCTCTGGAGGGGAACCCCAGAATGTATCAGCAGGAACCTGTATGGATGTATTGCTATGGGCGGAATTGTGCCCCCATTCATATTTGAAGCTCTAAGCCTCAATATGATAATATTTGGTGCTACAACCTTTAAAGAGGTAATTTAGGTTAGATAAAGGTGATAAGATTGGGCACTAATCTAATAGGATTAATGCCGAGAAAGAGACAGCGAGATGCATGCACAGAGAAAAAGCCTTTTGTGGACACAGCAGGAGGACAGCAATCTGCAAGCCAAGGAGAGCGGTCTCAGAAAAAACAAACCCTGGTGACTCCTTGCATTCAGATATCTGGTTCCAGAACCATGAGAAAATAAGTCTCTGGCTGAGCACAGTGGCTCATACCTGTAATCCCAGCATTTTGGGAGACTGAGGCAGGTAGATCATTTGAGGCTAAGAATTTGGGAGCAGGCTGGCCAACATGGTGAAACCCCGTCTCTACTAAAAATACAAAAATCAGCCAGGTGTGGTAGCAGGTGCTTATAATCCCAGCTACTCAGGAGGCTGAGGCATGAGAATTGCTTGAACCTGGGAGGTGGAGATTGCATTGAACCAAGATCTTGCCACTGCACTGCAGCCTGGGTAACAGAGTGAGACTCTGTCTCAAGAAAAAGAAAAGAAAAAGAAAAAAAAAGAAAATAGGTCTCTTAGTTAAGCCATCCAGTTTGTGGTATTTGTTATGGCAGTCTTAGCAGATGAATACATATATCACACAATACAGTATAAACACAACGCACTCTTATTAACTGATTTTACAAAGCAACTCACGACAATGAGGGCAATCGGGAAAACAAGGAGTGGTGTTAAGGCAAGCATTGTTTTTCCTATTTGAATTATGATGAATGCTACCATTGATGTAAAACATAGGTAATTCCCTATGGTGGAGCTCACAAAGCCAATTCGCCAGCAAGTTGCCAATGAATGAATATTTCTGCAGTTAAAGGATCCTCAGTTTCTGGCCCCAAATTTCTCCTAATTTGTGTGAATAATAACAGGAGGATAAAGACAGCAGGGCATTTCCAAAGAGGTGAGAAGAGAGGTAGGTGAGGGAGATCAAGTGAGAAAGACTCAGTTCAAATTGCCTGGAAGTGGGGACCTTGTCTTCACCATCTTGTATCCCCAGCTCAGAGGCTTTACTGAACATGGCTATTCTAAAATTAATTTGATGAGTGGCTAAGGAATTAGATTAACTGGTACCAAGTGTTAAGCTTCAGAGCACACTGTGAAACTTGGCAGAGTGGTGAGGGCCCACTGCTGAGATCCAGGCAGGAGGTTCACCAAAGGCCGACACGCAGAGGCTGCGGCTGCAGTGTCCTTGCTTTGTCTTCTTAGGTAAACACATCTTTGCTTCTCACCCTCCATCCGCTTGCTACGGCTCTATGTGGGAAATACTTCCTGTTTTAAATAACTCACAGCCACAGCAAAACAAAAATGATTAACAATCTCTAATATGAGTGCCTAGAAGTGTTTCATATAGGATAATAGGTGAACACGAAAAATTTAAAAGCACTTTTAGAATTGGGAGCTGTTCTCTTCATTTGAATACGCTATATAATCGTTATTGCATAGATTTAATTCATTTTTGAGAACAAATATAAGAATTTATATTTGCTTAGCATTTGACCGTTTTAAAACACTTGGCAGACATTGTTTTTGGATCTCTATGTAGTTCTGTAAGGAACAAGGATAGGAATTTCATTCAGATTTATGGATAAGAAAGCTCAGGGGGAAAAGAATAAGGGAAGTGAGTGAGCTTTGTACCCAGCGCTTCAGCACAGACTCCTGGGCAAGACCAGGGAAGTATTTAAGGACAGCATAGCTTATTTAGATGTTATGTACATATTTGCTGTTTTTCTTCCTGTAAGAGAAATAATAGCTCTCAGGATGTCAATGTGCCACTTCAAGGCAAAATAGGGTAACCATAAGTAATAAACTGTCTAATATATCAAATTCATGGTGATATGAAAGTATCAACAATGGTATTTGCTCACTGGAGAGTGTGTGTGTGTGTTTGTGTGTGTGTGTAAGTATGAATATTTTCCTCCCAGAATCACTGCTAGAAACATAAAAATATTTTGGTGGGAAAAAAATGTAAGTGTTGGCTGGTGAGACTCAGAGAGGACAGGATATGGTGAAAAGCATATCCTGCAAAGCAAAAGACCAGTGATTGGCTTGATACCCTGGAGACTACGGAGGCAATGGGAAAAGAAGAGAGATAAAGTGAGGAAAGAAGCCAGGGAGATGTGGGCCACAAGTCTGTAGAGCTGATTGTCAGCTGGGAATGTCATGAACCCTCATGATCCTCTAAATTTTCATTAAAAAAAAAAAAAAAAAAGAAATCACAAAATGCTTAAGAATGGTGGATTTGAAATATACCTTGATAAGTGTGATTAAGCCCTGCATCCAGGCTACAATAGGAAAAGGAGAGAGTGTTACGACAAGGAAAAATAGAAGCAAAAGGAAGCATGATCAGGAAGAGCGCTGGGATGTTAGGGACCATGGGATTAGATTCCGGAAAAGCTACGCAATTTCTGAAAGGCAGGGAGGCTCCAGATGGCATACGGATGGATGGATTGGTTGGCGGATGGATGGAAAGATGAGTTGATGAGAGGCAGACAGATCAATAGTTAAACGGTTATCACGATATTAGACCTAGATGTATTGGAAATTAATGTTTACCTAAGAGTAGTACGAAGATTCTGAACATCATGGAATGTTTCAGAATTTAAGCTAGGGAAGGCCTGAAAGAAGTCATTCAGTTTGATAGTTTGGTATTAGAAGGTGTTGGTGATCTCAGCACATTTTGAGAAAGATTGGCTCTGTTGGTAACACACCCACAATGTCACCCATACGCCTTTTCCTCTGTGGGTGTCCTTTGATTAAGCGTACTACAGAACACCATTTCTCTCTCCTTGGAACATATCTAGGCCAAAGTGGTTAAAATGAAGATAGTTGCACACTAGATCTCACTCCTGAAGTTTCATTTTCCTTTCCACAAAGGAAGAGGCTAAAATTATTTTCTGTGTGAAAGTTACAGCAGACTTTAAAATGTGATTCTTTAAGAAACCATCTCATTATTCACTGACAGTAAAAAATCACCTCCTGTTGGTCTCAATCCAACATTTTAAAGGCTATATCTGATTTTACAGTATTTAAAATCTGTTCTTAAGCATTTACTATTGCTAGCCCATGGCCCTTCTTTTTCTTTTCATTTCTAAGTAAGTATTAGTGTCCAGAGTAACACAAATGGAAAATAGACCAATATCAGGGGCTCGCCATCATAATTGGTCTCAGCTGAGTATGAGCGGCGGCCTGCGCTGCAAAGCTAATGAGTGCTTAGGACAAGGGCGATGAAGCAGAAAGCTTAACAAACTGCACTCATATTGCCAGGCTCTGCATTCTAGATACACTTCACACTAGTTTTTGAGACTCTGGCACTATTTCCTCATCTGTAAGGTACAGTTAATAATAACATCTGCCCCAATGAGTTGTTACAAAAATCAAATTTGATTTAAACAATAAAAAGTCATGGATGAGGAGAAAATGTTTGCAAAACTCATATCTGACAAAGAACTTGCATCCAAAATAGACAAAGAATTCTTAAAACTTAACAATAAGAAAACAACTCAATTAAAAAGTGGGTAAAAGATCTAAACTGGTATCTGGCCAAAGAAGATATACAGACGAGCATATGAAAGACGCTTAACATCATAGGTCATGAGAGAATTGCAAATTAAAACAACAATAAAACACTTCTCTTCACCTGTTAGAATGTCTTAAATCTGAAACAGCAACATTAAAGGCTGGTAAAGATGTGGAGCAACGGGAACTCTCATTCCTTACTTGTGGGAATGCAAAACGATACAGCTACTTTAGAAGGCAAGTTGGCAGTTTCTTGCAAAGCTAACCATAGTCTGGCCATCAGATCCAGCAGTCATGCTACACAGTATGAGGTATTTGTCCAAATAAGTCAAAAACTGGCATCCACTCAAAATCCTACCTTTACAGCAGTTTTATTCCTAATTGCTGAAAATTAGAAGCAACCAAGATGTCCTTCAACAGGTGAATGGATAAACAAATTGTAGAGTATCCACACAATGGAATACTACTAGGCAATAAAAAGAAATGAGATATCAAACCGTGAAAAGACATGGAGTAACATTAAGTGAAGATTGCTAAGTGAAAGAAGACAATCTGAAAAGGCTACATACGATTGTTGCAACTATATGACATCCTGAAGAAAGCAAAATGATAGAAGTGGTAATGTATTAGTGATTGCCATGGGTTTGCATGCGAGGAGAGAGGATGATGAGGTGGAGCTCAGGGGCTGTACAGGGCAGCAATAATATTCCGCATTACTGTTAATGGTGGATGCAGGACTTTATGCACTCATCAAATCTCACAGAACTTTATGATACAAAGTGATTCTTAATGCAAACTATGGACTTGAGTTAACACATCAACGTTTTTCAAGAAATGCAAAAATGTTCATTAATTATAGCAAATGTCCCAAACTAATGCAAGATTTCATCAATAGGGGAAACTGTGGGGTTAGGAAACAGGGAGTATGTGGGAACACTGTGCTTTCTGCACAATTTTTCTATAAACCCCAAACTTCTCTACAAAACTAAAGTTTACTAATTTTAAGAAATTAATTTTTAAAAATTAAATTAGATAATAGATGAAATTGTGTTAGACCAGTGACTGATACATAAATAGCCTAAAAATATGAACAGAAGGAGACAAATACGTGCTATGTGTAGGTGTCAGGATATATCAAAAAAACAATAAAGGGCAGGTCTATATCTCATTGTACATCAATCAAGGATGTGCATATTTTGGGCTGAAGATAAAAAAGCGTTCATAATCTAGAAAGGGATTAGGAAGTCAAGACATTGAAGAACCAGAAAAAAATATGTCAGACCGAGGAAAAATCCCAGTAACCGTTTCCTGGGAAATACAGGCTAATTTGAGGAGGAGCTGTTTAAAATCAAAAATGGAAAGAGATTCCTACAAAGCCTGAACCAATTTAGGGTAGACCTTGTCCTCTAACCTCCCTCTCTACAGCCTCTGTCTGCCATCATTCCTCCTCTTTGCCCCCAAGGTCTGGAGATTGTAAGTGTGTCAAAGTCCTCAGGTACACAACTGATTTGGAACTGAACTGGAACCATGGGTTCCAACAAATAGGAAAAAAGTAGAAGCTGCCATCTCGTAAACTTTCATTAGGCACGGAATATGGTTTGAGGAAACACTGAAAATATCTGTTTGGTCTCTTAATATTCTTTCTGTTCATGCTTTTATAAATTTTGGTGTTTGTCTATCATCAATTTAATTGCATTTGAGAATAACCCAACTGTTCGCTTTACTTGTTCAGGTGCTTCCCTCTAGTGGTGAAACACATGTACATCAATGTAAAGGAAGGAATAGGCTACATTGTCTAACCTGAATATTTTGTGGGTTTGTTTCCAAATTAATGTAGCATGTACAGTTAAATAGTTTCATGAGTAAAGAAAAAAAATCTGAATTTCAAAGTGATCTCTTGGGAATTTGGCAAACACTATGTGGCCAGGTGATCAGGTACCCTGATTTGATGAGATATGTAAGATATTATTTTCCAAAAGACATATAACCCCCTCCTAACCATAAGAAAAATATCAGATAAACTCAAACTGAGAGTCACTCTATAAAACACCCAATACTCCTTAAGACTGTCAAGGTCATGAAGAACAAGGAAAGACTAGAAACTGTCAGAGACCAGGGGATGTTAGGAGACATGTCAGCTAATGCAATGAGGTACAGGTGACTAGACTCAGGACCAGAAAAAGAACATAAGTAGAAAGACTATTAAAATCCCAATAGAGTATGGAGTTTAGTTAATAACAGTGTATCATTGTTGGTTTCTTAGCTGTGACAAATATTTTGTGAGTAATGTATTAAAAATAGGAGAAACTGGGTGAGGAATTATAGGGATTATCTGTTCAATTTTGCAACTTTTGTAAATCTAAATATATTCTAAAATTGAAAAGATATTAAAATTGACATGTTCTCTCAAAGGGTGCATCAAGACTTTTCTCAGCCTACCTTTCTTTCTCTTTCTTTCTTTGTTTCTTTCTATTTCTTTTCTTTCTTCTTTTTCTCTTTCACCTTCCTCTCTTTCTTTTTCTTCCTTCCTTCCTTCCTTTCTCTTTTTTCTTTTCTTTCTTTCTTTCTTTCTTTCTTTCTTTCTTTCTTTCTTTCTTTCTTTCTTTCTTTCTTTCTTTCTTTTCTTTCGTTCTCTCTCTCCCTCTTTCTTTCTCTCTCTCTCTCTCACTTTCTTTCTTTCTTTCCTTTCTTCTTTCTTTTGCATATTCCTTTAAGTCCTCTCTTTCTGTGATTCTAATTTCAGGTTCCTAATATTTTTAAGTAAATTCTGTAACTTCTTGCACAACTTTATAAACATATTAAAATCATTGAATTTTACATTTAAAATAGGTAAATTTTACAGTATGTATATTATATCTCAAGAAAGTCTTAAACTCTGTAAGTTCTATCAATTGATTCTAATTTCATCCTGTCATGTTACTGCTCTTTAAATATCAAAAATATCCCCTTCCTTCTTTTTTCTCTTTTTTGCCTTCTTTATTTGAGGGGAGGATGTCCTTCCTTCTGTAGAGAAGTTTTTAAGTCTTTACATTTCATTATTTGACATTTTCTATGTTTTTCACTGTCAGGTCATTATCTCTTAGACACGTCCCAGAGTCTGAAAAAACTTCTACATTTGTGACCCATTCTGAATGCAATATATCAATTGGTTCTAAAGCAAAAGTCTTATTTTCAGTTTCAACTGTTATTTCTAACGTAAGAGAAAAACATTGTCCCTTCTTGATGATACAGTGCTAGAAATCGGAAAAGAAACGTGATACAGGAGGTTGAGCCTAACCTTTAGGCTCAAAGTCAAAACATTTACTTGCTCTATTATTTCAGCAACAGTAAGAGTCTTGATATGGTTTGGACCTGTGTCCTCACCAAATCTTATGTCAAGTTTGGACGTGTAATATTGGAAGTGGGGCATGGAAGGAGGTGACTGGATCAGGACATGTTTCTCATAAATGTTTCCGCACTGTCCCCTGATGCTGTGCTCATGATAGTGAGTGAGTTTTCAGAAGAGATCTGGTTGTTTAAAAGTGTGTAGCACCACCGCCCCTTCTCACCACCTGCTTCTGCCACGGAAGATGCCTGCTCCTGGTTTACCTTCTGCTATGAATAAAAGTGTCCAGGGGCCCCCAGAAGCAGATGCCACCATGCTTCCTGTACAGCCTGCAGAACCATGAGCCGATTAAACCTCTTTTCTTTACAAATCACCCAGTATCACATATTTCTTTTTTTCTTTTTATTTTTATTTATTTTTTTCTTTTTTAAGACAGAGTCTCGCTCTGTCGCCCAGGCTGGAGAGCAGTGGTGTAATCTCATCTCACTGCAAGCCCTGCCTCCTGGGTTCATACCATTCTCCTGCCCCAGCCTCCTGAGTAGCTCAGTAGTTGGGACTACAGGCACCTGCCACCAGCTATTTTTTTTGTATTTTAATAGAGACGGGGTTTCACCGTGTTAGCCAGGATGGTCTTGATCTCCTGACCTTGTGATCCACCCGCCTTGACCTCCCAAAGTGCTGGGATTACTGGCATGAGCCACCATGCCTGGCCTCATTTATTTCTCCATAGCAATGCAAGAATGGACTAATACAAATTTAGATCAAATTTACCTTTAAAAATAACTTAGAAAAACAAAAGTTGGGTTCTAGGTTTCGAAACCATGTGTTTTTTTTTAACCAGGGTTTTATATACTACTATCTACTATTGATCATGTCTTCTATTCTTCTAGCTTAAATGATTATACCTTTACAGACAAATAAATGCTAAGGGAATTCATTACCACCAGACCTGCCTTACAAGTGACCCTTGCAGGAGTGCTAACCATGGAAATAAAGACCATTAGGAGCCATCAAAAAAACACACTTAAACACCTCAATACTATAAAGCAACTACACAATCAAGTCTATATACCAACCAGCTGACAACACGATGACAGGATCAAATGCACACGTATCAATATTAACTGTGAATGTAAACGGGCTGAACACCTCACTTAAAAGGCACAGAGTGGCAATTGAATAAAGAAGCAAGACCTAAGTGTACGCTGTCTTCAAGATGCCCATTCCACATGCAGTGACACCCAGAGGCTCAAAGTATGGGATGGGGAAAGAGTTATCAAGCAAATGAAAAAAAAAAAAAAAAAAAAAAAAAAAAGAGCAGGGGTTGCTATTCTTATTTCAGACCAAAAAGACTTCAAACCAACAACTATTATCAAAAAGGACAAAGAGGGGCATTACATAATGATAAAGAGTTCAATTCAAGAAGAAGACTTAACTATCCTAAACATATTTCCATCCAACACTGGAGCACCCAGATTCACAAAACAATTCATAGAGCCCGATGAAGAAACTTAGATAACCACACAATAATAGTGGGAAATTTCAACACACCACTGATAGCATTAGGTGGATGTTCGAGACAGAAAAGTAACAAAAATATTCAGGATCTAAACATTTGAGCAAATTGACCTAGTAGACATCTACAGAACACTACACCCAACAAAACGAATATGAGAATGTAAGAATTCTTCTTATCTGCACATGGCACATACTCTAAAATTAATCTCATGCTCTACCATAAAGCAATTATCAACAAATTAAAAACAAAAAAACTGAAATCATACCGGCCGCACTTTCAAACCACAGTGCAACATAAATAGATACTTCTCAAAAGGAAACATACATACCCCAAAGGCATATGAAAAAAAGCTGAACACCACTGATTGAGAAATGCAAATCAAAACAACAATGGGATACCATCTCACACCAGTCAGAATGGCTAACATTAAAAAGTCAAGAAATAACAGATGCTGGTGAGGTTATGGAGAAAAAAAGAAACACTTTTACACTGTTGATGGGGGTGTAAATTAGTTCAACTACTGTGGAAGACAGTGTGACAATTCCTCAAAAACATAAAGATAAAATTACCATTTGACCCAGCAGTCCCATTACTGGATATAGGGTATAACTAAAGGAGTATAAATCATTATATCATAAAGACACATGCATGCATATGTTCCTTGCAGCACTATTCACAATAGCAAAGACATGGAATCAACCTAAATGCCCATCAATGATAGACTAGATAAAAAAAAATGTGGTACATATACACCATGGAATACTACACAGCCATAAAAAAGAATGAAACCATGTCCTTTGCAGAGATATGAATGGAGCTAGAGGCCATTATCCTTAGCACACTAACACAGAAACAGAAAACCAAATACCACATGTTCTCACTTATAAGTGGGAGTTAAATGGTGAGAACGCATGGACACGTAGAGGGGAACAAGACATACTGTGACCTATTGAAGGGTAGAGGATGGGAGGAGGGAGATGATCAAGGAAAATAACAAATGGATTCTAGGCTTAACACCTGGATGATGAAATAATCTGTACAACAAACCCCTGAAACACATGTTCATTTATGTAACAAACATGCACATCCTGCACGTGTACCCCTAAACTTAAAATAAAAGTTAAAAAAAGAAATTAATACCAAGAAGGTAATTCAAAACCATGAAACTACATAGAAATTTACACAATCTGCTCCTGAATGACTTTTGGGGAAACAATGAAATTAAGGTAGGAATCAAGAAATTCTTCAAAACTAGTCAAATCAAAGATACAATACACCAGAATCTCTGGGACACAGCTAAAGCAGTGTTAAGAGGGAAATTTGTAATGCTAAATGCCCACATCCAAAAGAGCTAAGAGCCAAATCAAGAAAGTCATTCCGCTCACAATAGCCAGAGATAAATAAAACACCTAAGAATACAGCTAACCAGGTAGGCGAAAGAGCTCTATAATGAGAATTACAAAACACTGCTGAAAGAAATCAGAGATTACACAAACAAATTGAAAAACTATGCTCATGGATAGGAATAATCAATATTGTTAAAATGGCCATACTAACCAAAGCAATTTACAGATTCAGTGCTATTCCTATCAAACTGCAATGACATTTTTCACAGAATCAGCAGGAACTATTACAGAATTCATATGGAACCACACACATAGACACACACACACACACACAAAAACCCAAATAGCCAAAACAATCCTAGGCAAAAAGAACAATTCTGGAGACATCACATTATCTGACTTCAACATACACTACAAGCCTACAGTAATGAAAATAACACTGATACTGGTACAAAAACAGACGCATAGACCAAAGCAACAAATAAGAGAACCCAGAAATAAAGCCACACACCTTTAGTCATCTGATCTTCGACAAAGCTGATGATAACAAGCAATGGGAAAAAGAATTCCTATTCAATAAATGGTGCTGCGAATATGAAGAAGACTAAAACTGGGCTCCTTTCTTTCACCATACACAAAAAGCAAATCAAGATGAATTAAAGACTTAAATACAAAGCCTAAAACTATAAAAATCCTAGAAGAAAAACTAAGAAATATCATTCTGGACATGTCCCTGGCATAGATTTCCTGACAAATACTCCAAAAGCCATTGCGATGAAAACAAAAATTGACAAGTAGGACCTAGTTAAACCAAAGATCTTCTGCACAGCAAAAGACATCATCAACAGAGGAAACAGACAACCTAGAGAATGGGAGAAAATATTTGCAAATTATGCATCTGACAAAGGTCTAATATCCAGAATCTATAAGGAACTTAAGTCCACAATCAAGAAAACAAGCAACCCGATTTAAAAGTGAGCAAAGACATAAACAGACACTTCTCAAAAGAAGACATACATGTACTCAACAAGCAAATGAAAAAATGTTCATCATCACTAATTGTTAGAGAAAAGCAAATCAAAATACAATGAGATACCATCTCATACCAGTCAGAATGGCTATTAATTCAGCTACTGTGTAAAGCACTTTGGAGATTTCTCAAAGAACTTAAAACAGAACTACCATTCCACCCAGCAATTCCATCACTAGATATACATGAAAAGGAATATAAATCATTCTACCATAAAGACACATGCATACATATGTTCATTACAGCACTATTCACAATAGCAAAGACATGAAATCAACCTAGATAACCATCCACAGTAGATTAAAGAAAATATGGTGGCCAGGCACAGTGGCTCATGCCTATAATTCCAGCACTTTGGGAGGCCAAGACAGGTGGATCATGAGGTCAGGAGTTCGAGACCAGCCTGGCCAACATGGTGAAACCCCATCTCTACTAAAAATACAAAAAATTAGCTGGGCATGGTGGCAGGCACCTGTAATCCCACCTGCTCAGTAGGCTAAGGCAGGAGAATTGCTTGAACCCAGGAGGCAGAGGTTGTAGTGAGCCAAGATCGCGCCACTACACTCCAGCCCTGGCAACAGTGTGAGACTCCATCTCAAAAAAACAAAACAAAACAAAAGAAATAAAAAAGGAAATACGGTACATATACACCATGGAATACTACACAGTCATAAAAATTGAAATCATGTTCTTTGTAGCAACATAGATGGAGCTGGAGGCCATTATCCTAAGCAAACTAATGCAAGAACAAAAAAACTATAAACTACATGTTCTCGCTTATTAGTGAGAGCTAAACACTGAGTACACATGCACACAAAGAAGGGAACAATAGATATTAGGGCTTACTTGAGCGTGGGTGGAGGGAGGAGGGTAAAGATTGAAAAAATACTGACTGGGTACTATGCTTATTACCTGGGTGATGAAATAATCCATACCCCAAACCTGTGCGACATGAAATTTCCCCATGCAATAAACCTGCACATGTAGCCACTGAACCTAAAAGTTGGAAAGAAAAAAACAGACAACCATTATCTGCAATATATTCAACAGAAGCATCATCAATTTTTTAAAAGTTAATGATGTAATAAAAAACTTCTGAAAAATATATTATTCTGTCATTCATTAAATTATTTAGATATTGCAGAATTTGTTACTGATTTGATGAAAATTTATAAAACTCTTTTTAAAAAGACTATTTAACAGAAAGCCCGGGACCCTGATCTCAAACATGCAACCTGTTTTTCATCGATGTCATCAATAAACCACTCTGCTCATTATCTTCTTATAAACTAAAATGTACTGCCTATCTATGAAGAATATTTACAACATATTGCCTTAATCTGTAGTCATAATATGTGGACAAAATTAGCATAAACTATCAATATGTAAAGTCCTTATGCCTGCATTATTTTTCTAATTCTTTAATTTGTAAAAATAACAAGAGCAGTCTACTTTGGAAACACAAGTGGTGGCATTTGCTGAGGCATTTAGTAATGGGCAGGAGACTCTAGGATGGCTTACAAACATGGCTTAACAAATGGGTGGTACAACTTTTTGAAGGCAAGAGCCTTCTTTTGTTTACCATTGCACCAGCTGTGGTTATTGAAATAGAATGTGTTGGCAGTGGAGCAGGTAAAACCACGTGTAATTCATATTGAGAAACGTAGGGTCCCTTTCACCACACTTTTGCAGAGATGAGCTATCAAGTACCTCCCTGGAGTTACCACTCAAGCAATCACTGCAATTCCAATTAGTCAGTGTCATAAATGAAAATGACTACAGCCTCTCAAACTCATGTGTGGTTGGAACTTACCTTTCTGTCTTGCATCCACTCAGATAATGTAGGTTAAAAGGAACTTACTTTGAACTAGATTTCCTTTCCTGCAACGTGGTGAGATGGGGCTTTGAGAGTACAAACCACATCTTGGTTCATGAGACAAAGATTTTAAACACGAAGATAGGTTGTCACCTCTGGCGGTATCCACTCTGAAACTGGGTGATGACATTCCAGAGGGGTAGAGGAGATTCCTCATTAGGCAGTTTGTTGTTTTAGAAACATCTTATTCACTTTCACTGTGATTTTGGACTCTTATCTAGAAGCCCTGTCAATTCTGAGGCTTATTTTTGAGAAAAAATTGAAACAATTTATCTTAATTTCCAAGACAGTCAGATTGCCATGTATTATGCAATAGTCTTATCTGAAATGCAAATACAATCGTGGCTGTGTTTTTATTCTCACCAACTCTCTACACCATCCTTCCTTATGCGGTGCTTTCCATTCAGCGTCTCCTGTTCCATGGGCAAGCGGGAGCCTCCACCGTATACTCCCTCCCTCAGAAAAGCCCCTGTGAGGGTTCAGCAGCTTCTTATCATTGTAAATGGAGACTGTGGGGTGGTGGTGGGGGCAGCCCGAGGGGTAAAGACCAAACAGCACTGTCTTCCCTACTCATCCCCAGCTCACACCTCCAGGGTGGTCCCATATGGACATGCCCAGGCCTCAGAAATGATCTTCCTCCTGTACATTTTCTTCCTCATCCATCTCCCTCTTATTCTGTTTTCTTGATGCTGCCACCCAGTTCCTGAATCCTGGCTGCCTTTCAGTCCTGCAAGGTTAAATTTAGGGCAGCCTTCTGCTCTCATGCTGAAGTCTTTGCCCCAGTTGTCTAAATCTTGGAAATATGTATCCTCTGGGGTGGGATACAGTCAGAGCTGTTGTGTTTCTCATTCGCGCTGCTGGATGTCGTTCTGGGACCTGATGGATGGACCCGAGCGGTGTTCTAAAGGCCAGGGTGCCGCTCTGCTTTCTCTCTCTTTCGCTTTCTCTCTCGTTTTTTTCCTGTCTACCCAAGATATCTTAAAACAAAACAACAATATAAGATAACAAAACCAGATATTCCTCAGTTTCCGGCCAATTTAGCTTTCAGATTGGTTTTCATTGCTAAAATGAAACCAGACAGTACACTTCTCTTTCCCTCTTTTGAATTCAAATTCAAATTCCTCTTGTTATGTCTGTGTATGTGGGTATAGGCATGTGTGTCTTTTAAGCAAAAGCATTTAGCACGTATAATATGCAAGGTACTATTGTAAGAGTTTTTACATGTGCATATTTTCCCACAAATTCAGTGTTACTAATGTTATAAAATTAGCAGACAAATTGATGTTTGAATGCTAGACCTTCGGCAAAAGACATGAGGCTCTTAACTTATCCTCTACTCCTTCCCTCTAATATCTTCTAATAGAACTGCTACCTAATTTTCAGGACCCAGCACTAAATGAAAGTGTAGGTGTCCGTATTCGTTTGTTTTCACACTTCTGATGAAGACACACCCGAGACCGGGCAATTTACAAAAGAAAGCAGTTTAATACACTCAGAGTCCCACGTGGCTGGGGAGGCCTCACAATCATGACGGAAGGTGAAAGGCATGTCTCACATGCGGCAGACAAGAAAAGAGAGCTTGTGTGGGGAAACTCCCCTTTTTAAAACCATCAGATCTCATGAGACTCATTCACTATCAGGAGAACAGCCCAGGAGAGACCTGCCACCGTAATTCAGTCACCTCCCCCTGGGTTCCTCCCACAGACTGTGGGAATTGTGGAAGTTACATTTCAAGATGAAATTTGAGTGGGGACACAGCCAAGCCATATCAGCACCCTTGCTCAAAAATGATTAAGATTTCCAAGATGGCAACAGTGGAGTATTAAAGCACAGAGCCTCTCTGAGTGTGGGTCCTTGGACATAGGGGGCATGCCAAGAAGCCAGCTGTGTCTTCAAACATTCCTTTCTAATTGTATATTTTGTTTGTATGTGTGTGGCTAGAGTGGAAGTCAGGGAATTATTACACCTAAGACAGGATGAGCTTTACTGTAATTTGGCTCATTCAGGCAGCAGGGCATGGGCAGATAAAGCTGTCCCTGAGGAGGAGGGGTATAGTCTGGCCAGGAGAACACAGTGCCCAAGGGCACTGAGAACAAAGCTCAGATCAGCTGTATCTGATATGGAAGATAATGTCAAGGTTGTCAAAGAAGAGCATGGCAATGGGCTATCTAAGGGGAAATTGATACATGGGCTTATGCCCTGACTGTGTTTGTTTTATGGGAGTCATAGGAGGTTGAATGAGTACGGCACAATAAAATTAATTCTGGAAAGCATCAGTCAAGATGGGCTCAATTACACTGCAGAAACAAACATGCCTATAATGTCAGTGACTTTGGGCAATAGAAATTTATTTGTTGTTCACATTGCTTTTCCATCGTGAATCTCACAGAGCAAGTGGCTGGATGAGGGAGTTCTCTGATCAATATAGTTTCTGAGGGATCTAGGCTGATGGAACAACACACACTGTTTTGAAATTTTTTGATCATGGATCAGAGAGAAAAAAGTATTCTATAGGGCTCAGTTCACAATGGATTAGTCAGAAATAGTCACATGGCCACATTCAGTGACAAGACTGTATCATTCTACCATGTTCCCAGGAGTGGTAAGAACTGGAATGAATTAAATATTCACACAGGGACACAAGTACAAGAATGTGTATAGGAGTATTTATTGTAAAGGGAAAAAGAAACAATACCAATATCCATGGCCAAACATCTATTTGCCCAATGTTTCCATCAGATGGCTAACAGCCATCTCCAAATTAAACCTACTAGAACAATCTATGTTTTGTTCTTCTCCAATTCTTACCATCCTCATCTCAGTCAATAATGCCTTTTCAGTTGATGAATCCAAAAACTTGAAAGTGAATCTCACACCTCATGTTAGAAGATAGCTTGTTTTACCTTCAAAATGCATACAGAACCTGACCATCTCTCACAATTTATCTCTGTGGCCCTAGGGTAAGGGAGGTCTCTAATGAAGTTGCACCCTCATCCTCAAGTGTATTAGTCTATTCTCAAGCTGCCAATAAAGACATACCTGAGACTGGGTAATTTATAAAGGAAAGAGGTTTAATGGATTCAGCGTTCTGCATGGCTGAGAAGGCCTCAGCAAACTTATAATCATGGTGGAAGGGGAAGCAAATACATCCTTCTTCACTTGGCACCAGCAAGGAGAAGTGTCAAGCAAAAGGGGGAAAGCCCCTTTAAAAACCAACAGATCTTGTGAGAACTCACTCACTATCACAAGAACAGCATGAGGGTAACCAGCCCCATGATTCAATTACCTTTCACCAAGTCATTCCCACAACACAGGGGGATTGTGGGAACTACAGTTCAGGATGAGATTTGGGGGGGACACAGCCAAATCATATCGTCGAGTATTTGTATATAGGCCACTTTCCCATCTGGGTGTTTCCTGGCCTCATGCAAATTGCAGTCTGCTCCCCGAACATGCCCTCCCCACCCTCTTTCGTGCAATTTAACAGCACTAACAGTCTGAGTGCAACTTCTCTCATGATTTTTTTTTTTGGCTTGGCTTCAGGACTCCTTGTTTTTACTTTTTCTTAATGGTAATTTCTTTTTAGTCTCCCTTGCTTATTCTTCCTCATCTCATGGACTCCTGAATGTTGACATTCAGAATCCATTCTTTCACTGTCTTCTCTGCTCTTTGGGCTTATACCCCTGGTGATCTCATGCAGGGTTTCTATTCCCACCTACGTAGACGGTGTCTCCGTTTTGATGTTCACTTTTCAACGAAAATTTAATATGTTCAAAATTGAACTCCCTTCCTGCCCACTCTAAAGCTGCTTCTTCTAGTCTTCCTCATCCTGTTAGAGGATGTTTATTATTCATGTTACTCTGGCTAAGGCTTGGGAGTTATCCTTCATGCCTCTCTTTTTATCTTCTTGCCCCCATGTTTAAAGAATAAACAAATATTGTGGGCTACACTTTTAAAGATATTATACAGAATATGACCATTTTCAATATTCTCATTGTCAACACCTGTGTTTGATTATTAGACCTGTCATAACAAAGTGTCACAAACTGGATGGTTGAAAACAAGTACTTCTCACTGTTCTGGAAGCTAGAAGTCTGAGGTCAAGGTGTTGGGAGGTCTTTGCTTCCTCGGAAAGATCTAGGTGAGAATCTTTCCTTGCCTCTTTTAGCATTTGGTGGTTGCTGGTAATCCTTGGTGTTTCTTAGCTGGTAAAAGCACCCATCTCATCTCTGCCTTGATACTCACGTGGCCTTCTCCCTGTGTGCATGTCTCTGTTTCTTCTCTTCCTCTTATGAAGACACCAGCCATTAGATTTAGGGGCCTACCCTACTCCAGTATGACTTCACTTAAGTTACATCTTAACTATATCTGCAAAGACCTTATTTCCAAATAAGGTCACCTTTACAGGTACCAGGAGTTGGGACTTTAGCAAATATTTTGGGGAAATATAGAAGTAGTAATAATGATCCAGTGATAACTATCTTTTCCTGGTTGCAAAGTTTATTAGATTTAAATAGTTTTCTTTATTCCTGCTTTGTTGAAAGTGTTTACCATAAGTAAATATTGAATTGTACTTTTCCCCTCCTGGATCTACTGAAGTGATCATGTGATATTATCCTTGAATATTTTATTCAACACAGAACACACAATTCAGCCACCCTAGTCAAAGCTACCATGATTCCTTGCCTGGATTATGGCTACAAACCCCTGTTAATCTCCTGCTTTCACCTGTTCTCCTATGTAGACTAAACAGTACAGAATTCACAGTGATTCTTTTACAAGTAAGTCAGATCACATCACTTCTCTGCTCAGAACTTTCTAGGGTTTCTTTTCTCACTCAGACTAAAAGCAATTCCCTCCCAATGCTCAGCAAGGTCTTGTAGTCTCAGTGCCCTCCCCTCCCTACCTCTCTAGCTTCATTTTCTACTTTCTCCATGGATCACTGTGGTCCAGGCACCCTGGGACCACTGTCGAGGACCACTGTCCTCGACAAACACACTGAAGGGGTTTTGCTCTCGCTTTCCTCTCTCTCAAATACTCTTCCCCATAACTCTTACTGTATTAGTCTGTCTTCACACTGCTGATGAAGACATACCCAAGACTGGGCAATTTACAAAAGACAGGGGTTTAATTAGACTTATAGTTCCACATGGCTGGGGAAGCCTCACAATCATGGCAGAAGGCAAGGAGGAGCAAGTTATGTCTTACATGGATGGCAGCAGGCAAAGAGAGAGAGAGCTTGTGCAGAGGAACTCCTCTTTTTAAAACAATCAGATCTCATGAGACTTATTCACTATCACAAGAACAGCATGGGAAAGACTACCCCCTTGATTCAATTATCTCTCATTCAATTATCTACCACAACACATGGGAATTCAGGATGAGATTTGGGTGGGGACACAGCCAAACCAAATCATTTACATTACCTTCTCCATGCCCTTCTTCAGTGAGGCCTTCCCTGACTGACAGGCTGTATGGTGTAGTGCTGAGGTTGATGGACTTACAACTAAAGGACCTGGGTTCAGATCTTGCCTTGCCATTTACAGCAAAGGGTTAGGCAATTTACATAACCTCTCAGTTTATGAAATAAGTCCATGAAATAAACTGAGTTTATGAAATAACTCTCATCTATGAAATAAGGAAATTAATAGTGGCTTGATCTTTTGGAGTTTCTGGAAAATTGAAATAAATTAACACCTGGAAGAGTCTCTCACACGATATAAATACTTAATAAATATTTGTGATTGTTATTAAAGTATGCACCACATCTTCCTCCAGTAATGCCTTATGTCTGCTACTTTACTGGACTCCATAGTGTTTGTCCTCATCTAGCAACCCATATGTTCTGCTTGTTTATTTTTTGCCCCCTTCCCACTAAATAATTACCAGGAATATTGCTTTATAAATATTAGACATTTAATAAATATTATTTGAAAAAATGTTAAAATGTCTAGACTCTTTAGTATAATGTAGAAGTGGTAATAACAATCCAGGGATAATTATCTTGTTCTGGTTTCTTGCCAAGTTTACAAGATTTTTAAAGTTTTCTTTATTCTCACTTTGCTAAAAGTGTTTACCATAAATATTGAATTGTACTTTCTTTCTTGGATTTACTGAGGTGATCATATGATATTCTCCTTTAATATTTTATTATAATCACTTACATCTGTTATTAATATAGATATAAATTTGCAAATATGGATCAAATCCAACTTGGTTATTATGCATGCTCTTTTTAAATATACTGCTGAGTTCAGTTCGCTAGTGTTTTATGACGTTTGCATCTATATTCATGAGTAAGATTGGCTTGTAATTTTTACTTGTAATTCTGCTCTCAGAATGTTTTGGTATCAAGATTATAGAGGAAAATATCAGTTGAACTTGAGAGTATTCTCTCTTTCTTGTTCTCTAAAATAATTTACATAATATAGAAATAGTCTGCCCCTTGAATACTTGAGAAAATTTTCCCATCTGGGCCTGACCATTTTTTTGTGTGTTTAAATTGTAAACTACTTCAACATCTCTAATGGATTCATTTTTGTCTCTTTTATACTGATCAGTTTTTGTCAATTTATATTTAGGAATTTATCTCTAATCTAACTTGTTAAAGTTTATTGACAAAACATTCTTAGTGTTTTTTTTTTTCATTTTTCTCTTTGGCATCTATACATTTGTCCCCATATTCAGTTCTAATATTGTTTATGCTGGCTTGCTGTATTTTTGTTTGAAAATATTGATAATGAAATATTTCACAAGAAACCTTGAGGTTTATATGTGATAAAATAAAAATACTTTACTTTTATGATAAAAGTACCTTATTATATTTATCTCTATATTTATATGTATTTATCTCTATATAAATTTTTTGGCCTTATTGACCTTTTTAATTGCCTGTCTTTTCCTGTTTCTGAATTTCTGCTCTTATGTTTCATTGCTTTCTTCTATTCCTTTGGCCTAGGGGTTTTTTTTGTTTATTTTGTTTTTATCTTGCTTTTGTTTTGTCTTGTTTTTGTATTTTTCTTGCTGTTGGTGCTTAGCTCATAACTTTCAGTCATTTTTCTCATATAATATAAGCATGTACGTTTATAAACTCTATGTATGCACTGATTTTCCTACACTCCAGGGTTTCTTGTGAAGTATTTTGTCATCTAGTTGTAAACATTTTCTGATTTCTGTATGCTTTCTGTTTAAGCCATAAATTATTTAGAAGTGATTTCTTTCCACTTTAATTTCCAAGTACATATTTTCCTTACTTTTTAATCACTGATTTCTTTTACTAAAGATGCCATAGAGGAACTGTAATTGTTATAAAGCCAAATATTTAAAATGTGCTGAATTTTACTTTATAACTTAGCACGTGGTCAGTCTTCACAGGGTCTGTGCATTAGTTGCTGTATTAATGTTAGTGTCTTGACTTTTGCCCTTGTGCTGTAAGATGTTAACACTGCGAATATAAGTGAAGAATATAAGGGTTTCATTGCACTTTTCTTTCCCATATTTTTAAAAGTCTGAAATTATTTCAAAACAAAAAGTCAAAAAGTTTTAAAAACATGTAAAGTGATTAGCTCAATGCTAAAGAATTTCCTCCCTTCTCTCATATCTATAATCCCACCTGTTGTCTTCCTTTCATCACCATCATCAAACCTCAAATGGTGAGGATTATGAATTCTACATTGCACCTTTGATATGGTTTAGCTGTATCCTCACCCGAATCTCATCTTGAATTGTAGCTCCCATAATTCCCATGTGTTGTGGGAGGGACTGGGTGGGAGATAATTGAATCATGGTGGCAGTTTCCCCAATACTGTCCTTGTGTTAGTGAATAAGTGTCATGAGATCTGATGGTTTTATAAGGGGTTTCCTCCTCCACTTGGCTCTGATTCACTCTTTGCCTGCCACCATGTAAGATGTGCCTTTTGCCTTCCACCATAATTGTGAGGCCTCCCCAGCTATGTGGATCTGTGAATCCATTAAACCGTTTTTCTTTATAAATTACCCAATCTTGAGTATGTCTTTATCAGCAGTGTGAAAACAGACTAATACAACCTTCTAATTACAGCAGAGCGGGGGTTGGGCCCAATATGTGATAAGAGGTTGCTGCCAATGAGATTGCCCTCAGTGATGCCTTTTGTGATCCCTACAAGATGCTTGTCCTGGTTGAATTTTACCACCTCATAGTCAGTTCCTCAGGAGAAGAATGCTTGGCCTGGTATTAGCTTTTCTCAGTTATACATCTACGTAATATTATAAGTATATATATTAATACTCAATATTATACCAATAATATATACTTAATATTGTACTAAAAATCCCACAAAATATACTGTACTGTTGGATAAATTCAACTCTAAAGGTAATAATATAACTGATGTCTCCTTCTAAATAGTTTAAAATTAAGTAGTTAGACAGATGCAGATGTGAACAGATCCTTTTTCAGATATGGAAAATATTCACATTTCCAAACTATCGTATCCTAACACAAATTAATTTATCATGTTTCACCTGATTTTAAAAATAACATTTAATTATACAGTGAGAATGCAAAAGGTGGGTGTTGCTAGACAAACTCAGTCAATGAGGCAAAAGGCAATGAAGGTTTTTATTTGTTAATCCATATTAGCAGCAACACCAGAAAAATCATTAACCACCCCTCCTAGCATTGAAACTCTGACTCCACTTATCGCTTCTTCTTTTTAAATTACAATGTAAAACAAAATGAACTGCAAAATATATTTTATTTGAACTTACTGAAGTCGAAATCATAGGAACCAGATATCTAAACAAAGTTTAAACTTAAAGTTTAGATTTTAAACATAAAATGTAAATGGTTTTCTTTGTTTTGAAAAGTATATCCTTGAAAAGTATTTTGATATAGATGGGAACATTTTCATAGACTGGCATCTACTTTTCCACCTACTGTTTAATGAAGTAAACTGTTGAATGATGTAAACTGTTAAATGAAGTAAACAGTTAAAACTAATGACATAAAAGACAAGCAAAGCAAAGGAAACATGTTATAAAAGATAAGTATTACAGCATTCTTAAGTATGGTACTTTATAAAATGAAAACCGGGATGACGTCTTCTGAGATATCAACATATTTATAAGGAGTACATGGTACGTGACATACTTCAGGATGCCAAGAATTTTAATTAAAACTCAACCTCTATAAAGTGAATATAAAACTAATAAGAGGAATATTTTTAAAGGTTGGGATATGTAAACTACAATAGCAGCAGTTTGAAACAGAAGAGGAAGAAATAAAGAGAAATTACATTACATTAGTATAAATGTATTCAGTAACTTCTGTTGGAGATTATGTTGTTATATATGAACAATTATAGTTATTTTTCATTCAATGCTTTACATGCATAAATTGAAATTACCTGATATTAAATGTTTCTGAAATTCATTATAGGAAA
Organism: Macaca nemestrina; assembly: GCF_043159975.1. Taxonomy (NCBI): domain Eukaryota; kingdom Metazoa; phylum Chordata; class Mammalia; order Primates; family Cercopithecidae; genus Macaca; species Macaca nemestrina. Next base: position 5,584,906 of record NC_092140.1, read on the forward strand.
TACACATGAGCATAAACAGATGAGGATATTCTCTCTCTCCCGTGAAAAAATGTGTGGGTAATATATTACATCATAGATAGAAATCGCATACTTGAAATAACCATAAAATACTTAAATAGTACATGGATACTATTTTCAGCCAAGTTGTTTCATATTTAAATTTAAACTTTTAGTTATTTCATGTAACTACTGCAAGATTTCTAAAATTTTTATTTTTTACTTTTTGTAATGTTGACCAAAAAGGAGGGAGTGCATTTAACATAAAAATAGAAAATGAATCCTGAGATTTCTCATAAATGTCTTAATGTCCTAGAGATGTGGGCACTGGTTCCATAGTAAATTATGGATGCCACATTTTACAAAATCCTTACTGCCCCTTTGAATTGTGTCCTTCCTCCAAGATAAGAAGCTATGACTCAATTGTTCAGCATGGAATTATAGTGAAAAGCCTTTCTAGTTCTATCTTTCCCTAAATGGGCTCTGGTTTCTTGTAATTCACATGACACTCTTTGGCTGTGGCTGTCTGTTAAATTTCCTGTTTTGGACTAGTTTCAGCAAACCAAAACAAATAGCTCACAGAAAAGCCAACGGTAACTACTTTTTTTTTTTTTTTTTGGTATATCCAGTTAGATTCTTTCTTCTTAGAGGTACAGAGAAAGGGAAGAAAATAGTTACAGACATGGTATAAGTAGGTCACAGCAGTTTCAATGCACCAAAAAATGTGACATCTCCATCCAGTGATATTTGTGCATTTTCTCGTGGTATTGCAAGTTGAAGTTCATCTCCTTCTTCCAGTTTTGCAATGCCTAGGAAAAAACGATTTACAAGAACTATAAGTGGTTATACAACAGAAAAGAAAAAAACCTAAATAAAACTATTTTGTTCTGTAAAAAAAAAATGTTAACATAGGCATCCACACTTCAGAATATACCAGTTGGCTTCTAAACCATTGCAATTATCTTAGCCTAAAAAAATTTAGAAGAAATAAGCAAAAGGAGTTACAACAGATATGTATGAATTTATCACCTACTCTTTAAAAAATGGAGTTCCCCAAAAGAAGCCCAATATATAACTTTTTAAAAAATTAGGCAAATCATGGCACATCCCTTGATAGAATATTAAATGATTAGTGATGATTTTTATTTAATTTTGTTGACAAGGAAAGTTTTTATAATGTTAAATAAAAACATGAAAAATTACACACACATATATATACTAGATATTCCTAATTATATTTTAAACATACATATGAAAAGCATAAATATTAAAAAGTGAAGAAAACACCATTTCTTAAGATACCACATTTATTAATATAGTTTTTCTTGAGAGTTCAGACTATGGGTTTAAGCATTATCTGGATTATTTTTCACAACCTCTTATATTTTGTTTTATTACATAACCACATTTGTCTTCATAATCAAAAACAACAATGAAATTAACTCTTCAAAAATGACCAATAAATCTGTGTGTGACTAATTTACAAGGACAAATGCATCTGTGAATTGGTAATACAAAATACATTCAGGGACTACACTCAATGTATCAAAAGAAAAATGTGAAGGAGAAGAAAGAGGAGGAATAAGGGGAAGAAAAAGAAATAAAGAAATGAACAAACAATAAAACTGTCAGCTGAATTGTCAATAATTGTGGCTTACTATTTTTAGAAAAGTTGCATTGTTTCATTAGCATAGTGAAAATGTACCTACATAAACACATGTATGTTCATGTCTATTCTAACCTAAAGCCCAAAGCATGCAGATTTGCTCAGGCAGCAGCCAGGGGGAGTTTATTTATTGAACATTTACTATGTACCAGGTACCCTTCTGGAAAAACCTACAGTAGTGATCAAGGATGACAAAATTTCTGTCCCCCCTGGGTATGCTTTTTTTGTAATGGGCAAAGACAGACTACAAACAAAATAAAGTTTTTTAGGACTTATTACAGGTTATGTGTACACTTTCTAGAATTGACAAAACATTTGTGGACTACCTTAAGCAGTAAGAATAAAATGATTGAGATGTATTTGTTGAACAGACTTGTCATTATCATAGAGATTGGAAATGAGCTATCATTTTGACAAAGATCATAGCTCACAAAGCATTAAGTAATATTAACTCTAAAGATTAGGTGGGTGTGAACAACTATAGAGTCTATTTAACATTTTAACACTAAGTTATTGGCTATTTCAATTCTTCCAGATTACAGCAATCAGGTATAATTTTTCTAATAAACATTTTATTAACACAATAAGTAATAAGATTCAGCTTTATGTATGTAAGTGGTTCTTTGATATTATGTTGGGTTTCTTAAGTTGGCCATTCACATCTTTTCAGGTTACTATGGAAACATTTTATGTACTTACACTCTAATGTGTAGTTTTAAATGGCTTTAAATAAATTTGCCCTAAAACAGATTAAAATTGCAAGCCTGAAACTTCCTAGGGGACAGGACTCATATACAACAGTAAGCTACTAGTAATGAAAAATATTTTTAAAGTCAGGTGAATTATTCTTAAAGTAAGACAACTTAAGAAATCTAGCAGACCCCTCTAATAGCAAGAAAGTGTAAGAGGAACAGATGATTAGAAAAATGTTTTAAAGAGTTATTTATAAAATTGTTAGTATTAATGAATATAAATAAATAACAGATTGGAGTAGTCTCACCATTTATAAATATTTTGCAACTCCAAACTACTAGTCAGCACTGGGTGAAGGGAAATATCTCTTTATGAAAATTAGGGAATTTTAATTTTATAAACTTCCTCATCTCCCCACCAATGCTATCTGTGGCTGCAGATCCGGAATGACATCATTTTCATTATTAGAAACTATTTGCCTTAGTTTCTAACTGCCTTATTGGGCATTTGTTTGTAAATGCCTTTGAAATACAGTATTTCAAAATGCATAGCCAGTCTCCGTTCCTGTGTGTCACACAGTCATTCATAGTAAACATCTGGAACTGAAGCCATTCCTCAGGGTTCTGGATTTTTACAAAATCAACAGAGAAAATAAATGTCTTTAAGGTAAATATTTTTCTTTAAAACCAGCCTGGATTAATTTTAAATCACCCTTGAAAAATAAAATGAAGGAAATGTTAGCAATTACAGCTGAAACAGACCTGAGGTTTACAAGATCTGCCCTGCTCTCTGCCTCTCACTGCACCTGGGTGCAAAGGTAGGTTTGCTTCTACACTTTCACATTCCTAAGTCACCTGTCTGGTGTCCACTGACACAAGATGTCACCTGTGTGAGAAAGAAGCCATTGTACAACTTTCCCTTACCCTCAAACCCGGCCGGGGCATTTCTTCCACAGCATGCAAGAAGAGGTTTGGTTGCTCCCCGTGTGGAATCAGACTGGCTGGTTTAAACTGAGTCTAAAAATTAGTAGCTGTGTAACCTGGGACAAGTTACGTTACCTCTCTGTGTCTAGATCCTCACTCTCTTAAATGGGAAGATTAAATAAGCATGCATATATAAAATGCAGAAAAGAGTGCCTGGCCAGTGGTAATCACTCTATCATTGTCAGATATTATTATTGTTGTTATTAAGGGTTGAAGAAAATATATTTGAATTTTTCTCAGCGTAGAAGTTACTATGTAGAAGTACTATGTACAATGCAGAAGTTGCTATGAAGTTACTACCCTTTCTAAATGTATATAAAGATGGTAAAGTTATTAGTAATAATTCCATCTTTCTCAATTAAAACAGACTAGCTTATCATTCAAGATTTAAAAAACACAATATATTGAGGAATGCCTTTCTGTCTATTCATATTTTAGGGCACCATCCTTTCATTTTCGCATTTTGCAGCTCAGATTTTTCATCAAACTCTCTTCATTTCACAGTTAGCAGGGTGTGAGAACTATTATTTACCAGCTGAATAGCAGGAATTATTGGGTAGTGTTTCAGGCATATTTTGAATACATCGAAACAAAGTCACCAGACTCAATTCATCCCCAAAGACATGGACTTTTTTCCTCTGAATTAGATGTCCCATGGCATAGGTCTTATCAGTGTATAAAACCTGAGAAACAAACCAAAAAACTTTGTCAGAAATGAACACAAAATGGGAGGCTTCAGACAGTAACATCAGAATTAGGGTTTGAACCTACCTGACCATATATAAAAAAGTAACCAGTTTCTTTGACCAATATTTTATTCTCTTTTTCTTCTAGGGCACTTCCCCTTTTAAAGCTGAGAAGCCATGGAACAAATGTGTAAGATCCTGCAATGAAGAGAATCATTTATAAGGAAAGAAACCAAGAAAGGCAGTTTTCACCTCCACCTCCATTTAGTTGTTAAGCTACCTCTGAAACTTAGAAGATAATTCCATCCTAAAAAAAAAAAAAAAAACAACAACAGAAGAAGAAGAAGAAGAAGACAAGTCACATTACTGCATTGGATTCTTTGCCAGCACTTATATATTAACCTGGGTTAATATATCAGATACAAGAACCCAAGAGCTAACCCTTTATATGAATGTCTGGGTTTTCCCTTTATTGGTCTATATTTCGGCTATTTCATAATAAAGGCTGGTCTGGATAAGAGAGTTTGAAGCAAAAAGTGGACAAAATTTCTCTGAATAACACACTAGTAGAGATTTTCCTTTGATTCTCAGAGAGGAAAGAGTATGTGAAGAGTTTGGCAAAAGGTTTCCGGAGGAAGAAATCTCTCCATTCCTTGGCCCAAATGTGGCAACAAAAGGGAGCCTATGGAGAAAGAAGAAAGTGACTAAGACACAACCTTTACTAAGAACAGTCAAGGAACTTTGTAACAATGATCTATGATATTTGAGTTTCAATGGCTTCTGCTCAGTTCACTGATAATTCTCCTCTATTACCCATCAAAAATCACTTGGGGAGTGACAAGGAGGCTGCTGTGCTCAAGGGTGAGATGAAAGGGACAGAGGGAAGACAGTAGCCATCAGTGAATAGGCACATGGGGGACTACATTGCTGAGCCAGAATCTGTAAGTGCATTCGGACATCAAAACCCATTAAGAGAGCAGAGACACTCCTTTCCTGTGAATTCATACTTTACATTCCCTGGATTTCTCATGGGTGTGTCATGTGACTATCTGAGTAAAGGGTGAGCCCTAAGGCTAGAGGTTGGGAAATTTGGGGAGTGTAAATTAAGTGATGTAAAATGAATAAAAAGAAGATTAGATGGACTGTAATATAAGGATAAAATAGTAAAACAGAGCTGTGGAAGTTAGTCTAGAATCATACTTTAAATGTCCCTGTATAATTGGTAATGGTGGACCATACCTGTGTCCAAATTTCATCCTGATCATAGCAAAAATGAAAACAAAATTGATAATAAAATTCAGAGTCCACAACAGACAATAGGCTAGAAGCCAAAGAAGATAACAATTTTTCTAGAATTGAGATTAAAGAGCATTTTTTTCCTGTGGGTTTTCATGAGGGGCACAGGATGATGTGGTAGTTAACGACGTGCTCACATTCCGTACATACAACTGCCAAGTGTACGTGCCTTCTTCACATAGTGTTTCCAAGGCAAACCAAGTATATTTAAACTTTTTCCAAATAAAATTTTTTTGATCTTATGTTTTAATTGACAGATAAAATTGTACATATTTGTCATGTACAACATGATGTCTTGTAATATGTAGGCATTGTGCAATGACTGAGTCAAGCATATTAAAATATATGTTACCTCGTATAGTTGGCATTTTTGTGGTGAGAACACAATATCTACTCATTTAGCATTTTTCAAGAATACATTTCATTAACTGTAGTCACCATGTTGTACAGGAGATCTCTTGAACATATTCCTCCAGTCTAACTGGAATTTTGTAACCTTTGACCAACATCTTTTCACCCCCACCCCCACCACCCAGCCACTAGTCAACACCATTCTACCCTCTACTTCTTTGAAGTTGACTTTTTTTAGATTCCACATATACATCAGATCATGTAGTATTTGTCTTTCTGTGCTTATTTCACTTGTTCTAATGTCCTCCAAGTTCATCCATGTTACTGAAAACAACAAGGTTTCCTTCTTTTTATGCTGAATAGTATTCCACTGTGCATATATCGCACATTTTCCTCATCCGTTCATCTGCAGATGGATACTTAGGTTGATTTAGTATCTTGGCTATTGTGAATAATTCTGCAATAAACATTGAAGTACAGATATCTCATCTATGGTCACATCACTCTGAATGTACTGTATCTTGTCTGACCTCAGGAGCTAAGCAGGGTGGGGCATGGTTAGTCCTTGGATGAGAGATATCTCTTTGACACACTGATTTCATTTTCTTTGGATATATACTTGGTAGTGGGATTGATGGATCGTATAGTATTTCACTTTTAATTTTTAAAGAAACTTTTATACTATTTTCCATAATGGCTATACTAATTTATATTCCCAGTCCAAATAAGATTCTTGAGGGAAGAATGTAAAATCAGAACCACATATTTCTGATTGTTTCTAAGGAGTAAGAATCCTAGGTGACAACAAAACAAACTACATTGTAAATTCAAGTTGAAATAAATAACATTTCCTTAGTCAGACCTTTGAGTTCCTATTACCACAGACAGAGGGAGGAAAGATGTCAGGGAGAGTGGGGAGGAAGGATGGAGGATCTATGAGTGGATCAAGAAACTTCCCAGGTCTTCTTCAGCACATGCTCTTGTCGACCTGCGCTTCTTGCTCACTCCCAGGAGCCACGTCCATCACTGTTTCTCACCAAGGGTGAATGTGCCCTGATATGGGCAGGTCTCATCACCCTAATTGGCTTTTCCCAAAGAAGGGAACATTCTCCTTAAAAGAAAAGCCCTCTTGTATAGTAATAGTTAACACAAGATCACCTCAATGACAAATTACAAATGCAAAATCATCATCGCCTCTTTTATGATATAATTTCAGTGAAAAGATTATCATAAAATAGTTTTTAACTTTGTTTAAATGACATAATGTCTGCCAAGCACTTTTTGGAGTGCTGAAAAATGAGGAAGAGTTAATACAGTTACTGTCGATATTGTAAAACACAAACTGATGACTTCACCAAGGCAGTTGCTTTCATAGCTTAATGATATTCATTTGATGCTTGGAGTGAGAGAGATGTTAAAAAAATAATACACTTGATAGATACTAAATTTTCTGAGCTAAAGGGCCATTTGTGTTTGGTTCCGTCATTTTCCCAGGGCCTAACATCATGACTGACCCACTGTAGACATGCAGCAAATATTTATTAATTAATTCAAATTTAAACAAAATATAATTCAAAATAGCAATGTACTGTAAAAATTAATCACAAGTATTCAATTGTTTTTTAAAGCATTTTACTACCAAGTTACTGAAATTCTTGTAATGAAATACCTTCCATCATAGAGCTAGTATATTCTCTTAAATTGAAGTAAAATACAAATTTCTAAAACCACTTGTTTACATCTGGCTAGAGATAGTTGTTTACTAAAATTTTCATAATAATTTAGATTGATTTCTTAGATTTTTTTACATTCAACTAATATCTATATAATTAAAGACCCACTTCTTAGTAAATGTCACTGGTGTATTGTCAGCATAGAAAATAAAACAAGTACATAGTAGGTCTCTATTCTTAATGTCTCTTAATATTTTATTTAGGCATTTTATCATCTCTTCTGGCAATAATCTTATTAAAGTGATAGAGAACATGTTTACTTATTTTTATTTTTAGTTATTGTCTTTATTCCTCCCACATCCACACACACACATATGCACAACCACATACTTACCTGGGCTCTCTGCAAACAGGAGATAAAGACTAAGGTTAACCGCAGACAGCCTAGTGAAGGGTTGAAGAAATACCCCGGTTCAGAGGCTGTTTGTAAACACCAAGAGAGATTTTTATTTTTGTTTTTCGACTTCTAATGTTTAGCAAAATCTCTGTCAGGATAAGGATTAGCAATAAAATAATCTCTATCAGGCCAAGAAAACAGATAATAGAAGAAAGACTCCTGTGTCCACACAGGACAAGGAATAGAGTCTAGGCAAAAAAAAAAAAAAAAAAAAAGTACTTTGGAAAAATTACTAAACAAGAGAACAACTGCAGTCCACATCAATTAACAACAGAAAACCCTGAGGATGGGAGTAATTTTGAGTTCCAGATTTGCTACATTGTAACATCCAAACTGTCCAATTTTCAAGAAGAAACTTCAAAGCATACAAATAAAGAAAATTATTAACTACTCAGTGGACCAAAAGAATAAAGTCATTATTACAAGATTAATACTCAATAGGGAATCACTTTTCTACCAGTGATCTAACACTTTTCTACCAGTAATAAACAAGTGGAATTTGAAATTAAAAATATAATGGCATTTAGATGATTACCTCAAAAAATGAAATACTTAGGAATAATCCAACAAAATATGTAAAAGATTTAAATAACTAAATAAATGGAGAGATACTCCATGTTCATAAATAGGAAGACTTAATATTGTCAAGGTGTCATCAGTTCTTCCTGTAGATTCAATGCAATGGTGGTTTTTTTTTGTTTTGTTTTTGTTTTTGTTTTTGTTTTCTGAGTCTTGCTCTGTCACCCAGGCTGGAGACAGGGGCACGATCTTGGCTTACTGCACCTTCCGCCTCCTGGGTTCAAGTGATTCTCCTGCCTCAGCCTCCGGAGTAGCTGAGACTACAGGCATGCACCACCATGCCCGGCTGGCTAATTTTTGTATTTTTAGTAGAGAGGAGGTTTCACCACATTGGCCAGGCTGGTCTCAAACTCCTGACCTCATGATCCCGCCTTGGCCTCCCAAAGTGCTGGGATTACAGGCATGAGCCACTGTGTCCGGGCGACTCAATGCAATCTTAATCAAAATCAAAGCAAGTTGAATATCAACAAACTGAGTCTAAAGAATATATGGAGAAGCAAAAGATAGAAATGCCAACATAATATTAAAAGATAAGAACAAAGTGGGAGAACTAACACTACTCTACTTCAAGACTTACTATAAACCTACAGTAATCGAGACAATGTGGTATTATTGAAAGAAGAGAAAAACAGATTATCGAAACAATATAAAGAGCCTAAAACTAGACTCACATATAATCAACAGATCATTGACAAAGGGCAAAGGCAATATGATAAAGAGAAGATAGTTTTTTTTTTTTTTTTAAAATAGCACCAGCACAACTGAACATCCACATGTTAAAAATAAATAAATAAATTGAAACACACACATTGATTTTAATAAGATTTGGAATCTTTTTGCCTTTACCCTCCTTGAAGTTTACTGAACTTTTTAGATGTGTAAATTTATGACTTTCTTCAACATTGGAAAGAGTTTGGCCATTATTTCTCCAAATATTCTTTTTTCAAATTTTATCTCTCTTCTCCTTCTGTGACTCTCATAATGCTTATGTTTAATGTATCCTGGGGGGTCTCTTATAATCTGTTCATTTTTCTTTATTCTTTTTTAACTTCATTTTTAGAGCCATTTTAAATTCACAGAAAAACTGAGAGGAAGGTACAGTGATATCTCATAGACCTCACACTCCCTACAAATGTATATCCTCCTCCATTATCAAAATCCCCCACCAGAGTGGTACATTTGTTACAGTTGATAAACCTACACTGATATATCATGGAGGAAATTTAAATTTCTATTACTAAAAAAAAAAAAAAAGAAGTGAAAATAAAAATGTTACATACTGTGCAATTCCAACTACATGGCACTCTGGAAAAGTTAAAACTATAGAGACATTTTAAAAATGCCACTTCCAGGGGATAAACAGCGGAAAAGGAAAGGTAGTTGGAGTGAAGCACAAAGAATTTTCAGGACAGTGAAAATACTCTAATACTACAATGGTGAATACATACCATTACACATTTGTGCTAATCTATAGAAAGTACAACACTAAGGTGAACCCTAATGTAAACCCTGGACTCTGGATGATAATGATATATTAGTGTAGGTTTATCAGTTGTAACAAATGTATCACTGTGGTGGGGGATTTGATAATGGGGGAGGATATGCACCAGTAGGGAATATGAGGTTGATGAGATATCTCTCTACCTTCCTCTCAATTTTTCTGTGAATCTAAAATGGCTCTAAAGATAAAGTTAAAATAGAAAAGAATAAAGAAAGGTGAACAGATTATAAGAGACCCCCAGGATACATTAAGCAGATGAATATATGCATTACGAGAGTTACAGAAGGAGAAGAGAGAGAAAATACGAAAAAGGAATATTTGCAGAAATAATGGCCAAACTCTTTCCAATGTTGAAGAAAGTCATAAATGTACACATCTAAAAAAATTCAGTGAACTCCAAGAAGGGTAAACACAAAAGATTCCTACCAAGACTTATTAAAATCAAGCAATTAAAAGATAATGACAAGGAGGAGATCTTGAAAGCAGAGAGGCAATTCATCAAATATAAAATATGCTCAATAAGATTAAAAGCTGATTTGTCATCAAAAACCATGGAGGCCAGAAGGCAGGGGAATTACATATTTAAAGTACTGAATGAAAAACACTGTCTACCCTGTATTCCATATGTGGGAAAATATCCTTAAAATGTGAAGAAAAATTAAGTTATTCTCAAATAAAGAAAAACTGAGGGAGTTCATTGGTAGCAGACTTACCCTGTGAGAAACGCTAAAGTAGATAGAAATTAAAAAAAAAAAAACAAACAAAAAAACCAAAACAAAACACTAAGTGAGAACTGAAAGATATATGAAGAAATAAAGAATAGAAGTAAAGGTACATACGTAGGTAAATATAAAAGCCATTGTAAGTGTATTTTTAGTTTTTAACTTCTCTTTTGTTTCCTATACTATTTAAAAGACAAATACATAAAATAATAATTATTAATTTATGTTAAGGGCTTACAGTGTTTAAGGGTATATTTTGTGACAATAACAACATAAGAGAGAAGCTAAGTTGTTATCAATTCAAACCACAGTGTTATAAATTTAGGATGTTTATTGTAATCACCAGAATAACAACCATGATAATAACTTCTTAAGATGCACAAAAAGAAATTAAGAGAAAAACAAAATGGTGTACTTATAAAGGTATATTAAAAACAAAATAAAGAAGAAATAAAGGAATTGAGGAACAAAACTTATAAAAAAACAAACAGCAACATAGTAGTTCTTTCCTTATCAGTAATCACTTTAAATATAAATGAACTGAATTTAAATTTGGCAATTAAAATACAGAGATTGGCAAAAAAAATTTTTAAAAGCCCAAACTCATGATCTAATTATATTCTGCCTACTAGAGACTCACTTCAGATTCAAAAACACCAACAGGTTTTTGTGTTTCAAGGTTTCAAGATCAAAGGATGACAAATATGCCTCCTTGCAAATAGCAGCCAAAGGGAACAGGGATGGCTAATACTGATATCAGAATAAATACATGTTAAGTCAAAAATTTTTATGAGACAAAGAGAGTATTAAATATTGATAATAGAGTTAATTTATCAAGAATACCTAATAATTATAAACATCACTCAACAGAACCTCAAGATATAAGCAGATATTGGCTGAACTGAAAGGAGAAATAGACATTTCTACAGTAACAGCTGAAGATTTCAGTGTCTCACCTGAAGTAATAGCTAGACCATCTAGGGAAGAGATCAATAAGGCAACAGTGAACTTCAACAACATTGTAAACTAACTGAACCTAACAGACATATAGAAAACACTCCACCCAAAATCAGCAGAATACATATTCTCAAGTGCACATGAACATTCACCAAGATAGACCATGTTGTGCAACAGAATAATTCTCATTAGATTTTAAAATATTTAAATTCTACAAATTTAAATTTTAAAATATTTAAATTCTACAAAAGCATATCTTTTATTTTAAAAAGATATGCTTTTCATCCTTTGACCTTGAAACCTGTTTATGTTTTTCCGTCTGAAATGAATCTCTGGTAAGCATTCATTCTAGCTACCTTCAATAACATAAGGAAAATTGGAAAACTCACAACTAAGTGAAAATTGAACAAATTCTTAAACAACAAATTGATCTATGAATAAATCCTAGAGGAAAATAGAAAATACTTTGAGATGATTGAAAATAAAAACACAACATAGCAATATTCATAGGAAGCAGTGAAAGTAGCACTCAGAAAGAAACGTACAACTGTAAATGCCTATGTCAAAAAATATCTCAACTCAATATTCTAAGTTCAGCTTAAGGAAATAGAAATAGAAGAGGAAACTAAACCCAAAATTGACAGAATGAAGAAAATAATAAAGATCAGATAATATAATAAAGAAGGTAATAATAAAGAAAGTAGATGGAATAAACAATGGAAAAAGGGCTGGGTGTGGTGGCTCACACCTGTAATCCCAGCACTTTGAGAGGCCAAGGCGGGTGAATTATTTGAGGTAAGGAGTTGGAGACTAGCCTGACCAACATGGTGAAACCCTGTCTCTACTATAAATACAAAAAAAAAAAAAAATTAGCTAGGTGTGGTGGCACATGCCTGTAGTCCCAGCTACTTGGGAGTCTGAGGCAGGAGAATCACTTGAACCTGGGAGGCGAAAGTTGCAGTGAGCCGAGATCGCACCATTGCACTCCAACCTGGGTGATAGATACTCCATCTCAAAAAAAAAAAAAAAAAAAGAACAGGAAAAGACTGGAAACAGTAACACTGAACATTGGTTTTTTGAAAAATATGAACAAAGATGACAATCATATAGCTACATTGACCAATAAAAAAGACTCCAATTAATAAAATCACTAAAGAAACGGAGGCATTGTTAATGGCCTATTAGAAATAAAATGTTTATACCTTTTTATTATTTATAATAATTGTACTCCAACAAATTAGATAATGTAGATGAAAGGGACAAATTCCTGGAAACACACAAACTACCAAAATTGACTCAAAAAATAAATTTAAAAATCTAAACAGACCTATAACCAGTATAGAGTTTAAATTAATCCAAGTCTTCCCTCAAAATTCATAACTAGATGACTTTATTGGTGAATTTTACTAGACATTTAAAGAAAAATTAACATCAATCTTCTCAAACTCTTCCACAAAACAATAAAAGAGAAGGGAACAATTCCTAACTTGTTCTGTACATCTAGAATTACACTGATACCAATGCCAGACAAAGACACCACAAAAAACTACAGGCCACAATCAATCATGAATATAAATGTAATAATCCTCAAGACTACCCTAACATCAGAAACAAGACTATGCCTGCATTTACCACTGCTATTCAACATATACCGGAAATTTTAAAAAAATCCAAATGCAAGGAGAGTAGTAAAACGATCTCTATTTGCAAATATCATAATCCTATATGTAGAAAATTTTCAGCCAGGTGTGGTGGCTCACGCCTGTAATATCAACACTTACTGGTATTACTTATTGGTAACACTTATTGGGAGGCTGAGGCAGGCAGATCTCTTGAGGTCAGAAGTTTGAGATCTGCCTAGCCAAACATGGTGAAACCCTGTTTCTACTGAAAATACAAAAATTAGCCAGGTGTGGTGGCGCGCCCCTGTAATCCCAGCTACTTGGGAGGCTGAGGTACAAGAATCACTTGAACCCTGGAGGCAGAGGTTGCTGTGAGCCCAGATCATGCCATTGCACTCCAGCCTAGGCAACGGAGCGAAACTCCATGTTAAAAAAAAAAAAAAAAATCCATGAATTTACAAAAAAATCTACTAAAACTAATCAATGAATTCAGTTAAGTTGCAGGGTACAAGATCAACACTCAAAAATCTGTTGTGTTTCAATAACCAGGAATGAATAATCTAAAAATGAAATTTTAAAAAAGAATCCTATTTAGAGTAGCATCTGTTATGGACTGAATATTTCTGTCACCCAAAATTGATATGTTGAAATTTTAACTTCCAATGTGATGCTATTAGGGGATGGTGCCTTTGGGAAATAATCAGGTCATGGTGGCACAGTCTTTATGATGGGTTAGTGTACTTACACGAAAAGACATAAGAACTTGCTTTTGTCTCTGTTCTCAGCCATGTGAAAACACAATGAAAAGACCACCATTCACAAACCAAATCTGTTGGCACCTTAATCTTGAATTTTCCAGCCTCCAGAAGTGTGAGAAATACATTACTATTGTTTAAGCCACTCAGTCTACTGGAATTTGTTATAGCAAACTGAACTGACTAAACAGCATTCAAAAGAACGTAACACCTAAGAGTAAATTTACCCAAGGACATAAAACACTTTAACACTAAACACTACAAAAGATTGCTATAAGAAATGATAGGACATATAAATAAAAGAGAAGATATCTTGTGTTCATGGATTGATAGATTTAGTTTTGTTAAGATGGCAGTAATACCCAATATTATGTACAGATTCAGTCTAATCCATATACAAATTTCAGTGACCTTTTATTTTCCAAAATGAAAAAGCCAGCCTTACAATTCATTTGTTATTGCAAAAGAGTATCAAATAGCCAAAACAATCTTAAAAATAAATAACAAAATTGAAAGATTCACTATTCTAAATTTCAAAGTTTACTATAACTTTAACAGTAATCCAAATAATATGGTGGTCCAGCATAAGGCAAAGCATATAAACAAACAAAATAAAATTGAGAGTACAGAAATAAACCCATGCATCTATGTCCAACTGATTTTTAACAAGTGTGCCAAGACCATTCAATGTGGAAGAAATCATCTTCTTCAACAAATGATGTTGGGACAACTAGATATCCTCATGCTAAAAGATGATTTTGGACCTCTGCTTCACACCATATACAAAAATGAATTAAAACAGATCAACTGCCTAAAGATAAGACATAAAGCTACAAGACTCTTAGAAGAAAACATATGGGTGAATCATGATGTTGAATTTGGCATGAGTTCTTCAATGATGACACTAAAATCACAAGAAACAAAAAAAAGATAAGTTTTACTTCATTTATCTAATGCACAATACTCTTGTGCCTCAAATGACATTCTTGAGAAAGTAAAAGACAATCCACAAAATAGGAGACAATACTTGCAAATCAGATACTTGATAAGGGTCTTGTATCCATAATATATAAGGAAGTTTTACAACTCAACAACAAAAAGACAAACAACTCAATTAAAAAATGAACAATGTACTTGGATAGATATTTTTCCAAAGAAGATATACAAAAACCGAAAAGTACATGAAAAGATGCTCAACATCATCGGTCATAAGGAAAATGCAAATAAATACCAAAATGAGATATGGCTTCACACCCACTAGGAAGGCAATAATAATAAAAACATTGAAAATAAGATGTGTTGGTGAGGATGTGGAAAAATTAGAACACTTGTACATTGCTGGGGGGAATGCAAAATTGTGCAGCACTGTAGAGAACAGGCTGACATTTTCTCAGCAATTCTACTCATCGATGTATACTCCAAATAATTGAAAAGAGGCACTCAGGAAGTACTTTATGCAAATGTTCACAGGATCACTACTCACAATAGCCAAAAGGGGGTAACAAACCAAATGCCCATTCATAAAATTATGGCTTACATGTAATAGAAAAATATACATTCATACAGAGGAATGAAGTATGAATACATGTTAGAATGTGGGTGAACCTCAAAACATTATGCTAAGTGAAAGAAGTCAGGAATTAAAAGTCACGTGTTGTATGATTGCATTTGTATAAACCATCTGAAATAGGTGAATCCACAGAGACGGAAAGCAGATTGCTGGTTACAGGGGCGTGGGGAGACAGCGAAATGGTGATTGACTGCTTAATGGATACATGATTTTCTCTGGGGCTGAAGAAAATATTTTGGAACCAGAGAGAGTTGATGGTTGTAAAATATTGTGAATACTACATAAGAATGAATTGTGCATTTAATTTTATGGTATATGAATTTAATTTCAATAAAAAAGATATAACTGAAAAGGTAGATACCCCGATCATTTAGCATTTAGAAGTCTACACTAACAGAAAAAGCAAAGCAAATAGCCTACGTAGTAAGCAACCTCTTCAAAACTATAAAATAGAAACTCTTTTGTTAACGTGAAAAACAATACACGGTATAGCACAATATCATGAACGAAAGCCAAATACATTTCTGAAATAAGTAAACCTAAATTGATTTATATCACCCAATAAATGAAAATTATTTTAAGATGAGATAAGAAAACAAAGAGCAACTCTGTTTTGCATACATGGGAAACACAGAAAAATTATTTCAGAGAAGTTAAAAGTAAAATTTTGGGCAAAGTCATGCTAGGGAAATGCAATCCAAAAATAAAAAGAAAACATTTTAACCTTAATATTGAAAAGACATATCATGGAATTCAAGGTTTTTATACACAAAAAGAACCAGCTGGAAAATATAAAGAAAGAAAATGTTTCTATTTATCATAGCATTTGAAAAGGTAGAATACCTTGTAATGATATTAATAAGAAATACACAAGAACTTCTTGAAGAAAATTTCAAAACATATTAAAAGAAACAAAAGGAGACTAAACAAATATAAATATATATCCTGTTCTTGGATTGGATTTGATTTGTACATCATGAGGGTATTTTTCTTAATTTATAAATATGAAATCCAAAAAAAAAAAAAAAACCAGCAGGCATTTTTCTTTTTCCTTTTAACTAGGTAAATTACCTAGCTGATTTTATAGTTCCTATATTTAATTTAAAAAACGGAAAAATTCTAGAAGTGAAAAGAAAAAAATGAGCGAATTAAATTTACCAGAAAATAAAACAAAGCCTTAGGAACCAAAATGCCATTTTATTGGGGTGCATAAACAGACATTCAGTCAACATGATATAACAGAAAAGTATTTTAAAAGTGAAAAAAACATAGACTAAACACGGGAATTTAATAAAAGTTAAAGTTAATATCTTCAAGCAGTATGGAAAAGATGGACGATTAAAAAATCTTGTGATGCCCTCACGGGGGAAAATTAAGTTGGTTGCATACCTCACATCTTATACTAGGATAAATTGCAAATAGATACATTATTTAAAGGTAGAAAATAACTATAAAGGTTTCAGAAGAACGTGAGATCTTTCCTTAACACGTTTAAATGTAAAAGGCCTTTCTAATCACAACCCCAAATCCAGAATCCTTTAAAAGAACGGATAAATTTGACAGAAAAAATCTTTATGCAGAATTAAGACAAATGACAGCATGGGAGGAAATGCTTGCAATTTGTAATATAAAGAATTAATCTGCTTGAGATATAAGGAGCTCACAGAAATCAAATTAAAAATGACCAAAGTCCAATGAAAAAAATGGAAAAAAAATATGAACAGATGGCTCACAAAAAATAAAAATAGAAATGAAAAATTGGAAGAATGTAAAGACAGAAATACAAATGGTTCTTAAAACATATAAAATAATGGCTTAAAGAAAGCTAAGAGATGCTATTTTTCACCTGATGTTCTTTTGCTGCCAGCGATAGAATCACATTTTATAATCCCTATAGAACCACTTAGCAATAACTGTCAAAATTCAAAGTCTGTCCCACACATAGGCTGACATATGAGAAGTTACGGATGCACACAATTATTTTTTGCAGCACCTGCATTGCAAAAGATGGACACCAAGAAGTCTATTGGTAGGAGAATGATTAAATACATTAAATTCATACAATGGAATACTATGCATTTTTTTTAATATGAGCAACTCTGTACACAGGCAACAAAATATCTGCAATATACATTGTTAAGTAAAGAATGCAGGTTATAATCTCATTTTCAAATCATACGTATTGCAAATATGGTTTTTAAGTGTTTACTATAGGAAAGGAGGAAAGCAGAACTACATTTGCATTTGTTTGTGTTAACATAGAGAGAGTCTGAAGTCTACATAGGAAACTAAAAGTGAGGTGAGTGTGGGCAGGAACAGATGGGAAAAAGAGCAATCCACACTCTTTGTGCTTTTTTATTTTTTGCAACATGTGAATGCATTACCTATTCAAAATTTAGATTAAAATTCAAAAAAACAAATGAACAGAAAAGACATGAGACTACATTCTGATAAACCCCTCTTGTCTTCTTCTGTTTTGTGAAGTTTACCTCTGCCCTCACTGTCTGGACAACAGTACGGGGGAGAGCAAGCATAGGAACTCAAAATAACAGATGGACGTAGCCCTGCTCCTTTGAACTTCCATATCCCCGGAATACATAACATGATTTCATCTCACGACCTGATGTTATGTATAATACAATAGGATAATATATAGAATATGCTAATAATATTATAATATATAATATGCTAATAATAATACATTGTTTCCCCAGAAGATAATAATATGTTAATTTTATTATACATATTATAATACATTATATATTATATAATGTATAATTATATATTATATGCTAATAATACTAATAATATATTATTATCTATTCCCAGAAGACTTCTTATTTTACTGTGCAAGTAAAATGCTTCATTGAGTACAACCTTTTTTAACAAAATGCAACCTGCCTCTATCTCCCTGCTAAATGTCCATGCACACTAACATTTATATACTGGTCAAGGGTTTGCTGACATCACAAGGGCAACCTCTTCATCCTAAATGTTGGAGCACTGCAAGCAAGCATCCCAGGTAAGCATCCCAGTTCAGCACCCCTGGATCTGTGGGAAGAGGTCACCACTCCAGGAAGACCACAGCATACTGTCCAATTCACAAGCACATTGGAGTATAGCAGCTGCATCATTTGGTGCAATTTATAGCATTTTGGGGGGTAGGGGAAAATGTGTAAAGTAAACCTTTTCCAAGGAACTTTTTAAAACTGTAACTTTGGCCCTTAAGATCTCCTGGCTTTCTTTTCCTTCTTAGGAAACAGTGTGCTGCTTATTAAAAGTTGCAAACATGATTTGGGAAAATGTTGAGCAATAAATAATAGATTTACAAGTAGTTTAGTACTTGTGTTGTATCTAGGACAATTAAAGTCACACAGAAAAAAAACACAGATGAAAAGAGCATGCCTGGGAATCATTACCAGGGCCAACTCACATTCATTATCTGTGCTTGTTTTGTTTTGCCCATTCCTCATTGCCTAGCTTAACCTCCAGATACTCCTGAACTTGTAGTTGGTTCACAACACAAAACTTCCTCCTGCCCCTGCCTGCTTTGCTGCCCTCCACAGCATTTCATCTCATCTATATTTTACCTGTTCATTTGAGGGCTGTTGGGTCTTTTGTTTGTTTTCTCCTCATCAAGAGGTAAGCTCTTTCAAAGTAGAAAACCACATATATGGACTTGTGATGGTTTGGCTTAGACTTTTCAACTTTACGAAGGTATGAAAGCCACATACATTCAGGAGAAATCATACTTCAGTCCGGTATTCAAAACATAATATGAGTTACTCAATACTTTCCTATAAAATGGGCTTCGTGTGAGACGATTTTGTCCAATTGCAGGCAAATGTAAGTGTTCGGAGCATGTTTATGATAGGCGAGACTAAGCTATGATATTTGGTAAGTTAGATGTCCTAACTGCTTTTTTCAATGTACGTTATTTTCAGCTTAGGGTGGGTTTATCAGGACATAACTCCATCGTAAGCCGAGGAGCATTTGTACATATTTTAATCACTGATACCCCCAGTGAACATAAAGTAATTAGAAATTGTATGTTCTTAATCAATAAATGTAAAATAAATGAATCAACGAATGTGTGAGTGAACAAATGGTTCTTTTTTAGAACATTTTTGTTCCTTAGTTATCTTACATAAACAAACGTTACTATAGAGCAGCAATTTCCATTTCTTTTCGGAGAGAGGTCGATACATCATAAAGTGGCATAGTCACAAAAATTTGTGAAAACTGGATGAAACAAAGTTAAACAAACATTTTTTTATTAAAGTAGGACTACTTAGATTCAATAACTTGCTAATGTGCCTTGTGACCCAAAGAAAAATATATAAGATGCTATGTTTCCAAATTTATTTGACACTGAAACTCTTATTTCAAGGACCATTTCTCTGCATTAATATTCTGGGTGATACATATTGGGAAATGACATTAAAAGTTGTTTCTTTGTGAACCTGAATTCAGGCCACTATTACAGAAAACACTTGTCTAAAATTAAAACTTAAAAAAGCTTCAAATAACTGAAAAATGTAAAACATTCTATCTCTGTGAGAAAATGGTAAATTATCAAGCAATAATTTGACATTGGAAATTTATTTTAAAAATACAGTTTTTTAATAATCTGTTCAGTTTTATTTTCCTCTTTCTATGATTTTTACAACTGAATATAACAGGAGAATTTGTGTTTGTGAAGATGTTCTTGACTCATTCTAAAAGACAAAATGCTGTCTAAATAATAAAAATTAAATTTGATTTAGTATTGATTTTTATTTTATTGTAATGTTAATTATTTAACATTTCTAAGTATTAGTGCCTCTAAGGTCATTCTCCTTATTAGATCATTACTTAAGCCTTAATTATTATTTATTCCCAAGTCATTTTGAATAAATGTAAGTTTATTATTTTTTATTTGGTTATAAGAAGTTTTGAGAGGGATGATTGACTTTAGATGCAATTCAAATATAGTCTTTAGACTTGAAACTTACAAATATTTGGAGTGGACTGAATTCTAAGTAGAAAAAGTACTGGGGATATTTTATTACCTTTTTGTATAGTTGGTGTTTCACTGTCTGCAATCAGTTGCAAGCAGTCTTGAATGACTAAAAAGCAAAAATTTATCATTTTAGTTACTTGAGTAGAAATAATAAAGAAATGAACTGAGAACACAAAGCTACAAACCCATTCTTCCAGAAACACTAAATCAATTACACTTTTTACATTGATTGCATAATATTATTCTTAAAGTTACTTTATGATATTTGCCCATTGATTTATATATATATATTTATATATATCATATATCTATGAAATTCATGACATTTCAGAAAAGCTCTATGTGCTGTTAAAATATAATAGGTATATCACCTGTACAGTTTAACCTAATTTGCTTTGAAAAGTGGCTGAAGAGAAAGCAAGTTTAATCATTTGTTTAGCACATCTACCAAATACATGAAACAGTTAACCTTATAAGATCATTCTAGTCTTTTGCTTTAAAAAATCTAACATGAAATCGTGACTTATTACCACAGAAAATACTATTTCTGACACTTCTGAAAGTTAAAAAATGCTAATATTTATTGAACAGATTTAAGTGCAGACAGTGTACCAAGACTTAGTATATATCACTTCCATTTATTCTCACAGGAATCCTAAAAATTAGAGATTGGAAACTAAGGCTTGGAAAGTGTAAACAGCTTGTTCAGGAACTCAGAGACAGAAAGTGATGGGACCAGAATTTAAACCCCACCTGTTTCACTCTGGATCCAAAGTCAAGCTTTTGGTAAAATATACTGGACCAAAGAGAGAAAGAGAGATAGAACATCTTTTACAAATAAAATGCAAGACTTCCATGAGACTGCATATAATCAGTAAAGCTTCCTGAAAACATCAATTAACATCATATATTACATATTGAATATTTCAGTCAATATTTAAGAAACTAACATTGCGTTAAATAAGGAGAAATGCCTTTAGGCAAAAGCAAATTAAGGACACCTGCTGGAAGGTGTAGGGAAGATACAATAAAGTAGTAAACATCTGTGAAAAATATGAAACATAAATCTAAGCTTGCATGTTTTAGATTAAGAAAATATTAGTTTAGTTTTTTATCTAGCAAATATTTTACTCAGAGTTAAAATAATACTTTATGAAGATGATTCTCAATGCATACAGCCTCCGGAGTAGCTGGGACTACAGGCGCCCGCCACCACACCCGGCTAGTTTTTTGTATTTTTAGTGGAGACGGGGTTTCACCATGTTAGCCAGGATGGTCTCCATCTCCTGACTTGGTGATTCGCCCGCCTCGGCCTCCCAAAGTGCTGGGATTACAGGCGTGAGCCACCGCGCCCGGCCATGACTTCCTATTTCAAGTCATCCTTTCCCTGTTTCCCAAAAGCTTCAGTAAGAGATGGCTATGGTCTGAATGTCTGTGTTGCCCCCAGATTCCTATGTTTAAACCTAACTGCTGAGGTGATGGTATTAGGAAGTAAAGCTTTGGGGAGGTGATTATGCCTTGAGGGCAGAGCACTCATGAATGGAATTAGTATCCTTATAAAAGAGATCCCAGAGAGCCAGCTTGCCCTTTTTTCCCACATGAGAACCCAGTGAGGAGGCATCATCTACAAGCCCAGGAAGCAAGTCCTCATCAGATACCAAAATCTTCAGCCATCTTGGTCTTGGACTTCCGGCCCCCTGAACTAGGAGAAATAAATCTCTACTGTTTATAAGCCACCCAGTCTATGGTAGTTTGTTACAACAGCCTTGAATGAACTAAAGCAGATTTAGATACTCTGTGTAGTCAGAGAGAAGTTTACCTAATAAGTAATGCCTTGACACTATGAAAATGTCTCCATTTTAGTCTCCACAGCCCAGTTAAAACTTGGCCACAACCTACACGTTGAAAAACAGTGTTCTATTCTCTCATGTAGTAGCAGAAATCTAACATTTAGCAGAAAATGTGCTTTAAAGAGAAAAGTTTATTTCAAGAACTGTTCTTCAGAAGAGAAAATAAGATATAAAATTGACGTTTCAATAATGAGGTGTAAATTATAGCCACTGAAGTTGTGTAAGTATGCTCTGATGTTTGAACAATGATAAAATTGCCTAGGGTTGCAGAATGTATACAGAATGAACAATTGTCCTTGTTCCAGAGAAAGTTACTTAGCTTTTTTTCCAAGACAACTCGCTTTAGGAAATTTGATAGCTATTATCAAATTTCAACTGTTTCAGCTATTATCAACTTATCTCCTATTCAGTCTTTTAAGACTTTCTTTCTCATTCAACATAGATCTGGTCTTAGGCTGGAAATTAGCACTCAGCTGAAGATTTGTCTCACAAAGAAAGGAGCAAAAAAGGCGATATTATTTTTAATGTCTTCCAGTAGCATAGATATCTAACCACAAGAGTTTTGAAAACGCATAGTCTAACATAAGAAACACAATTTGATAACAATTGTCATATTAATTGATTATTGTTTGGTTCTCAAATGCCTTTTACACATCTCTCCCTCTACTGCAATTGAAAGGAATTACACAAGAGGTTAAGAATAGATTTTTTATGTTTGTTATTTTTTTTTTTCTTTGAACTAAGCAAGGCAATAATATACATTAAAACCTTTCTGAGCCTATGGAGATACATTTCTGAATATACGTTTCTGGGGATTATGATGTAATAATGTATAAAATACGTAATCTTATAAAATACCATTTTACAGCATAAGAAAATTTACTCATCATAATAAACTTCACATAAAATATTTCTAAAAACAAAATATTGTAATGACAAAAATGTTTACAAAATAAAATTGCGAAAATAAGAACTTTAAGGACAAAAATAATTTGCTATTGATCAATATTTGACACAATAAAATTCAATACTTCACAATTAGAGTGTAATTTAAATACTATCCATATGGGAAACATTTTTACAGTTTGAAAGGCCACCTTTTGAAGCATAATGTCTAAATACCATTTAATCAGAAAAAGTGATTTGAAAGTTTAGATAATTGTTACTATCTGTTATACTATTTTCTGTACTGGAATGAATCCATTAAAACTTGAAACTGGTTTATTATACATTATTTCAACAGAGCTAAATCTAATATGAACTACCATAAATAATGCAATTATTGCAGATTGTGTGTGGCTCCCATGAAAAAGAGAAAAACATTACACACACAGCATTCCCATTACGTTTATCCCATCCGTACCACCTGCACCCACGGATTCTTCATAGTGCTTCTCATTCATCTCATTCAATAAGCCTCCTCCAGCTTTCAGTCTGGATGAGATGTGCACAGTCCTGTGTCTTCCTTTATCTCTTTGTGGTTTTTCTTTTCCTGTCATCTTATTTATTACACCATACATCATTAAAGAAGGAGGATCTTGGATGGCAATGCCTCACTTTCATTTCTGCATAACTTATCATTTGGTAGATATAAGTTATGATGAATGTAGCAGTTTAATTTTTCTTGAACTAGCTTCGAATAATCAGTGGCAGAAAAATGTTAACTAGAGAAAACCACTAAAGATCTCAATATTGATCTAATATTTGACGTAGACTTATGAAGAAAATGGGGAAAGCATGATATTAAAGTAACACTTTCACTGAAATGAAAATACATGAATTTAGAGGATGAAATGAAAATACATGAATTAGTTTATAAGGTGTTATTTGACCATCGATAAGCAGTGTGCTTTGGCTGCTTACTTTAAAAAGTAATAAAATTTGAGAACTTTGAATTTTGAGAGAACTAGATTGAGAAGTATATATTGGCCTACTAGAAATCCTTGTAAGAATTCTCAGTCTTGGGAGGGGTCTGCCTGACAGACCTTGTGCTTGAGGAAAATCATGTTCGTGTGTGTGTGAAGTGAGCTCCTGTGAAGGGAGGGTGACAGCAAAGGTCTCAGTGATTGACAGGGAAAAGACATAGGGTGAGGATGGTTTGCCCTCAAATGCAGTTATGCAAATGCAGCATCTAAGATACATTGTGAAGAAAAATTGAAGTCATGACCAATAGTCATGTGTGTTTGAAGGAGAATTAAACATTTATAATAAAAATAAGTTTTTAATTTTGGAGAATTCAGAAAGATAATAGCACTATAGTGCTCCAGAGAAAGTAAGAAAGGGGTGCTGGGTATTTTTTGGAAGGGGGTGTGGGAAAGGAGTTGATAGAATAGAAATAACCACAGCTGATAGAGTAATGATAGATATTTCAAATGATAACTTTCTTTTCTTTTTTTCTTTTCCTTTTTCTTTTTTTTTTTTTGAGACAGGGTTCTGCCCTTGTTGCCCAGGCTGGAGTGCAATGGCACAATCTTGGCTCACTGCAAACTCCGCCTCCCAGGTTGACATGATTCTCCCGTCTCAGTCTTCTGAGTAGCTGGGATTACAGGCTTGCGCCACCACACCTGGATAATTTTGTATTTTTGGTGGAGACAGAGTTTCTCTGTGTTGGTCGGGCTGGTCTTGAACTCCTGACCTCAGGTGATCCACCCGCCTCAGCCTCCTGAATTGCTGGGGTTACAGGTGTGAGCTACCACACCCGGCCTCAAATGATAATTTTCTATAACGTGTGTGTGTGTGTGTGTGTGTGTGTGTGTGTGTTTGTATAGACAGAATCTTAAGCACTAATTGATCATTGTCATGTATCCACTCATATTTTAACTATGTTTTATGCTTAAAGCAATATAGGAGATGTAAAATTGCAGGCCTTTTGCATTGCCTCATAGGCACTAAGAGTAAAAAAAAAAAAAAAAGCATTATCATCACTTAATGTTGCTTCAGTTTACTATTTATCTAATATTTTAATTTTAAATTGATAATTTTATACTTATATCATCATCTGTGTTTCTCCACGACTTCACTGAATTATGTTAGAATATTTCAATTTATTAATAATATATTCTCAGAATGCACTGAATATCAGGATCTTGCCAGTGAAGAACAGTAGCTTCATGATATCACATGTAAACCAACCTGATGTCAAGTAAGATAAAGCCAAAAATATAAACAGATGAACACCTGTATAAAGTTACTAATGAATTGCACAATCAGCAATTAAGTCTTCACCTTCCCCTTGGACATTTCCATTTGGATGCCTTAGTGATGCTTCAAATTCAACGTCTCAAATATAATGCTTTACCTTTCTCATGCATACTTATTTTCTCTCTGAGTGGATATATAACTATCCTCTGAGTTGTCCAAGTTACCAACTTTATAAACATGCCTGATTTCTCCCTTCTCAGTCTTGGAGTTCAACTAATAATGAAGTTTGAATGGTTTAAATTTTTAACTTTTGTTCAATTTAGATTCCATCTCTTATCCACTTCATTTTAACAAATTTACTGAGGACTTAATCTACATCAGGTGTTGTGCTGAGAATAGAAAAAAAAAAAAAAAAAAAAAAGCGGATGCCATCCCTGCCCCCAGGGAGTTTACAATCCAGTGGAAGAAATGGGTATTACTCATCATCACACGGACAGAATTAAAGTTTCAACTTTAATTCCTGGTGCCCGGGCCGGGCATTTGATCCAATCAGGAAGGCTTCTCTGGGAGGTGACACTTCAACTAAAACCAGAAAAAAAGAGGAGCAATAGGAGCATCACGGACAAAATTAACAGTTCATAAATCTATGCAGAGGGTGATGTTAGGAGGGACACAGAGAGAGAAGGAGGAAGATGAGGAGCATAGCAGCCCAAATTCGGATCCCTACCTCACCATTCCTGACAACTCCATTAGCCTACCAAGTTGTGGCTCTCTTTTCCACAATTCCTAGTCCATCATTTGCATTTCCTCCTGAATTATATTTCTAAGTGCAAATTTGTTCTTCTCATTCGAATGCTTACAATTCACTCACTGCATCTCCCTGGAATACAAACCAGTTCCTCCACGCCCTGGCCCAGTCAACATTCAGTCTCATGCATGTCACCCACCCACACCCAGTTGTACTTAAACACACCTCAGAATGACAGGTCATCTTCCGTGCTTCCACGACTGTATGTCTGCTGTTCCCTCCTACTAAATATACTTTACCTTCTATCCAGTGGAACTCCATTCATCCTTCAGTACTCAAATCAAATACAAACTTTTTCTACAATCCTTTAAGCTACATATTTCATCCCACTATACTTTACATATCATCTATTGAAATACATGTTACTATACACACGATCGTTTCTGTAACTGTTTCTCTCCCTAGATTGTGAATCACTTGATATTAAGGACAATCATTCACAAATTTTCAGTGTCTGATTTACAGCAGACTTTAAAAAAAATCCGTGGAATAATATACGAAACAATATTTACATGAAAAATAGTACTGAATTTTTCCAAACAATTCTTAAAAACCAGTCACTAAATCCAGCTTTATAAAACATGTTAAATCAAATTAAGTCAATGCTTGAGGGAAAAGGGGTTCCATAAAACAAAACAATTTCCATGAATTGTGGACCCTCTCATAATAGACTTTGAACCCTCAGTTATGTAGCAAACACTTTCCGAAGAGAAAATCTTAGTAATACATTTTTGAATCTCTATCCACAGAAGTGTAGCACTCTATAATATTTTTAAAGTAAGTGGTTGTGCACCATTTTCCTAAAATGTCTTAATTTGTAATTTCCAGAGGCTTCAGTGGGGCAGACAGAAGAGAAAAAGGCCTGAAAGTGAGACTTCATAGCTGCTGTCAGGAGCTGTCACAGCACAGTTATTCCCCTTTCTCTTACCCTTCCCTGTGTCAAACAGCCTGATGAGGAGGAGGTGGAAGAGGAAGAGAAGGGGAGGAGGAGGAGGAAGAGGAGGGGAGGAGGAGGAAGGGGAGGAGGGGAGGAGGAGGAATGGGAAGAGGAGAGGAGGAGAGAAGGAGGACAAAGAGAAAGGGAGGAGGAGGAAGGGGAAGAGGAGGAAGAGAAGGGGAGGAGGAGGAAGAGAAGGGGAGGAGGAGGAAAAGGAGAAGGAAGAGAAGGGGAGGAGGAAGAAGAGAAGGGGAGGAGGAGGAAGAAAAGGGGAGGAGGAGGAGGAAGAGAGGGGAGGAGGAAGGGGAGGAGGAGGAAGGGAAGGGCAGGAGGAAGAGGAGAAGGAAGAGAAAGGTAGGAGGAAGAGAAGGGGAGGAGGAGGGAGAGGAGGGGAGGAGAACAGAGAGGAGGTAGAGGAGGAAGAAGAGAAGGGGAGGAGGAGGAAAAGAAGGGGAGGAGGAGGAAAAGAAGGGGAGGAGGAGGAAGAAGAGGAAGAGAGGAGCAGAGGCGGAGGAGAGGAGAGGAGCAGAGGCGGAGGAGAGGAGAGGAGCAGAGGTGGAGGAGAGGAGTGGGGAGGAAGAAAGCTCGAATTTGCAAAAACCTCTTAAACAGATCAGCACTTGCAAAAATTTACAAATTTAGAAGAGGAAAGGGATAATATAAAGATGTTTGCATGCCTACTAAATTTAGTATGCCTACTAAAACAAGACCTTTTCTTGAATTATTTCTGTTTCCTATTTCTATCTTGTCCTCATAACCTCAGATATTCTGTCCTCTTACCCAAGTTTGCTCCATCTTCAAACCCACTTCAGCTCTCTTGACCACAGTCTAGATAATCTCGCAGTCTGTGATCTCTACCACTAACAGCATTCTCTGATTCCTCAACTTGATGTCTCTCTCACTGGCAATAATCGTAATACCCTGGAGCTTGTCAGACCCAATACTTTTTCTCAAATCTGGTGTCACATTTGAAAATTAAGCATGTACAGCTATTATCATTGAAAAAAATCAGAATTTACAGTCAATAGATAATGAATTCAAATCTTACCTCTCCAATCAATTAGTGACACTTAATTTTGAAGCATTTTAAATCTGTATAGTGACGTCAGAGACATGTGAACCAGAGCAACTCCATCTTGAATAGGAGCTGGGTAAAATAACTGAGACCTAGTGGGCTGCATTGCCAGATGGTTGAGGCATTCTAAGTCACAGAATGAGATAGGAGGTCAGCACAAAATACAGGTCATAAAGACGTTGCTGACAAAACAGATTGCAGTAAAGAAGCCAGTCAAAACCCACCAAAACCAAGATGGTGAGGAGTGACCTCTGGTGGTTCTCACTGCCACACTCCCACCAGCGTCATGATCGTTTACAGATGCCATGGCAACGTCAGGAAGTTACCCTATATGGTCTAAAAAGGGGAGGCATGAATAATCCACCCCTTGTTTAGCATATCATCAAGAAATAGCCATAAAAATGGGCAACTAGCAGCCCTCGGGGCTGCTCTGTCTATGGAGTAGGCATTCTTTTAGTCCTTTACTTTCCTAATAAACTTGCTTTCACTCTGTGGATTTGCCCTGAATTCTTTCTTGCATGAGATCCAAGAACCCTCTCTGGGAGTCCGGATCGGGACTCCTTTCCTGTAACATTTCTCTGGTAACCACAGAAGGGACCATAGTACAGAAACCCTCGACCCAAAGATTAACTTTGGGTAAGTTTTGGGTCCTGTAACAATGGGAATAGCAATATCCATTTCATACTGTTGCGAAAATAGACTGAAGTCATAATTTAGATGTGTTTTATGAATTGTAAGTAACATCTATTTTATTGTTCTTTTAAATTTTGCATCAATTTGGCTTAACTTCTCCAACTATTAATTAGCTTGCTGAGAGAGGCAATTTATTTTCTGGGTTGCAGTTTTCTCATCTAAAACGAAAACAATAATGCCCAGCTAACAGAGTTGTTCAGAAGTTAAATGATATACATTCCCAGAGCCCAACACAGTGCTTGCACCTGAAACATGCTTAATAATTGTTACATTGCTCTCCTCTTCTCTGTATATTATGGAGTGCCTACCTCAGATATTTGCAGAAACAGTGGGTGACAAATCTATTCGAAGAGAAACCTTCTCTTTCTCTAACTCTTCAGAAACGTTAGTGTCTTTTAAAAAAATATATCGCCACGACAAAAATGCAGCTGCTCAATGCAGTTCTTTTAAGTAGGAGTTGATCTATAAAAAGAATAAGCATTAAAACTAACATTTTCCATTCACATGGAAGTATTGATAAAAACAACACAGGCATAAACATTTTGAATTTATTTAAAAAATCACCTACCCATGTCTGCAATGTTAAAAAAAAAATAAGTCAAAAGTATAAAG
Source organism: Macaca nemestrina (assembly GCF_043159975.1). Classification (NCBI taxonomy): domain Eukaryota; kingdom Metazoa; phylum Chordata; class Mammalia; order Primates; family Cercopithecidae; genus Macaca; species Macaca nemestrina. The sequence goes on from NC_092140.1 coordinate 5,614,532, forward strand.
AATTATTGAGCTTTCAAGAAGAGACAGAAGGGCTTAATTAACCTGGCCTCTCCATTCAAAATGGAGCCACACTTCTTTCCCTTCCTCACCCTTCACATTCCTGATACCCATTACCTGGCCCTAACCATTTAACGTTTTCAACATATTTACCATGTTTTGGTATTTTAATTTGCTAATTAACTATATGTACTATCATTTTTCTGTTTCTCTTCAACTCACGATAATGTAAGATTGTGTAAAAGAGACATAATATCACATGTGGCTGTGTGGAATGATTTGTTTCCTAGCTCTTCCGTTTCCCAAAATCTCAAGCTTAACAAGAACAGGTCAAAGATTTGGTTGGAAGGTCAGTGTTTTCAATTTTAAATACTTTTCCAGAAATTGAGCAGAAGACAGTTCTTGCAACATTGAAAAAAAGTCTCAGTATTGAAGCAGGGGAAAAGAAAACTCTCAGGGAAAGCTCTGGTCAAAGATCGCCTAAGCAGCAGCCAGCTGGTTCTGTTCCACGAAGGAACACACCCTTGCTGGGTAAGAGGCTCAAGTTAGACTAATTTTGATAAGGGCTGGATGGTCAAGTTCTACACTGCATGCTTCCAACACTCATGTCACAGCCTGGAACTCACAGCTAAGCCAGAAATGCCAACCAGGCAAAGACTGGACATTACAGACTGGTCAGACATCTCATCTTTCCTTGCAAAGGAGTTGGACTTTGGATTTCAAAAAAGAAGACTCAAAAATAGTATTGATATCTTTACTTTTAGCAACTAGAAAGGTTTATCCTATAGAAAACTTAACTTATAATATTAGGTGTTTGTTTATATATGCTACATTCAAAATTTTAATTTAAAAAATGGTAAATACAGTGTGATATCCTGATGGATCCTAAAACATAAAATCATTAGTGGAAACACTCGTGAAATTCAAATTAAGTGTAGAATTTAGCTAATAGTTAAGTCTCAATGTTGGTTTCCTTTTTGTAATGAAATACCACAGTCATATAAGATGTTAGGATTAGGGAAGCTGGATGGGGTACATGCCAACACTCTGTACTCTTTGCAAGCTGTGTGTAATTCTTACACAATCCCAAGCTCACTTAAAAATGAAGAAAAATATAACTTAAAGTAGATTGACCAAAATCTCACAATAATTATTTGGAGGGTAAACTATGGACAATTTTTTCTATTCTTGCTTTACATTACTTTGAATTGTTCATGTTTTTACCATTATTTTATTATTATAATTGAGACAATTATAATAAACATTATCAATAAAAATAATTTTGTCTTTCTGTAACCTAAAACACATAAATTTCCAATAGTTATTAATTAACAGGAAAGAAAATACAAAGGTTACCTAATTTTAACAATAAACCTTTTTAGGTCAGTGATAACCCATTCGAAACAATTCACTTTCTTGACAGACTCTAAAGACGTTTATCTTTAGGTTCTTAAAATTAATAAAATTATAGTTAAGTGATGTTCAAAATGTGGATCTTCATGATTCCATTTGTAAATAAATTTTATTATGTAATATTTTCAAAGCCATATTGTTTTAGTTATTTTTTAAATTGGGAATATCTCCAAACAGAGTTATGGGCTTAAAAGTGAATTTTTGGCTAATATGAGCTATTTGGCAATTTTTTAATCCTGGATTTCCCCACATTTCTGTTTATTATACTACAATCAAAAATGGTATTATGAAATGCATTAAGCTTAATGAGATTTTGGTTTGAAACACAAAGTAATTAAGAAAAACAAAACTAAAGCCAAAGTACTAAATTCTAAAATTAAGAAATTAAGTAAAATCACTGTTTACCCATGGGATGCCTGGAAGAGAGTATCACTGGGACATGTTGGCTGATGGTAATTCCCCTCCCTTCATCTACAGTTTGTGTGAAGTTCCAATAAAAATACTTGGTTCTAAAACATGTAGACAATTAATAAACATGAACATAAATAAACACTTTAAAAGTAAAAAGGACAACTTACGGTTTTGAGTCCTATTGAAAATAAATCAGAACTTGAATGAAAACAAAAATCAAAGAAAGCTGCATAGAATTTTCTCAATGCCAAAAAATTTCTACTAAAAAAAGTCCTTGTGTTACAACTTTTTTGGGAATATAAACATTAATTTTGGAGTATGCTAAACAAAATAAATTTTCCCTCCACCAAAGAATAGTATCTAGAGCAACATTAAAATGAATTTCATAATTTTATTAACAAGGAATAGTAGACATCACCTGTCATTAAGATTCTTATCTTCAAACCTTCCACCTTGGATTTATGAATGTTATGAGTGTCCATACTATGTCCTATTTGAGTATATACACATAACACACACACTATATATATACACACACACATATATATATTTGTGTATATATGTATGAATATATATTTATGTATATATATTTGTGTGAATATATATTTATGTAAATATATTTGTATAAATATATATATTTGTTCATATATATATATGAACAAATACAGTTGATCCTTGAACAACACAGGAGTTAGGGTCACTGATCCCATGCAGTCAAAAATTTGTGCTTAACTTTTGACTCCCAAAATCTTAACTACGAACAGCCCACTGTTGACCAGAAAGAAGCCTTTCTGATAACAAAAACTCAATCAATACGTATTTCATAAATTGTATGTATTATGTAGTGTATTCTTACAATAAAGTAAGCTAGAGAAAAGAAAATGTTACTTAAAAAATCATAAGGAAGAGAAAAGGCATTTACCATTCATTAAGTGGAAGTGGATCATTAGAGAGTTCTTCATTCTTCACATTGAGTGAGCTAAGGGGGAGGAGGGAAAGGAGGGGGTAGTCTTGTTGTCTCAAGGGTGAAAAGTGGAAGAATATCCACATATAAGTGGACCCTCGCAGTTCAAACCTGTGTTGTTCAAGGGTCAGCTATAATGTCATGACCCTTCTTTGCTTCTTGGGAGCATTTCCAGCATCATTAGTCACACTTTCCATAGGTCTCATGGTGTTATTCAAGGTTTATGATATTGCATTAAGCAAGATGAAAAATACACACAAATAATGAGAAATCATTCTTACTGCAATTCCCAATTTATTGGAGATACAACTGGCTCATGCAGAGATGATGAGCATCACATGGTGTTTTAAGCAGATACACCACTTGAGCTCACTGCAGTAGCAACAGGAGGTGGCTATGAAATTATTACAGTAGTACAATATGTACCACAGTTAATTTTATGCAGTTATGACTTAATACTGCATGTTTATGTTTGTTTCCATTTCTCTAGACTACAAATGGCGCCATGTACAGTCTGTTTGTATGCATATGTTTTGAGAATTTTTAACTGTTGTGTATATTTTATGATAGTAATAAGAAAATACACTAGTATCTACATATATTTTATCCATTCATGACATGGCTAATTAATCTTAATATTTTCAACATTTCAAGGATACGCAGTTCTTCCATGAGTTTTTTCAAGTTATTGCAAATCTACAAACAATTTTCCAATAGGTTTATTGAAAAAAAAATCCACCTGTAAGTGTACCCATGCTGTTAAAACTTGCGTTGTTCAAGTCTCAACTGCGTGCAATATATACCTATATGCACACTGTATCAAGCTTTATTAAAAAGTCTAGGACAAACCATGAAATAATTATAGTAACTACTTCTGGGCTGTGGAAAACTGGGTACATGTTTTTTCACTTTGTTTGAATCTACAAATTGCAAATCATTTGGTGAGAGATTCTCATCAGTATACTATTCCTGGATACCATTAAAACACAAATACATGAAAGTATTAATAGGAGAATTTTGGGACAATGTGACCCAAGAAGATATTTCTTTCCTACTCTATTATTTTTTTCCTTCTTCAATCTGCTGAAATGAGTCTACACCTTTTTTTAAATTGTAAAGTTAAAGTTTATTTTTAAAACTAGTATTTAGAAACAGGAGGATACTAGCAGTGAAGGTTAAGGAGATTGAAGAATCCTGACCCTACTAGTTATTGAAGCCTCTTATAATACAAATGACCTTAAAAAGATTATTTAAAGCATATAAATAGAATAATTAATCAATGAAAAAAAAGAGTCTCACATAGATTCAACTCTTATGAGGAACTGAATGAAACACAGTAAGCTTTTCAACACCAAGGAGTTACAAAGAACTATTTAATACATTTGGTTGCGATAGCAGTTTGGAAGGAAGAAAGAGAGAGGGGGAAGTTAAAGCCAATGCAAGATGATTCATCAAAATAAACAACAGATGGACTAATGAGTTCAAACAAAACACTCAACTATCAAAAAGTCAAAGTGGCGGGGAGTCAACTACTTAACAAATCATGAACAAATGTATTTTTAGCTTTAATATTAGGGAAAAATTTTTAAAGATTATCGCTTTACTATAAAGAAATGCAAAATGTTCAAGTAAAAAAAGCAGCAAAACCGTTTAAATATTTACATCAAAATTTTGATCAATAATCAATATATCTAATTAGGAAGAGCTTATCCAAAATTATAAAAACATGGGACAGACAACTGGAGACAGTTATAAATAAAAATTTGCAAAAGATAAAACTATAAATAATCACAATATGCAGAAAGTTTATTCATATTAGTAAACAAGCAACACATCAAAATAAATGTGAGATACTGTTTTACAACTACTAAACTAGTCAAAATACATTTTAAAAATAACATGCTAGCAAGAATGTGGAGAACTGGTACACCACATTTTTGATTGCATGTGTAACTCATTTGGAAAACAATATGGCAGTTGGAAACAAGGGAGATGAAGATGTTTCTTCTCCCTAGCTCAGCTATTTCACTATATGGATTTTATATGGAATATATAATTTCACAGAAATAAAAGAATTCTGTACAAAACTTTTGCACATTTTATTATAACAAAGAGAATAGAAATAACTAAAACAATTGTTAGATAAATTTATACAGATATATGAAAAATACTTAGAAATAGGAAAAATCCTTATTGTATAAGTCAAAACAAAAAATGTCATAGTATATATTTCATATTATTTTCAATTATGTCAGAAATATAGATTATAAAGTGCAAACAATAAAAATAATTGATGTGTTAAAATAATAAAAATGTGCATGTTTCCTAGTTTAAGCCCAGTTATTCCTGATCACTGGTACAAAGATATAATAACCAGATACCAAAAATTACGGTTTTATAAAATAAGAAATAATTTTTTTATGAATAAAGCATATAGTCAAAAAATAAATTTATAGTCAGGGTACCTCACACGTGTGTGTGTGTGTGAGAGAGAGAGAGAGAGAGAGACAGAGATGGAAGGGTCCCTGGTCTATCTCTCACTACGTTTCTTATGTAATTCTCTCCAGAAGTGAAAATACACATAAATTATTGCAAGTATTCTGTGGACTTCATAGAGCCACTGTGAAGGTTAAACAAAATAGTATGTTTGAAAATGCCTATTCTGGTCTATAGCTGTACGATACGTTCCAGGTGTTCAAAAATATTCTTTCAATATATTTAATAGAAGGACAATAATATCAAGAAGTTGTTACATTATAATTTAATAAATGTAATACAAAGACTCTTTTCTTCACCTTCAAATGAAAGAACTAGAGCTGATAATTTTGGTAGGCCCTACCAACTCTGTAGAGTTCTGGGGAATGAGCAGAACATGAAGAAAGTCAGAAATCACTAAAGGATGATGATAAGAAGATGATAAATGCATGGAAAAGCATACCTTAAAGAAAAGCTTTAAAATCTGTGTGTGTGTGTGCGCGCGTATGTGTGTGTAAAATAACCTTTTTAACAAATAAACAAAATTAAAGCACAACATACAGGGCCTTTCATTACAACCTTTACCTGGTTTCACAACATGTAATGCACATTCAGAAAATAGATGTCTATCACTTTCTATGACCGAGATAAGCAAAGTCTAAATCTAACACGTAGGGCTTTTTTTGATTTTTCTGGAACGATGAATAATGCTTCTCACATGGGAGGGCATTATCTACTTGAGGAAACACATATGGCCCTTTTACCTCCTCTGTGCTTAATGCACAGATAAATACTTACACATGCACAGAGAAATGCTTCCACTCACACCATCTGCTCATTGGAGGAAAAAGCACACCCATGTAGCCTATTACATTTGCCAGTGCTGGGGCTTTGCTCTAAAGCAATGTCTGCTTTGGATGGCAAATTTTATAGTCTCTCTTTAATAGGTTCATAGAGGGGATACTCACCTCTAGCTCCCCCACACTAGATGTTTTTCTCTAATCCCTGACTCCTAAGGGAGTGTCTGCGCCCAAAACATACCTGTTTCTTCTGCACCCTGAATAGCACGCTTATTTCTGCTGCTCTGACTGGAGTTGCCTTCTCCTGGAGCTGGTGGTTCAAAGATCTATGAACAGAAAAATTCCACATTATTGGAAAGACAGCTGAGGCGAGGGAGAGGCAGCAGTGTAGGCAGGATCTTGCCTGAGGCTTGCAGCTGCTGCAAACTCACTTTCAGTCCCGCGGTGACAGCTGGAGCTTCCCCCAGACCGGCCTTGGGGGCTCTTGCTCTTGCTGGCAGCTTCTCCGCGTGGTGGCCCTGCAGCTCTGCCCGGAGGCTGGCCAGGTCCCCTTGCAGGGCGGCCACCTGGTAGAAAGACACCACCATGAGGCAGCAAGACAGCAGTGCCAGCAGCAAGGCTGCAGCCAGCAGCTTTCTGTCTTTGGAGGATCGAACAGAGGGGCTTTCCTTCTGTGGGAGGATGGAAACACACTCCTTCAGTTTCATTTCTTCTCTTTTCTTAAGGCAAGAAGTAAGGCGTGACTGCTCCCTTTCTGTGGAGTCATCCATATCACTACTTGAACTTTGAAGGTTGGGGCCTTTAGAATAAGTGACCACAGGGAATGGATCATTTCCTGTTATCTGTGTTTGTTGATGTCCTGTGTGCACTACATGGCAGGGCTTGGCTCACCCCTCAGGAGAGTTCTCCTGAATTTTCTTCTTTCTGCCTTTCTGCATCTCTACCCCTACTGTACAGTAGGTTTGCTGGCATTTACCCTCCAATTGGATTGCTCAATCTGTCTTCCTCATTTCACTTTCAGTTTTTGTAAGAATTTCAAAGTCATCTCACAACACTCACGCTCAAGTAGATTTAAAGCCCCTTAAATCTGCTGGGGAAACTTGGAGTTTGGATTGGCACCTTCAAGGGAAAGCTTTTAAGATATGCACAGGTCTAAGAAGCCCACCATTAAGCATAGTAAGGGAACTGTGTCTGCTTGGGGCCACGTGGCTTCATAAGGAAGGGGGAAAAGCAGCTGAACGTTCCTGCTGCTGTCATAAAAATAATTAATGTGAAGGTCACATAAGCTAAGTGCTTTAGCATTGACTTGTTCTTAGCTAGAGAGTGATTTATTAACAGTCTTCAAGTATGAAATAAAATGGAGAATCCTTGAAGGAAGTGTGGAAGTAAGTCCACTGGGAAATATTCATATTATTATACTAATAATGTCATAAAAAGAATGAGACTAAATTTTACAGACATATTTAGATTAGCTATCTGAAGGATTCCCTAAATATAAGTGAACATATTTTTAAGGAAAACATGCATAAACTTTTTTCTTCTGAGACTCATCACTGAAACTCTATCATGCATATGAATGGCCTGTCCCGAGGAGCCTGGTCTCAGCTTTGCTGCTCAGACTTCTGAAGCTTTAAGTCCCTACTCAGTCTGATACTAGTTGAGGAGAATCAGCCTTCTCTCCAGCTCCAAATGCCTGACTGCTACCATCAACCACTCTCAAGTAGCTTTTCTACAACTCCCATGTTGACTGTGCGGCAGCCTAACAGGTCGGTATACAAGAGGTCCTTGATCAAACAAGAGCCACCTTAGCTTTTGATTTTTCTGTTGTTGACTTGGGGACCTGTGAGGACTATTGCATTAATTCTAGTCCTGCCTTATCCTGATAGCTGGTTCCTGGACATTCCCCAGTTTCTCACTCTTTGCCCCAGCATTGAAATATTGATTCATCTTTCAATTAACATTACTGAGCACTTAGGAAGCCCTGGGTAGTCACTACTCCCCTATGGACTAAGACTGGTGAGCTTTAGTTCTGTCTCACTCTACATTTCCATACAGTCTTCAGTAAGAAATTTACAGAAATAACATAGTGCAGAGTGGAGAACTCTAGACCCAGGCTTCTAGACTGCAAATCCTGCCTCACCCCTCACTCTCCTTAGGCAAAGTACTTAAACTCTCTGTGATTCCATTTCCTCACCTCTGAATTCGTATGACGGTATTAACTGTCCCTGAGATACGTAATGAGGCTTACAAGAATGTGGAAACAAATTACACTTTGGATGCTTCCATTTAAAAAAAAAATTATTTCCACAGTTTTGGGGGAATAGGTGGTATTTGATTACATGATTAAGTTATTTAGTGGTGATTTGTGAAATTTTGGTGCACCCATCACCCGAGCAGTGTAGACTTTGAGCCCAATTTTTAGTCTTTTATTCCTCACACCCCTCCCACCCTTTCCCCTGAGTCCGTAAAGTCCATTATATCATTCTTATGCCTTTGCATCCTTGCAATTGAGCTCCCACTATGAGTTAGAACATGCAATGTTTGGTTTTCCATTCCTGAGTTACTTCACTTGGAATAATAGTCTCCAATCCCATCCAGGCTGATGTGAACGCCATTAATTCATTCCTTTTTATGGGTGAGTAGTATTCCATCATATATATGTACCACAGTTTCTTTATCCACTCATTGACTGACGGGCTCTTGGGCTGGTTCTACATTTTTGCAATTGTGAATTGTGCTGCCATATATATGTGTGTGCAAGTATGTTTTTCATATAACGACTTATTTTCTTCTGGGTAGATACCCAGTAGTGGGACTGCTGGATCAAATGGTAGTTCTACTTTTAGTTATTTAAGGAATCTCCACACTGTTTTTCACGGTGGTTGTACTAAATGATTGGGGAAATGCAAATCAAAAGCACGGTGTGATGCTTCCAGTTTTTCATTCACTTTTATTCTTTACATTCAAAGTATGAATGAAACATTTTTCAGTTACAAACAGTGCTCTAATAGACATTTTCTACAAGTGTGCTTGTAACATCTGCAAGGGTTTCCCAGCAAATGTCTGCTGAGGGATAAGCACATCTTCACTTTTACAGGCGCCACCCAGTTACCCTCTGATGAGTTCCCATTTCCTCATTGTCTCACTACAAAATGACGCAGTCAGACTTACTTGTTTTTACCATTAGGACTGTTCTTTTTTTTCCTTTGCATCTGCAAGTTTCCAAGATCTTTTTAAAATAACTCGTTATTATCATTATCCTGGCCTCAAAAATAGGCTGCTCTCTAATTTCTCTTACCTATAACTCCCACAATAAGGTGACTGTGCCCCAGTCTAACAGGTACATAGACAAGAGGTCCTTCCATCTTCCAGGTGGAAGTCTTCTTTTATAAGGATGTTTGTAAACGCTTTTGCATCAGGCATGACACAGTACAATTATTTTCTGTCAGTTCTTGTTCCAGATCAATTAGGGTAAGTCATACGGAGCAACCTTGCCATAAAAAATGGAATTCGTATGAAGATTGTATGAAGGCCTTCTTACTGAAAGTAATTGAGATCCTTCAGATTATGTGTTTGTGTATTCTTATGACCTAAATACATGCAGAAATGAAAGGATGCAAGGCAGTGCTAGAAAGCAACTTCTCTCTGCGTTTCGCTCAGGGTTTCCTGTAGCCACTGCTTCTCTCCGTCCGGTTGACATTCTCCCACTTCTGGCGAGTCATTCCCCTCCATATCCCTCAGAGAAAATTTTGAAGACAGGGAATGATTTGACTGCTTTAGGGAATTCTCTCTGCCTTCGTCACTCTGTTGGGCAGAGACTTTCATGCCTGACCATCTCAAAAGAAAGTCACTGGACAGCCTACACTCAGCCATTTTTAAACCAGTGGCCAATGTTTGTTGCGGCAACAAGCAGTACCATGCATAAAATGGGCGAGTGCTTCTTCCACGAAGGGCAGCCGTGGTGTCCCTCTGGCCAGAGGGACAGCAAGCAGGGATGGCAATGTGCACGTCCTCCACAGGGATCTGACAGTTGCATTTTCTCTAAAGACAGGTAGAAAACGAAGTGACATTCATGACTCTTCAATCTCTTATTCGATGAACAAAAGGAAGTTATTACTCCATAAATCGAGAATCTGTTTCCTGAAGAGGAAATGGTTTGGCAATAATTTAACAGAAATTCTGTTAAACAAGAAGTATATTCACGTTCATTGAATAATACACCACATCACAAGTTTATTCAGGGACAAAAGACCACGGTATCTGAGCCAGATTGTGCAGCGATCTTCTTATACTATATTCAGTGTTTACTGACAGTGTTTAGCTGCTTTTTACACACATCTTTTTCTCAATGTAAGTGTAAAGCATTCTTCTGTCATTCAATCAACAAACTGAGATACTAGTGCTTTGTGATTGATGAAACTGTTCTATCCACTCAGAAATAGGCAGATGGGGTTGAAAAGAATATAACTTGTGAGTTTGTCCGGGAGTCAGAAACAGCAGAAAATAAACATTCACTCTCTGACTACGTTCTTACACTGACAACCTCAAAAATATTTTTAAAAATGAATTATAAATTTCTGGCTAAATAGTGCTATAAAGAATTACAGGTTTGAGGAATCTCTCCTATGCCCCTTTTCTTTGAGGAAAAGGGTGTTTTTAACAAGGATTTAGACCAGTCAAGCATGGCGACAACAGCTCTTTTAGATCTGTAAATGTACCTAAAAGTATATCTAGATAAAATTGGCATCCTAAAGCACTCAGAATATGGAAAATAGCATGATATAGGTTAAGTATTGCATTTCAGGAAAATATGCTGTTTTCTGGTAGAAATATTATACATATATACATAAAATAATATATATAAAAATGTACAGATATACACACTATATATAATGGAGAGAGAGTATGTGCAGTAAGTTATTATATAGTTAAACTTGATTTAAAAGGCAAATGTTAATCACTGTATACAATTTTTAATTAAAAAAAATTTAATTCACATATTACATATGAGATACAGTGTTATGTTTTGATATATGTATACAATGTGTAACGATCAAATTAGGAAAATTAACATATCCATCACCTTAGACATTTATCATTTCTATCTGGTGAGAACATTGAAAATCCTGTCTTCTAGCTCTATTGAAATATGTAATATATTATTGTTAACAATAGCCGCCCTACTGTACAACGGAATACTGAAAATCGTTCTTCCTATCTAACCCTGACTTTGTACCAGGTGACAAACCTCCACCCCAATACCTCTGGTAACCACTCTCCTACTCTCTACTTCTATAAAATCAACTTTTTAAGATTGTACATGTAAGTGAGATTACACAGTATTTGTCTCTCTGTGCCTAGCTTATTTCACTTAATATAATGCCCTCCAGGTTCATCCGGGTGGCTACAAATGAGAGGATTTTATTTTTTATGGCTGAATAGTAGTCCACTGTGTTATACCACATTTAAAAAATTCATTCATCTACTGATGGGCACTTAGGTTGATTCCATATTTTGGCTATTGTGAATAGTGCTGAATCAACATGGGGATATTTCTTTGATACACTGATTGCTTTCTTTATAGACCTAGTGATGGAATTGCCCAAGCATGGTAGTTCTATTTTTAGTTTTTTGAGGAACCTCCATACTGTTTTCCATAGTGGCTGTACTAAATTTATATTCCCATTAACAGTGCACCAGCGTTCCCTTTCTCCACATTCTCACCAGGTAGAGGTCATTATGCTAAGTGAAATAAGCCAAGCATAAAAAGACATATATCACATGTTCTCATTCATATGTGGGAGCTAAAAAGGTAGTTCTTATGAATATAGAGAGTTGATAGGTGCTTACCAGTGGCCAGGAAGAGTAGGGAGAAGGGTGGAGGGATGAAGAGAGATTGATTAACGTTAGAAAAAATAAAACCTAATGCTTGATAGATTAGTAGGGCAACTATAGTTAGCATTAACCTGTTGTACATTTCAAAATAGCTAGAAGAGAATCATTTTAATGTTCCCACAAAACAAAAAGATAAATATTCAAGGTGATTAATATCCCAGTTACCCTGAATTGTTCTTTACATATTATATGATGTATCAAATTTTCACATATATCCTGAAAATATGTGCATCTGTTTTGTATCAATAAAACAAATAAATTTAAATTTAAATTTAATAAATGGACTGTAAATATTTTAATGATTTATTTTAAATTTTGCTTATTAACTTTTGAGAAGAGGATGGGGTTAAGAGTGTAGGCTCTGAAGCCAGAAGAAGCGTCTGTATGCCCACTTTTGCTTCACCATCTTAACAGAATCTTTCTTGCCCTAAATCTAGAAGCCGACTTTGTTTAGATCTCTATCTCTGTGGGATGCTGACATAATCTCACACTTTAGGGAAGTCCTAATCATGAAATCTACTCACGATGACTCCATCCACATCACCACTGATTGCTAAGGGTGGACAAATGAGACAGGCTTTTTACAGTTGGTTGTGAGGTGGTCTCCTGGGGGGAACTGCTAGGAGACAGTTCCTCATTCTTAAAGAGATTGACAAGAAAGAGATGCTGTTCTCCCAGTAGACATTACAAGCCTGCCCGTGATCACCGCGAACTGGCATCTTGCAACTGCCGTCAGGCCCAGACTGAAACACTGTTGACGAGAACATGATTCTGGAGGGAAGCTGGCTCTGTTAGGACATAATTGTCCTGCTGGATTACTCAACTCTTCACACTTGTTATTTGGATCATACTATTTCCTAACTGTTTATGCCAATGTGAGACAAGATTAGGTGTTAATTCATCCAAAGACATCCTAAATCTGCTAGTTAGATTAGCAGTTTGATTAGGATCCAAAGACATCCTAATTCTGCTAGTTTTAAGAATTGTAATCTTATACAACCAAAGAACTTTGTATAAGAGAGTTTTAAATGTTCTTTCAGAATTTTTCCAAATGTCCACTTTTTGAAACTGTGGTGTAAAGAGAAAAGGTCAACACCCACAAGCTAGAAAAACTAATTCATTTATTAAGAAGAGTCTTATATCCAGTTTTAATATAAAGTTATTTTTAAATAATTTAAGCTCTTTAATATGTTAGGAATCTTAAGAAAAAGTACTATTATGTGAAGATGTATTTAATGAATCTGTCTTTTCCATGTGGAACCAAAATAAATGTAGTCACCTCTTTCAGAAAAAAAACCGCAAAATCAGAATTTGTGCATCTCCATGTAAGAAGGGAATAATTTCAAACTAAGAAAAAAATAAGAGAGATATAGTGTATTCTGAGAAAACTGCAACATGAATGCATCTTTCTTCTCCTTTACTGACAGTTGTAAATTATCTTTCTTCTCTGAGCCATATTGCAGTAGAACTTAGAGGTAATTGGGTGTTAGTGAGGGACTTTTTGCTCTAATTGGCCCTAGATAGAGAAAAATAATGTTTTGAGGTTTATTTCTCAAGAGTATTTGTAGTACTATATCTGAGACCCAAGTCTCAATGGGTCTTAGATAGAATGATTGAGCAGAAATCTGTGGGCCCCAGGCAGTGACTACATCAGCCTCACAGGAATATGCCAAGTTTCCTAGGCCTCTGAGCACCCACAAAGGAAGTAAGTGTTTAGGGTTAGTCCTCCATGTCCCTAAAGCTGAGAGACTATCAGAGGATCACAAGAAACAAAAGTCTCCCCAAATGCCTCAGAGTAGACTAGAAGGTTCCCTGCTAGTCCAGTCCTGACTCATGGGTTAGACAGGACTTGATTTCTCACCTCCTGAGGCTAGACTGCCCCAGCTGAGCCATCAAATCAAACACAGGAGGTGTTTAAGAGAGATAAGCCATCAAAGAAGGAGAGCACAGAACATCCCAGCCTGCACACAACACAAAGGGATGGAGACAACTTGAATTTTAAAAACTAATAGAGGATTTAAGATTAAACTGAATAAATTTTTTAGGAACTAAAAAATCTCTCTATAGTTTTCAATTAAACAATTTAATATATGCATTGAAGAAAAGGATGGTCACTTTTGAGCACTGAGTTACTGGCCTGTAGGCTCAAACAGAATTAAAATCTCAAAACTCAGAGTGTTTTGCAACTCACATGCAAGAAAAATGGGAACATAAAAGGAGGGAGAGGATATAGATTAAACAGAGGCAATGACATAAAAACTTACAGGAGAAAATAATAATGCTTCTTAATCTATGAAAGACCTGAAACTACAGTTTGAAAGTGCTTATCAAGTCATAGGTTAAAATGCTGAGAAAATCTGTATGGGTAGCCTTTTGGAAAGAAAAAGGAAGGGAAGGAAGGAAGGAAGGAAGAAAGGAAGGAAGGAAGAGAGGGAGGGAGGGAGGGAGGGAGGGAGGGAAAAGTGCTGAGAAAAATCCACCCAGGTAATGTCTGATGGTATTACTGAATATAGAAAGAGTTGTTGGGATATGATGAAAATAAAGTATATAAAATCTTATAAAATGCATTTAAAGCTATTTTTATGAGAAAAAAATGGTATCTTTAATGGCATGGTTTAAAAAGAAGAACGGAAAGAAATAATCTGAGCATACAGTTCACAAAGCCCTAACAAGTTAAAAGGTGAAAACAAATTAAGCTAAAAGATAGGAGTAAAAAATATAAAAGAGATTAGTGAAATAAATAATAACTATACAATAAAGAGAATTAAAAATTGGTTATTTGAAATAACAAAGAAAATGAATAATTTGTAGTAAGACAAAGTAAAAAGAGAAAGTATGAAATTTAATAACAGAAATTTTAAAAGAGGGACATTTTAGAGCTATTACATCCTAAACAGGTAAGAGGATATTATGTATAAATTTGTGCAGTAAAATTAAGGGGAAATTGAAGTATACATGCATTTCTCTTGAGTACAAAAAAAAATGAAATAACAAAGTAGGTAAACCAATTGCAGAGGAAGGATATTCACCATTCACTCTTTCAGTATTGTTCTAGGTACTAGGCATACAAAAATTAAAACAGGGAGAAAAAAAGTCAGAAAGAAAAAAGAAAACTCCTGTGTCATGGAGTTAAATTCTATTGTATAAGATCATTTTAAACGATTTCAGTTTTTACTTGATAAATTTATACAAAATAGTTTCTCATCTGGTTTTTCATTTCTTTTGTATCTGTGGTTACACATTTAAAAAAATTGTATGCATATGATTTCTCCTTTTATTCTTGAAAGAATAGCTAAAACTTATCTGCTTTGTTACTGTCATGTAAGTAATCAGCAGATGGTTCTATTATCATTATGATTTGTCTCATTCTACTTAAGTTTGTTTTGTTGTTTTCTTTAGTCTGACTTCTTCAGTTGAGTGTTCAAACATTCATTTCCTTTCTTATTTGTTGATAGGCTATTAAAATTCCTATGAGCATTGCTTAGTAAAATTTAATGATATCAGGTATGTATTGTGTTTTATTGTTTTTTATATATTGTGCTTATTTTCTAGAAAATATTAATAATATAAATTAATCTAAAAATTTTCTTTGGATTTCCAATTTGACTTAAAAGTTATTTAAGAGATATTTGTTAATTTGTTTTAATTTCCAGAATTTTTTTTCATTTTTCTCACTAACTTCTATTTTATTATATTGCATTCAGATTATTTTCTCTCACTATTTCTATTTACAAAGTTTAATCAGAGTTTCTTTAGGGATTAATAGTATTGTCATTTGTGTGAATACAACATAGCTACTTGAAAAGAAGGGATATCCTTAATAATTTTATTATTTTAGTCTACAATATCTCCATTTTTGTTTATATGATGTCATAGAATAATACAGATGAGTAAAATTTCCCATATCTACTGTTTTTTCCTGTGTATTTCCAATTGTTTTTCTTGTAGTTTTAGTTTTATGGTTAATGAAACTATATTATTTAGCATTATAACATTCAGTGCAAAGATAATCAAAAATGAGAGGGAGATAATAAATTCTGTTTATCAAAAAGATAACTTTTCCCCAAATGTACAAGGAATACTTAAATTTTTTTTATTTTTTATTTATTTTTTTTTTTTTGAGACAGAGTCTCGCTGTGTTGCCCAGGCTAGAGTGCAGTGGCGCGATCTCGGCTCACTGCAAGCTCCGCCTCCCGGGTTCCCGCCATTCTCCTGCCTCAGCCTCCTGAGTAGCTGGGACCACAGGCACCCGCCACCGCGCCCGGCTAATTTTTGTATTTTTAGTAGAGACGGGGTTTCACCGTGGTCTCGATCTCCTGACCTTGTGATCCGCCCGCCTCAGCCTCCCAAAGTGCTGGGATTACAGGCGTGAGCCACCGCGCCTGGCCTGATACTTAAAATTTTAATCAAAATGGACAACTTCCAGCCAGCCTGGCTGTCACAGGCGTGCTGCCACACACATGAACTCAGGCGGAGCTGGCCCCAGAGCCACCTGAAAAACTCACAGAATTACAGAAATAATAAAGGGGAGCTGTTATAGGACACTAAAGTAGAGTGGTTTATTACTTAGTAATACCTAAGTGATATATCCCATTTATTGAAATAATCTCATAAAAATAGAAATCATTACAAAAAGATGATCAAAGAGTTGCTTACTTGAAAATGTAAAACTACATTCACAGGTCAAGTTTGTATCAAAGAAGTATGCAAAACTGCGGTTAGAAATTACCTAGAAAGTCACAAAAGGGAAAACAACTTATACCAAACATATGAGCCAAAGTAGTACTCATTAAAAAGTTACAGCATTGAAAACAAAGCTATAATATAAACACAATGATGTTCAAAAGAATTAATAATCATCCAAAGAAATTTAAAAAGGAATAAGCCAAAATAATCCAGGTAATGAAATTAAATAAAGATAGTTAACACTGATGATTAATTATATATTGTTAGTTAAAATGTGAGCAAAGATTATTTTTTATATATATATATATACATACATACATATACATACTTTAAGTTCTGGTTTACATGTACAGAACGTGCAGTTTTGTTACACAGGTATACACATGCCATGGTGGTTTGCTTGAAAATGTAAAATAATAAGGTTGTTTTGGAAGCCAATCTAATGATACTAGAAATATTAAAAACATATCTACACTTCAACTCAACAGTCTTACTACTGAGCATTTATCCATGGTATCCATGGTGAAAAAAAAAACACAATAGAAAAAGTGTGTGTGTGTATGTGTGTTTGTATGTGTGTGTGTACATGATGTCAAGTAAAATTAAATTCTATTTTGTTTAGTACTCTATGAGGGTTCAAAGATTTCTCTTGTGTTTTTCTGCTACTCAAATATAAATACTCTTGTCCTCAAATTGTTTTATTACCATGACTGATTGCTAAAACAGAAACATAATTTATATGAAAACTCCCAAAATCTGTTTTAGATACTTTCAGACAGTCATAAAACATGTCTAGTAGTGGAGACAGTATGAGTTCATAATTGTACTTGTCGTTGGTTACTTCTAAATTTACTAAATTTAAAATGCACTTGCTAATTTTTTGTCTATTTTAAATATAAGCCTCTGGTTATTAAAAAGTAAACAAAAACTGGTGGGTGATTCCCAGAATTTTAACCAAAAGCATAATCTGTTATCTCATGGCAACAGCTGTTTACATACTTTAAATTGAATAATGAGCTTTCAACAGTTTCAAAATTTAAACACAATCCAGACCAATGTTGATATTTCCACACTCAGGACAAGTGGCGCAGTGTAAAATTCATGTGAAAATCTCATTATCACTATCAACCACCAACACTAGCAACAATTAACCAAGGATAACAAGTCAAAACAAATAAGTATAAACTGTACTCTACTAGTGACTATTAAAAATTCAGCATTTCAGAACACTAATCTTCAATCCTTTATCAAAAGCATGTTTTGACTTTTAAAAATGTGGTAAAACACACATATATTATACAATTTACCATCTTCATTATTTTTAAAGTCACTCTGCAATTTCTCTTTAATATCATTGACTTGTGAATTTATAATTCTCACTCTGTCCCAAACAAGGGAACCTATTACATTTTGTAAACTTCTGTAGGTCATGAATTTTGCACCTCAAAGAGGATCTGTGTATTATTGAAGGCTTAAGAGGACAGCAGTGTGTGAAACAAAGTCCTGGACTAGCACTCAGAAAAAAATGGGTTCTGGTTCAGTTGTTCAACTACATTTAGTCTTTTGACTCTTGAGTCTTATCTATTTATTCTTTGTGAAAAGATGTTATCTTTTCTGTAAGGTCTTTTCCACTCTAACTGATGGCAGAGAAAGGTGTTTGGATTTCCAGGACTGTCTTCTTTGCTTACAATGTCTCTTCCAGCCCTGGATTTTTAAAATGTGATTTAAAAAAACAAAACTTTAAAAGATACCATCTTAACCATTTTTAAGTGTACAGTTCAGTAGTTTAAAGTATATTTACATTGCTGTGCAATCAATCTCCAGAACCTTTTTAGCTTTCAAGAATGAAACTCTATGCCCACTGAACGAGCAACTCCCCATACATACATATATACACGTGTGTATATATATACGTGTGTGTGTGTATATATATACGTGTGTGTGTGTGTATATATATATCTCCAGCTTTTTCTTTTTCTCTGGAAAATTCTATCTTATTTCGTTCATCCATTCATCAATGTTCACTTGGGTGACCTCCACCTTTTGGCTATTGTGAATAATGCTGTTATGAACATGAGTATGCAAATATCTCTTTGAGGCTCTGCTTTCAATTCTTTTGGATATATACCCAGAGGTATAATTGCTGAAACATATGGTAATTCTATTTTTAATATTTTGAGAAACTGCTATACTGTCTTTCACAGTGGCTACATCATTTAGCACTCCCATCAAAAATTCACAAGAGTTTTAATTTCTTCCACATTCTTACTAACATTTGTTATTTTTTTTTATGTTTGCCATCCTAATGGTTTTGAGGTGATAGTGCATTGTGGTTTTGATTTGTATTTTCCCTAATAATCAGTGAGTAATCATGACATTTAAAGAAACAATGTTTAAATTTTTTCTTTAAGTACAATACAAATGCTACTTTATCTACAATGTAAAATAAAGCTGTAGACTTTATATACAAAAACAAGTTCTTGTTCACTGATCAGCAAATTTTCTCAAATATGCTGATTCATGGGCAAATATACTAGTGGGGTAAAATTAGAAGTACAAGCTTGCTGAGTTGACCAGGGGATTTAGTTGGATTAATTTCCTAGTTATCATCAACCAAGCTATCCTGATAAACCTAATTCCTCCACAAGAACATGGTAAAATATTCTGTCAATCTGATTTTTGTTTACTAAGCCACTTTTACTGACCAATTCGCACTCTAATTAATACATGATCTTTTCTTTGGATTTGTTATTCTTGTTTCATGAACTATTCTACTTTTTAAGGTGATTTTGCATAGATATAATCTATTATAACTAGTATTATAAAATAAAATATAAAACTGAAATGCAATGTACAAACCAGATGAATATCCTGTTTCCAAAAAATGCATATTAAAACTACATGGATTTCAAATTTCTTTTGTATCAAAATAAACTTATGCTAACTTGTTATAATATGTCTAAACAAGATCCAGTTTGAGGCACTGAGAAGAATATGACATCAGTTTGAAAAGAGCTCAATCAGAGCAACAAGAATTCTATAAACTGAAGCAAGAACAAACATCAAATTTCTGGTGAAGCTTGGGTGGAAGAATGGTGAAATCACTGATGTTTTGGAAAAATGGTGAAATCATTGATGACGTTTTATGAAAAGTTTATGGGGACAATGCCTGATATGATTTGGGCTGTGTCCCCAGCCGAATCTCATCTCGAACTGCAGTTCCCATGATCCCCACATGTCATGGGAGGGACCCTGTGAGAGGTAATTGAATCATGGGGGCAGTTACTTCCACATTGTTCTTATGATAGTGAGTTCTCATGAGATCTGATAGTTTTATAAGGGGTGTTGACCCCGCTTTGTTCTGCACTTCTCATTGCTGCTGCCATGTGAAGAAGGATGTGTTTGCTTCCCCTTCCACCATGATTGTAAGTTTCCTGAGGTCTCCTCAGCCCTGCTGAACTGTGAGTCACTTAAACCTCTTTCCTTTATAAATTACTCAGTCCTGGTTATGTCTTTATTAGCAGCATGAGAACACTCAATTGGTGCCATAGAGAGGGGGCACTGCTGTAAAGATACCCAAAAATGCAGAAGTGACTTTAGGACTGGGTAACAGGCAGAGGTTGGAATAGGTTGGAGGGCTCAGAAGAAGACAGGAAGATGTGGGGAAGTGTGGAACTTCCTAGAGACTTGTTGAATGGCTTTCAACAACATACTGATTGTGATATGGACAAAGAAGTCCAGGATGATGTGGTCTCAGATGGAGATGAGGAAATTGCTGGAAAATAGAATAAAGGTGACTCTTGCTGTGTTTTAGCAAAGAGAGTGGTGGCATTTTTTCCCCCTGCCCTAGAGATCTGCGGAAATTTGAACTTGAGAGAGATAATTCAGTGTATCTGGTGGAAGAAATTTCTAAGCAGCAAAGCATTCAAGAGGTAACTTGAGTGCACTGAAAGCATATAGTTTTATCTATTTACAAAGATATGGTTTGGAATTTGAACTTATCTTTAAAAGGGAAGTAAAACATAAAAGTTCAGAAAATGTGCAGCCTGATGATTCAATAAAAAAGAAAAAAAAAATTTTTCTGAGAAGAAATTCAAGCCTGCTACAGATATTTGCATAAGTAACAAGGAGATGAATGTTAATCACCAAGACAATGGGGAAAATGTCTCCAGGGCATATCAGAGACCTTCATGGCAGCCTCTCCCATCATAGGCCCAGAAGCCTAGGAGGAAAAAATGGTTTTCTGGGCTGGGCCTAGGACCCCTATGCTGTGTGCAGCCTAGGGACTTGGTGCCCTGCATCTCAGCTGCTCCAGCATGGGTAAAAGGAGCTAAAGTACAGTTCAGACCATGGCTTCAGAGGGTGCAAGCCCCAAGCCCTGGCACCTTCCATGTGGTGTTGAGCCTAAAGGTACACGAAAGTCAAGAAATGAAGTTTGGAAACCTCTGCCTAGATTTCAGAGAATGTATGGAAATGCCTGGATGACCAGGCAGGGTCTTCATGGAGAACCTCTCCTAGGGCAGTGCAGAAGAGAAATGTGGGGTTGGGGCCTCCCTACATAGTCCCCACTATGGCACTGCCTAGTGGAACTGTGAAAAGAGCTCCAAACCCCAGAACAGTAGATCTACCAGCAGCTTGTGCCATGTACCTGGAAAAGCAGCAGACACTCAACTCTAGTCATGAAGGCAGCCGGGGGTGCTATGTCACAGGGGTGGAGCTGTCCAAGGCCATGGGAGCCCACTTCTTGCATCAGCATGACCTGGATGTGAGACACAGAATCAAAGGAGATCATTCTGGAACATTAAGGTTTAATGACTGCCCTATTTGATTTTGGACTTGCATGGGGCCTGTAGCCCCTTTGTTTTGGTCGATTTCCCCATTTTGAATGGGTGTATTTAACCCATACCTGTATCCTCACTGTATCTAGGAAGTAACTAACTTGCTTTTGAGTTTACAGGCTTATAGGTATAAGGGACTTGCCTTATCTCAGATGAGACTTTGGACTTGGACTTTTGAGTTAATGCTGAAATGAGTTAAGAGTTTGGGGAACTGTTGGGAAGGCATGTTTGTGTTTTGAAATGTGAGGACATGAGATTTGAGAGGGGCCAGGGGTGGGATTATATGGTTTGGCTGTGTCCCCACCCAAATGTCATCTTGAATTGTAGTTCCCATAATCTCCATGTGTCATGGGAGGGACCCAGTTGGAGGTAATTGAATAATGGGGGTGGTAAACTCCATGCTCTTCTTGTAATAGTGAGTGAGTTCTCATGAGATCTGATGGTTTTTTTAAGGGCCTTTCTTCCACTTCAGTCTGCACTTCTCCTTGCTGCTGCCATGTGAAGAAGGGCATGTTGGCTTCCCCTTCCACCATGATTCTAAATTTCCTGAGGCCCTCCTAGCCCTGCTGAAATGTGAGTCAATTAAACCTCTTTCCAGCTGGGAGAAGTGGCTCACACCTGTAATCCCAGCACGTTAAGAGGCTGAGGCAAACAGATCACCTGAGGTCAGGAGTTCAAGACCAGCCTGGCCAAAATGGTAAAAACCCCATCTCTACTAAAAATACCAAAATTAGCCAGGTTTGGTGCAGACACCTATAATCCCAGCTACTCAGGAGGCTGAGGCAGGAGAATCACTTGAAACCAGGAGATGGCGATTGCAGTGAGCCAAGATCACACCACTGCACTCCAGCCTGGCCAACAGAGCAAGACTCCATCTCAAAACAAAACAACAACAACAACAACAACAAAGAAAGAAAACACCTCTTTCCTTTATAAATTTATCCAGTCTTGGGTGTGTCTTCATTAGCAGTGTGAGAATGGACTAATACAATGCCCCAAAGAAATCAGTGGTTTACAAATAGATAACTCACTTTAACAAGGGACAAGATAATGTTGAAGATGAAGCCTGCTATGGCAGACTATTTACATGAATTTGTGAGTATTAAAAAAAAAGTTTATGCTCTAATTGAAGAGAACTGATGATTACAGCAGAAATCATAGACATTTTAAAGGGTTCAGCTTACAAAATTATAAGTAAAAAATTAAAGTTGAGCAAACTTTCCACTCGACGGGTACTCAAACTGTTATTCCCAGATCAGCTGCAGACAACAGCAGAGCTTACAATGAAAATTTTAGGCAAGCAGGATCAAGATCCTAAAGCACTCCTCTGAGGAACTGTAAAAGTAGATAAAGCATTGCTTTGCCAGTAAAATCCTGAAGACAAAACACAATCAAAGCAATGGTTACTAAGAGGTAGAAGTGGTCCACTCAGAGCAAAAGGACACCAATAAAGAGCAAAAGTCATGGCAACAGTTTTGATGGGTACTCAAGACATTTTGCTCGTTTACTTTCTGAAGGATAAAAAAACAATAGCATCTGGTTATTAGGACAGTTTTTGAAAAAGTTAGCCAAAGCTTTAGCATAAAAACACCAGAGTCTTCCTCCAACACAGCAATGCTCCTGTTCGTTCCTCTCATCAAACAAGGGCTATTTTGCAAGAGTTTCAGTGAAAAATCATTAGGCATTCATTTTACAGTCCTGATTTGGCACTTTTTGGCTTCCTTTTTGTTTTCTAATCTAAAAAATTCTGGAAAGAGCACCGATTTTTCTTCTTAATACTGGAAAGAGCACCGATTTTTCTTCTTAATAATGTAAAAAAGATTCTATTGAAATGGTTAAATTCCAAGGACCCTCAGCTTTTTAGGAATGGATTAAATGACTGGTAATCATAGCTTACAAAAATGTTCTTGATGGAATTTATGTTTAAAAATATAGTTTACATTTTTAAAATTTTATCTCTAAATTCCATTTTCCACGAACTTCTTGAAGTTCACTCATGTTTTTGTCTGTGTGTGTATGTGTATAATATATGCATACACACACTATGTATTCTATATACTATATTATATATAATGTATATAATATATAATGTACATATACACTATGTAATATATAATTGTATATGTTCTATATATACTATATAGTCTATATATAGTATGTATACACTATAGAGTGTATGTATGTATAGTATATACACTATAGCATATGTAATATATATGGTATATAACTATATAACACATGCCGTAGTATATATATGTATACATATATACATGTTGCATATGTATTATATATAATATATTAGTACTATTGGATATATAGTGTCTATATAATATATAGTATATTGTATTATACTGTATATATACTATACTATATATTACATATAAAATATTAATATATAGTATATATACTATATATTATGTATAAACTATATATAACAGTATACATAGTATATATATATGACTCTATGTATATGACATTTTAGGCTATTCTGTCACAATTAGTGATTATAATTCCAAGTCTAAAAAAATTAAAAGTAACAGAAAGTCTAACTATAAATGCCATAACCCCTCTCTAGCTTAATCTTTATCTTTATCATAAATATGTTCACCTCTGCCACTTCTAAGGATCAAGCAAAGGTAATGAAAAAAACATAAAGATCAAGTCTGTTGCTATTTTTATTTTTAACCTAGCGGAGTTGACATTATTAAGTAAATAAAGGTGAAGAAATCCAATAGTACTAAAGGTTGTTGATAATACCTATCAATAAACATGACCAAAATCCATCATCCAAAATAACAAATCTTACTTGAAAGAAAAAAAAATTGAATTAAATTGTATGTTAATAGATGTATGTTAACGGAAGTGTTTCAGAAAGTAGTCAATTGCTTTTGGTGGCATGTAAAGTAAATATGTAGTTTACTTGATCCAAACTATCAAGTGCCAATTACTGTGTGAAGAGTTAAATATAATGTGTTATTTTCATTCCCCTTTAGGAACATCTTCTTCTGTTCTTTTACCCTTTAAGGCTCAAATGTTTAGGTTATTTCTTATATTATCCTTTCCTTTCATACTGTTGCCTTCAACTTTCCTATGCATTCTTTTCCCTATGATTGTGGAAATACACACAGACATGTGCACACACACACACACACTATAGTACTTACCATTTTAACCACTTTTCAAAATATAATTCAGTAGTATTAAGAATATTCATATTGTTGTGTACCCATCCATTCTTGTGGTGTCATTGATAACTACTGAAAACCAATCTTCAGCCTAGGTCTCTCTCCCAAAATCTATTAGTCTATTCAGCATCTCTTATTGGATATTGTATCATTCGGCTTTCTCATGGGTGAAAGCAACATAAACTATATCTCCCTAATTTAAATAGAAAAATATTTTATTCAGGGGATTTGGGGTGATGCTCAGAATCTCTTGAAAGGACTGGAGATGCATGCTCCAAGATGACACAATTATTACAAAGAAGTCTTTCCCAATCACAGTGCAAAGGTGAGCCTATAAAAATACCACAGCTGTTATCACTAGGCACAGATCCTTCAGTTTGTACCACCATTTGCATTCATACCTCTGGAGACCTATTGCTGAACCTTCAGGAGTCAGAGGCTCTGTAATCCAGATCCAACTTCTGCTGTTGCTCATGGCTACTGCTTGCCTCAACATAGACTTCATGTAGCCTTCCTTCTGCATGTCACCAGTTTCCTTCTCAAATTCCAGAGCAAGTGTCTCTGACTGCTAAAATCTAGGTCATGCACCAATGGCCCACCCCCTGGCCCCACACCACCACCACTGCCAGTGTGAATGCATGCACAGAGGCCACCAGCCCCACACTGGTCAGCTCCCCAATGCTGCACCAACACTGCCACCAGTGCAAACATGCACATGGACACTGGGTGCCTGCCCTCAACAGCGCCCTGATGGACTACAACTGCTGGTGCTGTGAAAAACCTCACAGCCACCAGAAGCCCTGTGCCTGCCAGCAGCCCAGACCCAGCCTATGAGCATGCACCACACTGTGCTGCTGCAACTGCTGGCACAAGTGAACAAGCATAAGTCCCGCTACCACCACCCAACAAAGCACTTTGTCTGGCAACACCCATTGTCATGGTTTGGACAGTGGTCCAGAAACACCTTAATCCCTCCAGCGTAGCAGGTTTCTAACCTCAAGGGGCCAGAGAACAAAGCTGGGGGCCTGATACCAGCCCCCAAGATTTAGAGGACCCTTACAAGCAGTGTTGAGCTTAGACTTGGCCCCCTGAAATCTTCAAGAAATGAAGCCAGGCTCCTGAACCCACCTTATATCACAATCAAATCCCCAAGGATGTCAAAGAAGATAAAAGAAAAAAAATACATCCAAAGGCCAGCAACTTCAAGAACTGAAGGAACATCTACTCATGGATGAGAAAGAGCCAGTGCAATAACTTTGGCAACTCAAAAAGTCAGAGTGTCTTCTTATTTTCAATTAACCACACTAGTTCCCAGACATAGTTCTTAATCAGGCTGAAATGGCTGAAATGACAGAAATATAATTTAGGATATTAATAAGCATGAAGATCATGGAGATTCAGAAGAAAGTTGAAATCCAATCCAATGATTCTAAGAAATACAATAAAACAATACAGGAGACGAAAGACGAAATGGCCATTGTAAGAAAACCAAACTGATCTTATAGAGCTGAAAAATTCACTGCAAGAATTTCAGAATACCATCACAAGTATTGAGAGCAAAATTAACCAAGCTGAGGAAAGAATCTCAAAGCTAAGAAGTCAGTTCTCTGAAATAATTCACTCAAACAAAAATTAAAAAATAAAGAATGAACAAAATCTCTGAGAAATATGAGATTGTATAAAGAGATAAAATCTATAACTCATTGGAATTCCTGAAAGACAGGGAGAAAGCAAGCAACTTGGAACAAGTATTTCAGGCTATAGTCTGTGAAAATTTCCACAACCTCACTAGAGAGGCCAACATTTAAATTGAGGAAATGCACAGAACCTCTGTAAAATACTTAACAAGAATGCCATGCCCAAGACAAACAGTCATCAGATTCTCTAAGGTCGAAATGAAAGAAAAAAGGTTAAAGACAGTTAGAAAGAAGAGGCAGGCAACCTACAAAAGGAACTCCATTAGGCTAACAGTGGACTTTTTAGCAGATACTCTACAAGCCAGAAGAGATTAGGGATCTATATTCAGCATTGTTAAAGAAAGAATTTCCAAAAGAGAATTTCATATCCAGCCAAACTAAGTTTCATAATGAAGGAGAAATAAGATCCTTTAAAGACAAGCAAATGCTAAGGGAATGTGTTAATACCAGACCTGCCTTACAAATGATCCTAAATGGAGTGCTAAATATGGAAAGGAAGGACAACTACCAGCTACTTGAAAACACAGTTAAGTACATAGACTAGTGACACTACAAAGCAAACACACAAACAAGTCTGCATAGTAGTCAGCTAACAATATGACAGGATCAAATCCTCACTTACCAATACTAACCTTGAATGTAAACAGGCTAAATGCCCCAATTAAAAAACATAGGGTGGCAAGTTGGATAAAGACATATGCTGTCTTTAAGAGACCCATCTCACCTGTATGACACTCTTAGACTCAAGTAAAAGGATAGAGAAAATCCTACCAAGCAAATGGAACACAGAAAAAAGTAGGGGTTGCTATTCTAATTTTAGACAAAACAGACTCTAAACAAAGATCAAAAAAGAAAAAGAAGGGTATGATTTAATTGTAAAGGGCTTAATTTAACAAGACCTAACTATCCTAAATGTATATGCACCCAGGACTGATGCACTCAGATTTATAAAACAAGTTCTTAGAGACCTACAAAGAAACTTAGATAACCATATAACAGTAGTGGAAGACTTCAACACCCCACTGACATTATTAACAGATCATGGAGGCAGAAAACTAACACATTCAGAACCTGAGCTCGACATTTGACCTAATGGACCTAATAAATACCTACAGAACTCTCCACCCCAAAACAACAGAATATACGTTATTCTCATCTGCACATCCGCATACTTTAAAACTCACCACATGACTGGACATAAAATACTTCTTAGCAAAGTTTTTAAAAAACTAAAACCACACCATGCACACTCTCAGACCACAGTACAATACTACTAACAGTATTGATTTTTATACCATACAATTATATTTGCATTTAAACAAATGCAAAACCATACAATTACATGGAAATTAAACAACCTGCTTATGAATGACTTCTGGGTAAATAATAAAATTAAGGCATAAATCAAGAAATTCTTTGAAACTAGTGAGAACAGATATACAACATACTAGAAAATCTGGGACACAGCTAACACATTGTAGGAGGGAAGTTTATAACACTAAATGTCTACATCAAAAAGTTAGAAAGATCTCAATTTAATAACCTAACATCAGAACTAGAGGAACTAGAGAAACAAGAGGAAGCCAACCCCGAAGCTAGCAGAAGATAAGAAATAAACAAAATCAGAGAAGAACTGAAGGAAATTGAGATGTGAAAAAAAAAAAGACCAATGAATCCAGGAATTTGTTCTTTGAAAGAAGTAATGAGAAAGATAGACCATTAGCTAGAATAATAAAGAAAAAAGAGAGAAAAACCAAATAAACACAATCAGAAATGACAAAGCACATGTTACCACTGACCACAAAGACATACAAAAACCCCTCGGGGTATACTATGATATCTCTATGCACACAAACTAGAAAACCTAGAAGAAATCAATAAACTTCTGGAAATATACACCTCCCAAGGTTCAACCAAGAGGGATGAAACCCTGAACATATCAATAACAAGTTCTGAAATTGAATCAGTAATAAGTCTGCCAATCAGGAAAGCCCTGGACTAGGCAGGTTCAGAGCCAAATACTATCAGATGTATAAAGAAGAGTTGGAACCATACCTACTCAAAGTATTCCAAAAATTTGAGGAGAAGAGACTCCTCTCTAATTCATTCTGTGAGGCCAGAATCATGCTGTCATCAAATCTGGCAGAGACACAATGAAAAACAGACAACTTCAGACAATAGAAATTTAATATAAAAGAGAAAACTCAATGAACATAAATGAAACAATCTTCAACAAAATACTAGCAATCCATATCCAGCAGCACATCAAAAAGTTAATTCATGACAATCAAGTAGGCTTTATCCCTGGGATGCAATGTTGGTTCAGCATATGCAAATCAGTAAATGTGATTAATGACATAAAAAGAACTAAAAACAAAAATTACATAATTATCTCAATAGGTGCAGAAAAGATTTTTGATAAAATTCAACATCTCTTCATGTTAAAAATTCTCAATAAATTAGGTACTGAAGGACTATACCTCAAATAATAAGGGCCATCTATGACAACCCCACAGCCAACATTATGCTGAATGAAAAAAACCTAGAAGCATTCTCCTTAAAAATCAGAATAAGACAAAGATACTTTCTGTCACCACTCCTATTTGATACAGTGCTGAAAGTCCTGGCCAGAACAATCAGGCAAGAGAAATAAAAAAATAAAAGGCATCCAAATAAGAAGAGAGGAAATCAAACTATCCCTGTTTTCAGACAATATGATTCTATACCTAGAAAAACCCACAGTCTCTGTGTGAAAGCTCTGAGATCTGATAAACCGCTTCCATGAAGTTTCAGGACACAAAACCAACATACAAAAATCAATTGCATTCCTATACACCAACAACATCTAAGCTGAGAGCTAAATCAAGAATGTAATCTGACTCACTTTACCCACAAAAAGAATAAAATACCTAGGAATACAGCTAACCAGGGAGGAAAAAAAAAATCTCTACAATGAGAAATGCAAAACACTGCACAAAAAATCGAAGATGACACAAACAAATAAAAAAACTTCCCATGCTCATGGATAGGAAGAATCAATATTTTTTAAATGGCCATACTGCTCAAAGCAATTGCAGATTCAGTGATATTCCTATCAAATTACCAATGAAATTATTCACGGAATTAGAAAAAAAATTGTTTTAAAATTCATATGGTACCAAAAGAAAGCCTGAATAGCCAAGGCAATCCTAAGCAAAAAGAACAAAGCAGGAGGCATCACATTACCTGGCTTCAAACTACAGTACAAGGCTACAGTAACCAAAACAGCATGGTACTGTTGCAAAACAGACATATAGACTAATGGAACACAATGGAGAGGCCAGAAAAAATGCCCCACACTGAAAACCATCTGATTTTTGACAGTCAACAAAACAATCAATGGGAAAAAGGCCTCTCTACTCAATGAATGGTGCTGGGATAATTGACTAGACATATGCAGAATATTGAATCTGGACCCCTTCCTTACACTATAACCCAAAATTAATTCAAGATGGATTAAAGGCTTAAATGAACAACCTAAAATTATAAAAACCCTGGAAGAGAAGAGATACATAGCCAACAAGCGTATGAAAAAAATGCTCCACATTAGTAATCATTAGCAAAATGCAAGTCAAAACCACAATGAGATACTCTCTCATGCTAGTCAGAATGGCTATCATTAAAAAGTCAAAAAATAACAGATGCTAGTGAAGTTGTGGGAAAAAAGGGAACACTTATACACTGCTAGTGGGAATTCAAATTAGTTCAGCAAATGTGGAAAACAGTTTGGCAATTTCTCAAAGAACTCAAAGCAGAATTACCATTCTACCTAGCAATTCCATTATTCAGTATATACCCAAAGAAATATAAATCATTCTACCATAAAGAGATATGCACATGCATGTTCATCACAGCAGTATTCACAATAGCAAAGACATGGAATCAACCTAAATGTCCATCAACTATAGACTGGATAAAGAAAATGTGGTACATATACACTATGAAATACTATGCAGCCATAAAGAAGAATGAGATGATATCCTTTGTAGCAACATGGATAGAGCTGGAGGCCATTATCCTAAGCCAACTAGAACAGAAACAGAAAGCCAAATACCACATGTTCTTACTTATAAATGGGAGCTAAAAACTGAGTACATGTGCACACAAAGAAGGGAACAACAGGTGCTTGGGCCTGCTTGATGGTAAAGGGAGGGAGATGGGTGAGGATCAAAAAACTACTTATTGGGCACTACACTTATTATTTGGGTAGCAAAATAATCTGTAAATCAAACCCTTGTGACATGCAATTTGCCTATATAACAAACCTGCACATTTATCCCTGAACCTGAAATGAAAGTTAATAAAAAATCTAGGTCATGTATGAAACTTGGGCCTTATCTGTGACAGGGGCATCCCATAGTGGGAGATGGGCTCTGGCCCATTATGTGGAATAATTGCCAAAGCAGAGGACAAGAATTGACCATTCAAATAACAAAAAAGTTCAATACCTTGTTTTATAGGCACTTCAAAATCATCATAAACCTGACTTGAACTTCTCATCTTTCTCCCAAATCCTTGTGTTCTCCTAGGCAGAAATATAGAAGCATTAATTTTATACTTTCCTGCACCACTCCCAATCAGTTACATTCCAAGTATATCTTGAATCTTTCTACGCCTCTCCAGATCCACTACTATCATTTGAATTCAACTTTTTTTTAACCTAGAATATCCCTAAATGGTCTCATTCATTATAACACCCTTATTGAAATACAGTTTACATGCAATACATTTAATCTTTTCAAGGTACAATTCAATATTTGGTATTTTCAGAGAGTTGTGCAACCATCACAACAGTTCATTTTAGAACATTCTCATCACCCCAGAAAGAAACTTTTTGTCCATTAACAGTCATTCCTCATTTCTCCTGATGCCCCTAGTTCTAAGTAACCACTGATCTACTTTCTGTCTCAGTAGAGTCACCTATTATGGACATTTTGAATCATTGGTATCATACAGTATGGGTCTTTTGGGACTGGCTTCTTTCACCTGGCATAATGTTTCAAACGTTCATGCATGTTGCAGCCTCTATCATTACTCCATTTTCATTGCTAAATAACATTACATCATATGAATCTACCATATTTAATTTATCCAATTATCAGTTAGTGGGCATTTGGGTTGTTTCTACTTTTTGCTCTTACAAATAATGCTGCTATGAATATTCAGGTATAAGTTTTTGTGTGGACATATGTTGCAGTTCTGGAGTATAAATCCTGGGTCACACGTTAACTGCATTTTTAAGATTTTATGAACTGATAAACTGTTTTCCAAAGTGGCTGCTCCATTTTACACTTTTACCAGCAGTGCATGAGTGTTCAAAATGTGTCCACTTCTTCACTGACAGTTGCTTTTTGCTGGTCATTTTTTTATTATGGCCATCCCAATAGGTATAAAAACAGCATCTCATTGTTTTGATTCTCATTTCCTTATGACTGATGACATTGTACATCTTCTGTGTGTTTACTGGCCAACTGTAGATCTTGTTTGGATAATGTGTATTCAAATCCTTGGTCCATTTTTAAATTGGTGTGTTTGCCTTTATATTATTGAGTTGTAGGTGCTCTTTATATATTCTACAAACAAGTCTCTTATCAGATATATAATTTGCACACATTTTCTCCTAAACTGTAGGTTGTCTTTTCACACTTTTGATACTGTCCTTTGAAGCATAATTTTTAAATCAAGTCCAATTTATGTTTTTCTTTGTTTGTTTTGTTTTCATCACTTATGTTTTTGTCATGATATCAAAGAAACCATTGTCTAACCTAAGGTCACAAAGTGATGCCTATGTTATCCTCAAAGAGTTTCATCGTTTTAGCTTTAAATTTAGGTCTTTGCTCCATTTTGATTCACTTTTTTGGATGGCATAACGTAGAAGTATAGATTCATTCTTTTGCATGAATGTTAACATTACCACTATTTATTGCAAAGACTTCCCTTTCCCCATTGAATTGTCCTGGAACTCTTGCCAGAACATCAGCTGAATGTAAATATAGGTTTGTTTGTAGGATTTCAACCCTAGTCCATTGATTTATGTCTATTCTTATGCCTGCATGTCTTGATTATTGTAGCTTTGCAGTAGGTTTCAAAATAAGCATAGATAAGATCTCTAATTTTGTTATTCTTTTTTAAGATCATTCTGGCTATTCTGGGTCCCTTGCATTTGTGTATAAATTTGAGGATCAGCTTGTCCATTTCTAGAAAAATAACAAAGCACCAGCTTAGATTTTGATAGGGGAACATGTTGATCTATCTTTGGAGAGTACAGTAGTCTTCCCTTATCTGTATTAGGGCTGCCATAATAAACAACCAAAACTGAGAGACTTAAAACCACAGAAATTTATTCTCTCACAGTCCTAAATAACAGAAGTCTGAAATCAAGGTGTAAACAGGGTCATACTTTCGCTGGTAGTTTCTAAATGATTCATGGGAATGTTTGGAGTTCCTGGGTGTGAAGCTGCACAACTCCAATCTCTGCCTCCATTGTCACATGGCAATCGTGTGTGTGTGTGTGTGCACGTGTCTATGTGTCTTCATGTGGTGTTTCACTGTTTATGTGTGTATATATCCATGTCTCTTCTACTCTTATTTATAAGGACACCAGTTATATTGAATTAAGGGCTCATCCTTCTTCAGCAGGATCTTAACTTACATTTTAATTATATTTTTATATTTTCAAAGACCCCAGTTCCATATATGGTCACATGCATAGGTTCCAGAAATTAGAATTTCAGTATATCATTTTTGTCATACACAAATCAACTCTCAATAATTCCAATCATATTGGATTTTATTAATAATATATAGAAATAAAATTAATTTTCCATCTTGATCTTCAATCCTGCATCCATATTGAATATGCATGATAGCTCCAGTGTTTTTTAGTGGATTTCTTTATGATCTTCTATGAACAAGATCATGTGATCTGCTAATATAGTTTTACTTCCTCCTTTCTTATCTATATGCTTTGTTATTTTATTTTCTTTCCTAATTGTCCAGAATAGAACCTCAAGTAAAATGTGGAATAGAAGTGACAAGAGTATATATTCTTGTCTTGCTCCTGATCTTAGGGGGAAGATTTCAGTCTTTCATCATTGGGTCTGATGTTGGCTGTATTTTGTAAATGCTTATTATGATATTGAGTCAGTTCCTGTCTATTTCTAGTTTTTTTAAACTGTTTTTTTTTTTTCTTTCTTTTTTAAGGAGATAGAGCCTTTAAGGAGGTAATTAAGGTTAATGAAGGCATAAGGGTAGGGTTGTAAACCCACAGTACTGGTGTCCTTCTAAGAGGAAGAGACAGTAGAAATCTCTCTCTCTCTCTCTCTCTGTGCATACACAGAGGAAAAGTCATGTGAGAATACAGTGAGAAGGTGATCAACTACAAGTCAGGAGGAGAGCCCTCATCAGAAACTGAATTTGTTGGCACCTTGATCATGGACTTTTAGCTTTCAGAACTGTGAGAAAATAAATGTCTGTTTTTTAAGTGAATCAGTCTGTGGTATTTTGTCATGTCAGCCAGAGTGGACTAAAACATATGGTGTATTGCATTAGTTAATACTTAGAGTTTAAACCATCTTTGCATTCCTGTAATAAATGCCACTTGGTCATGGCAATTGATTCTTTTATATATTGCTGGATTCAGTTGGCTGATATGTTATGAGGATTTTGTACCTATATTTATATGGGTAGCTTGATCTTTAGTTTTCTGTCTTGTAATTTCTTTGTCTGGGTTTGGTATCAGAGTAACACTAACCTCATAGAACAACTTGGAATATGTTCACTCATCTTTTATTTTTTGGAACAGTTTGCGTAGGATTGCTGTTAATTCTTCTTTAAAGGTTTGGAACAATTCACTAATGAAGGATCTGGAATTAGAATTTTCTTTGTTGGATGGATTTTGATTATTCAGTCTCTTTACTTGTTGGATGAATTTTGATTATTCAGTCTCTTTACTTGTTTCAGGTCTATTCTGATTTTTTATTTCTTCTTCCATCAGTTTTGAGAGCTTGTATCTTTCTATACATTTTGTCCCACTTGATCTAAATTATCTAATTTGTTGTTTGTTCATGGTACAGCAGTCCTGCCCTTACTTGTCATTTCACTTTCCATAGTTCCAGTTACCTGCAGTAAACTGCAGTCCAAAAATATTAAATGCCAGAAATAAACAATTCATAAGTTTTAAATTGCACACCATTCTAAGTAGTGTGATAAAATCTCATGTCATCCTGCCTCACTTTTTTTTTTAAATAGAGACAGGGTCTCACTGGAGTGCAGTGGTGCAATCATAACTCACTGCAGCCTTGAACTATTGGACTCAAGTGATTCTACCACCTGAGCCTCCCCAGTGGCTGGGACTACAAATGTGTGTCACACCTAGTTGATCCTAGGACATAAATCATCCCCTGTGCTGCATATTATACCCACACATTAGTCAATTAGTAGTTGTCTTGCTTATCAGATCATCCTAACATCCAACCATTGATATTATCACGGCTCAATGATCTGAGATCACCCAAAACACATGGTCCTCCTAACATTACCAGAGGATCAGTAGTAGCCTAACACTGTGCCACACCACAACACACAAGTCATTCACCTCGTTTTCTCTCAGTGGGTAGGCAGCTCATCATCTTGCATTATCACAAGAAGAATAAAGGCAAGTACAGTACAATAAGATATTTCGAGAGAGAGAGAAACAGACTATATTTGCATATTTTTGTTACAGTGTATTTCTATAATTATTCTGTTTTTATTAGTTATTGTTAATCTCGTGCTGAGCCAAATTGGTAAATCACAGGTACGTATAAGGAAAAAATACAGTACATAAAGAGTTCAATATTATCTGTGGTTTCAAGCATCCACTTGGGATTTTGGAACATATCTCCCACAGATAAGTCGTTACTACTACATTTCTTTAAATCTTTTAATTTCAGCAGTAATGTCTCCTCCATTCTTGATGTTATTAACATAATTCTTCTCTTTCTCTCTCTCTCTCTCTTTGTTTCATCAGTCTAGTAAAAGGTTCTTCAATCTTATTGGTCTTTTTCAAAGAACCAACTTTCTGTTTCACTGATTTTTATCTATTGTTTTACTATTCTTTATTTCATTAATTTGAACACTAATATTTATTATTTTTAATCTGCTTGCTTTGTGTTCAATTTGCTCTTCTTTTAGTGTCTCAAGATGGAATATTGGTCTATCAAGTAAAGAATTTTTTAAAAATACAGTATTTTACACTTACAAATTTCCCACTAAGCTGTATGCCTGTTTTTAGCTGCATACTAAGTTTTGGTGTGTTTTATATTTATTTTCATTTATCTTAAAGCATTTTCTAAGTCTCCTTGTGATTTCTTCTTTTACCCACTGGTTATTTAGCAGTGTGTTCTTGAATTTCAACATATTTGCGAGTTTCTCAAATTTCTTTCTGTCATTGAATTCTAGTTTCACCCTATTCTGTTTGGTGAATGTGCTTTGTTATTTCTATCCTTTTAAATTTTCTAAGATTGATTTTATAACCTAGCCTATGGAATCCTGAAAGATCTTCCATGTGCACTTGAAAAGAATATGTATTCTGCTGCTTTTGTGTAGAGTATTCTATCTGTGTATGTGAAGTCTATTCAGTTTATAGTTTGTATAAGTTTTATATTTTCTTGTTGGTCTTCTGCTGATTTGTTCTATCCATTATTGAATGTGTAGTACTGAAGTCTATGACACGTTGAATTGTCTATTTTTTTCTTTCACTTTTGTCAGTTTTTCTTTTGTGTATTATAGGGCTCTATGGTTAGGTGTACATGTTTACAATTGTTATATCTTTCTGATGGATTGACCCTTTATCAATATAAAATAATCCTCTTTATCTTTGGTAAGATTTTATTTTTACAATCTAAACTGCCTGTCTTAATTTTATATTGGTATTATGACACATTTTTAAAGATTTGTGGCTTAAAATATCAATTCATTCTCTTACTTCTCTTACTTGTCTGCAGTCGGAAATCAAAAATCAGTTTCATGAGCTAAATTCAAGATGTTGGTAGGCTGGTTCCCCTGCAAACTCTGAGAGAATTAGTTTACTTGCCTTTTTTAAACTTCTAGTAACTGCCTGCATTTCTTGGTTTGTAATTTCTTCCTCATATCTCTACAATCTCTTGCTTCTGTTGTCATATCTCCAACTTATCACTTTGACATCCTGGTACCCTCATAATGACTTGTTACTACATGAAACTCACTTGATAATCCAGCAAAATCTCTCCATCTCATCTGGGGAATATTCAGTCATCCTACCACAGTGTCTGATAGAAATATAGCCACTTAAGTTTTCTTATAGTTACTGTTTGCATTTGTTATATCATTTACCATTATTCTACTTTAAACTTATTTGTATCTTTCAATATAAAGTATGTCCTCTAGAGAGTACATTGCTGAATCCTATTTCCCACCCCAATTGATTGTCAGCAATCTCTGACTTTAAATTGGACTATTTAATCCATTTGCATTTAATGTTATCATTTGGTATAGTTATATTTATATCTGCCATTTTAGTTGCTTTACTTTGCATTAATGTTTTTGAGTGTAGCATTATTTAATTCAATTCCTTTAATATTTTTTTCACTATGTATATATTTTTTCACTATATTTACTATATTAATATACATATATATTTAAACAGGGTTGCCCAAGCTGGAGGACAGTGGCACAATCATTGCTCACTGCAGCCTCAAATTCCTGAGCTCAAGCCATCCTCTTGCTTCAGCCTCCTGAGTAGGTTGGATTACAGGAGTAGCTTGGACTACCACCACGCCTAGCAAATTTTAATTTTTTTTTTTTTGTAGAAAATGGGGACTTGTTATTGC
The DNA here is from genome assembly GCF_043159975.1 of Macaca nemestrina. Lineage (NCBI taxonomy): Eukaryota > Metazoa > Chordata > Mammalia > Primates > Cercopithecidae > Macaca > Macaca nemestrina. The sequence continues at coordinate 5,651,782 of NC_092140.1, forward strand.
CCAAGTTTTTCTCAAACTCCTGGCCTCAATTCACCGTCTTGCCTTAGCCTCTCAAAGGGTTAGAGGAGCTACCACACCTGACCTCACAATATATTTTTAAGTGATTTCCTTATTGGTTTCTCTAAGACTTACTATACTTATCATAGTTTATCACAATCTACTTCAAATTTATACTAACTTAATTTCAGTGAGATACAGAAATGTAACTTCTATATAGCTCTCTACCCTCTTTCCTCTTTTGATACTGTTATACATATAAACATCTATGCATGTTATAAAACCAAAACCAAAATAAATTCTTATAATTTTACTTTATAAAATTTTATATTTACTAAGGAGACTTAGGGATAAAAGCAAAGCAAGTATATTTATAGAGTTTGTTATAATAGTCTTCTTACTTACCATTTTAGGTCCACTTTTTTCCCCTGAGGATTCAAGTTACTATCTGACATCATTTCATTATTCCATGGCAGCTTTGCTCCTACCCACTTCCTTTGTTTTTATTATCAAATTACATATTTATTTGTTGTAGACTGAATAATACAATTATGCATATATATTTTATGCAAGTTATTTCCATAATTTAAGAAAAGGAGAAGAAATATGCATGTATACTGTCTTTTCTAATTACATAATTATCTTTACCAGTGCTTTTTGTTTTTTTGTGAGTGGATTCAAATTACCATGTATGATTACTTACTTTCAGTGTGAATGACTTCCTTTAGTATTTCTCACATGGTGGGTCTGCTCACAAAAATTATGTTTTTGTTTCTAGGAATATTTTGCTTCATGTTCATTTCTGAAAGTTTTGTTGAATATAAGATCTTGTTTGACAGCTCTCTTTCAGCACTTGGAATATTTAATACCATTACTTTCTGTCTTCCACTAATCAATTCTGAAGATTAGTCAGCTGTTAATCTTATCGGGGATTTCCTTATACATGATGAGTTGTTCTACTCTTGCTGCATTCAATGTTTTCTCTCTTGTTTTTCAGCACTTTTCCTATGCTGTTTCTAGGTATGGATCACTTTGTGCTCATCCTGCTTGGAGTTCCTTGATCTTGGGTGTATAGATTGATGCTTTTTATCAAATTGGGGGAATTTTTGGTCATTATTTCTTTGGATATTTTCTCTGCTCTTTTCTCTCCTCTCTTTCTGGCACTACCATTATGCATATGTTGGTGCAGTTCTCTGAGGCTCTGCTTATTCTTCTTCATTCTTCTTTGCCCTCTGTGTTTCAGATTGCCTAGTCTTGATCAAGTTTACGTAAACTTTATGAAGTCGATATTCAAGTTTGCTGATTACTTCTGCCAGTTTGATTCTGCTGTTAAGCCTGTCTAGTGAATTTTTCATTTCAGTGACTGTGCATTTCGACATCAGAATTTCCAGTTAGTTCATTATTTAAAATAATTTCTATCTCTTTTGATACTTCTCTGATGAGACGGAGACAGTTTGATGTAAAACAGTTTGATGTAAAAACTGGTTTTACAAAAAGGGAATTATCCCATGCCATAGCCATCTTCCAAGTGTTTACTTTGCTCTAGAATATGACTGTAAAACCAGAGTATCTATAGCATTTAAATTGATTCAAGACACATACATTTAAACATTGCTGACAAATTGTCTTTTTTTCCTTATGACTGGATAAAGAACCAGGTAAACAAATGTAGAATTTGCATTTATCCATAATGTACTACAATGAGCATTCTTTTTCAAAGTAAATTCATATATTTTAAAGAAAACATCCTTTGGTTTTGATCAACCTTATGGAAATCTAGAATAGCTTTTGATTTCTATATACTCAGAATCACAGAAAGCCCTTGCTAGGCTGGGCGCGGTGGCTCACGCCTGTAATCCCAGCACTTTGGGAGGCCGAGGCAGGCAAATCATGAAGTCAGGAGATGGAGACCATCCTGGCTAACATGGTGAAACCCCATCTCTACTAAAAATACAAGAAATTAGCCAGGCATGGTGACGGGTGCCTGTAGTCCCAGCTACTTGGGAGGCTGAGACAGGAGAATGGCATGAACCTGGGAGGCAGAGCTTGCAATGAGCCGAGATCGTGCCACTGACCTCCAGCCTGGGGGAGAGAGGGAGACTTCGTCTCAAAAAAAAAAAAAAAGAAAGCCCTTGCTAGATGCGGCCACTGGAACCAACTGAGCCAAACAGCCACTTTTCACAAGGCCCTGAAAGGTGATATATCATCCCAAGGTCACACAACTTTTTATATAGAAGAATCTCTTTCAATAGCAGTTCAATCATATTTACAAGCTCATTAAATAAAATGATACTTTTTATGAGAAAACTGTGACATTTGATAGAAATATAAACCACATTTGTAGGCAAAAAATAAAACATTTTATATAGCTTGACATTAAATTGTTAACCGCATCACTATTTTGACAATCCGAAAGGAAGGAGGAAAATATAAGGCTGATTCACCACATATTCTATTTAAATTTCTCATTTTATATGTGGAACAGTGAAGATTAGACTGCAGGCTCTTTAATTTCAGGGCTCCTCTGATGTGTAAAGTATACTTGTTGACATCTTATAATAAGGTAATTCTAATCTAATATTCAGCTCGTCTTCCTCTTATTGGACCTAAGAAGCACAGCACCTTTCCTGAAAGAGTCCAGTGATATTAAAAAGGAACCATGTAATGTTACCGGACGGACTACAGGCCTCAGCTTTCTCCAAAATGCTGATGATCGAGGTGCTCTTACCATGCCCCTCACTTCTTTCTGAATCCTCACCAGAAGCCCAGTTAATGTCCACATTGCTACCAACAGTCTTTTTAAGGCAATCTACACTTTTTGTAGTACATTTCTCAAAATTCTTCTAGCCTTATTCACTATCTAACTCCAAAGCTATTTCCCCATTTCCTCTACCAAAATCTGTATTATCTTCCTATGAAAGCCATAATAAATTACCAAAATCTTGGAAGATTAAAACAATGGGAATTCATTCTCTGATCATTCTGGAGGCCACCAGTCTGAAATTAAGCGCCAGCAGGACCACCCCCTCCAAAGGCTTCTGGGGAGGAGTCTTCCCTTGCTTCTAGTTTCTGTGGCTGCTAGTGTTCCTAGGCCTCCTTGTCTCATGGTCTCGTCACTGCAGTCTCCACCCCCATCTTCACATATCCTTCTCTCTTTGTGTGTCAAATCTCCCTCTGCCTCTCTTTTATGGCAGTTATGATTGGATTAAGAGCCTACGCAGATAGTCCAGGATAATCTTCCCAAGTCAAGAACCTTAATTTAATCACATCTGCAAAAACTTTTTCCTTACAAGGTAACATGTACAGATTGCAGGGATTAGAACCAGCTAACTTTGGAGCCGTTATCCAGCCAATACAGAAACTAAAGAGATTTCATAACTAAATGCAACTTGTGGTTTGAAACTCAATTCTGTTAATATAAAGGACATTATTGAGATAATTAGCCAGACTTGAAAGGGATCTGAGAATTCAGTGGTAGTAAATTATTGGTTAATTTCTTGACTGTAATGGTTGCATTGTGAATGTGTAGAATATTTTAAATAAATACACATGGAAATATTCACAGGTGATGGTGCATTAGTTCAGGGACTTATTTTCAATGATTTAAAAATAATTATTTTACTGTACTTCCAACCTTCTGTAAGTTTGTGATTGAAAACAATAATACAATAAAAATGTGAATGGAGAAAAAAGAAAGAAAAGGGACCGGATTGAGGGACTACTAATACCTCCAGAGGAAGAAGTGAGAGGTTCAAGCAGAAAGGGAAATTCAACAAAATGATATAGGACTGTTTAATCTCAAGGCAGATCAAAAAGTGTGCTCTTTTCTGAGCTACATTGTAATCTAAGCGTATATTTTTCTCACATTCCAGTATTCCTACTCCCTTGCATTTTTTTTCCATCTCTTACTAGGAGATAGTACATTTTGCTAAACTGACCTTCTTCTGAAAAATTCCCCATGATTTGCCTTTTATCTCTTCCAGCTTTACTCACATAAATAAGAATTAGAAGTCAATGAATTATTCATTAATATGTTTTCTTGAATTTGAGGCTCTAAGTATCAATTATTCTAATAAGGGAAATAAACTGCACTATTAGAACAAAAATGGTTTATATTTTAGATTAGCTACTCCCCTTATAAAATGGAACACAAATAATTGTTATAAACATATATATTCCAAATATGAGGTAAAATTTGCACATGGAAAAATTTACATTCTCCTTCCCTTCAAAAAAGCCTTCTATTGTTTTTCTTTTAAGTGCAAAACAGCATAAAACATTATTTTGGCCACCTACCCCAACTACCTTGTATTCCAGTAAACAAAATGTCACGTAAACCAACCTCTAAGGATTGTGTTTTAATTAACATGATTTTAATTACATGATTGTGTTTTAATGATAAGTGTAACCATCACCTTGTACTCCATTACCACCTTTATGATTACCTTGAGTTTAATGCCCAGATTAATCCAACTGCATATTGCAGCCTTTACAAGCTTGTGGGGTGCACAGTGATGCAAATGGAGACTACTGAAAGTTCTAGAGCTTTCCACTCTCGCAAAAAGTGACTCTGCCTGCAAATGTATTTAAATGTTAATATATTTTCCATCAATATCATTAGGTAGTGGAAGATTTTCTGTATGGCAGGAATGTTTTCATTCATTAAATGTTTATTGAATGTCAGCTATGTGTCAAAGGCATTGGTCTCTCCATTGAGGAGTGAGTGTTGTGCCCACCTTCACAAAATTTATAATCTATTGGGTGAAACTCTATACTTGGTGTCTGTGTGTCTATAACTCAAGGTGTTAATGACTAGTTAATGACTAATGGCAGGATATTCAAATACAGGTAATGGTGAAATACAGTAATAGACTAGGAGGGATGGCAGCCTTGAAAAATTATTAAATCAGCTCTCATTCATCTCCAGGGCCACTTTTAAGAAAGAATTAGAACTGTTTATTGTCTTACTCACTTTGGGCTGCTGTAACAAGTATCATAGACTAAATGGCTTAAACAGAAATGTATTTCTCACATTTCTGGAAGCTAGAAAGTCCAAGGTCAAGGTGCTGGCAGACCCTATGTCTGGTAAGGGCACTCTTCCTGGTTGGCAGACAGCTATCTCCTTGTATCCTCACATGGCAGAGAGAGGTAGGAGTAGCTCTCTTCATGAGGGCCCTCATTTCTCCACATTCATAAGGTCACTGCCTCGCAAATCCCCACCTCCTAATACCATCACTTTGGGGATTAGGGTCTCACACATGAATTTTGGGAGAGCACAAATAGTCCATAATATTTACTGTTTCCAGAGATTCTGCCCTTCCCACATCCTCCCTTATGCAGTCTGTCCTGTGTTTTGAGGAGTGCATGCTCTTTGCAGAGGAGCCTGGAACTCACTTATACCTCAAGAAATATGCTCTAGAACAAAAGACTAAGAAAAATGCCAGTGTCACATTAATTCAAGTGTCTGCGTCATTTCATTTGTTTTAAAAGTAATCGTGATGATGAATTTTTAATAAGGGAACCATGGCTACAGGGTTAAAAAACGACGGAAAAAAATCAAAACTGGCACAGAGACTATCACCCAAACTGGATGTCCCATGACAAGGGCTTCTTTGGCCTTCCACTAATGTGCCCACCTGACTTTCTGGTTCTTCCTGTCTTATCCAACACCAGATCTACTTGATACTGCCACACTTGTTGATCTCCACTGATCTCTGTTCCACATCCACTACCTGTACTCTTTGCTCCTCTCTTTCCTGAGCTTAGTTACCAGTCTCTTCTGCTCTCCTTAAGATGGAGCCCTCAAGGAACATACAACCTGCACAATTATTGCCCCTCTTATTTTCTGTAGACTGCTGTAATTACACGGGTAACTTCCAATGTTTCTACTTTATTACTTTGGGGTGCGTGTGTAACTTCCAGGTTTGTTGCTATTTTAAGTCTAAACCTTTAAGAAATGTGAAGTATTAAAGTAATGGCCTTCGTGTTTTTCGTCTTAAAGATGGAAAAGTTTGGACAAACTTTATAATCAGTGTGCACATTCTATACAGAAAATGTATTTAGTACTACAACATGCTCAGCACTGTGCCAGGTGCTATGTAAGACAGGAATCACATGACACTCCTGTCAGATCAAAAGACAATATATTATAAAGAAATGAATTGAATATAATCAAGTATCAAAATACAAAATGCTTTGAGTGCAATGGGTGTTCAGAAAAAGAAAAAAAAAAAAAAAAAAAAAACTATTGGTAGAGCTACCATAAATTCGGTCAGGGACTCAGGGACATAGAGAGGTGGGAGGGAGGTACTGGATCTAGAGGTTAAAGCACCAGATATAAATAAACAAACAGAAGAAGAGTAAGTTTGATTCAAGAAAGAGAAAGAACAGATACCTTTTACAAGGTTTAGTTTGTAAAGGACCCTACAGAATGAAAGCTCTGACTTTGATCTACTGAGAAATGCAGCCACTGAAAACCACTGGATAGGGAATGATAAGAGAGTTTTTCTGGTAAGTTAGAAAGAATAGGGCAATGATCCAGTTCATATTCAGTTATTAAGAATAAATGACAAAAAGGACTCAGAACAATACTTGGAACACAAAAAGCACCCAATAAAAATGTTGACTACTATGAAATAATTTGAGGGACTGGTATGGTAGTAGTGGAAATGTTGGGAAAATAAATCTTATTGGAAAAACAGCAAGATGTGTTTCAAAATATCAGGAATAAAAAGACAACTTCAAGATTTTTTTTTTTTTTTTTGAGGCGGAGTCTCGCTCTGTCGCCCAGGCTGGAGTGCAGTGGCCGGATCTCGGCTCACTGCAAGCTCCGCCTCCCGGATTTACGCCATTCTCCTGCCTCAGCCTCCTGAGTAGCTGGGACTACAGGCGCCCGCCACCTCGCCCGGCTAATTTCTTTTTGTATTTTTAGTAGAGACGGGGTTTCACCGTGTTAGCCAGGATGGTCTCGATCTCCTGACCTCGTGATCCGCCCGTCTCGGCCTCCCAAAGTGCTGGGATTACAGGCTTGAGCCACCGCGCCCGGCACAACTTCAAGATTTTTTGAGAGGATAACTCTTATGAGACTAACATCTAGATTTTCCTACAGAAACACCCATTTAGTGACTTTGAAAACATGTACGTTACTGTATAATACTTATTTCAATTCACAGTCAATTCTTTTGGATTCCTGAATAACTGATCAACTTGTAACCCATTTCAACATTTCTAATCTATTCCAACATGAACAAAATTTTCAAATTGTTTGGGTAAATTAGCAAATGAATAGCTGTCCTCGATTTAGAATCAGAGACCTGGACTGACATCTTGGTTCACTCTAGGTAACCTTGCGCATGTTACTGAACCACTCTGAGTCTATTTCTTATAAAATGGGACTACAAATCACTCTAAGGTTTGTTGTGAAGATTCAATTAACACATTCAACACCTGGGCCTTATATTTGAAGATCCTCAAAAAATTTCTTTACCTTCCTCTGCCCTTAGTGAAATAGGAGCTATAGTCTCTAGCCAGATCTAATTGTTCATGCTTTTTAGTTATGTAATGGAATGTAAGGAAAGAGCTGGAGAGTGAAATGGCAATGTGAAAAAGCTTATCTTGCAAAATTAAGAAACAGTAATCTAAAAACGACTTCACCCTGGGATTCAAGTTGGTGATCTTTCAGGGTAGTACATGAGAGACCCTAGCTCCCACCAGATCTACCCATACAAAGATGGGCTCCAATATGTGAATTCTTCATCTTCCCTTTCAGGGGACCATTTAAGATTCATCATACACATCCTATTATCCAACTCATTCTGATATATTCAAGCGTGCACATTTCTTGTTAGGAAAAGCAAGGTATAGGCCCCTAAAGGCTTAGTATCAGGCCACTTTTTGATCATTAAAAACCATTAACTAAAATACAAACAAGAGGGGAAAAAAAGCAGAATATTTTTAAAAAGCATTTTATGAAATCTGAAGGTAACATAATAATTATGAAGTTAAAATGTATTCATTCCTAGATTCAATTAACTAAAGAAATGCATTAGGGATTAGTCATTCACCAGTGGTTCATGTATAGTTTTAATATGAGCCTAAATTAAATGTAAGAGGATAATACTCTCTGGGGAATGAAATATAAATCTAACTTCTATTTTTTATCCATACCATTACTAGAATAAAATTCATTAATTTCAGTACAAATTAAGGAATTTTACATAACCATTGAGAAAACTTTAATGTCCTACCATAAAATTCTAGATTAACAATTTTTAAAAGACTGAATACAAACTATCTGAAGACATTAGTCAAATTTTTAATGTACCAATTTATTGCATATGTCAGTACAGAAAAATAGAAAGTATATTTTAAAAGAAATTTATTGTAAAAAACAAATGTAAATGTTTGCTTGCCATGGTTAGCACACAATGTACTATGACATTCAAATTTGAGTTATAAAATTTTATTACTTCAAATAAAATATGGCAAATAACAAAAATGATTTACATTATGAAATGGGATTAACTTATTTTATACTGAACATACTTGAATATGTTAAAAACAACTTGAATTTTCCATATACGCTGTACTGACAGAAATCATTATAAATTATGGTAAACACACACTCACCTGTTACATATGTATATACGGCACTTTTTGTAAAAAAGTGTCTCATACATACTCCTGTGTTTAACCTACATTTTAAGATACAAAATATAAATGGAGGTATATTTGTGCCATTTGGCAAAAATGTGTAGACTAGTATTAAGATGACTGCATTTGTCTTGCCATACAAATGAATATATTATTTCCAATTTGCTAAAACGATGTGTGTATATATATATAGTATTAAGAATAAACAGATGTACATTTCATTTTCTACCCTATCAATTTAAAAAATAAATGTCTGTGCTCTGTCATTTCCATCTTTACCTGAGTAATATGAAAATACATAAATTTAAGTGGATAATCCAAAAGGGTTACTTATGACTAATTTTTCCTCTCACAGTTTTAAAAAATATATATAATTATCAAACATAATAGGAAAAAGGGAAAGGAGAAGAATCAGTGGAAGATTTCAGTATCTCAATCGTGACTTAAATTAAAAAGTGACTTCTGTGACATTCTTTTTACAGTTTACCTTACCTATCCCTATCCTCAAGGAGAAAAGGGTCTCCTTAATCTAAACTGCTCTTAAGCTATCTGAGCTTGAAAGATAATTTACAAAAAATGAAATATGGCCTTCACTCTTTAATTCCCCCAAACCTATTCCCACCAAGCCGAATCTTACAAATGTAAGAAATATGTAAGCATCAGATGGTATGAATTCTCAACAGATATTATAGCATAATTACTCCAGTGACATATTACCAAAGCTGTAATCTATGTAATTATCAAGTGTCTACAGGTAATCATAAATTTCAGCAGCCCTGTAGCAAAATTCAGAACACCATTTTTATGAAAATATCAATTTTAACAGTCAAAAACATTGCAGTAACAGGGTAGTTGCAATGTCAAGTGCCACAGCCACTTTTTGTTAGAAATGCTTTGCGTCCAAATGTTTTGCACTATTTCCTTTCACCAATCTCATTATTTTCCCTATCTAAATGTAAAAATTGTGTCACACTTTTCTTTCTAGTTGTTTCTATCCTACTAGTATTCTATTACGTGTCACAAATTATTTTTTCTCTTATTTTGCAGAATTCTTTTTAGGATCCTTTTAAATATTTTTTTCACCAGTTTTTCCCCCCCAATCGTTCCCTTTAAAATAATGTGAGATTTTATTCTAAATGAGCTGTATCTTGCCATATTTAAGATCACTCTAGGATCCCCAAATTTATAGTAACTTAATAACTTAGAGTTCTTTTGTAAACTCCTATAGCTGCTCTTGCATAAATAAGTCAGAAGTTAATAAACAAGATAGGTACATATACTTCCATTCACTAAGCTATGGGTCCAAAGTGAGGGAGTGACTCCTGAAGAAGTCTCATTTTACCAGGACCAATTGCTTTGGCTACAAAACTAGAAATATTTTCAAAAATGATGCCATGGGCTTCATGGACCCTGATACTAAGTTTGTTTTCCACCTCTTACTCATCTAAGGAAACAGTCTCAAATACAGATGCTAGTGGAGAAAGATGTGGTACAGCCCCAGGCACAGCCTCTGCCCTTAGCTGCAGAAAGAAAGGCTCCTTAACCCTACGAAGACAATGAAGGTAGGGGACGGCAAACAAGTACTCTACAATTTTTGAAGTCCTGGCTTAAAATTTAAAAAGATAGTTTATAAACCTGGAATATCAAAAAGAAAAAGCAGCATAAAAGCAAAATACTGATGAAGAAACAGCTTTTATACCTCATCAGCATATTTAGAACTAAAGCTGATAAATTTCTCCATAGTGTAATGACTGATTACATAAAAACATAAGGTGTTTTTTTGTAAACTTTAAAGAATGATACAAATATAAGGTATGCCATGTAAGCTCGTGTCTAAATATACATTTTGTTGTATTTTCTTTTTAATACATTTATATTTAGAATAGTCATTCTACATAGCAAGGACCGACAAGAAAAGTAGCCTTTAATTGTGGTGAATTTATACATACAAAATATGCCTTCCATGATATGCATTACCAACTTGTTTTAAAAAGCAAGACTTTTTACAATTAATAATTTATAGAAAAACATTATTCTTAGAAATCATACTTGCTATAATTTATTTTTTCTAAACACTGGCATAAAGTGAGTAAGAATGCTATTTGGCAAAAGTATTTCTAGCCCTATCTCCATTGAAAGTTTTAAATTGAGGTCAACATTATTGACCCATTATTTCTCTGTTCTAGTTGCTTGCAGAAAGCCACTAAATACAGCTAAAATATTCAAAATATTATATGTTAAAGCTGACATAATATTACACAAAGCTCAATTACATCTAATTTTTGAGGACTGCATGAAATAACTTGGCACAATTATGACTCAGAGCGTGTATTTTTATTAAGGTATATCCTGCAAGTTTTAAGGGACTTTTTTCTAAGATTTTCTTACTTTTCTATGCATCTAAATCCTACTTCCCACCTATAGCTATTTAACTGCTAAATGTGGTAATAGGTTTTGTGTCAAAAAGCTCCAGAATTCCTTCATTCCCACACTCCTACATGTAAAACTTTTAAAATAAATAAATAAGACTTCCTAAAACTATCTTTTGATTGTAGGAGTTCTATTTCACAACATTAAACCAAGAACATTGTTTTTTATTGTTGTTGTTGTTGGATTGTGTAACTTTTATTTTCAAGAAGTTCAATAAATGATATCTTGCCTTTGATAGGATAGATATAACTAGGTACTGGGACTTAAAATCAAATGTGAGAATTTTTTAAAAGTAGTATGTACAATCCTGTAAAGATAAAAGACTTCCTCATTTAATTCTAACTAGTGCTAATCTTCATTATGACTGCTATGAGTGGTTCAGCTGAAGACTTACAAAATCGATAGAAGCTAAAATTCTCTTTGCCACCAAAGTTACAAATGTTAAAAAGTTGAAATATGCACATCAAAGCTGCAGTAAAATTCTAAATTTCTATTTCTACATGCCATGATCCAGACTGTACCTAACAAAAACACGGTACATTTATATTGGAAAACAGGGTCCCATTTATTTGTAAGAAAAAGCTGGATCTCAGCATTCACCAGAGCAAAATTCAATGGCGACCTGCACACAGGTCTCAATTTCACTTCTTGCCAAAAACAAAATAGAGTTTACATAAAAATAGATATAACCCAGATAACCATATACATCAGTATATGACCAGTGCTATTTACATGTAAAATGCTGCATTGCATAATTCAAGGAATAAAATACCATCATGCATTTCATTTAACTTTTAAGGTGAAAAATGCAGTTACAGAACTAAGTTTGCTTACCATGATTGTCCCAATATTTACTTAAGAAATAATACCCAAAGGTTTCTTGTTTACATATCTCTTTCCACATCTAGCTATTCATCTGTGTAACAGATTACACCACTTTAGCAACAAGAAACTTTTGAACAATATCTAATATACTGACATATTAAACTAAAGATATGAATACATAACCACATTGAAAGTTTTGATGAAAATGTATGAAATAATCCCAAGAATTATAGTTTTTCAAATGTAAAAAACTATTTGGAATATCATAAAGGAGCAGTGAAGTCCTTTCAAAGTTTAATGTCACTCTTCAGACAGTACAGACATAACACACTTCTAAAAGGAACATTCTTTATCATTCTGCACAAATCAAAATACAATGCAATAATCAAAAAGGGAAACATTATATAATTGTTACATTTGATGAAGTTTTTGCCATTTCTTCAGGAGAATGGCTCTTTACGACTTCTTTGATGAACTGTTCCAGTGCAGTGAAATAGCCTTGGCACTGCCATGTATCATTGTGAGTCCCATCTGGAAAAATGGCTAATCTCTTAGTCCGAGATGGGGAGAGTTCATAAAGTTGTTTCATCATTACTGGAGGAATTAATTGATCTGAGAGTCCAGAGATGAAAAGAGAAGGCATTCTACACTGAGAGATTTTTCTGTAGGACAAAAATTTATTTTTGTAGCACCATAAAGGAAGGTAACGCATTGGAAAGAATGAAAATAAAGTGCTGGCCATATGTGGTATGCTTAAAAATGTGTTCTCCACCATAATGGCTGAAATCCTATGTGAATTTTCAGAAGCCAAATGAATAGCCACTGCTCCACCCAAGGAACGACCAAAAAGAAAAATTTTTGTTTTATCAAGGTCAGGTCTAGTCATCACATAGTCTAACACAGCTTCAGAATCTAAGTAGAGTCCTTCTTCACTTGCTTCTCCTTCACTTTTTCCATATCCTCGATAATCAACCAGCAAAAGGTTAACTTTGAGGTTAACCAACATAAGTAATGCATTTGGCAACCTGTGACCTATGTTGCCTGCATTCCCATGAAAATAAATTATAGTTGGGGAATAGGGTGAATTGTCTCCAGTGTATCGTATCAAAATAAGATTCAGACGTATTCCATCTTTGGTTCTGATGAAAATATTTTCATGTGGAATGCCAGTGGGCATGGGAACATAAAGACGTGAAGAGGATGGCTGTTCTGGAAAATAAAGCAATACATCCTGGAATTTATACAGAATACCTGCGATTGATATGAATATTAACAAAAGTAAGATAATGCCTCCATACAGATGAAAAGTCACTATTAAAGGTAAAAGAGAAATACGGCAGAGAGCCCAAGACCATGAAGCCAAGGCTATTAGCCATCTTTCAACAAAGTTCCACAGCATCCAGGACTTTTCCATTGTAGCTCTCTGTAAGTATCCTAGAGAGAGAGAGGGAGAATATTAATAATTCAACATGTATCTATTATTTTTTAAAAATCAATAATATAATAAACTATGGTACTAGGCCACATGTAATTGTTAAATATGGTAATAGGTATAGTCCATCCACAAAAGTAGCTGCTGTAATTTCCCTTGTCCTTTCTGTTCTCATATGTTTTACCATATTCCTCCACTGTCCTATTTATGAAACACTAGTATTCTTCAAATTAATTTATTTTTAAAAAGTGCTTATTTACGGCCAGCTACCTTCATTTATATGTTTTCACTGATTTGACCCCCAAAAAAGTTGATGCAATAGTGTCATTTTTTTTTTTTTTAAATGAGAAAACAAGCTCAGGGGCATAAGTAGACTGGCCATCATCTGGCTCTCAATGTAGATGAGCTGGGAGGCAAACAAGTGGTACATTTACTGTTAGGTTAGGTATGTCCAGGGCAAATTGAACTGAAGAGGCAGTTCAGAAATTCTAACATAGCAAGACCAATCTAATATACTTTGTCAATTTTTTTCATATACTGTAGCAAAAACTAAAGAAACTAGGATAAGGCGTTGGGCAAAACAAAACAAAATTTAAAAAAACAACTAGGGAAAGAAAGAATAAAAGTATCCCCCCTTTACCTCGAAGTTTTAATACTAAACTTAAATAATCTACTTAAACACTAGATTCTAATGTTGTATTATTTTTAAGAAAATGATTAATGATTTATCTTTCATATCTAATTAAAAATAAATATCATATTCCTAGTGTCATGAGATTGGCAGTATCTTTTATATACTCTTTATTGAAGTTTCACATCCTGGGGTCAATAGATTGCTAAAATGTATTGATAAGGCAATAAATACTTGAGGGTTCAGTGTGAAACAAATACACAGAAATCCTCTGAGAACCAGAGATAAATAAAGTAAAATGACTCATTGGAGAACAATTTTTAAAAAGATTACTAAAATATGTAACTGATACAAAGAAAGTAAAGAAAAACTATTAAAAGAGAATTTTTGTTTTCAAAAGGTTTATACATGTTGTCTTAAAAAGGCAAAAGAATTGAGGTATGTTACAAATTTTCTTATATACTATTCATCTACTTATGCTTATTTACTGAATTTTTTAAAATACATTTCCTTCTTTCTCACTAACCGAACTGCTATAAAGAAGTTATAGACTGATTATACAAATAATGAGTTGGATGATTTAACAAATTTGATTTTTTACTATTATTTCACTAAACATAGACTTTTACATTTGAATTATTATTATTATTTTAAAATTTATTTATTTATTATTATCATTATACTTTAAGTTCTAGGGTACATGTGCATAACGTGCAGGTTTGTTACATATTACATTTGAATTATTATTCAAATGAACTGAACCTTTTTGAACATAAACCATTTTTCTCTGATTTCCCAGAAATCAACACTGCCACCCAGTGGTAGCAAGTTTTATTACAGTATCATATCCTCCCTGAATAACTACTTATCACCTATCTCGTCTCAACTGCCTTTTCAGTAGAATGAGAGTTTTTTAAATGCTTACCTATAAGGCTGGTCATTAGTATCAAGTAAGATTAATAATAAGATCATTCATAAATGTTATAGACACGTTAACTGTATTTGCTTTTGTGACTACTATTTCTGGCTCTACTTTCTTAATGTGTTCTGCTCAAATTAGTTCTTACTTAAAAAATTATTATAAAACCAGATAAAATAGCTCCAAATATATGAATAAAGCATAATTTAAAATGTGAATTTTACATTTACATTTGTATCAATTTACATAAATGTTCAACTTATGAACTTTGAAAAGTTATTTGCGTTTTAGTAGCCTCTAACATCTAATTTTAGCAAACAATACTGAATTAAAATTTATAATGCTAGGAAGTGTATTTCTCTTTTTTCACTATTGTATCTCTAATGTCTAGTACAGCACTTTACATATACTTATGACTAAAACATTTTTTAAATAATCTAATTACATATACAAATTATTAAATTTATTTTAAAAAATAAAAGTATTCTTAGCAGTGGGCATATATGTTTAAAACAACATCAG
The DNA here is from genome assembly GCF_043159975.1 of Macaca nemestrina. Taxonomy (NCBI): domain Eukaryota; kingdom Metazoa; phylum Chordata; class Mammalia; order Primates; family Cercopithecidae; genus Macaca; species Macaca nemestrina. Next base: position 5,667,190 of record NC_092140.1, read on the forward strand.
AAAAAGGGGCATATTTGTTTGGGTCTTTTACTGGCTAGGAATAATAAGGGATAAACTTACAGTTTGCCACAAAACATTCCTGAAAAGTCACATTAACTAAACTGTTTTGTGATAAACAATCATAATCTTACAATGAATTCTTGGACTACAGAAGTCAGAATAAAAGTCAATTCATCTTGAGTAATATCAAATGGAAGTCATTGTTAAGAACAGGTTAATAAAAATTGCTCTGGGGTGGTGGAGTGCGTGGGTATGGGTGTGTTTTCTCTTTAAGATATTCTTACATTGGTGGTTTAGAGTAAGAACTCCACTCACAGATTGCCTTATTTTTACCTAACCCCGCTTGCTAATAATCTCTGTTCCCTAGTCTGTATGATATTTCCATCTCAAAGATGATCTTAAAGGAATCAGGACAAGTGAACAATATCAGGAAGGATTTTTAATTTACTGAATTTGCTGAAAAGTATCAGCAAAGCACAATTACCATGCACCATCTGCTGAGATGTAAAAACAACTTCATACCCAGATGTTATGACAGTCACTAAAAACAAACACTGCCTCTAATAATTAAAGTTGACTGCATGGATCCTACAGCCAGCATTATGTTTTCTATTTATTTTGTCAATAAATTAGTGTGAGTAAAGGGTTAACAAAACCTTTCTCCCTCTTCAGATAAAAAATGACCTCTCCTTAACCTTCCTGCACTGTTTCCCTGGAAACCTGATAAAGGTAGGATATCAGTTGTGTTTCTAAGCAACAGTGTAGTAAAAATGGCTCCTACTGATGAGCTACATCTGGATTGAGAGGACAGTGAGCAGGGCTAAACATGCCCAGTGGGAAGTATAAACAGGGGCTTTTCTGAATCGAATATGACTTGTAATTGGCTTGCCATTTGCTTAGTCCTGGATGCTATACTCATATGCTGTTACAAAAAGACACTGTTTCCTGTGGAGCATGAAGCAGCTAAGCCGGGGTGGCGCTCACTCCCACACTTGTGTCATTTTCCACTAGACCTGAGCTATCATCTGGGAACAATATACCTAACACTGACATGTTGGGTTTTCAAAAAAGCAGAGAGGCTGATGCATAGTACGGTTCACTACGGTCTACTGGGTCTTGTAAGCATCAATGTCCAGCTGACCCCAAGACCACTGCTACTAGTCATGAAGAATGAGTGAGGCAATCAAGTATGTCCTATGTGGTAAAACACTTATAAAATGTGTCTTCGGAAGAGACGTATTATTTGTCAGGTTCTTCTGCATGTGAAATCCATTTGCTGAGATCTTAGCATCATAAAAATCAGAAAAAAGGATGCATGTAATACACTCAAACTTATATCAATTAGAACGGCTGCTGAGTGGGAGAGCCCATCAGATCTGTTCTACGTAGAATACAGAAATGTAGATAATCAATAACTTCTCATCTTCCAGTCTTCTTTTACATCATTATTGTATGTATTTTTAACCTTGTGTCTACATCTTAAATGAATACATGACAGTCCCATTACTCAATTTTCTGTTTGCTGTGTTATCAGATCTGGTATTACATGTCAAACATTTCCAAAACCCACCAATCTGTGGTTTTAATCACCCCCAGTAACTCCTTAACCATTTACTATCTGAGAACTTGCTGAGTTCTCATAATGATCTCTCATAAAATGCAAACTTCACTTTAAAATAAATCTAGTGGATTTTTCTCAATCCACACTGCAACACCAGACCCCCAAAGTGTCATCTGCTGTTGGCTTCTCCTCTATACCCAAATTGCTGTTTCTCTCTGCCCTATACCCCGAAAAGCAGACATTTTCCAAGGTCTTCTCCACTCTTTTATGTTATTATGTTCTTTCCCTCACTGATTTCATTCCTTTTCATGGCTCCAATTATCACACCTGTGTATGAATTATTCCCAATCTACAAGTCTACTCTTCATCTACAATCTTAACTTACCTGTTCCTCATGTACCTGATGCTTCACTGATATTTCAAACTTATCCAAAACTAAACGTATCCTGCTCCCTTCCCAACGTTTTGCAGGCTTTATGCTAATTATGCACACAAAAAAGCATGATGTGTAAACAAATGTATTTTTAAAAAACCCAGGATATGTAGCTAAGATTTAAGTGTTACAGTTTATTATAACCTGTACCAGTCTTGTATTTGAATGAAAAAAAAATCAACCTTAGAAATAACTTTTGTGCTTTCTAAATGAAGTGGTTTGAAGTGTCACATTGACATTAGTGAGTGTGTCTCAAAAAATAATCTACTGAAAGTATGACTAATCTTTATTATCATGTACGGTATAAATTAGATATGATTGTTTTCCTTTTAAAAGAATGGTTTTGTCGTATTAGTGACATCCTGCTATACTACATAAGTAGTTTGATCATCTGAGGCAGTTTAAGATATGGTGCTCACCTTGAGGATTTACGGTCCTAATTGGCTTGTTGTAGTCACCTCTAGTGCTCCCTACTTACTGTCTCTAAATTTAAGTCCATTATGGGTATATAATAAACAATTTGAGACTAAAAATAAGAGCAGTCTAGAACTGTAACGCTCTCACACCACCTTGCTGGCTAACAGTGTTAGCTGAATGGTAAGTCAGCTAATGGCATGAGTGATGGCCACGCTTATCTGATGTCTACTAATCATCTCCTGTGTTCATACAGGTACCTGGAGGATCACAAACGGTTCCATTTTTAAGGAAAATTATTTAATTTAAATAATTATTTTATAAACTGATGCTTTAAAAAAAGAGATCAATATTGAAGTCATGCCCACCATGAATGGAATGAGTCCTCAGAATATCACTGCAGGCTCCCAGGGAAGCTATAAAATCCAGCATGCACCACTGAAGCAGGCCTATAGTTGATTTCCCAGCCTCTTCCAGAAGAGATGGTCATCAGATTCCAATGCATCCTAGTATACTATACAGCCCTTGCTCTCAAGTAGCTTGTGATCTACTCAGTAATGTTCAAGCAACTCTTGAGCTACTCAGGAGACAGATATGGATATAGATAACTACATACATCTAACATAAGTTCATTTAATTATAGAGCAGACAAAAAAAAATCAAAGAAAAATGACAATTGTCCTTACAAACAGCAAAGGAAAATCAAAACCTTAGCTATATCTTTCCTTCACAACATAATTTTAGTAGTCTCTGGATTTCATCAAGGTTGATTACTTAGAGAAACCAAGTGAAACTTACGCAATGTTTTAAAAGCAGGACAAAGCATAACTCCAGAACTAAGAATCTCTTTTACTTTCCATCAAACAGCTGTCTGTGACACTTATTTTTATTCATTTAGCACAATTATTCACAGAAACTGCAACTATTCAGCATAATCTAAATAAATACTTGGCAAGGATAGCATAGAGGAATTTAGAGCTGTTAAACTGGATGAACTTTGAGGGTTCTATTAAATCTGAGATCTTTCTATGCCAGTGGTTCTCAAAAGGTGGTCAGAAACCTGAGAGTCCCCAAGACCCTCTAATGGGGTCCACAAGATCAATATTATGCTCATAATAATACTAAAATGTCATTTACCTTTCTCACTGTTTGACGTGTGCACTACTGGTGCATAAGCAATGATGGGGAAAATTGCTGGTGACTTTACAAGAATCAAGGTAGTGGCCTCACATGTTGGAGTCACTGTATTCTTTACCACCATGAGCTCACAGTAAATGAGGGAATAATCCAGTTCACTTAAGAATGTCAAAGAAGTAGTAAAAATTATTTTATCTCAACTAACAAGTACACATCTTTTTAACACATTGTGTGATAAATGGGTGACAAAATTGGAAGTGCACATAAAGCATTTTGTGCTATGTATTGAAATACATTTGAATTGTGAGCTGAACTAGCTGCTTTGTTCAGGTGACAACATTTTTATTTAAAAAGACAACTGACAAACTATGGCTGTTTAGACTTAGAGGTTTGGCAGATATTTACTAGAAAATGAATGAGGTTGCCAATAGCTCCGCGACACTTAAAAGACCTTTTTGCTGGCACTGTGGTAATCTATTAATATTGGGAAGAATCTGCATAACTCAATAAACCAATATATTCCAAATGACCAGTGAATGGTGTCACAAAATCAAGCAAACATGAGTAAAAAATTCACTACAAATCAATAGATTTTGATGTAACAAGGGACAAAAATTTCTCTGATGTAGGTTTCAGATGGCATGATGTAACTGACCTCTAAGGAAGTGCCTCCTGTTGAGTGATGGAGTCAGTCACACCAAAGAGTATCCACAGTTCTCTATTACAATACTCTTCCCTTTACAACGACAAATTTGTGTGAGCCTCACTTCCTTCATGTTTCACTTAAAGAGCCCAATAATCCGCCTGCCTTCTATGAGGCAGAAATTAAATTACAAAAATATAATCCCACACCTCTACTTTTTGTAATTAAAATTGTTTTATATAAAATTTTATTTATGTGAGTATGTAATGAACTTACTACTGCTATTTTTAAATGAATTAAAACTTCCAGTTTTAATGTATACACTTTATTAAATTTCCAGGTTTAATTTCTAACACAATAAATATCTATATAATCCACATACATACAAAAAAAAATCTTTGGGATCTTTACATTTCTAAAATGTAAAGGGGTCTGAGACCAAAAAGCTTGAGAACCACTGTTCCACACTATTTAACCATATAACTTTATTGCCTTATGCCCCAAGACTTGCCCTCTTCAAATTAAGAAAGATATATTACATTTATCTAAACCCTTTCTGCATTATAACATACGTAAATATATTTAAGGTTTTTACCCAGTAATATTTTCTCCAAAAATTAAAAGTAAATAAAAACTTAAATATATCAAGAACTGAATTCAAAAGTATAGTAATACATTTTAATTATTGCCGTAAGGTCAGTAGGAGAGTAAACTAGACAAAATCTACTATATCATAGATAACATTTTACAATAAAAATTATATTTTAATGAAGGTCAGAACTGCTCTACAAATTAAATTCTAGTTATTTTAATTACTTTTAATTAAAAAGTGTACATTGGGCCAGGCGTGTGGCTCATGCGTGTAATCCTAGCGCTTTAGGAAGCCAAGGCAGGTGGACCGACTAAGCCCAGCAGTTTGAGACTAGTACGGGCAACATGGTAAAACACTGTCTTTACTAAAAATTACAAAAAATTAGCCGGGCATGGTGGCACGTGCCTGTAATCCCAGCTACTAGGGAGACTGAGGCACGAGAATCACTTGACCCCAGGAGTCGGGGTTGCAGCAAGCTGAGATCGTGCCACTACACTCCAACCTGGGTGACGCAGTGAGACTCCGTCTCAAAAAAAAAAAGTGTACATTGTATTGCATGTTGTATATCGAGTTACGGATTCTGCCACTAGCAAATGGTCTTTTAAAAATACAAAAAAGTGCATTACCCATAGGTGAATTACAATGAATTTCCCAAAAACAATTTGGCAAAAGGCTAAACGATTTCAAATACAATTAAAAAGTCCTAAGTCATAAATGTACTATTACTTCTTTAAAGGTCTTTAAGTCCATCCTAAATTGATAATTTTGGGAACAGCGTGTTTAAAAATAAAAACAGTTTATACATTAAAAAAAAAAAAGATGCCTACAAGTGGAAAGAACAATGTGCAGGTTCAAGTGAAAACTGTAAAAAGTGGAAAGCGAGTTCATGTGTCAATGCCAACATCCACATCCCAGCAGAGAATGAGGACCCCACACCCCATGGTGCTCATTAATGACTCTGGGTGAATCACAGCTTCCAATCACATGTGAAGTAATGTGGAACTCAGATTCAGTATTGTTACATCAATCTCTCTCCTCTTCTGTTAAGCATTGGGAAGTTAAGAAACCATGCCAGCTGCACAGCTAAAATGGAAACACAAATAGCTGCTATCAAGGTGTTGGAGACACCACAGAATGAATTATCTATTTCCCTAATGGTTACCCACATGCCATCAATAATGAAAAAGTGTGTATTGATAGTCCTACGGGACAAATGAACAGTAACTGCCTATGGAGATGCTGGATAATATCTGGATAGTTCAGACAGCATTTTTAACTAGGATTTAAATCTGTATGAGCAAATAGCTCAAAAATTATACCAGGCAGCAACTTAGTAGCTTTTTCGTGCTTGAAAATCTTGGCAAATAGAGTCAACTCTGGCAGAAGTAAAATGAGAGATTATTGTTACTATGGAAGCCAACCACAATTTGTTCTGAGATTATAAATATCTGAAATGTTTAAAAAAAATCCACAAGCCTAAAACTGTAGTGATGTTAGACTGATAATGAAATTCACAAAGTTTCCAATTTATAAATGGGCAATGTTCTAAAACTTTACCTATAAACTAGATGGATGAAACTCAGAATATTTGTTTTGTATAAAACCAGTGTTATGCAACATTAAGTATGTGAAAGTAAGTACAACTAGAAGCCTTACTAGAAGTATCGAGATTCTCAGGCTAGCTCATCAATGCCTGTAGTCCATGTACTGGAAATACTACATCTTTGCAAGGGATTTCAGCAGAATGCACTGTTGTAGAAGTTAACACCGTGTGAAATAGAAACATAAAATGTAATAATGGATTACAAAATCTGTCATTTGAGGAAAACTATCTTCATTAGAAGAACTGGAGCGTTTTTTAAGTCTACACACACACAAAAAAAGGCTGTTTAAAGGTCTTAAGACTTTCCTGACGCAACTAAACAAGGATTAGAAAGATTTCAAAATCTGAGTAATACATTGAACAGAGAAACAGAAATAGATTCCCCTGAGATAAGTTATGAGGACAGATCATGGGAAAATGTTAGTCCAACAGCTTCCTGCACCTATCACTAAGTTATATTGTTAGCCCAAGGCAATTTGGTTAGTAAACCCTCTTATTCACATGCCAAGAGGCCTTTGATGTGCCCAAGAAGAGGGCAGTGTGCCAAGAGCTACCTGTAGGTACCTGGCTTGCTTTCATCATTCCAAGTTAACTATCAATCGGAGGCAGTGCAGTGTGGTGCAATGGAAAGGAGACAGTGTTTTGGGTCATGGTCTGTTAATAGATAGGTAGGTTTTGCCAACTCACTTAGCCTCTCTAAATATATATTTCCTCATATGTAAAAGGAGGATGAAAGATTAAATTGAAATACTGTTGAGATAAAATGTAACAGTGTGTTAAGTGCAGCTACTTCTATGAGACAAAATTTAAATTAATTATCTACTATAGCAGAGTATGTGAAAGTAAGGACAACTAGAAGTCCTATTAGTCCTGGATTAAATAATGGATATGATTCCCTAGAGGCTACCGTATCCGAACACAGGAAGTAATCAGAGCAATGCACTCTTTTTCTGTTAAAACCAAACTCAGGTAGTAGATCCTTCAAAAAGCTTTCCTTGGACCCCTACTCCCTCCTGCCATCCATTCCATATTCTGTAGTTTGTGCAAACTTACGTGGCAGAAGTTACTACTACAGCGTAATTAACCTGCTTACACAGGCTGTGAGTTCCTTGATGACAGAGACCTCATCCTATCCAAGCCTACATTTTTAGTATGCAGCAGTGCCTGATGCATAGTGGGCCTCTATTAACAACTATTTAATTGAGCAGCTGATGTCTTAGGTAGGATATCATGGCGTTAACACTAAATGGGCAATCACGAAATCTTACACAGTAAAATAAAATTTGATATTTTAGTCAAAGACGAGTGATTTCCCTAAGCATGCATACCAATAAGTATTGATCCACGAACCCTCTCCCATCAAAAGAGATCAGTGAAAATCCAATACCAACACACAAAGCCAATATACTCATCTCTCTCTATCCAGTTACTATCACATAGTAAACATAAATAAGAGTTGTTAAATGGGGATGGACTTTTTTTTGGTTTTGATACCTTGGGCAGTAATACTAGTAATTCATTTTACTGAAATGTTGACTAAAATCTACAGCAAAATTGACTTCGATTGCATGGGGTGCTTTTTTGATGTTTCCTGAATACCCCAGAACTTCCTGCCCTGATATTCACAGGTCTAAACCTGTTACTGGCGTGATTAGATCGGGACTCTCCCTTTCTCCAACCTAGTAGCTGGAATTATTCTATTTTACTTTTCATGTCTGTGGGGGAGACGAGGGTTGGATTTTAAAGATCGCAGGTTTGTACACATTACTGGAAATGCAATTGACACAGAACACTAAGATACGTTTTCGGTTCCAATTACAAAACGACACCCGGCGAGCCTCTGGCAATGCGCGCACCTTAGTTTCCAAAAACAGGTAGGTGGCTTCAGTTTGCTGCCCCTGGTGAGGGGTGAGCGGAGTAGGGGCGGCCGGCAGGGCTGCAGCCCGGACCGGCACGGCGCCCCGGGCTGGTCCTCCACAGCCCCCGGCGCTCGGCCCCCTCACGACCCCCCCGGGAAGCCGCACTGGCCCCGGGGCTCCCCCCACGGCCTCCCGGGAGGGTTTCGCGCCTGCCTTGAGGAGCCGGCGGCTCCCCACGACCCTCCTAGAAGGCGCGGACCGGCGCTCGGGCCCCGCGGGCTCGGGGTCCCCAAGCCGCACTTACTCAGACTCGCGGACAGGCTGCGCAGTCGGCCGCGGGCACGAAACCGGGCGCCGCGCAGCAGCGTACCCCCGCGTCGCTTCCGTCGCTCCTCATCATCCTCCTCCAGCCCAGGGGCCGCTGCCGTCGCCACGGTCTAGCCCGGAGCTCCTGCGGTGCGCTGTAGCCCCACTTCCGGCCCCCGCTCGGGTGTCGCCGGCAAATGCCCCCGCCGGCTCCCACATAACCTGTCCTCCGTCTCCGCTCCCGGAGTGGGAACCCTGCCCGCTCTCCCGAGCATGCGCAGAAGCCGCTGCCCGGGGAGCCCCCGCGACGGTGGCCGGGACGGAAAAGATACCTCGGCGGCGTGGGCCCGGCTCCCTGTTCCACGACCTGGGGATCTTGGCCTTCAACCCTCCTCCGAGCACCAGGAGTCCCTCCAGTTACGTACCCCAGGCCTCCGCGGTGAAGAGGTGCCTGACCCGATGAGCTCGGGAGTCCACCATCGCTCTGCAAACCGTAGGTTTGCGGAGGAATTTGTTCTGCCTAATAGGGTTGTTAAGGGTGTCGCAATGAGGTCCAGGATTTAAAGCGCTTCTGTTTTTCTCCTTTTACCCCTACCAGAGTGGAGACTGTCAAGGGCGAATGCAGGTTTTGTGAGGCCTGAAACTTGTGCCGTTTGGAGGGCCCTTTTAAAGAAAAATAATGTAAAATTATCTTATTTTTGCAAATTTTACTGAGGTACACGACCATGGGAACACCTCGTTAGGGCCCCTCTCAAGGCCTTGGAAGTGTTCACCACAAAAATGGGCTTTTGAAACTTCGGCTTCATTAGCTTCACTGTCAACCCCCCTGTGCACTGAAGTGTATACACTTGTTTGTTTACAGATGTGTGCCTCCCCCTCCCTTGGGCTTTCCTTATTCTGTGTCCCCTATTTTGTATATACAGAGGATATTTCATAAATTTGTGGGTTTCTTTTTTTTTCCCCCTTTTGAGACGGAGCCTCGCTCTTGTCGCCCAGGCTGGAGTGCACTGGTGTGATCTCGGCTCACGGCAACCTCCGCCTCCCAGGTTCAAGCGATTCTCTCGCCTCAGCCCCTCAAGTAGCTGGGATTACAGGAGCCCGCCACCACGCGCGGCTAATTTTTGTTTTTGTTTTGTTATTGTTGTTTTGAGACGGAGTTTCGCTCTTGTTGCCCAGGCTGGAGTGCAATGGCAAGATCTCGGCTCACCGCAACCTCCGCCTCCCGAGTTCAAGCGATTCTCCTGCCTCAGCCTCTGAGTAGCTGGGATGATAGGCACGTGCACCACGCCTGGCTAATTTTGTATTTTTCTTTAGTAGAGGCGGGGGTTCACCATGTTGGCCAGGCTGATCTGGAACTCCCGACCTCAGGTGATCCGCCCTCCTCGGCCTCCCAAAGTGCTGGGATTACAGGCGTGAGCCACCGCGCCCGGCCTAATATTGTGTTTTTAGTAGAGACGGGGGTTCACCATGTTGGCCAGGCTAGTGTCGAACTCCTGACCTCAAGTGATCCGCTCACCTCAGCCTCTTAAAGTGCTGGGATTACAGGCATGAGCCACCGACCCGGCCTGTGGTGGTGTTTTGTTGAACATAGGTGTCTTGCTACCAGATCGAGAGCTCCAGGTCAAAGCTGGGTTCTTGATTCATAGCTTCCTAATGTCAATTACCGAGTAAGTGCCAAGCACTAAAGTATACCATCTACATAAGTAAATTAATAATCATGGCAACTCTAGAAGATACTTAGTGAAAAAAACCCTTGATTGTCTTTGAACCAAGCAACTAAAATAACATGATAAAATGGAGACTGGGCTTTGAATCAATTTGGAGTTTGCCTGGTTTCATAATTCCTCTCATGTAACTAATACAGAGTCCAGCTTCTGACATTGTAGGAACTCAGTAGAGGTTGAACAAGGTACAGATGTACACGAATAGGTACACTCTCATAAGATGGGCAAATGGAGGCTCCTCTACCTTAACACCATTCATTTTTCCTCCAAAATAAATTGATAACTAAATTGAAGAGTAGATACTCACAAAACAGTATCATGAGACTTTAGAACATCACAGATGAGTTTATATATTCAGGCTACTTAGGTCAATTAGACATACAAAGTAAATAACTGAACCCGAAGTTCTAGCTCCACTACAAACTAGCACTGAATTAAGTGTGTCAGTTTTGAAAAACGAGGTTTTTATACATTACACCACCTCTAAGGCACTTAACTGCTCTGATATGTTTTATCAGGGCCCATTGCAGCAAAATTTGTTTTATCGTAAAGCAGTATTTTATGCTAAAATAAAATAGTTCTAAAAGTTGTTCCCACCACTCTTTATGAATAACTTCTCACTTCTCCATGGCGAAAGAGGACGGACCACAGCAAAAAATTTGGTGGAAACTAACAGCTCCTGGAACATAAAAACTGGGATTGTTTTTAATCTCTCCACCCTGAATATCTAGCACCATTACTATATAATAATAGGTGCTCAATAAAGGTTTGTAAATAACTTTATTTTTAATCCTTAAACAGATTCTAGAAGAGTCCGTAGTTAATTTCTGGTCATGCAACGGTTTAATTCTGTATTGTAAATTATGTATTGTTATCAGTAGCAAACATCATGAAAAAAAAAAAAAAGCTCTATATAGTTTGCAAAAGCCTATTTTTTAAAAGTTTAAATGAAACAACCGACTTTTTGAGGTGGGATGCCCTGTTCTCTCTTGGGAGCTTTCACAAGCAGCGAAATAGTATAGTTACCACTGTTTTACGTACAGAGAACAAGAATTAGAGGCTATCACTAGCCAGGGCACAAAGTGATCTTAGGTCTCCCTCAAGACAAAATCCACTGGCGTGCGGATCAACTGCTTGCAAAGAGCATCTGCTACTGAGGTCAATAGGAGCCGTGTGTACTCAAGACCCTAACCAGGATGCTTCAGGTCCCGCCTCCCCTGCCCCGTGAGGCTGCCGGCCCTCCCACCTCCCATCGCGAGCCTGGCTGCGCCGGCGTCCTAGAGCCCAGTGACGGCACGGCCTCGGGTCTGCCCTGCGCCTGCGCGGCCAGCAGCTGCCGGAACCGGCATCTTCTGGCGCCAGCTTCCGGCTTAACAGCTGAGGCTCAGGCTTGACGTTAGGTGGGAAGTGTGTGGGGTGGCAGGTGGGGCTTGAGGGGGGAGTTGGCATGGGGGTGGGGGGATGAGGTGTGGCAGGTTGAGGGTGTGGAGGGAGTCAAGCGGGGGGTGTGGTCCAGCAGGCGGCGGAAAGGCTGTGGGGCAGCAGACCGGGGGCAAGTCTGTAGGGTGTCAGGTTGTGGGTCTGTGGTGCGTCAGGCGGGAGATCTGTGGGGCGGCAGGTGGGGGGTGTTCGGGGCGGGGTTTGGGGTGTGTGTGGCGGCAGGAGGAGGGGGAGGTCTGTGGGGAGTCAGGCAGGGGGTCTGTGGGGCGTCAGTTTGTGGTCTGTGGCGCGTCACGCGGGGGTTGTGTGGGGTGGCAGGTGTGGGGTGTGTGGGGAGTCAAGTGGGGTGTATAGGGCGTCAGGTTGGGGGTCTGGGGGACCAGGTGGGGGGTGTCAGGCGGGGCTTCTGGGGGGCGTCAGGCGGGGGTTGTGTGGGGAGTCAAGTGAAGGGGATGTGGGGCGTCAGATTGGGGGTCAGGTGGGGGGTGCCTGGGACGTCAGGCGGGGTGTCTGGGGGTCGTCAGGCAGGAGGTCTAGGGGCTTGAGGCGGGGGTCGGTCTATGGAGCGGCAAGCAGGGCGTTTGTGCAGCGGCAGGTGATGGGGGTTGCCGAGTTCACGGCGCTATAGACTGCTCCGCATTAGAAGCCTGGCCTCTTGATGCTGTGCTCTTATCTAGACCCAAGCCCCAGGTCGTGGGACGATTTCTCCCATTTTTGACTCCCTGAAACTGTGTTGCCTGCTTTACCTGCTTCCATGCTGATGCTTTCTCATGGCAATCCCGCAGGAAACCATCCAGATCTCATTTTACAGCTGGGATTCCCTGGTTCACAGAGGTAACGGAGCTTGCCGGAGACCAGGTATTCACTGGGAATCCATTGAAGTGTTGGGGGAGAGTAGGGGAAACTGGCAGAGGAATGATGTAGATTCCCTCGGGATTTTCCATTTTCCGAGGGGGTACAGGGGGCATTGGAGCGGGAGAGACTTTAGGCTTGGAGGGAATTACTTTATTTCTCTTCTTACACTTGGTTTTTCTTTAACTTTTGGGATCCCAGAGCCCTTCTAGCCTCTTTGTCCGCTCATTTCTTTCTGCTGAGATTATCCCAAATTGTCACTAAGTGCTGTGGAAGATAGACAACTGTAAACCCTTTGTTTCCTAGGGAAACACAGCTTGTCAAGGGTTGCGTGAAGGATACTTCAGTTGTATTAGTCACTTTCTCCTTTTTTTCCTCTGCCTTTTTAAAGTGCAATAACATAGCACTTAATCACCTTCCATAGTCTCTTACTTCTGAGTAAAACCTGCCGGTTTGTTTTCATGTGTCACTTCAGGACAATGTAGTCAGCAACTGAATGAATGATGAATCATTATTGTGTACTAATTGCTTGCATTCATTCTCCTGAAAGCTTTGCTTATTGTTAAAGAGTGAAGCTTCTTCCCACCTTTTTATCTCCTTACTATTTTACAATATTTATATTTTAAATGTTGCTTGGATCAGCAAGCATTATAGTATTAAAATTATCAAGACTTACTACTTTTTAAAGCACATTTTGTAGGTTATCTGATTGTATCTTCATTCTAATTTCTACATAGTTTTTAACCCCATTTTATACTTTAGGAAACAGAAGCTTAGAGAAATTAAGTAATTTCCCAGTATCACACAGCTGTTAAATGTTACTATCCACATTTGAACTCAGATTTATTAGAGTCCAAAACCTGAGCCCTAACCAGGAACCTCCTCATTTGTCTTATTGCAAATGGAATGAATCAGCTAAAATCCTCAGAATCCAAAAAATAAAATTAGCATGTAAAAATGAATGCAAGGCCTAATCTTTGACTGTGTATGCCATTGTAATGAGCAAAAATACTTATGCTAGTTTATAGCATTTTTGGAATCCTTGTTATCTGTGTAGCCATTTTAGGATACATGTGTATCCACACCATTACCTACATTTTGTCATTATAAAGTAATTTAAGTCCTTGCCTGGGATTTGTTGAGCGAAACTTCAACTTTGAGACCATATAGAATCTATAGATATATCTGTAGAAACTAAATACCAATATTTGAACATTAAAGAAATATTAACCTACTTCATTTTACATAGTTTATAAAGAAATTGTAAATCTAGCATTGTGTACCATGATGTACTCCCTTGAGGGAGCATATTTTGAGAGACAGGGCAGTGAACATACATAACCAGGTGTTACAGTCAGTTATGCAAACCAGATTCAGAGAGAGGAAACAACAGTATATTCAAAGATAAAAGTTTCAGAAAAGTGGTCTCTCACAGGTTTATCCCTTGATCTAACCCACTCAGTAGAAGTTGGGTTTCTTTTGTCAGAAATTAGACTGAGAAGTGCAGCTTTTTTCTCTATAGGCCACCAAATGGCTGTTGTGAACCATTGCCAGGGCAGTCAGAGGTACTGAATATTTTTAACCAAACTGAATCTCACCCACTGTGCATCTGCGTGTGTGTGTGAGTGTGTGGTATGTAACCAGACCATAGCTTTCCCTAGTGTGCTTATCCAGGAGTCAACTCTAGGTGTTCAGTAATTCATTCAGCAAACCTCCTACATGTCTGCCACTAGTAGCACAAATTACAGCACAATTTCCAGCCTCTAGAGACTGACAGTATAGTAAATGTAGTATTGTAATTAGCCATTTGATTTATTTTACTGGATACTAGATAATGTAGCCTTGTGCATGTGTGTGTGGCTTATTTGTTTGCTGTGATGGAGAATTGGAAGATGGGGAGTCACATGTTCTCTGCGCTGTAATAGATCTCCCCACTCCCAGTAAAACTCTGACTCCACTGCCTGAGATACATGGTGTGCCAGGAGGTGTCTGAAACCACAGGATAAAACATAGTTTCTATTTATGGAGCATACATTTTACTTGAAATCTTTTTTTGGAAAAGTTATTTTAACATTACATAGTTTAAACCATATTAAAATTAATATATTTATCTTCCAGTAGAACTTGTATGAATATTTAAAACTAAAGAAATTTACACTTGTGAAATTTTAGGAAATATTCTTGCCCTAGTTCAGCAAGGTGCCCATTATTTCTTCTCCGACTTTAGCAGACACTTTAGGGAAAAGCTCTCCCCTCAGGACATTTTACGTTTGTTTTATTTTGTTAAAGCACTTGAGCACTTGGCATTTTATTATACTCAGTTTCCATTGCACTCCCTCCAACCTTTTTTTTCTTTCTTTTTTTTTTTTTTTACAGAATATATGTTCTTTTAAAACAGAAACCTGCGGTATTTTCCCCTGGCACGGTGTACGTAGCACATCTCACATGTAGTCATTAAATACTTAGGGAATAACTGGCCTGGAAATATGAAAAAAATAAGCATACTAATAAATTTATACTTATAAGACAGTAACTATGGTAAAATAGATAAAGTGAGGATTTTGTGGGTAGGGCATTTTGAGTTGGGATTGAATGCTGGTGTGATTTGGCATAGCTAGCAGTGAAGAAGTGAAAGGAAACATAGACATAGGCTTTGCTTGGCTGGAAGAAGAGGGTACCTGTGTTTCCCTTTGTTTTGTTTTTTGGTCAAGGGCCCTGCCTATGATTAGGATTTCTAGGAAGTCAAATTTCAATTCAGCAAACGAGTGATTTGTTATAAACATCTGTTTGAAGAAGTTCATTTCTGGTGCCATGTGGTAGTCTGACAGGTAAAGAAGAGAAATACGTGAGGGGCCTTCCCTCAGAAGCTCAGAAGTGAAGTGAATTAAGCCTGATGAGGTTTTTTGTCACCATTATTAGCAATATTTGTTTGTATTATGTGCTAAATAATTAATATATAGAATAATTGGAATTTAAGGAGAAAATTGAAGTGATTTCTGTATTATAAATACAGGAAATAGCTATACAGCTGATGATACTTTTCATAGTAATTTCAAATTAGGGTTGAAACAAAATAGTTGTTATTAAATGTAGAGGTTGAAAAGATACATCATTTAGAGCATTGATCTATTTAGCAAACAATAAACATTTATTGTGATCTCGGTGATCATTGTAAGGTCTTTACATTAAATATTTAGTTGAATCTTATCTTTTACTTAAAGTTATTCTCTTTTTGCTTTACTAGTTAAACGAGAAGATTCATCACCGATTTGATGGCTGCCTCACCAACTTCACAAACTGTTGCATCTCACGTTCCTTTTGCAGATTTGTGTTCAACTTTAGAACGAATACAGAAAAGTAGAGGACGTGCAGAAAAAATCAGACACTTCAGGGAATTTTTAGATTCTTGGAGAAAATTTCATGATGCTCTTCATAAGAACCAAAAAGATGTCACAGACTCTTTTTATCCAGCAATGAGACTAATTCTTCCTCAGCTAGAAAGAGAGAGAATGGCCTATGGAATTAAAGAAACTATGCTTGCTAAGCTTTATATTGAGTTGCTTAATTTACCTAGAGATGGAAAAGATGCCCTCAAACTTTTAAACTACAGAACACCCACTGGAACTCATGGAGATGCTGGAGACTTTGCATTGATTGCATATTTTGTGTTGAAGCCAAGATGTTTACAGAAAGGAAGTTTAACTATACAGCAAGTAAACGACCTTTTAGACTCAGTTGCCAGCAATAATTCTGCTAAAAGAAAAGACCTGATAAAAAAGAGCCTACTTCAACTTATAACTCAGAGTTCAGCACTTGAGCAAAAGTGGCTTATACGGATGATCATAAAGGATTTAAAGCTTGGTGTTAGTCAGCAAACTATCTTTTCTGTTTTTCATAATGATGCTGTTGAGTTGCATAATGTCACTACAGATCTGGAAAAAGTCTGTAGGCAACTGCATGATCCTTCTGTAGGACTCAGTGATATTTCTATCACTTTATTTTCTGCCTTTAAACCAATGCTAGCTGCTATTGCAGATATTGAGCACATTGAGAAGGATATGAAACATCAGAGTTTCTACATAGAAACCAAGCTAGATGGTGAACGTATGCAAATGCACAAAGATGGAGATGTATATAAATACTTCTCCCGAAATGGATATAACTATACTGATCAGTTTGGTGCTTCTCCTACTGAAGGTTCTCTTACCCCATTCATTCATAATGCATTCAAAACAGATATACAAATCTGTATTCTTGATGGTGAGATGATGGCCTATAATCCTAATACACAAACTTTCATGCAAAAGGGAATTAAGTTTGATATTAAAAGAATGGTAGAAGATTCTGATCTGCAAACTTGTTATTGTGTTTTTGATGTATTGATGGTTAATAATAAAAAACTAGGGCATGAGACTCTGAGAAAGAGGTATGAAATTCTTAGTAGTATTTTTACACCAATTCCAGGTAGAATAGAAGTAGTGCAGAAAACACAAGCTCATACTAAGAATGAAGTAATTGATGCACTGAATGAAGCAATAGATAAAAGAGAAGAGGGAATCATGATAAAACAACCTCTATCCATCTACAAGCCAGACAAAAGAGGTGAAGGGTGGTTAAAGATTAAACCAGAGTATGTCACTGGACTAATGGATGAATTGGACATTTTAATTGTTGGAGGATATTGGGGTAAAGGATCACGGGGTGGAATGATGTCTCATTTTTTGTGTGCAGTAGCAGAGAAGCCCCCTCCTGGTGAGAAGCCATCTGTGTTTCATACTCTCTCTCGTGTTGGCTCTGGCTGCACCATGAAAGAACTGTATGATCTGGGTTTGAAATTGGCCAAGTATTGGAAGCCTTTTCATAAAAAAGCTCCACCAAGTAGCATTTTATGTGGAACAGAGAAGCCAGAAGTGTACATTGAACCTTGTAATTCTGTCATTGTTCAGATTAAGGCAGCAGAGATCGTACCCAGTGATATGTATAAAACTGGCTGCACCTTGCGTTTTCCACGAATTGAGAAGATAAGAGAAGACAAAGAGTGGCATGAGTGCATGACCCTGGACGACCTAGAACAACTTAGGGGGAAAGCATCTGGTAAGCTCGCATCTAAACACCTTTATGTAGGTGGTGATGATGGACCACAAGAAAAAAAGCGAAAAGCTGCTCCAAAGATGAAGAAAGTTATTGGAATTATTGAGCACTTAAAAGCACCTAACCTTACTAACGTTAACAAAATTTCTAATATATTTGAAGATGTGGAGTTTTGTGTTATGAGTGGAACAGATAGCCAGCCAAAGCCTGACCTGGAGAACAGAATTGCAGAACTTGGTGGTTATATAGTGCAAAATCCAGGCCCAGACACATACTGTGTAATTGCAGGGTCTAAGAACATCAGAGTGAAAAACATAATTTTGTCAAATAAACATGATGTTGTCAAGCCTGCATGGCTTTTAGAATGTTTTAAGACCAAAAGCTTTGTGCCATGGCAGCCTCGCTTTATGATTCATATGTGCCCATCAACCAAAGAACATTTTGCCCGTGAATATGATTGCTATGGTGATAGTTATTTCGTTGATACAGACTTGAACCAACTGAAGGAAGTATTCTCAGGAATTAAAAATTCTTACGAGCAGACTTCTGAAGAAATGGCTTCTTTGATTGCTGATTTAGAATATCGATATTCCTGGGATTGCTCTCCTCTCAGTATGTTTCGACGCCACACCGTTTATTTGGACTTGTATGTTGTTATTAATGACCTGAGTACCAAAACTGAGGGGACAAGGTTAGCTATTAAAGCCTTGGAGCTTCGGTTTCATGGAGCAAAGGTAGTTTCTTGTTTAGCTGAGGGAGTATCTCATGTAATCATTGGGGAAGATCATAGTCGTGTTGCAGATTTTAAAGCTTTTAGAAGAACTTTTAAGAGAAAGTTTAAAATCCTAAAAGAAAGTTGGGTAACTGATTCAATAGATAGGTGTGAATTACAAGAAGAAAACCAGTATTTGATTTAAAGCTAGGTTTCCTAGTGAGGAAAGCCTCTGATCTGGCAGACTCATTGCAGAAGGTGGTAATGATAAAATACTAAACTACATTGCATTTTTGTATCTTAAAAATCTATGCCTAAAAAGTATCATTAGATATAGGAAAACAATAATTTTAACTTTTAAGATTGAAAAGCCCAAAGCCAAGAAAGAAAAATTATCTTAAGAGTGTAGTAGTTGATCATTTTTTATGATTAAGGTGAAATAATTAAACAGTCTAAAGAAGAGGTGTTTTATAATATCCATATAGAAATAAGAATTTTTACTTCAAGATACTAATAAGATACATTTAGAAACTTTTAAAGTCATGAAAAGCATTAACCTTCTAAACAGTATTTTCTAAAAAATCAAAACTTTAATAATAGTTTTTATCTAATAAAAGCATTGCAAGAAAATAGGGTAGAATTGTTATAATTGGACTTGTAAAAATATGTCTTTTTAGGGTTTAAAATGTCCCTTTTAAATGTGAAATGTAAACAAAATTGTTTTTTAAGGTTAAGGCCAAGTGTAATAATAAAACCCTGTGAATGATGGTTTTAGGTAAATTAGAGGAAGTTGTATGAGACTTAATGATCTAAAAACTTAAAATTGAATTGGTTTGATTAAAAATAAAGCTTGCAATTTTAAAAGTAGCTTACATTTAATTTCTTGCGTTAAAAAGAACATGCTTTAAAGGAAGTATTTTTATGTGAATTTGCATTCCAGTATAAATAGTATTCACAAAAAAGAGATTTTTGTAGATTTTATCTATTGAATAGGTGTCAATATGGTATGCACATTGTAACTTTCATTAGAAATAAATTGCTTTGACTTTTAAAAATGACTTTTATAGTTAGATTATTTAAAGTCAATATATATAGTATAATGTATGGATTTATATACTGAATTTTAGAATACAATCTATCTCATGACCATATTGAAATGTATGAAATTTGATCCGTGAGATACTATGTGTGCATTATTTGAAAGTAATTGGAAATTTTATCCAAACCGTGGAACAAATGTGTGTGATTTTGTTATACTTCTTAATTTAAATAAAATGTTCAATGTACTATTAAAATAATTTCTTATGTTCTATTCTTTTTAAAACAATTCATAATAGTTGTATCACACAGAGTTTCTGGTGTCAGGAAAATTTTTTTTTTTTTTTTTTGAGGCAGAGTCTTGCTCTGTTGCCCAGGCTGGAGTGCAGTGGTCCAATCCCGGCTCACTGCAACTTCCGCCTCCCAGGTTCACACCATTCTCCTGCCTCAGCCTCCCAAGTAGCTGGGACTACAGGCGCCTGCCACCATGCCCGGCTAATTTTTTGTATTTAGTAGAGACGGGATTTCACTCTATTAGCCAGGATGGTCTCGATCTCCAGACCTCGTGATCCGCCCGCCTCAGCCTCCCAAGGTGCTGGGATTACAGTTGTGAGCCACCGCGCCTGACCCGGTGTCAGTAAAATTTTTGACTGGTGCCAATCTATTTCCTCTTTAAAAGCCTTTGTATTTCACATTACCAATGAGCTGTATTAAAAATTTTAAACTTAACGTACAAAATAAATATTTAGTGTAACACATGTATAAAGCAAAGTGTATGCTTCATTTAATCAGCTTTCCTCAATGAATTTTGAAAATATTTACAATTCACTAAAATATAGCTCCATCATTTTAAATTGTTGTGCAATAGTTCATTGCCCTGTAATGTAGCCCATTATTGTTCAAATTTTACACTTTTTCACCGTGTCACCTACACCTTTTTTTTCCTTTACTTTTTTTTTTTTTTTTTTCCCCGACAGAGTCTCACTCTGTTGCCCAGGCTGGAGTGCAGTGGTGTGATCTTGGCTCACTGCAGCCTCCACCTCCTAAGTTCAAGCTATTCTCCCACCTCAGCCTCCCAAATAGCTGGGATTACAGGCGCCACTAGAATAAAGTACATGAATAAAGGCACTAGGTCAACTATTTGCAGGATAAATATTCTGAAGCCAACTGAAAAACACACTTGGCTCTTAATTCTCCAAGGCTATGGTTTCTTGCCAGAAAACAAGACAGCAGATTTACCAAGAACTCCACCCTATTCTATATCTGTGATGACTTAGAAGTAACCTCAAGGAGTTCATTTCAGGCTGATGGCAACTTCTTTGAAAGTCAGCCTTATACTCATGTGTTTGATCTGGGATCTATGTGAACAGGGTGGCTTTGGCCCCTTGGAATTCCCACTTTTGGGACAATATATTGTGTTTAAAATGTTTAGCATGGAATTCTTTGAGCCCTAGAATCTATCCTATAAACAACACTACAATTCACTTTAATTCAATAAAATAAGTTCTTACTCTCATTAGTAGGCTTTGGGTAAAAAGAGGCATAAAGTAATCCCTGCCCTCAAAGAATTCACAGTGTATTGACAGATAAAGATAATTTGAATACAAAAGGTAAGTGTATTCCTAGTTAAAGGAATGATGGATTGTCCTGGAAAGTCATATGGTGTAGGGGAAAGAGCACAAGCTTTAGAATCAAGTCATTCGGGGCTCAATTACAGTTCAGCCACCAATTATCTGTTATTTTGAGCAATCACAACTTCTTTGAAACTTAGTTTCTCAAGTTTCAAATGCAAATGACACCTGTCTTACCAGAATGTTTGAGGACAGAAACATAGCTCCCAGCACATACTAAGGACTCTAGATTTTACCTGCTATTCTTACCCACACCCAGGTTAGTAAGTGAGTAACTGGGGGAAAATGAGTTTTCATCGGGCATAGTGGTATGGAAGGTTTTTCCTGGCGGAGGAGAGATTATAAATAGAGCCATAGGGGATACAAAAGTGTGTGGAGATATTTGTAAAGCATTGAGATTTCGGGGTGAGGGAGAGAGACAGGTTAAAGTAGGCTAGGGTAGATTTTGAAAGGTCTGAAATGCCACACTACAGAATATGGACTGTATCCTGTGCTCAAGATAAATGCATAAAGAATTGTAAGCAAGATATTTTAGCCTCTCGTGTAGGGCTTTTTTTTTTTTTAATTTCATTTTTTTTGTTGTTTATTAGACCATTTTCTTAAAGTATGATAAACATACAAGAGGCAGTACATATTTGAAGTATACAACTGGATGAGTTTGGAGTTAAGTATACACCTTGTGAGACCACCACATTCAGGCCATAAAGTTATCCGTTAGCTTCAAAAGTTATCTTCTTCCCCAGTATTTATTGACCGAGTCCCCACCGTGCCTTCTGTTACTTAATGATACACAAATATGAGTGCCTCTTGAATTCTAGGCTTTGTCCTAGTCCCGGACAAACAACAGTAATCAAAGTGGGCAGAAATTCCTGCCTTCGTTGAGTTTACATTTTAGTGGAAAAGAGAGGAAAGAGAAAAATTCATGTTTCCTTCTCTCTCTGACTCTCCCTCTTTGGAGGCTATTGCCCTCAGCATTTCAAAACCACGTATTTTTTGGCTGATGCTTCTTTTCACACATGAGCATTTCTAAGAATTGTCTAAACTTCTAGTTTCACTTTCTGGCTTTTCACTCTTAAAATTACATATATAATGTTCTAACAAAGTCTTTGACCTCTTCACTGATACACCCCATAAATGTTAAGAGCTTGTTGGGTGTTCCATTAAAGGAACACAGGCACTTACATAGCGTTCACCAGGAAGAAACGATAATCATGTTCTGAAGTTATGTATTTGGAGTGAACATTGAAGGAAGAAGATAATCCACCCAACTAGTCAGCTAGATGAACCAAATAAGCATTAGTGATTCTGACTGATAGACATCATGGAGAGGTTGTCTTAGATGGAACACATGCTTCCTTTGATATTTGAAAAATTTTGGAGCATAGAAAAAACATGGAAGCCTTCCAAAATCATTTATTAGGGCTTAGTAATCTTTATATCTCCCTCTATCAAAAATAGCATAGAATGTGGAGCGACCAGAACTTTCATATGTTGCTAGTGGGAACATGCAATGGTGCCACTTTGGAAAACTGGCAATTTTTATAGTGATATACCTACTTTGAGACTCTTAAACATGTGATTTGCTCATCTTACTCTGAGTTAATTGTACTTCAAAAAATTATTTAAATATTTGAAACAACTATTGATTGTATAGTTACATATATAAAACATCCCAATAATGCATTTTTAATTAATATTGCAGTTAGAAGAACAAGAAAATATTTCCAGTATTTTAAGAAATGTGAGGATAATACAATATTAAATATATATTATGGCATGTGGCTGTATTAATAGATTAAATGCGGCAATAAAAAATTGGTATATGAAATTCAAAAGCTTTTAAGCAATAAAAACAAAAATAATTTAAATAAAAAAGGGAGTATTTAAGGACAAAAATATCATTCAGCACTATGAATTCCTGAAATTCATACTCTATATAATTTAAGGCAGTAAGGTACATTCTTTTCTTTATGACTCTAACAGGGGTTTCTACAATTATTGGAGCAAGACTTTTGGGGTTTCTGAAACTAAATTACCAAAAGAAGTGTACTGATTTTTTTTCCATTTCATTCTGTTAATTATTTCCTTTCTGCTGGAAAGTTGGCATTGTTAATAGCTGTAGAGGATGCTGGGAGTTATGTAATTTAGTCGTAAGTAACAACAAGCTATTTATAGTGTGTCTGGCTTTGGGGTAGAGCATCATTTTTCAACAGATAGTTTGGGAATCTCAAGGTGTACAAAGATGTTTCCATATAAAGTTAGTAATGATTTTAATATATTTGGCTTTTTATATAAATTGATAAATAACTAAAGTTTCCTTTAAAATTGAGTAAGTTGAAAGCCTCTGAGTAGGAATTCAGTAAGCACTTGTAATAGTTGAGGATGACAAGTGGCGAATGACTCATTTACTGAATCATTTCATCATTCAGCAGAACATCCCATGCTGACAAAGAGGTTATGGCCATTATTCAGTTTTGAATTGTTTTTATTCCTAATCATATACAACTTAATTTGTCTCATAATGTATCTTTAATAAAAGAAGGAAAAATAAGGTACATTAAGATAACACAAGTTAATGAAGAGCAGGAACATAAGAATATTACAAAAACATATCGAGATAATTGTAACCAGATTAATAAATTTTATTCACCTGATCAAAATTCCTATATATCATATCAAATTTTTCCTAGCAGTTCCAAAAGCAATGTTACACAAAGGAGAAACTAGGTTGGTAATCATATCCAGTTTACCTTTTACTTGTTAATAATAGAACACTATTCATAACCTCAATGTATTTATTTGTACAGTTGTGTTTGCAAAGAACTCCAAACATTCTCTTTTTCTAGCCACTTAGAGAAAATCCATGACCATTTTCAAAAATCTAATCCACTTGACTTTTTGGAAGTCCAATTTGCAAAAATTAAAAATCAGAAAATTAAAGTATTTTAATATATTCTTGGCGCTGAAACATATAGTTAATTTTTAGCATATATTTAAATATGCAAGGGGATATAGTATGCTATTTTATAATTTTTCCAACAAATCATGGCTACTTTAATAATTTATTTAAAGAGAATTCAACTGAATTTACTTATTAAAGAAACAAAAATTGGACTTACGAATATTGTTCCAGTTACTATTATTACACAGCAAGTGGATTGAAAATTTAGTGGTATAAAAAGACATTTTAATTATGGTCAGGTATTAAGTTTGTTCACAGTAGGTATGTCTTACATGGTTCTATTATGTCTGGGGACTTAGCTGGGTGTAACTTTCTTCTCATCTCTTGCTGGCTTTGAAGACGTGACAGAACATGGATCTCACGGCCTCTAAGAATTGTTCAAGCAACAGTCATGAGAGTAGGGAAGTGATAGTCCCCTAGTTTATCCTTCAGAAGAGAAAGCAACAGTAGAAAACTAATGTAGATTTTTAGTCCAAGAAGTGGGGTGCTGCTTAACAAATACCTAAAAAGTGACTTGGGAAAAGAGTAAACGGTAGAGTCAGAAGAAAAATTGAGGTGAATAACACAAGAAGTGTAAGTTACTGAGCAGATTGTTATTAGAAGCCTGGATTTCAAGGTCACTGGCAGTAAAGTCTCAAAAGGAAGCAAGGAACATATTATTGGAAAGTGGGGGAAGAGGGATCATTGTTATATAGTGCTAAAATCCTTAGGCAAATTGTCTCCTGTAATTATGTAAAAATCAGAACTTGTAGGTGACAAACTCAGTTATAGAGCCAAAGAGATTTTCAAGCAAGGTGCTGGTTTCTTGTTGCTTATAAAATACGGTAAGATTTAAACAAATCTGTTTTTGTCTTTTAAACAAAAAAGAACTAGAAGTTGATGATTTTGAAAATTCTCAGCATCTCCAGAAAGCAAAAACTGCTGAAATTAAGAAATTGCTCCAAAAATATGGTATGCAGAAAATTCCAAAGGTATGATTATGCAAACTTTGCTCAAAGCTCAGATATACCTAAAGATCAGATAATTCAATTTCACAGAGTCCTTTCAAGAGATCCTTTTAGATCTTCACGAGCAAGCTATGGTGCCCATAGGAAGGTTAAGCATGTTGTCTTTTAGCCATCTGATATGGTTTGGCTGTGTCCCCACCCAAATTTCAACTTGTAGTTCTCATAATCCCAGTATGTTGTGGGAGGGATCCGGTGGGAGGTAATTTAATCATGGAGGCGGGTACACTCGTGCTGTTTTCATGATAGTGAGTGAGTTCTCACAAGATCTGATGGTTTTATAAGGGACTTTTCCCCTTTTGCTTGGCACTTCTCCTTCCTGCTGCCATGTGAAGAAGGACGTGTTTGCTTCCCTTTCCTCCGTGATTGTGAGTTTCCTGATGCCTCCCCAGCCCTGCGGAACTGTGAGTCAATTAACCCTCTTAAAAATAAATACCCAGTTTTGGGTATGTCTTTATTAGCAGCATGATAACAGATTAATACACCATCTCTGCAGGAAGATGAAGTGGAGGAAGACTTACATTGCACTGATCTGTTGTGTAGCTTTTGTTTAGTGGAATAAACTCAATTAAAATCTTCAGGGGTCAATACTGTTGAGAAAATTATTTTAGCATAAACTCTACCAGCTTGGAATACAAGAAACAGAGACATTATAAAATAAAAGAAGTCTGAGGGACCATAAAAATTCTACCGGTGGGAAGCAGTCTCAGAAAACTACTCAGCTGCAAACATATGCTTTCCTTCACGAAAAGAAAAGAACCAAAAATGGCATATGATCTGTGACTTTAGAGATAATAGATTTTAGAAGTTTGAGGACTGCCATGGCATGCACTCAAAGAAGGCATTTCAATAGAGGAAACAGGATAAATAAATAGAGGAAAGGGTAAAACATAGCAAGTCAAGAAAGGACAAATGCATTTTTTTATCTAACGCACCTCCTTTTATTACTATGTATCGCATCATGTCTGGATCTATTATTTTTCCTTCTCACATCATGTACAAAATTTAATTATACACTACAGCATTCTAAACATCATCCTAATACACACACATGTGTATTTAGTCCTAAAAACAACTCTATAAAATAGATACCATTATTTTACTACTTTATAGAAGAGGAAACTAAACCATAGGAAATTGTATAACTTGCCCAAGTAGAGTAACCAGATTTCAAATCCAGGTTCGTTATTTCTAGGGTCTGTACTCTTTATCACAGAGCTACACATGTGTTTTCTTTTTCAAGCAGAGAAGTTTTCAGCAGTGGACATCATTTCACACATGTCAGTATTAATCTCTGAGAAACAACAGTGATACTATGGATAACAAAAGAAGAAAAGTTTCAAAAAGAAATGGGGTGAGAAAAAACTGTGTAGACATACTCCAAATATATTTATGAAACATTCAGTAAACAAAAAGAGGCACTGAAGCATAAAAGATTCATTCACATAGAATTATTCATAGCCTCAAAGATCTAAACCCCTTCTTTCTTCTAGACAATGGTTCACAACTGGAGCTGACAATCAAAAAGTATCCAGATGTTGCCACCTGGAGGGGTGTCAAGACTGAATGGTGCTACTAGCGTCTAGTAAGCAGAGACCAGGAATGCTATTAAATATCTTACAATGAACAGAACAACCCCCACGAATAGTAATTATCCAGACTAAAATGCCAATATTACTAAAGTGGAGAAAACTTATTCTAGAATCTTCTGCAATGCATGAGAAAAGACATTATATTACTTGTTAGTAATACTTTTAGACCATGCATATTTACAGCTGTATTGCAAATCAGTGTTCCATTCATAAAACAAATGCTAATTCCTACTTATTTCCTTCAAAGGAGTTAGGATGTAGGTTAATTAGTGTTTGCAAACTTCTTTGAAGATGTAAAGTCCTATGTAAATACTGCTTATTATTAATTACCATTCTGGAAGAACTGCACTGTGACCCTACTTGTTCACTAGTAGAGCCAAGTCTCAAAGACCTGAGCAATGCTGAATTATTTTTGATAAGTTAGAATATTTATAATGAGAAAGGTAGACATCAGGGACCTAAGCCAATTTTAGATAGCTGGGATATGACTGTATATAAATTGGCTCATTAAGGTCAAGAAAACTATAGGTTTTGATTTGGGATGTTTGCCATACTGGAGTAGATTTCTTTCAATTTTGCAATAGTATATGTCAGAGAGGGTGGTAACAAGAATCTAAAATACAAAATTAAATAATTATAAACAAGCAAAAATAATTTATAGAAATACATTTATATTATTTATATTACAAACTGATTTTCTCTGGCCAATGAGTCACTATGTTATTTGGAGTGTATCTGTCTGTTAAGACAATAAAATGATTTAAAAAAACCTTAAAAGAAGATACTAGGTATGATAACATTTTTTTCTAGATATGAAGTATAAATCATATCATGTAAATATAATATTATACTTTGTATAAATATCTTTACATTTTAAGATGGCTCTTGGTCTTCATGATCATGACATTTTCCTGTTAGGGCAGAGTTTAATCCTATAGATTCATATGGCAATTACATTGTGATCTGCTAAAATGCCTGCAGCCCTATTTTTAACTCAGTATCAATCTGGACAAAGGACTTGTTGGTGACAATGTAAACCAAAACTAACATTTCAGTCCCCAGTTGACTGAATGGACCTCTCCTCTCAGTTAAGGGCATTCCAAAGTTAATTTGAAAAACTAGTTCAAGCCATGATGAGAAGTGGGGTTCAGACATGCCTCATTATACTCTCCTCCCTTTGGAATTCAGGCAGAATTGACCAGCATTAACATTAAAACAGAGATCTTAAGACTGACAAAACATATTATACATAGCAATAAGATACCAAATTGCATCCTGACACTAGTATAGCATTACATGACAGATAGCAAACCATGAAAGAAATTTTACCCAAAATATATTTCTTTGATGTATTTTGAAATGGCCCTGCAAAACTCTCTTGTGGAGGAAATTTACATTCTATAGTGAATCCCCTTCCCTTTCCAGTCCTTTACTTTCTCATTCTGAAGAGATTAGCTGAGAGTCTAGCACCTTTTAAAGGTCTGAATAGGAAACATTTGCCATCCATTGCCTCTAAGGGCAGACATCTATGGGACTTCATCTATGTAATAAGAACACTGGTCTCTACAACTGTTTGTCTTAACCCAGATACCCCTTTCTATTGATTGCGTCACATGATCCTTTGGGTGTCACTTTGCCAGCTGGAAACCTCTGTGGCTGGTGGCACCTCTGTTTGGGTGTTGCTTGTGCCCACTGGGCTCATTCTACCCACTCAGCTTGGCAGGCTGGGCTCAGCATGCACGACAGGCCTGGATCACACACCTGCCAAGGGCAAGCCAGGTGTTGAGTGGCAAGGGGTGTGTGGGTAAGTGAGCACAGGGTCTGGCCACTGTGCACAGCCAGTCATTTCAGCTGCAGAGGGGCAGGCAGCTCTAGACACTGGCACAAGCAACCTGGCTCCACGTAAGGCTGCAGCTGAACCAGTCATACTGCAAGTGCCTTCTGCTGCAGGCACTGGTGAATAAAGTGGCGCCTGAAAGCTTGGAGATGTCAGGAACCACATAGCCCCAAAGAGGATGTTATAGCATGTTACAGCCCAGGCTCAGGGAGTCCTGTGGTTTGGGCCCCCAGAAAGGCTGCAGCTCTTCTCTCCTTCTTGCTGACCACAGTGCGGCAATTGGTAGGGGCGTGTTTCAGTGGGGGTTCAACCTGTTTCTGTTGCAGCTCTTTCATTCCCACTGCCCCACCCAAGCCCATAGCTCCTGGGCTGGCCAGACCTGCCGCTGCTTCCCATCGTGTGGGGTGGCTGCCTGGAGCCAATGGAGTGTGGGAGGCCTATAGTGCTACAACAATTCTGGCTTGGGGAACCGTGAGGTCTGGGACCCCAGAAAGGTCCTCACTCTTTACTCCTGCAGTCCAGGAGCATGTTAATATCAGCAGCTTGGTGAGCTGACCAGCCAGGAATGAGTTACAGCACCTTTCACTCCCACCATTTGGCAGGTTTCAAGTTCTTGTCCTGCATCCAGGAAGAATGAGGTAACATGGACGATTGGAGGGTGAGCAAGGCAGAGAGGAGATTTATTGAGCAACAAAACAGCTCTCAGGAGACCTAAAATTGGTAGCTCCTTTCCACAAGCAGGTCATCCCAATGAGTTTCTAAGTTTGGCTGAGTCTGGGGTTTTTATATGCTCAAAATGGAGAAAGTGTGTGCTGACTGATCTATGGGCAACCACAGGTGGGTCTGGAAAAAGCACCATCTGATTGGCCAAAAGCCATCAGTGAAATTCTCACTCTGGGTCAGACTCAACCTGGAACTGGCAGCTTTTGATCTTCTAA
This sequence comes from Macaca nemestrina, assembly GCF_043159975.1. Classification (NCBI taxonomy): domain Eukaryota; kingdom Metazoa; phylum Chordata; class Mammalia; order Primates; family Cercopithecidae; genus Macaca; species Macaca nemestrina. Next base: position 5,696,559 of record NC_092140.1, read on the forward strand.
ATTCTATGGCCAGTCACTGAAAAGTTCTACATCTATCAGCTTAGCTTATTTACACTGTTTCAGTGTTGTGATGTAATCCCACTTTCATTTACAGATTAACTCAGAATAGGTTCATTATATACCTTCTATGTGCAAAGGCATGATGCTTGGCACAGTGTGGGTTCAGATACTAGAAAATGTTTATCCATGAAGAGTTTTTAATTTAGAAGGAGAAATATGATTGCAATATTTGATCATATATGAAACTAAGCAGAGTGATATTAAATGTGATGCGTCCATATTTGGAAGATTCTTTTTTCTGAGATGATCCGGGAAAGAAAGTGGCACTTGAGTTGGTACTTTAAGGATAGAGAGGAATTGATAAGGATGGATCAGAGAGGCCTCCTGCTGCATTGTTGGATTTTAATATTTTGTCTAAGGTGGTTTGAACCTTTCAAAGAATGATTTATTTTGTTTTTGCATGTTTTAACTGCCTCTCGACAATTATTTTTGGCAATTGGAAATATTTGTTTTGGTTTCAATGAGTGAACTTTACAAATAAATGTAATAACACCTTTAATGTTTTATTTTTCTCTTATATTTTTAAAATGTACTAGCTATTTAGTTCTCTATTAGGGCTATATTGTAATTAAATATAGCCCTGACTTTTTTTTTTTTTTTTTTGGTCTCCTCTGGCTTGTATTTTGATTCAATATTCTTTACTTTCAGTTAGCCCCTAAAATGAAGGACCTTCTACTTTCTATACATTCTTTCCCTTCTCTTTCCATTTTTATAATTGTATGTATCTAGTATTATATGTATTGTCATTCTTACGTCCATGTTTTAAAATGTTTCAATGAATATTTTTGTGTCAAAACTTCTATAATTATTTCTTGGCGGACTGACACTTGTTTTCTACAGATTCATCAGGTAATACTTATGGAAACAATTTCCCAAATTATTTCATTTTTATAATAGCTTTACTATGACTTTTATATCTAAAGTTTAGTTAAGAGGAAATGGAATCCAAGGCTCACATTTTCTTCATTTAAATATCTTAACTCACTATTTCATTGCATCTGGCATAATGCATTGCTATCAAAAGTCTTTGTATCTTTTTCTTTTAAGGAAGGGATTTTCCCTAGATGCCAGAATAATTTATTTTTCAAATGTTTCAGTTATTTTCTTAGAATGGTTTTTGGTGTTGAGCATTCAGAATTAGTTCTTCCAGGTACACTGTATGCCTCTTTAAAATATAAGTTCAAGTCGTTTATTATCCAAAATACTTTCTTGGATTATATTCTTAAGTACTTTTTCCAATATTGCTTTAGTTTTCTTCTTTGAGACTCCCATTATATGTATGTTGACTACTCTTTATTTTCCATTTCTCTCACTTTCTCTAGAATACCTTTTATCTCTTACTTCATTGCTTTATGGTTCATTTTCTTCAAATTTTGATTTCCTATTTTCATTTCTCCTACAATAATTTCTATGCTCTTATGTTACTTTCAGTTTAGGTTTAATTTCTGAAATAACATTTTCTTTTATTTCAAAATATTTTCTGGGCATACTCAACTCTCTCTTAATGTTCTCCTATTGTTCAGATATCTCATTACTGATGTTTTCTAATTTTGATGTATATTGCTTTTTCTGCATATCTTTAATTATTTTCTTAATTTACTATGGCATTCTTTGAGATAATGGATTATAGGTTTTTCTTTCTTTCTTGGTTATATTCTTTAGCTGTGTCTTCATTTTTTATGTCACTGATACGGTTTGACTATGCCCCCACCCAAATCTCATCTTGAATTGTAGCTCCCATAATTCCCATGTGTTGTGGGAGGTGCCTGGTAGGAGATAACTGAATCATGAGGGTGGTCCCCCCATACTGTGTTTGTGGTAGTGAATAAGTCTCACGAGATCTGATGGTTTTATAAGGGGAAATCCCTTTCACTTGGTTCTCATTTTCGCTTGTCTGCTGCCATGTAAGACATCCGTTTTGCATTCTGCTGTGATTGTGAGGCCTCCCTAACCATGTGGAACTGTGAGTCCATTAAACCTCTTTTTGTTTATAAATTACTCAGCCTTGGGTATGCCTTTATCAGCAGCATTAAAACAGACTAATATAGTTACTCATATTTTTTACCTCATCTTTCTTCCAACATCTTTGTATGGATTTGGGCTGCAGACCTTGTATGGTGCTATTATAGTAAAGTAAGATCGATTTTCCTGTATGTTTAGAAGGAATTTTCTGTTGTTCAAGATTTGGAGGTGAGCCAGGGTGACCTTGCCAGCTTCATATTTGTGGGGTTTCCTCTCTTGTTGTTTCTGCAACATACTAAAAATGCAGCCTTTTTATGTAGCCATCTCTCCAATACTTTAAGCTATCCATCTCCTCTTGTCTCCCCCATCACGACACCTCCTGTTTTCTTTACTTCCAGCATTTCCGTTCAGTTAAATGTGAGACATGTTCCTCCACAGATCCCCCTCAGTATGAGGCTCTGTCCTTCTCTGAGAATTTCAGAGATCCCTAATGACCTAGGCTTCCATAACCCAGCCCCTAACATTCCACTGACATTCAAGCTTTCAAATTTTCCTTCAAATTCTAAGCACTGTTTTCAGATTCTTCACCCTCAGTGGGGACTCCTCTTTTTGAAAGTGAGTGTTGGTAATTTCTGAATTTCCAGTTTGTTAGAACCATCAGAAGTCCCCCTTGTCTTCCTTCTTCTTTGTGTAATACAGCTGCTATGTCCACACAGTTCTTGCTGTTCTGATTGGCATAACCCCATTCACTTATATTCCACAGTTTGTAGCGAGACTTTCCTCCTAGTTTTGTTGACAATGTTCATATTGGAGGTTTTTTTGGTAATTCTAGTTGCTCTGTCTGTTTTAATGAATAATGAATATTACACAGATTACAAAATTGATTTCCATTAGTGAAAACAGTGCAAGGTAGTGTAAACTATAAAGCTGTAGTAAGGAAAACACTGTGGTTTTGCTACATGATCAAACAGATCAAGGACTTAGAAATTCCAGAAATAAACCCAATTGTGTGTGAGCTTCAGTATACGATGAAGGCAACATTTCATGTCATGGGGGAAAACACATATTATTTAATATGTAGTTTGAGGATAATTTTGTAGTCATCAAGAAAACAGACAGCAAATTTGGAACCCTCTCTCATTGCTTAGACCAAAGTACATTTTAGATAAAACAGATATTTAAAAGAAAACAAAGTCATACAAATAATATAAATTTAGGGAAGGCTATTTTAAGCATTAAATATATAAAACAAAACAAAAAACAGAACCCAGAGGAAAAAAGATGACTGAATTTAATGTATAAATTTCACAAAAATGCTATGTGGTAAACACCATAAATAAATCAAAAGAGTTGATGCAGTAGGAAAAATTCTGTATTAAAAATTTTGTATTAAAATAGCAGAATAATGACATTTTCCTTTATGACATTTCCTTTATGTCAGGAAGGGCATCTGTAAGAAAGGCTATTAACTAAACAACAACAAAGAAAAGTATACATAAAAATATTCAAAACCGTAAAATATAGATTAAAGAAAACAAATGACTATAATACTTATAAAAAGTTACCCACACCATCCATAACAAAATAAGACAAACTAAAGTCATATTTTTCTTACTGTTATCAAATTTGGAAAGCAAAACTTTGATAATACTTTGTTTGGTAAGGATGTGAGAAAATAGATACTCTCATCCTTTTTTGACAGAAACATTTATATTTACATTATGTGTTGATTCTGATTCACTATTGGGGGGCACACGGCAGTGCCCATCATCAGAATTTAAAATACATTTATGCTTGGAGGAAGTAATTTAATTTCTAAAGATTTATCACATAAATATAGTTACACATGTACAAACAGATATTTTCAAGGTTAGTTACTGAAGAATTATAATGCTGAAGAGGAATTAATTTAAATGTTAACTAACAGAATTTTTATTAAATACATGATGATATATCAGGCAATAATAATATGCAACCATAGTCATGCGTTGCATAATGACATTTCAGTCAACAGAATTGCATGTACAACAGTGATCCCATGAGATTATAATACTTTAGTTTCACTGTCCCTTTCTATGTTTAGATACACAAATGCATACCTTTATGTTGGAATTACCTGCAGTATTCAGTACAGTAGCATGCTGTACAGGTTTATAGCCTAAATGCAATAGGCTGTAGCAAATGGCCTAGGTATGTAGTAGGCTGTACCATCTGGGTTTGTGTAATACACTTTATGGCATTCACAAAAATGACAAAATTGCCTAACAGTGCATTTCTCAGAATGTATCCCTGTCGTTAAGCAACACATGACTGTATTTTAAAAGAATAAGGCATTTTGATGTGTACTGCTATGAAAGGATCTTCAAGATACATTAAGTAGAAAAAAATAGAAGGTGTAAGACACTATGTGGAGGCTTTCACCATTTGCACTGTTTTATAAAAGAGGAATGAACGAGTGTGCTCACACATGGTATCAGCTCTCTTCAGAGGTGCACAGGAACTGTCAAAGTTTCACCTCCAAAGAAGGAAACTGAGGATCTTGGGAGGCAGAGGTGAGAACAAGAGGTTTAGCCTTTCTCTTTACACACTCATTTGTACCCTCTAAATTTTGTTCCATGTTTATATATTATCTATTGAAAATAGAAAAGACCAACAAATGAAATACCTATTTACACCAATAATTATAATCACTGCTGTCCTTTGAGGTTTCCAAAACACAGGTCCTGTTGCCTGCTTAGAGGTGCAGGAAACATTACTGCCCTTGCCTGTGTGACTTGTGCAGTGACCATCTTTCTAATATAAAAGTGTTATCTTTGTATGAATTGTAGTATTGAGAAGTTATATCAGTTTGGTTTTTTAATATGTAGAAATTAAAAATAAAAAAGTTTATTAAAAATATTAAAAACAATATGAACAAAAAAACTATTTTAATCACCTGGAAGTTCTGTTGGGGTTGAAGGTGTGTCACCTAACTGAAACAGCCAAGATTAAGAAGACTTGACTATATTCTTGACATGTTTTTATAATGATTACATTTAGCTGGCATTCATGTTTGACATCAGAACAAGTCAAATTCAAATTATGTTTTGTCTTATTTTTCAGGAATGAGTAATAATTCTAAGAACTTAGTGTAATCACAACAGAGATTCGCTGCTCTCTGTTCTTGCTATTACTGCACTGACAATGAACACAATTGGGCATTAGTTCTTGTACTGTAAATGTAAATAAAAAGATAAGACCTGGCGTGTGAAAAATGGATCCACCAGATTGGCTCTGAGATGGGAAATTGAAGAACTTGCCAAATGGGTTCAGTTTCCTCTCAGCAGTGTCATCTTTCTCTCATCAATGTCACAGAGGAGATACTCGGGTAAGATACTTTCCCCTTTAGAGTGTCTCTCAAAATGGAAGTTCTCCAAATACACTGGTTTTCTTTAGCGTTCATTTATTAATTGAAGGAGTTGTCTTTTTTTTCGTATGGAAATCCCCAATGTGAAATGAATTTGAACTGTTTTCAATAGAGAAATCTAGTGAGGTGTTTCTTATCATATTGCCTCCTAAGAATAAGTTCATGAGGATATCACAAGCAAAATGCTTTTTCAGACAATCTGTGAACAGCCAGGCACAAATGCCTGCCTTGGTAGTAACAGCTGCCAGATTATGATTCACTGAACAGGACAATAAATTTCAGCCTTATTGGATTTTGTTAATTATGTAAATGAGGTCACTGTAGAGGCAGTTGCTAATTATCAGTTACTACTGAATACCTGATGGGAGAGGTGGAGATGATATGCATCATTTTAACTATACTCATTTATTTGAACCGAGTAAGAGGGAGAGAATTGCAGTTTTCGTGATCTAGTTCTTGGTTAGCACCACTCTTTAAAATGAAATCCCACAGATACGGAAAGAAGTATATGCAAGGATGTTTATCACAGTATTATTTGCATTAGGAAAAAATCTGGGGCCATCTAAACAAATTAATTAAAATAGAACACTTCATATGATACATACCTGTGAAACTATTGAGGAAGATGTAGTCACATATATATATGTAATGCAGCTGATATAGTATGTAATTTAAAAGTATATTTTAAATGCATAGAAAAATAGAACTGTAATCGTGTCAAAATGTGAACACTATATATAAGTGATGTAATTATGGGCGCTTTCTTTGTTTTGTGTTTTTCTGAGTTTTTCAAGTAATTTTGTAGAGAGGCAAAAGTTCTAAATAAATGGAACTGATATGAACTTCAAAGATGATGCTGGGTACTGAAACTAAACACCAAAATCAGAAATCTTATTTTGTTCTCCAGGTAGAATTCTTAAGATATATCCTTTTTTCCTCTTAGCTCATTTTAATGGTTCAGTAAGTTAATTTACTAAAAAATTAAGTTTAATTTTTGGCGATTTAATTTTTTAACAATTCCTTTATGTAGTTCATGTTTTTATTAACCAGAAAGTAGGAGTTATATTTTCTCTAATTGTATGTGGTCAGGCATAATCTAGTAACTTATTGATAGTATGGCTGACACCAAACAGAAATTGGAATATCACAGAGCTTCACTTATTCTTCTCTGCTGTAAAATCTAATATAAAAATGATGGTGCGATCCGGTCGACAAAGAAGAACTCCATGAGAATGAGACAATACATACTTTTTCCTACTTTCTTTAAACAAATAACTGATTTCGCAGCACCACATATCAGAACACAGTGAGACAAAAAGTAAACATTCACCAGGTGCTCCTTGTGAAAATGATAGAAACTATGAGTCATGAAGGTAGCAACATACATCAGATGCATTGTAACCAAATCATATGATACCTGTTTTCCGTCTCCTCTAGGGAACCTTTAGGATGAGCCTGATGATTTGGTGCAGTTTAGCATTCCTGACCCCCATGTAGATCATAAATCTTGCTTGAAGACCGTGCCTATTAACAACAACAAACAAAAATCAGAAGAGACAGACAGAACAATTTTAAAAACTGGCTTAGGGCTGAGAAACCAGAGAACCTCATTTCCTGGCAATGAAAGACACCTCATGCTCATTAATGATCCCCATTATCTATTCATCATTGCTTCCTCTTCAACACTCAAATTATGCTTCCATTTCTCAACGTGATATCCTTGTTCTAATCATCAGGCTCTCCATTGGCCCAGGTCTCTCACCAGTCTACAATAAATCATTCCTGGAAAAATACAGGAAATATACATGTATTACCATTTTTATCAATGCCTATGTTCACAGAGATTCCGGAGCACCCCGACCCACCTCTCTGCCTACAAATGTCCATAATATTTTGCATGGCTCATTCCTAGTCTCACCTGCTCCATTCACCCCTCTAATCTTTCCCCTCTTGGAACTCCTATTGTGAGTCTAGCATAACACATATAATTTGGTACTTAATTTGGTACTCTCTGTTTTATCTAGATAGTCTTAATAGTTCTTGGGGGAAATTCAGTCTTTTGTCTACATTTTTAGCTTTCTCCCTTAATTGTAACTTATAGTATAATAGTATACATTAAATATCTATTAATAAATTGCCTAGATATTATTGTTCTGTTAAACTTTTATGCTTGTATTTTTGTTTTAGTAGTGTTTCCACAAAAACAGGTTGGTAAGTAAATATTCTATGAGACTGCTGATTTTTAATAAATATTTAGATAAAAAGAAGCTCCATGGTAGGTCAATAATGTCTAACTTCAAAGGAAAAAAATATCTGGGCTAACAAGGAGAAGTGGAGGAGGAAATAAAGTTAACTTTAGAAAATATCCAAAAACAAACTGTAGAAACTAAATGATTTAACATGTTTAGGGTGGGGCCTGGGTATTGGCAATAGCTGGATGCACCTGCTACCAATTTTAAGTTGTTGCAGTGTTGTTTATATGCTTGGACTCTGGAGCCAGCGTGCCTGAGTAATATTGCTGGCTGAGTGACAATGGGATATTAGTTTACTAAGAAAAAGCTGTGTGATTTGGGGCTGTTAGTAACTCCGAGGTTAGGTGTACGAGTAGGTGAAATTGTGACAATATGGGATCTTCCTCAAGGGACTGTTGTCAAGATTAAATGTGTTAACACCTGTCAAGAACTTAAAATAACCGCTTGATACCACAGACTGTTAAACTTTTGTGAGTCCTGAAACTTATACAACTTCCCAGCCTTTCTATAACAAAATTTTCAAAAATTAAGAATGTAAAATTAGATATGAGATCAGGTGACATCACTGAGAAAGGCTGAGTAAAGACCTCAAACATCCTCCCCTCCCAAAGCTATGTAAACACTGGTAACTTGTCAACATCAACCTTTTTGGCATGCCGTTAATTAACTAAAGGCTTCAGCAATCCAGGGAAGAGTTATTTAAGAACAACAGCTTGTAGAATTGCTCCCAAAACTTTTTGAGGTAGTTTTATCTTTATTTTTGCTCCCAAAACTTTTTGAGGTAGTTTTATCTTTATTTTACAAAAAGAAGGAATTGCAGTTTGGGGAGGTTAAAATCTTGCCTTACTGTATTGAAAATGGGAAACAGGCCAGGTGTGGTGGCTCATGCCTATAACCCCAGCACTTTGGGAGGCCAAGACGGGCAGATCACTTGAGGTCAGGAGTTCGAGAGCAGTCTGGCCAACATAGTGAAATCCCATCTCTACTAAAAATACAAAAATTAGCCGGGTGTATAGTCCCAGCTACTCGGGAGGCTGAAGTGAGAGAATTGCTTCAACCCAGGAGGTGGAGGTTGCAGTGATCCGAGATCGTGCCATTGCACTCCAGCCTGGGCGACAGAGGGAAACTCCATCTCAAAAACAAAAAAAAAGAAAGAAAGAAAGAAAAGAAAGTGGGAAATAACTAATGTTATGGTAGAGAAATTTGGCAGACTCTGCCTTGGTCGATGGTCAAGGTCAACAGTAGTTCAACAGTGATGAACTGTGTTCATAGCACGGACCCTTGATATGATATGTGAGAATAACACTCTACTCCTGTTTTTTTTCTCCCCCAAAATTCATAATCCAAGCGTAATCTTGAAAAAACCATGAGACAAATCCAAATAGAGGGACATTCTACAAAACACCTGACCAATACGTCTCAAAACTGTCAAGGTCATCATAAAATAAGAGAAGTCTGAGAAACTGTCATAGCCAAGAGGAGCGTAAGGAGACACGAGGAACAGCTGTAATGTGACATTCTGGGTGGGATCCAGAACAGAAAATTTACCTAGGTGAAAAACTAAGAAAATTCAAATGAAGTATGAATTTTAGTTGATAGCAATGCATCAATATTGGCTTGTTAATTGTGACAATACTATTTCCAATAGTACCATATTAATATAAAACATTAATAGTAGGGGATACTGGGAATGGGGCTATGGGAACTCTACTGTCTTTGCACCTTTTCTGTAAGTATAAAACTATTCTAGGCCAGGTGCGGTGGCTCACCCCTGTAATCCCAGCACTTTGGGAGGCCGAGGTGGGCAGATCACGAGGCCAGGCGAGCAAGACCAGCTTGGTGAACACGGTGAAACCCTGTCTCTACTAAAATACAAAAAATTAGCGTGGTGGTGCGCACCTGTAGTCCCAGCTACTCGAGAGGCTGAGGCAGGAGAATCACTTGAACCTGGGAGGCAGAGGTTGCAGAGAGTCGAGATCGCACCACTGCACTCCAGCCTGGTGACAGAGCGAGACTCCGTCTCAAAAAAAAAAAAACTTCTAAAATTTTAAAAAGTTTATTTTTGAAAATCTGTCCCCAGAGAACCTAGTTAGTATGTGGGGGAATTGACATTCAGACTCATAGTGTTTGCATTATACAAAGCTACTGTATTAGTGCCCTAAAAAAATGCTAGACTGAGTGGCTTAACCACAGAAACTTTTCTCACGGTTCTGGGGGCTGGAGAGCAGCCAGAGACCTAGGTATAGGCTGGTTGGGTTTCTCCTGAAACCTCTCCTTGGCTTGCCGATGGCTGCCTTCTAACCATGTCCTCACATGATCTTTCCTCTACACGTGCATCCTGGTGTCTCTGTGTCCACATTTCCCCTTCTTGTAAGGACACAAGTCCTTACAAGTGGGTTGGGCCCAACCTAACTAACTCATATTAACCTCATCACTCTCTCTTTAAAGACTCTATCTTCAAATGCATTCTGAGGTGTGAAGGGGGGTCAAGTTCAACATATGAATTTTGGAGATACACAACTCAGCCCACAAAAGGTACTTTCCAAATTTGGGAATAAAACCATGTTTATGTAAGAATGATTCCATGTTACATTTTCAAAGGGATGGATGATACTTTGGCAGCTCTAATTGTGTGGGAATCCTAACTGAAGTTTCAGGCCCTGTTTTTCATTTCCTGTAAGGCGCCTGGGGCCTCTGCCTGGCACTGGCTGCTCAGCCCTCGTCTTCAGACCCCTGTGTTTTCTCCTTTCCTTCTGCACACAGGCTTTTCTCTCTCATCTTATTTTATTGTCATTGGGATTCTCAGCCCTTCCCTGCACGTGTCTTAACAATGTTCTTTCCTTACCCTAGCCCTCTTCTTTTTGAGACTGTTACCATTTAGTTACTACCAGATTTTTGTTATTTTACCCTCTTTTAAAAGTTAGTATGTACTAGCAGTTTTAAAAACACTCCTATAAATGTTGATGACATTTTTATGATAATCTAAACTTTTCCTTTCCTTGCTAATCCTAGGTCTCAGGTGAATCCAAAGATTCAGGTGGGTGCTGTGTCCTGAGATTCTAACTTCTTGGAAATTATAGCTGCAAGAGAATGTTATTAGGAAATACAAAAATGTCAAAGGATTTAAAATAATAATAATTTGAACTGGGAATGTTTTAGATAAGCTTTAAAATTATGTTATATAAATAAATTACATGGGCTTCCATGAGCTATAAGGTTTCTGTAAACATCTAAAGGATTTTGAAAGAGCAAGGATGTCTATAATTATCGTGGTAAATCTTTAAATAAGTAGCAATTAAATTATGCAGAATCTCTTGAGGAACTTGCTGGAAATAAAGATGAGGCAGGAAGTTAGGGTATAAATTGCTAATTATATATGTATACATAAGCATATACATGCACACATATATTTGTATGTGTATATATACATATACACTCTTTGGTATAGTTTTGAGACATTAACTATATTAATATTAAAAATTATAAATTTATTACTCAAGAGATAATAGAATAGATTAAACATCTTGGAATCATGGATTTTTTTTTTTGAGATGGAGTCTGGCTCTGTTGCCCAGACTGGAGTGCAGTGGCACAATCTGGGTTCACTGCAACCTCCACCTCCCTGGTTCAAGCAATTATCCTGCATCAGCCTCCCAAGTAGCTGGGACTACAGGCGTGTGTCACCACTCCCAGCTAATTTTTTGTATTTTTAGTAGAGACTGGGTTTCACCATGTTAGCCAGGATGGTCTTGATCTACTGACCTCATGATCCACCCGCCTTGGCCTCCCAAAGTGCTGGGATTACAGGCATGAGCCACTTCGCCTGGGTGGAATCATGGAGTTTTAGGGAGGCTTAGCAATCAGGTATATTCTTACTTTTAATTTAATAAATTAAAAAATCTAGAGACCTAGGAAACCTGAGACCCTGAGAGATTATGTACATTTCTCAATAGTAACAAGCATATTTACAAACTCAAACGTGTTTCAGAGTATTAGTACAATAGCTAAGTGAAAGGAAGAGAGATTGAAATAAATTCAACTTGAAGATTTTTAAAGGAAAACAATCAATATAAATATTCCAGTCCTTGCTACTTCTCTTCTCGAGAGGTATCCAGATGTGCGCAGGTTCTGGGAAGCTGATTTGCTGTCCTACCACCACTGTGGGTGATTCAGGACGGCTGCACATCCTTGGCATTGCGGTTGAGAAGAGTCCAAGTCCATCTCTCCTTCCCTGGACCTTGGCTGGACTATGATAGCTTTGACTAAGAATATGTTGCAAAGGACATGATTTCAGTTCTATGCTCACCTGTGAGAAGGCTAGCAGCTTGGTCATAGTGTGTCCGCAATTTATTCCTTCTGGTGGGTTCCTGGTCTCGCTGACTTCAAGAATGAAGCGGTGGACCCTCGTGGTGAGTGTTACAGCTTTTTTTTTTTTTTTTTTTTGAGACGGAGTCTGGCTGGGTCGCCGCGGCTGGAGTGCCCTGGCGGGTCTTGGCTCACTGCAAGCTCCGCCTCCCGGGTTCCCGCCATTCTCCTGCCTCAGCCTCCTGAGTAGGTGGGACTACAGATGCCCGCCACCTCGTCCAGCTAGTTTTTTGTATTTTTTTTTTGTTTTTTTTTGAGACGGAGTCTGGCTCTGTCGCCCGGGCTGGAGTGCCCTGGCGCGGTCTCACCTCACTGCAAGCTCCGCCTCCCGGGTTCCCGCCATTCTCCTGCCTCAGCCTCCCGAGTAGGTGGGACTACAGATCCCCGCCACCTCGCCCAGCTAGTTTTTTGTATTTTTTTTTGTTTTGTTTTGTTTTGAGACGGAGTCTGGCTCTGTCGCTCGGGCTGGAGTGCCCTGGCGCGGTCTTTGCTCACTGCAAGCTCCGCCTCCCGGGTTCCCGCCTCCCGGGTTCCCGCCATTCTTGGGCCTCAGCATCCCGAGTAGCTGGGACTACAGATGCCCACCACCTCGCCCAGCTGGTTTTTTGTATTTTTTTTTTTGTTGTTGTTTGTTTTTTTTGAGAGGGAGTCTGGCTCTGTCGCCCGGGCTAGAGTGCAGTGGCGAGGTCTTGGCTCACTGCAAGCTCGCCTCCCGGGTTCCCGCCTCCCAGGTTGCCGCCATTCTCCTGCCTCAGCCTCCCGAGTAGCTGGGACTACAGATGCCCGCCACCTCGCCCAGCTAGTTTTTTTTTTTTTTTTTTTTTTTTTTTGAGAGGGAGTCTGGCTCTGTCGCCTGGGCTGGAGTGCCCTGGCGCGGTCTTGGCTCACTGCAAGCTCCGCCTCCGGGGTTCCCGCCTCCCGGGTTCCCGCCATTCTCCTGCCTCAGCCTCCCGAGTAGGTGAGACTACAGATCCCCGCCACCTCGCCCAGCTAGTTTTTTGTATTTTTTTTTGTTTTGTTTTGTTTTGAGACGGAGTCTGGCTCTGTCGCTCGGGCTGGAGTGCCCTGGCGCGGTCTTTGCTCACTGCAAGCTCCGCCTCCCGGGTTCCCGCCTCCCGGGTTCCCGCCATTCTTGGGCCTCAGCCTCCCGAGTAGCTGGGACTACAGATGCCCACCACCTCGCCCAGCTGGTTTTTTGTATTTTTGTTTGTTTGTTTGTTTGTTTGTTTTGAGAGGGAGTCTGGCTCTGTCGCCTGGGCTAGAGTGCAGTGGCGCGGTCTTGGCTCACTGCAAGCTCCGCCTCCCGGGTTCCCGCCTCCCGGGTTCCCGCCTCCCGGGTTCCCGCCTCCCAGGTTGCCGCCATTCTCCTGCCTCAGCCTCTCGAGTAGCTGGGACTACAGATGCCCGCCACCTCGCCCAGCTAGTTTTTTGTATTTTTTTTTTTTTTTTTTTTGAGAGGGAGTCTGGCTCTGTCGCCTGGGCTGGAGTGCCCTGGCGCGGTCTTGGCTCACTGCAAGCTCCGCCTCCGGGGTTCCCGCCTCCCGGGTTCCCGCCATTCTCCTGCCTCAGCCTCCCGAGTAGCTGGGGACTACAGATGCCACCTCGCCCTGCTAGTTTTTTGTATTTTTTTGTTTTTTAAGTAGAGATGAGTGTTACAGCTCTTAAAGCTGGTGTGTCCAGAGTTTGTTCCTTCAGATGTGTCTGGAGTTTCTTCCTTCTGGTGGGTTCGTGATCTCCCTGACTTCAGCAGTGAAGCCGCAGACCTTCACAGTGAGTGTTACAGCTCTTAAAAATGGCGCCTCTGTAGTTGTTTGTTCCTCCCAGTGGGTTTGTGGTCTGGCTGACTTAAGGAATGAAGCTGCAGACCCTGGTGGTGAGTGTTACAACTCATAAAGGAAGTGGAGACCCAAAGATGAGTAGTGGCAAGATTTATTGTGAAGAACAAAAGAACAAAGCTTCCACAGTGGAAGAACAAAGCTGCCATAGCATGGAAGGGTACCCTAACGGGTTGCCAGTGCTGGCTCGGGTGGCCAGCTTTTATGCCCTTATTTGGCCCGGTCCACATTCCGGTGAGTGGTCCATTTTACAGAGTGCTTATTGGTCCATTTTACAGAGTGCTGATTGGTGTGTTTACAATCATTTAGCTAGACACAAAAGGTCTCCAAGTCCCCATCTGATCCAGAAGCCCAGCTGGCTTCACATCTCATTAGGATCCGAACCATTGTGTAAGACATCCAAGTGCCCTGATGGAGAGGCCATCTTGTGAGTCCCCATAATTGTGGGATGAAGAGAGGCCCAGATGAGTGCAATCTTCCAGTCGCTACTCTTCAGACAGGTACATGAGCCCTCTGGGACCCACTAGACCAGATGAGATGCCAGCTGCATACCACTGGGTGACCTCAGTCAATGCCTGCCTGAATTTCTGGCCCATGGAACCATGTGACAGAGTAAAAGCATTGTTGCTTGAAGCCACTAAGTTTTAGGAGCATTTGTTATGCAACAATAGATAATCAGAATATTATACTTTGGATCAATTTAGGAAGAGAACTAACATTAATTTCAGGAAATGACTGCTTTTACAAAAATTAATCAACATACTAACTCAGCTAAGTATATTAGGTCAAAGTATAATTCAGAATTACTTAAGATTCAACCAGGGCCCAACAGACATCTAGTAATTTATAGGCACAGATTATTCTTGTCCTTAACATTCTGGAAATAATTGTACTCTAGGTCCTTACTGCTAAAGTTGTGGTGTGTGGTCCAGTGCCCTTATCCTCACCTGGGAGCTAGTTAGTAATACAGGATCTCTGGCTCTGCTCCAGGCCCAGTGCATCAGAAACTTCCTTTTAACAAGACCTCTGGTGATTCCTAAGCACTGTGGACCTTGAGAAGTCCTGGTCTAGGTAGTTTTATTAGAAGCAGTGGGAGGCTGATAAACAAATGTGGGAGGAACAGTCTTCACATTCATTTTCCTCTTCCTTGTTTGGCAATAAAAGTTTCTACTTTTAGATAAATTTGTTTTCCTTCAATATTAAGTCGTTACAGGCAGAGTTTCTTCAAGTCCCAAACATTCAAGAATTCTAAAGCATACTTTCAAACTGCGGCATGTATTACAAATGTATTTACATTAGACTTAATTAGGTCAGTAAAATATATAAAGCCATTTTTTCAGTTCTTAGAAAATACAGTTTTTTACAATTTAGGCTGGTGGGGAAATAGATACAAAATAAATATTATTACATATGGAGTAATTAACCCAGTTTTGGTTTCTGGTGGTGGAAAAAGGCATCTAGAGAAGAATACCTAAATTTATTAACATAAGAAAGTGACTTTGGTGACAGATGGGAGGGCGGTGGGGGTGTGGGGGAAGCGCAGAGGCCTTCTCTTTGACAGTTTCTCACTGTCGTCACCTCGTGGCTGAGGATGAAATTCCTTCTTCTGGTCTTGCTGTTTCAATATTGTTTTTCTTTTTCTTTTTTTTTTTGTTTTGGAGATGGAGTCTCGTTCTGTAGCCCAGGCTGGAGTACAATGGCATGATCTCAGCTCACTGCAACCTCCACCTCCCGGGTTCAAGTGATTCTCCTGCCTGAGAATCACTTGTAACCCTGAGTAGCTGGGGTTACAGGTGGGAACCACCATGCCCAGCTAATTTTTGTATTTTTAGTAGAGACGAGGTTTCACCATGTTGACCAGGCTGGTCTTGAGCTCCTGACCTCAGGCTATCCACCTGCCTCAGCCTCCCAAAGTGCTGGCATTACAGGCTTGAGTCACTGCACCTGGCCTCAATATTGATGTTATATGTTTGTCTCTCAATAACTCAGCAAAGCTAAATCTCATGGATGGGACCGAGGATCAAAGCAACTCAGTTTCCCCGATGGGTTCCTGGGGGAGGAGAGCTCACCCTGAACAAAGGAGTAGAGAGCGTGGCATGGACCCTGGGGTACAGGTTGGTCTTCAGCTATGGCAGGGAGATTATCTGGTGACCTCCTGGGAGGTGATCCAGCTTCAGGCCATTCAGAGTCTTTATGAGAGGGGCTGTAGGGAAGAGAAGAATTCAGGCCACCTGAATGATTGGCATCAATGATGTATTTGTAACTGTTGGAGACAAGGTGCTCCCTACTCCAATGAGAACAGGTGTGTGAGAACGGGCACACCTTATTTCCCTCTCACTGCATTTCCACAGCCTGGTGATTGGCATAGAGCTCAGTCGATGTTTGGTTGTTCACTGACTGACAGGAAGAGTGGAACTCACCAAATAATGAGAAAATTGAAAGCTGGAGTGAGATCACAGACTAGCAGTAGGGTCATACTGGAAGGTAGGAGCAACAGCATCACCACTGACAACACAGGGTGAGGAAGGCTCCCCAAGGCTAAGTGGAGATGGGCTTCCCCCAAGGAAAGGGATGCCCTAGCCATCTTGGCTTGTTTTCTGAGGGCTATGAGGGTTGTGGGGCAGAAAAGAGGAGTATTTGCCCTGCTGTCTTGGGTTGTTCTTCCATATAGCCTGGGAAAGCCCAAGTTACAATTCAACTTATATTTTTGCCATATCATTGGATATATTATTGTTTCTAGCAACATCTGTATTCACCATTCACCCAAAATGAACCTTGTATTTTATTCCTTTCTCTAAGCTGCACTGAAGTGCCCCTTTTCCTATGAAAACACAGTAATTTACAAGAAAAAGGTTTTACTTTTGTTACATTTCCATGTGCTGAGAACTAAATATTCAGTTCTCATTTGTAAGTGAAAAGTAACAAGCAGGAAAAATAATTATAATCTGTGAAAGTATGGCTTATATAAGTTGCATAAATTGAGGTATAAAGATATCAAGTAATAAGGTTTATAGGAAACACAAAGGCGGTGGTTTCAGTGTGAATCACAGAAGAGATTTTTAAAAACATCAAAGAGATTTTTCTTCACAACAGTTAATTAAAAGTGAGCGATATATATATATTTTTCAAAAATATTTATTTATTTCATCTTTAAAATCTTTTAGGTTCGGGGTACATATGCAAATTTATCACATAGGTGAACTCGTGTCGTGGGGGTTTGTTGCGCAGATTATTTCATCACCCATTATTAAGTCAAGTACCCAATAGTTATCTTTTCTGCTCCTCTCCATTCTTCTGCCCTCCACCCTCAAGTAGACCCCAGTGTCAGTTGTTCCCTTCTTTGTGTTCATTAGGTCTCATCCTTTAGCTGCCACTTATAACTGGGAACTTGCAATATTTGGTTTTCTGTTCCTGCCTTAGTTTGCTAAGGATAATAGCCTCCAACTCCATCCATGTTCCCCCAAATGACATGATCTCATTCTTTTTTATGGCTATGTAGTATGCCATGATGTATATGTACCTCATTTTCTTTATCCAATCTGTCATTGATGGGCATTTAGGTAGATTCCATGTCTTTGCCATTGTGAATAGTGCTGCAATGAACATTCACACGCATGTGTCTTTATGGTAGAATAATTTATATTCTCCTGGCTGTATACGCAGTAATAGGATTGCCGGATCAAATGGTAGTTCTGCTTTTAGCTCTTTGAGGAATCATCATCCTGCTTTCCACAATGGTTGAACTAATTTACACTCCCATCAGCAGTGTATAAGAGTTCCCTTTTCTCTGCAACCTCACCAGCATCATTGTTTCTTGACTTTTAAGTGATAGCCATTCTGACTGTGGTGAGATGGTATTTCATTGTGGTTTTGATTTGCATTTCTCTAATGATCGGTGATATTGAGCTTTTTTTTCATATGCTTGTTGGTTGCATGTACGTTTTCTTTTGAAAAGTGTCTGTTCATGTCGTTTGCCCACTTTTTAATGGGATTATTTGTTTTTCTCTTGTAAATGTGTTTAAGTTCTTTATAGATGCTGGATATCAGACCTTTGTCAGATGCATAATTTGCAAATATTTTCTCCCATTCTGTAGGTTGTCTGTTTACTCTGTTGATAGCTTCTTTTGCTGTGCAGAAGCTCTTAAGTTTAATTATATCCTACCTGTTAATTTTTTATTGTGTTGTGATTGTTTTTGGTGTCTTTGTCATGAAATCTTGGCCTGTTCCTACGTCCAGGATGGTATTGACTAGTTGTCTTTCTGGGTTTTCATAGTTTTGGGCTTTACATTTAAGTGTTTATTTCATCTTGAGTTGATTCTTGTAGATGATGTAAGGAAGGGGTCCAGATTCAATCTTCTGCTTATGGAGAGCCAGTTATCCCAGCACCATTTGGTAGGCTATATATTACTGATTCGAGTTTGAAGCTCATTATTGGTCTGTTCAGAGAATCAATTTCTTTTTTGTTCACTCTTGGGAGGGTGTATGTGTCCAGGAGTTTATCCATTTCTTCTAGGTTTTCTAGTTTGTGTGCATAGAAGTGTTTGTGGTAGTCTCTGATGGTTATTTTTAATTCTGTGCGGTCAGTGGAAACGTATCCTTCATCATTTCTAATTGTGTTTATTTGGATCTTCTCTCTTTTCTACTTTATGAGTGTAACTAGCAGTCTAGTCTATCTATCTTATTAATTTAAAAAAACAACTCCGGGATTCATTGATCTTTCTGATGGTTTTTGTATGTCTTGATTTCCTTCAATTCAGCTCTGATTTTGGTTATTTCTTGTCTTCTGCTAGCTTTAGGGTTGATTTGCTTGTACTTCTCTAATTTCTTAAGTTGTAGAGTTAGCTTGTTAATTTGAGATCTTTCTACCTTTTTGATGTGGGTATTTACTGCTATGAATTTCCCTCTTAACATTGTCTTAGCTGTATCCCAGAGATTCTGGTATGTTGCATCTTTGTTCTCATTCATTTTTAAAAAAATCTTGATTTCTTCCTTAGTTTCATTATTTACCCAAAAGTCATGCAGGAGTATGTTGTTTAATTTCCATGTAATTGAATAGTTTTGAGCAATTTTTTTGGTCTTGACTTCCATTTTTATTGCACTGTGGTCTGAGAGCGTGTTTGATGTGATTTGAGTTTTTGCATTTGCTGAGGATTGTTTTAGGTCCAATTATGTGGTTGATTTTGGAGTATATCTCATGTGGTGATGAAAAGAATGTATATTCTGTTGTTTTTGGGTGAAGAGATCTGCAGAGGTCTATCAAATTCATTTACTCCAATGTTGAGTTCAAGTTCTGAATATCTCAGTTTATTTTCTACCTTGACGATCGGTCTAATACTATCAGTGGAGTGTTGAAGTCTCTCACTCTTATTGTGTGTGAGTCTATATCTTTTTGTAGGTCTCTAAGAACTTGCTTTATTTCTGGATGCTCCTGTGTTGGGTGCATATATATTTAGAATAGTTAGGTCTTCTTGTTGCATTGAACCCTTTACCATTATGTAATGCTCTTGTTTGTCTTTTCTAATTTTTATTAATGTAAAGTCTGTTTTGTCTGAAATAAGGATTTCAATTCCTGCTTTTTTCTCTCTTCCATTTTGTTGGAAGATTTTCCTCCATCCCTTTATTTTGGGCCTGTGAATATCATTACATGTGAGATGGGTCTTTTGAAGACAGCATACTGTTGGGGCTTGCTTTTTTATCTAGCTTGCCACTCTGTGCCTTTTAAGTGAGGGCATTTAGCCCATTTATATTCAAGGTTAGTATTAATATGTGTGCATTTGTTCCTGTCATTGAGCTGTGACCTGGTTATTATGTTGGCTTGTTTGTGTGGTTTAGTGACACTGGTTTGTGTGTTTAAGTGCATTTTTGTAGTATCTGGTAGTAGTTTTTCCTTTCTATGTTTAGTGCTCCTTTCAAGAACTCTTGTAGGGCAGGTGTTGTGGTAACAAACTTCCTCAACATTTGCTTATCTGAAAAAAATCTTATTATTTATCCCTCACTTAGGAAACTTGGTTTGGCTGAATATAAAATTCTTGAAGATTTTTTTGTTTTAGAATATTGAACATGGCCCCCAATTTTTTCTGGCTTATAGAGTTTCATTTGAGAGGTCCACTGTTAGCCTCTCAAATGAAAGGGATTCTCTTTGGAGGTTACTGTCCCTCTCTCTGTAGCTGCCTTTAACATTCTTTCATTTTAACCTTGAAATATCTGACAATACGTGTCTTAGGGATGATCTTGCATAGACTCTTTCAGGATTTCTCTTTATTTCTAAACTTGACTGTTGGTCTCCTAGCAAAATTCAGGAAGTTTTCATGGATGGTATCCTGAAATATGTTTTCCAAGTTGTTTGCTTTCTCCCCTTCCCTTTCAGGGATACCAGTGATTCATAAATTTGGCCTCTTTACATTATCCCATACTTCTCAGAGGTTCTGTTCATTCTTTTATATTATTTTTTCTTTATTTTTGTCTGACAGTCTTATTTCAGAGAGCCAATCTTCAAGTTCTGAGTTTTTTTTTTTTTCTCATCTTGGTTTATTCTGCTGTTAATACTTGTGATTGTATTGTGAAATTCTTGTATTGTGTTATTCAGCTCTATCAAATCCATTAGGTTCTTTATTATACCAGCTATTTCATCCTTCATCTCCTTTATCATTTAATTGTGATTCTTACTTTCCTTGGATTGAGTTTTGCCATCCTCTGTAATCTCAATGGGCTTCATCCCTATCCATGTTATGAATTCTATTTCTGTCATTCCAGCCCACTCAGCCTGGGTAAGAACTCTTGTTGGAGACTTGGTTTTGTTCTTTGGAGGACATGTGGCACTCTGGCCATTTGAGCTACTGTAGTCCTTGTGTTGGTTCTTTCTCATCTCTGCATATTGGCATTCCTTTACCTGCAGTGTAGATTGAGTGCAGTCAACAGACTTGTTTTCTAGATGTTTTCACAGGACTGAGGCTATGTACAGAGTCTTTATTTGAAGCTGACTTCTTGTCTTTGATTTCAGAGTAGTGTATGCTTAGTTTATTTTTGGTGTTGAAGCTTTCGGGTGTGATCCAGTAGGTGGCACTTAGATGTTCTGGTCAGTTGGTAGACTCTCGCTCAGTTGCGTGGCTTCCCTCTGTTTCCTCACAGTTACAGCTGTGGTCCCTCTCAATGTTCGGAAAGTGTGGGTTCCTCTCCCCATTGAGTGCTGGCTGTAGATCACGGCTTAGCATTCCTCGGCTGCCCATTGCCGCTCTGGTGTGATCTCGGTGTTATTCTCCTTCCCCAACTTGGAGGCAGCAGAGGAAGGGACCTTAGTAGTGGTTGTGTCCAAAGGTTATGTATTTTTAAACGTTCTCTGTACAATTATGTACAATTTTAACCCCTGATATAAGGAAAGAGAAAACTCCAGTTTTACATTACCATGTACCAGTAAAATGTTCTTTCTCACAGAATATTTAGAGTGAAAATGTCACATAGTTAGATCCTGTTTTATTGCTGAAAATATTTAAAGTGCCATTAAAATATGATGTTAAAGACATTTTGCAAGTATTTTAAAACTTTTAAAAATGACTCAAGGAAAATATATTGTACAAGTTCTTTTGTATAATAAATATTGCAGTCTTGAGACTACTTGGACTTTAGAACTTGCCGTTATTCAAATAAAAATCAGACAAAGCTCTGATGCCCACTGAAATTCACAGTGTGCCTGACTTTTTAAGGTATTTAATCATGGAGTTTTATAAGGTGCAGATTGTAAATTCACATTGTGGGGAATTAGTGTTTTAAAAATTTTCCATTTCTTTTAAATAATCATATTTGAGGTGAGGTTTTTCATATCAACGAATGAAAATAAGAAAGACACAAAAGCAAATGAAATTTGTTCTTGTTTGTTATGAGCTTCAAAGCTGAGTAGTTCAATATGAGATTATCATTCTGTTGCCTTTTGTATAATGTAGGCCAAGATGTTTTGACTCCCTGAGCTGGGATGTTTGCACGTGGTTCTGAGCAACAGCATTATCTGAAGGCCACCTTTGCTTCCCATTCAGGGCTCACAATAGCACTCTCCTCCCACTTGTATCACAGAAAATTACATGCTCATTAGAATTGGGCTATAACTGTGATGAAAGGGGTATTTTCTTTGGAACCTGAAGTGTCTGTGTTAATATTCTAAGCTTTAGTATTACAGGATGAATAAGCTAGTTGTTGACATAGGAAACCGAAGCAATTCTATTGTATACAATTACTAAATGTGAACTACTGTAAGGTTTTATGGTTTTATTAGCATGTTCACACTTTTATTTCACACTTAGAGTGTGACTACCAGTTTGGAATCCATCATATACAGTTTTGAGCTTCTAATATTTCGTTATGATGATTTGATGCATGAACAGATGGTGTGGCAGGAATGGCTGGCTGCACTGCCATTCATGACCCATTCATCATTTAGTGTTGTAGCTGGGGGCAGCTGCCCTCCATGGTCTACACTTCCCAGCCCCTCAGCCTGCAGGTTTGGCCATGTCACTAGCTTTCCAGTAGAATGTGAACAGAGGGAGTGTGTAGCATTTCCAAACCAAGACTTTTAGAAGCGGACTTCACTTTCGATTCCTTTTCTCTCCTGCTCCCTAGAGGAGCCACAGATGCAAGGAAACCGGACCCTAAGTTAACATCAGGGAAAGATGTCTGGTGCCTGGGAATATCAATTTTAGGCCATTTTTTTAAACTGATAAATAAGCTTTTGTTGTGTGGCACCATTAACCTTTTGGGATTCTTCATTATCACAGCTGAGCCTCTCTTTATCAAAGTGGGGAGAATGAGTTGGAGTGGAATAAAAACACAACTTAGAGGGCAAAGTGAGAGTGAAGAAGCAGGGGTGGCCTTCCCTAGTTCACATATATCCGAGGCTGGTCCTCACCTCCAGAAAGTGCTATAGGGTGGAGTTCGATGTTACGTGCATTTTGTGCGTGTCACAATGTAAATAGTAAATACAGTTACTGGGAGGGGCCAAGATGGTTGGCTAGAAAAAGCTGTGGTTGGAGGCTCCCACCCAGAACGAAAATGGTGAGTGAATCCTGCACTGGCAACTGAGGCATCCAGGTTCTCTCACTGGGACTGACTAGAAGATTGGTGCGACCCGCAGAGAGTAAGGAAAAGTAGGGTGGTGTGACGGTCCACTTGGGTGAAGGAAAAGCAGGGTGGTGTGACAGCCCACCCGGGAGCCACCAGGGCAAGGGGAGCTCCCACCTCCAGCCAAGGAAGGCAGTTAGAGATCTTGCTATCCCACCTGGGAAATCATGCTTTCTGTATGGATCTTTGCAACCTGTGGATCAGGAGATCCCCCTCATGAGCCCAGGCCACCAGGGCCTTGGGTCCCAAGCACAGAGCTGTGCAGACTCTCCGTGGCCACTAGGCTGGAGACTGCCTAAGACTATCAAGTTCCTGTGGGCAAGGGTAGCAGCCATCACTGCAGCCCTAGTCTGCTGTTTTTCCCCTGCTGGTGCCAGGGAAACTGGACAGTTTGGACCCATAAGGAATTACCCACAGTGCAGCACAGCAGCCGTGGCAGATCGTGGCCAGGCTGCCTCTTTAGGCCAAATCTTGACCTATCCCTCCTCACAGGGCGGAGCCTCCCTGCAGGAATTTTAGGAACTCAAGACAGGGACTTGGGGGCCGAACTCTGATCTCCCTGGGACTGAGCCCCTGAGGAGAGGGGCAGCTGTGGTCTTCTTGGATCAGCAGATTTAGTCTTTCCCCCTGCTGGATCTGAGGAATCTGGACAGTCCATCCAAGTAGGATTCCCCCCAGAGCAGTGCACCCCCTCCACCAAGGGGCTGCCAGAGTACCTCATTAAGTAGGTCCCTGATCCTGTGCTTCCTGACTGGGTGAGATCCCCCAACAGAGTCACCAGATGCCTTATATAGGAGTGTTCCTGCTGGCATCAGTTTGGGGCTCCGCTGGGATAGAGATCCCAGAGAAAGTAGCAGGTGGCCAACTTTGCTGTTCTGCAGTCTTCACTGGTGATACCACCAGGAGTGAGAGGGACCCAGGAGAACAGGGTCTGAAGTGCACCCCCAGCACTTCAGACTGTTGGAAAAGGGACCCTGACTGTTAAAAGAAAAACAAACAACAGAAAGCAGTAACAGCAGCTACAAAAAAAAGTCCCCACAGAAAAACTCCACCCAAAGGTCAGCAGCCTCAAAGATTGAAGTTAAGTAAACTCACAAAGATGAGAAAGAATCAACAAAAAAATGCTGAAAACTCAAAAAGCCAGAGTACCTCTTCTTCTTTAAATGATTGCAACACCTCTCCAGCAGGGGCACAGAATTGGGAGGAGGTTGAGATGGATGAATTGACAGAAGTGGGCTTCAGAACAAACTTTGCTGAGCTAAAGGAGAATGTTCTAGCCCATGCAAAGAAGCTAAGAACCATGATAAAACATTACAGGAGCTGTTAACCAGAATAACCAGTTTAGAGAGGAACATAAATGACCTGATGGAGCCAAGAAAAACAAGAGCTTCGCAATGCAACCACAAATGTCAGTAGCCAAATGGACCAAATTGAGACAAAAATCTCAGAGCTTAAAGACTATCTTGCTGAAATAAGACAGGCAGACAAGATTAAGGAAGAAAGAATGAAAAGGAACAAACAAAACCTCCAAGAACTGTGGGATTATGTAAAAAGACTGAGTCTACGACTTATTGTGGTACCTCAAAGAGACAGGGAGAATGGAAGCAAGTTGAAAAATATACTTCAGGGTATCATTCAAGGAAACTTCCCCAACAGGCCAATATTCAAATTCAGGAAATCCAGAGAACTCCAGTAAGATACTCCACAAGAAGATCAACCCCAAGACACTTAATGATCAGATTCTCCAAGGTGGAAATGAAGGAAAAAATGTTAAGGGAAGCCAGAGAAAAAGATCAGGTCACCTACAAAGGGAAGTCCATCAAACTAACAGCAGAAACCCTACAAGCCAGAAGAGATTGGGGGCCAATAGTCAATATTCTTAAAGAAAAGAATTTCCAACCCAGAATTTCATATCTGGTCAAACTAAGCTTCATAAACGAAGGATAAATAAAATCCTTTTCGGACAAGCAAAGGCTAAGGGAATTCATTACCACCAGGTCTACCTTGCAAGAGCTCCTGAAGGAAGCACTAAATACAGAAACGAAAAACAATTACTGGCCACTGCAAAAACACACTGAAGTACAAAAACCAGTGGCACAATGAAGCAACTACATCAGCAAGTATGCAAAACAACTAGCTAGCATCATGATGACAGGATCAAATTCACACATAACAATATTAACCTTAAATGTAAATGGGCTAAATGCCTCAATTAAAAAACACAGAATGGCAAGCTAGATAAAGAGTCAAGACCCATCAGTGTGGTGTATTCAAGAGACCCATCTCACGTGCAAAGGCTCAAAGGAGTGGAGGAAACTTTAGCAAGTAAATGGAAAGCAGAATAAAGCAGGGGTTGCAATTCTAGTTTCCAACAAAACAGACTTTAAACCAACAAAGATCAAAAAAGACAAAGAAGGGTATTACATATAAAGAGTTCAATCCGACAAGAAGAGTTAACTATCCTAGATATATATGCACCAAGTACAGGAGCACCCAGATTCATAGAACAAGTTCTTAGAGACCTACAAAGAGATTCAGACTCCTACACAATAATAGTGGGAGACTTTAACACCCCAATGTCAATATTAGACAGATCATCTAGACAGAAAATTAACAAAGATATTCAGGACTCAAACTCAGCTCTGGATCTAATGGGCTTGATAGATATCCACAGAACTCTCCACCCCAAAACAACAGAATATATGTTCTTCTTGGCGCACATGGCACTTACTCTAAAATTGATCACGTAAGTGAAAGTAAAACACTCCTCAGCAAATGGAAAAGAACTGAAATTATAACAGCCTGTCAGACCACAGTGCAATCTAATTAGAACTCAAGATTAAGAAACCTACTCAAAATCACACAACTATGTGGAAATTAAACAATCTGCTCCTGAATGATGCCTGGGTAAATAATGAAATTAAGGCAAAAATCAAGAAGTTATTTGAAATAAACGAGAACAAAGAGACAACATACCAGAATCTCTGAGACACAGCTAAAGCAGTATTAAGGGAGAAATTTACAGCACTAAATGCCCAGATTGAAAAGCTCAAAAGATCTCAAATCAACACCCTAACATCACGACTAAAAGAACTAGAGAACCAAGAGGAAACAAACTCTAAAGCTAGCAGAAGACAAGAAATAATCAAGATCACAGCAGAACTGAAGGAGATAGAGATACAAAAAGCCCTTCAAAAATTATTGAATCCAGGAGCTGTTTTTTTGAAAAAAAAAAAAAAAAATAATAAAATAGACTACTAGCTAGACTAATGAAGAAGAAAAGAGAGAATAATCAAATAAACACAATAAAACTGAAAACATAGTTATCACCATTAACCCCACAGAAATACAAACAACCATCAGAGAATACTATAAACACCTCTATGCAAATAAACTGGAAAATCTGACATAAACGCATAAATTCCTGAACACATACACCCTCTGAAGACTGAACCAGGAAGAAGTTCAATCCTTCAATAGACCAATAACAAGTTGTGAAATTGAGGCAGTAATAAATAGCCTACCAACCAAAAAAAAAAAAAAAAAAAAAAAAAGCCCAGGACCAGATAGATTTACAGCTGAATTATACCAGAGATACAAACAGGAGCTGGTACCATTTCTTCTGAAAGTATTCCAAACAATTGAAAAGGAGGGACTCCTTCCTAATTCATTTTATGAGGCCACCATCATCCTGATACCAAAACCTGGCAGAAATACAACAAATAAAGAAAACGTCAGGCCAATATTCCTGATGAACATTGATGCCAAAATTCTCAATAAAATATTGGCAAACTGAATCCAGCAGCACATCAAAAAAACTATCCACCACGATCAAGTCAGCTTCATCCACAAGATGCAAGGCTGGTTCATACACAAATCAATAAATGTAATTCATCACATAAACATAACTAAGGATGAAAACCACACGATTATCTCAATAGATGCAGAAAAAGCTTTTGATAAAATTCAATATAGCTTATATTAAAAACTCTCAATAAACTAGGTATTAATGGAACATACTCAAAATAATAAGAGTCATTTATGACAAACCCACAATCAATACCATACTAAATGGGCAAAAGCTGGAAGCATTCTTCTTGAAATCTGGCATAAAACAAGGATGCCCTCCCTCACTACTCCTAGTCAACATAGTAGTGGAAGTTCTGTCCAGGGCAATCAGGCAAGAGAAAGAAATAAAGCATATTCAAATAGGAAGACAGGAAGTCCAAATTGTCTCTGTTTGCAGATGACATGATCCTATATCTAGAGGACTCCATTGTCTCAGCCCAAAAGTTTCTTAAGCTGATAAGCAACTTCAGCAAAGTCACAGAGTACAAAATCATTGTGTGAAAATCACAAGCATTCCTATACACTAACAATAGACAAGCAGAGAGCAAAATCATGAATGAATTCCCATTCACAATTGCTACAAAGAGAATAAAATACTTAGGGATACAGCTAACAAGGGAAATGGAGAACTTCTTCAAGGAGAACTACAAACCACTGCTCAAGGAAATCAGAGAGGACACAAACAAATGGAAAAGCATTCTATGCTCATGGATAGGAAGAATCAATATTGTGAAAATGGCCATACTTCCCAAAGTAATTTATAGATTCAATGCTATTCCCATTAAATTGCCAGTAACATTCTTCACAGAATTAGAAAAAAAGACTATTTTAAAATTCATATGGAACCAAAAAAGAGCCCATTTAGCAAAGACAGTCATAAGCAAAAAGAACAAAGCTGAAGGCAACATGCTACCTTACTTCAGACTATACTACAAGGCTATAGTAACCAAAACAGCATGGTACTGGTACAAAAACAGACACATAGACCAATGGAACAGAATACGGATTTCAGAAATAAGACCACACATCTACAACCATCTGATCTTCAACAAACCTGACAAAAACAAGCAATGGGGAAAGGATTCCCTATTTAATAAATGGTGCTGGGAAAACTGGCTAGTCATATGCATAAAATTGAAAGTGGACCCCTTCTTTACACCTCACACAAAAATTAACTTAAGATGGACTAAAGACTTAAATGTAAAACCCAAAACTATGAAAACCCTAGGAGAAAATATAGGCAATACCATTAAGGACTTAGACAAAGATTTCATGACTAAAACATCAAAAGCAATTGCCACAAAAGCAACAGTTGACAAATGGGATCTAATTAAACTAAAGAACTTCTGCACAGTGAAAGAAACTATCTTCAGAGTGAACAGACAACCTACACAATGGGAGAACATTTATTACAAGCTATCCATATGGCAAAGGTCTAGTATCCAGACTCTACAAGGACTGTAAATTTACAGGAAAAAAACAACCCCATTAAAAAGTGGGCAAAGGAAATGAACAGACACTTCTCAAAAGAATACGTTTTTGCAGTCAACAAACATGACAAAAAAGCTCAACATCATTGGTCATTAGAAAAATGCAAATCAAAACCACAATGAGATACCATCTCATACCAGTCAGAAGGGTGATTATTAAAAATTCAAGAAACAACAGACACTGGTGAGGCTGTGGGGAAATAGGAGCACTTTCACAATGTTGATGGGAATGCAAATTATTTCAACCATTGTGGAAGACAGCGTAGTGATTCCTCAAATACCTGGAACCAGAAATTCCATTTGGACCAGCAATCCCATTACTGAGCATATACCCAAAGGAATATAAAGCATTCTATTATAAGGATACATGCCAAGTGTATGTTGATTGCAGTGCTATTCACAATAGCAAAGACATGGAACATGGAATCAACCCAAATGCCCATCAATTAGAGACTAGATAAAATGTGGATTGGGTATGGGCTCATGCTTGTAATGCCAGCACTTTGGGAGGCTGAGGCAGGTGGATCACCTGAGGTCAGGAGTTCTAGACCAGACTGGCCAACATGGTGAAACCCCGTCTTTACTAAAAATACAAAAATTAGCCAGGTGTGGTGGTGAACACCTGTAATCCCAGATACTGGGGAGGCTGAGGCAGGAGAATTGCTTGAACCCAGGAGGCAGAGGTTGTAGTGAGCCGAGATTGTGCCATTGCACTCCATCCTGGGCAACAAGAGTGAAACTCTTTCTCAAAGAAAAAAGAAAAGAAAAAAAAAAAAAAAAGAAAGAAAAGAAAATGTGATACATATACACCATTGAATGCTATGCAGCCATAAAAAGGAATGAGAACATGCCCTTTGCAGGGACATAGATGGAACTGGAAGCCATTATCCTCAGCAAACTAATGCAGAAACATAAAACCAAACACCACATGTTCTCACTTATGAGTGGGAGCTGAAATGAGAACACATGGATGCAGGGAGGGGAACAACACCCACTGGTGCCTGTCAGGGGCAGGGGGAGGGAGGACATCAGGATTGATAGCTAATGAATGTGGGGCTTAATACCTAGGAGATGGGGATGGGGCTTAATACCTAGGGCATGGGTCTCCTGCCTCAGCCTCCCCAGTATCTGGGATTCCAGGCGCCCACCACCACGCCTGACTAATTTTTGTATTTTTAGTAAAGATGGGGTTTCGCCATGTTGGCCAGTCTGGTCTTGCAACTCCTGACCTCAGGTGATCCACCTGCCTCAGCCTCCCAAAGTGCTGGCATTACAGGTGTGAGCCCATACCCAGCCCCCATTTTCTTTATCCAGTCTATAATTGATGGGCATTTGGGTTGATTCCATGCCTTTGCTATTGTGAACAGTGCTGCAATGAACATACACTTGGTGGGTGCAGCAGACCATAATAACACGCGTTTACCTATGTAACATACCTGCACTTCCTGCATGTATATCCCAGAACTTAAAATAAAATTAAAAAATAAAGTTACTTATTATGCCATGTATTCAGTAATAAAATGTTTACTGAGTACTGACTATGGACCACATTGATATATGCCCACCAGGCTCTCTGGCCAAGTTTTGGGCCAATGGAGTTGAAGAAAGGTAGTGAGTTTGGGTAAAGCAATTTATCACAATACGATGTGATAAGTGCTATACTAGGAATAAGACCAGAAAACTTCGGAAGCTTGAGATTCTACTTGAAAGTAGTGGAGAATGATTCACCAGCTGCCAAATTTTAGTGCTTAAGATGCATAAATTGATAGTTTTGTGATTGAGGGTTACTTAGCAATAAAAATAAAATAATAATTGCAACAAGTGGATAAAATTAGAATACTTAGGATACTTAGGATTAAATACTTGAAAGTATTTTACAACTGGAAATTAGTGAAGGGATGGTGCAGAAGAAGGTGGCAATTATTGCATAGCGATTGACAATTCAACTTTAAATAGAACCTTGAAGAAGGAGTTTCTTTCCCACAAGGCCAATAGAAGCAAGACTAGTAAATAATAGGAATGCACAGAAACAAAATTCTCTCTCTTTTTTTTTTTTTTCCTTGAGATGGAGTCTCGCTCTGTCCCCTAGGCTGGAGTGCGGTGGCGTGATCTCGGCTCACTGCAAGCTCCACCTCCCGGGTTCACTCCATTCTCACGCCTCAGCCTCCTGAGTAGCTGGGATTACAGGTGCCCGCCACCACACCCGGTTAGTTTTTTGTATTTTTAGTAGAGACGGAGTTTCACTGTATTAGCCAAGATGGTCTCGATCTCCTGACCTCGTGATCTACCTGCCTCGGCCTCCCAAAGTGCTGGGATTACAGGCATGAGCCATCGCATCCGGTCCAAAAACAAAATTCTTGACATTTGGTGTGGTGGATTTTATTGGCGTGCTCATTCTATTATCTTTGTCACTATCCTGTGTAAACATCCGTTTGTCCTTTTTCGTGCTAGATTTTGAGGATCTAGCTAGATGTCATTATGCATGGGTGGAATTCAGCTGTCCAACTTGCGTAATTTCCAAAACTTCGCTGACATTACATTAATAGCTTAAGGATTGTTATCTAATTCTACCTAAATATTTCCTCGATGAGATACTGAGTGATAAGCTAAAAAAAGACTGAAATTTCCCAAGAAAAATTCTGTCTTGCTCACCACCCATTGATATGTACCCAATATTAGTAAGATGAAGGTAGCAATCAGTCAATATTTTATGAAAACGTGAATTGTTAACTGAATTTCGCGTATCCCTTTTTTTTGCTTATCTAGATATACAAGAGAATGCAGAACAGTAATTAATGCTTACCAAGAAGGAAGAAATGAGAGAAAACTACAAAGAAATATAAATTATTTACATATGCACAGATAAAAGTTTTATTGTATGTTATTGATTCTGAATTTAGAAGTTTTATCAAAATGTCAAGGCAAGACTGATACTATATGAGAAAACCTGACCTAGATATGATGAAATCAGGTAATAAAGGCATAAAATTTTAAACTAAAGACATTATCAATTTAGTCCCCACGTAAGGGTCACCCCTCTGCAAAAACATGCAGCCTAGAGGGCAAGAAAGGGAGGTTCCATTGTGGAAATCTTAGACATGGAGTCAAAGAACATGTGAGGAAGGAAGGCTGACATCTCATGGCAGGGCAGTGACACATGAGACTGCCCCTTGTAAGGGGTAGGCATTTTGGAGAGGAAAGGGAGGTTTTTGTTGAGTCCCTTGCTATGTTGCATCATACACAGATTTTCATGCTGTTTCCTTTAATTTTCATGTGGCTCTGTGGGGCACACTACATGAACCACACCAATTCTAGCCTATCTTCTCTGACTCTGAAGGCTGTGCTCTTTCTGCCATGTACACTGCAAGGAGATAACTCCTGGAAGGCACCAAAGCAACGGTGCATACAACCCCCGCATCTTACAGGACTGGGGACATCCATGGCATTTTAGGGCTAAAGGACAATTTTTAATCCAATAGTGTCATTTTACACTTAGTCATACATTAGAAAATCATATCAGTCATACCTTTGAAATCAAGTCCCCCTTACTTCCACTGAAGCACTGTTTTGAATGGCCACCACCAACCTGTACTAGTGAAATCACTTCTGGTTGCCTTTTCTCTCCCATTCTTGGCCCCTTATCGTCTATTATTCAAACACCGTTCATGGCAATGTTAGTCAAACGTAAATCTCAGGGTTTTTCATTTCTCATCAAAATTGTACAATAATTTTTGTATCATACACAGAGTAGAATACAAAATAAAACACAAATGCTTACCGTGGCTTCTTAGGCCCTGTGTAGAAATCATTTGGACATCTCTCTGACCCCACTTCCAATGGCTCCGGCACTTGGCAGCCTTTTCACTGTTACTCAAACACGCCCAGCACACTCTCAACTCAGATCCTGTGCACCTGTGAGAGAAAAGATCAGGCAACAGTGATTCCAGGATTTTGATTCACAGCAGCTGAGTTAATGATGATGCCTTTATTCAGAAGGGGAGGGGGTTGTTTATTTTTTTAATTAGGGAAAAATTTAAACATAAGCAAAATTAGAATAGTACAAAAAAATTCCACAAAGTCATCACCCAGAAATAGTAACCATCAAGTCCCTGAGATCCTTGTTTCATCTGTGCTTTAATTGGATTCTCCTTCCTCTATCTTCCACACCAGCACCACCACCATGGGGCTCGTTAAGCAAATCTCAGACTTTGAATGATTTATTTTTATCATTTATATTCTAGGAAATATTTTTAAAATCACAATACTGTCATCTCCAATAAATGAACTATTATTTCCTAATATTATTGAATATTCATTCAATATTCAGATTCAGAAAACTTGTTTTGATATATTAAGTTGTGATCTATTGGTACCAGACATACCTAGATTACTGGCCTGACTCAGCAGTTGGCAAATTATCTGACTTCCAATAGAGTATTAAAGTATCTGAGCCTGGGTTTGCTCAACTGTAATACTTCCCTTGCAGAGTTGTTGTCAGAGTTAAAATTAATATGTATGGAAAGACCTTTCCTTATACTGCTGAGCAGCCCTGGAACGTCTGCCCAGGCCTCAGAAGGCATAACTGCAGTGGTTGAAATGTAGAGAACATGTGTTTGTCAGAAG
Source organism: Macaca nemestrina (assembly GCF_043159975.1). Lineage (NCBI taxonomy): Eukaryota > Metazoa > Chordata > Mammalia > Primates > Cercopithecidae > Macaca > Macaca nemestrina. Next base: position 5,729,506 of record NC_092140.1, read on the forward strand.
TAGATCTGGCCTTGATTTGATATTTGGGTAACATCTTCCTTCTGACAAATTCAAATTAGTTGGCTAATAATATTAGGTTCTGTTCTTCAGCAAAGTTAAAATATTAATGAATTAAAAAGGAAAAGCTCAAACCTATTCTGTAGGATTTCACCCACTGTAGGGTTTGCATACACTCTGTTCACAAAGATCTCTTACACACGTGCCTGACACGTTGAAGGTGATCCAATTATTTAAAAATACATTGGTCATATTTTGCACTCCTTTTTGAGCTCTGCCTCTTGAATGCTCCAGGCCATGACCACTGGAGTAGCAGCTGCTGCCATGCCTAGCCCTTCCTGACTCTTAAGTTCATACTTCTTCATGGTGAGACAAGTTGCTTGAGAATAGATGTAACTCTAGACTCAAGCATAGCCAACTGTTAAGGCAAAATGCTTGCTTGTATGGCAGAATTTGGAATTCAGGCCCTCACTGTTATAGCCTCGAAATAGACCAAGAAAGAATCGTAAATATACAAAGGCATTGTGTATTTACCATGGAGCACTCCCAGGATGTTCAGAGTAAACCAGGGCCATTGTTTCTAGGATGTTTGTGAAGGATGCGAAGTGCAAACCGTCACTCAATGACTCAGGCAAAATCAGACCAGACCTACTTCTGACAAACGTGTGTTCTCTCCATTTCAACCACTGCAGTTGTGTCTACTGAGGCCTGGGCAGAAGTCCTGAGGCTGTATATGACAGTATAAGGAAATGTCCTTCTGTGTGGGTGCCTGCCATTGCCGTCCGCATCTGCACAGAAAAAAAAGGGAGATTACAGCTGCATTCCTGTGTTTCCTCATTTTTCGCTCCAGAAAACTGGATTCTGATCCCCTCCCATTGTAAAAAACAAACCTGAAGGCACGTAAAAGTAAGCTGAAGAGTGGGTAAAATATCCAATGGTTGAATTAAAAGGAAAAGTTTGCCACCAAATCTTACCTCTATTCTGCTATCTATTTAGGGAAAAGCTCCAATAAAGTATTTTAGCTCGAGTCTCAATGCTGGAATTTAAAAGCGGTAAATGGAATCGTAATCAAAGCTGTTTGGGGTTATTCTGCCCTGTGCCATCTCCTCTTTTTTAACTTTCCCTCATGCCACTTTCTTCTCCCCTTTTCAGTGGGAAGAGCCTTGGGTTGGAAGAATTCAGATGTGTGTTGAAATTCTGGGAACATTTCTTGGCTTCCTCAGGCCGATTCCCTCACCTCGAAAGCAAAACGGTGCACTTCTTTGTGTATTGTTTAATTTCTGGACTCTCCCACTAGCTCTAAGGTTCTGTGACTGTGCACTTGCTAGGTTTCCCTCTTTCCTTCCTCCTCTTTTCTCAGCTGGAAACCTGAGTGTCCACGTGTGGCTATAGGTAAGGTCATGTGTCTGAGCCTGGTTTCTCCAGCAGCTAAGGGCTAAGTGCTTTGTATTATTGTGACACCTGATCCTTACATCAGCCATCCAGGTTTTCTATGCCCATTTTCATGGATGCAAGGAAGCTGAAGCTTTCAGGTATTAGGTAAGGAATCCAGACAAATGTGGGGACAAGGGTCAAACACCGAATCTGGACCATTATATGAGAATGGCTGTGAAGGAGAAAGCAAGCTTCTTGGTGGCCCAGCTCTGGGTTCCATGCTGTTTAACCAGTCCTTCCTTAAAGAGATGACAAGGGAGCATGTGATAAGCCTCTCACAGAGACCCACACTGTAAGGCAGACAGTGTGCTGTGCTCCGAGGAGGCGGGACCAGGGGTATAGAAACTAAAGGAAGCACCATTACTCTCTAAAAGGTGGGACAGCCCCAGTCGCCTTTATTTACTTTTCACATGCATTTTATTGTGATTTTCCATGTTCTGGGCATTCAAGTCTGCCTGTTTTTAAAGGCAGATTATGGGAAAACTTGATCAACTTGATCTTTTGAGGACACCTTCAAACACGAAGTGTCCTGTGTTCCAGTGGGACCCCTATCCCTTGTTGTGGGGAATACATGCAGCTAGTTTAATTTGTCATCCAGCTTCTCAATTCCAAGACCATGTATATTCTCCCCTTCTGTTTCCTCCTCCTTGTTTCTTTCTTTCCTGCTTCCCCGGAAACCTCCATCCCTGCTGTGGACTCACCTCAGACCCAGGTGATATGGTTTGGGTGTGTCTCCACCCCAATCTCATCTTGAATTGTAGTTCCCATAATCCCCACATGTTGTGGGAGGGATTTGGTGGGAGGTAATTTAATCATGAAGGCCATTACCCCCATGCATCTGTTCTCATGATAATGAGTGAGTTCCCACAAGATCTGATGGTTTTATAAGGGGCTTTCCCCAGCCTTCACTCGGCACTTCTCCTTCCTGCCATCATGTGAAGAAGGATATGTTTGCTTCCCCTTCTGCCATGATTGTAAGTTTCCTGAGGCCTCCCAGCCATGTGGAACTGTGAGTCAATCAAACCTCTTTCTTCTAGAAATTACGCAGACTGGGACATTTCTTCATAGTACGGTGAAAACTAATACACCAGGTATTTATTTATTTATCTATCTATTTATTTATTTATTTTACACTTTTATTTTAAGTTCAGGGGTACAAGTGTAGGTTTGTTACATACATAAACTTATGTCATGGGGCTTTGTCATGCAGATTATTTCATCACCCAGGTATTAAGCCTAGTATCCATTAGTTATTTGTCTTGATCCTCTCCCTCCTCTCCACCTCTACCCTCCACCCTCCAATAGACCCCACTGTGTGTTGTTTCCCTCTATGTGTCCATGAGTTTGCATTATTTAACTTTCACTTATAAGTAAGAACATGCAGTATTCAGTTTTCTGTTCCTGTGTTAGTAAAGCCAGGGTTTTAAAAGTGCCTCGTGGGCAGTTGGCAGTTTGCATATCACTACCAGATAAATCATCCTAAATATTTATTTTTTCATGATATTTCTCTGTATTTTCCTAACACTTATAAAATAAACTCTATACTTTTCTGCTTAGATTTCAAGACTTGATAAGTAGCCAAAATGATTGATTATTGAATTGATTTAGATTTTTACTTATATCCAAAAATGAACATTATATTGTATACAGAAAACTGACAATAGTTTAAAAAGCAAATGTTAAAGTAGTTTTCTATAGTGATTATATTGCATAATTGCATGTAGAAAATACAAATAAATTCTCTTTTTCATGAGTAAGGGCACTTTGGACTAGTCTTAGGTTAGAACATTCTGTAATACATAAGACAGAAATTTTAAAACTGCTTTTGAAGAATTCATTCCCTAGCTTAAAGAAGAATAAATTCAAATAGTTAACCAGAAGTCATATCTTGAGACTCTTAACTGCATTAATAAGCATGTATTAACTATGACCCGGGTTCATTTTCTTAACATTTTAGAAATAATGTGTAATTAATTGATTCCCAAATTTTGTCATGATTTTTTTTTTTCTTAAGACTGAATTTACCACTTGAACTTCAGCATTTGAAAGCTGTGTAGATATGATATGGTTCATGGATTCTTTACCTTAAAGTGACCCAAGAAAGAGATACAGGGCTCTGGTAATAGTGTGTGTGTGTGTGTGAGCAGGTCTCTGTGTGTGGGTGTGTCAGTGTGTTTGTGGGTGACTGTGCCTGTGTGTGTATGTGAATGTGTGTGTATATGTGTATGTGTCTGTATGTGTGAGTGGGTCTCTGTGTGTATGTGACTGTGTGTGTGAGTGTGAGTGTGTGCGTGTGTGATGGATATCAGGATTCTTCCGGAAAGAGCTTCGTAGCTTTCATATGACTCTCAGTGGGGTCCTTGACACTCAGCACATGAGCCTGATGCAGCATAGTCCCTCGGTGGGGCTGAATGTGCTCAGATACACAATGCTTTAACACTACAACTAGAGGGAACTCCCCTATTTTCCCATCTGGAGTTCTTGGCCTAGTGTTCCTTCCAGACAGAGAGTCCAGCATTTAGTAATCTGGTGTTATTAAGAGATTTGAGCTAATCACTGTCATAAATGACTCTTAGAAATGTCTTCTAACCCCCACCACTGGTGATTTTCCCCCTTCGGGCAATGCGTACTTCATTGTCTTTAAGTACTCATTTTATGAGAGATCTCGTATGTCCTAAGATTCTATTTGGAGTTAAGTACTCCTAAATCATGCAGAGTTGTTTTATCTCTGATTTTGGATCCAAGCTTAGAAATATTATATAACAAAAACATGGCTCCCACTACAGAACTCCATACTCTGGAACAAAAAGCTGGTAACTAGGGGAAACTAATGAAAGATTTTTAAAATATATTTTATATTTTTCCTTAGTATTCTGAAAGGAGATTATTAATTTTTAAAATGTCAGTGTCAGCTACTCTTTTATTCATTTTTAAAATTTTTATACTAAAGCCTTTCTAAATAAGAAGATAAATGGTTTATGATATCAATAACTTAAATTCCTTTTAATTTAAAAAAAAAATCTTATAAATGCTGCATTTATCTCACATTCTGGTTTCAGTAAGATGCGCCCTGAAGCGTGGATTTGTAACTAAGAGAGTCTCTATGGTCATTATCCTAAAAGCCGTGAAGCTCCTCATCACACTGGTGTCTTGCAGTTGACTATGTAGCTTTTCCAAGGGTTTTAAGATCACATGTAGTTATTAATAATGCCACCTAGTGAGAGAAATTGCTCAGATGGCTATTCTTTGAATGATTTGAATAATATATTTAGCTTTATTTATTTTGCGTGAATAGGAAATTATGTCAAACAACACAGCAATGTTAATCACATCCTGCGATGGAACAATTCCTGATGGGTCCAGCAGATGGCAGCATATATCATGAAAGCATAGAATTGCCACTAAAAAAAAAAAAAATCTGGGCCAAGGCTGCTCTTATCTTTTTTTCATATGACTGAGTTTTTCCACTCTTTGATGTAAAAGGAAATGTATATCTATGTTAAGGATACAATAACTTTCCAGAATGGAGGTAATATATGGCACTAGGTCATAATGATAGGACTTTTACTGAGAACTAATTCCATGCTTCCATTCTAAGTACCTAATATGTATCATTGCTCACAGCAATCTTTCTGTTGATATTATGACTGTGCCCATTTTACAGACAAGAAAATTGAGGCAGGGACTTTGCCCAGGTTTTCACAGCTACTAGGTGAAGTTGGTGGGAATTTAAACCAGAAATTCTGGTTCTAGTGTTGCTTAACTGTTGGGAATGTAGTAAGGGATTAAAATTAAAAGTATTAGGAAAAATACTGGTTTTTAGAAAAGAGACCTGAATATTACACTTAATTCAAAACTATCTTTATTATGTCCCTGAGTTCCACTGGCTCTATCTGACTTCAAACTGATTGCCTCCTCTTAGCTGGATCCGCACTGTGACTAAATGACAGAACCCCACTACTGGGGAAGATGATAGAGTTTACAGAATATTCGTACTCAAACTTTTTTCTTTGTGAGAACATTAGGAGGAGTAAAGACATTTAAAGATTGCCTTTTCTTCTATTTTTAAAATTTATTTATTGACAAATCTCCCAGTGTCCTCTCTCCCTGCAACTTTACTCTCACCCTGAAGTACTTGCTATTCTCTGAATACAGTTCTCACTTCAGTTCCTTCTGTGTCTTTGTTTATCTTGTTTTCTAAACCTGGAGGCAGCTCATCTCTCCCTGTCCCCTTTCAAGATTGGTTACTGGACTAATGTCATTATTGACCAAAGGAAAAGCAGCATGTAAGGGCAGGGACATAGGGGCAGGAGAGTGTCCAAGGGTCTTGTATAAATAACAGCATAGGTTTTAAAATGAAGTGCAACGAAGAGCCTTCTCTTGCATTGTTAACTCTCTGGTGTACATTATTTTCCCAGCTAGATTGTAAATTCCTTTGAGAGGTGAGGCCACATATGAGTTAACTTCCTGTGCCTCCCAGCCTTATCTACTAATACCTCAAATAGTACTTTCCTCCCAGCAGGTATTCAATGACTGCTGTAGAGGGTGGAGTGGTGCAAAGTCCAGCTCAAATGTGGTTTATCAAGGCTGAACTTAAGCACTACTCACCTTGTGTTTTTAGCAGCTGTGGGCCAACAGGGAGGCTGGATAAGTGGAAATCAAGCAGAGATTCTTTTCCTAACTTTGGAGAGAGAATAAACAGCTACACAATATATGAAAAGAATAGCAAGGTGATAAAATTCACAGTTTACAAAATAAAGAATAAGCTCAGATATGCTCTGCAGGCCACTCTGAAGACCAAGAGGTAGTCCCCTTTCTTACCCATAGACTAGAAGAAAAATTAAAGCATACTCAAGCATAGGAGATCTGTCCATATGTAGCCCAGGTAGGAAGATCAGTGAGCTCAGAAGAAACTACCTATTAAGTGAGCTTCGGGAGGAAAGTAGGAACAGTAAATAATAGAGATAAGGCCCAAATCCTTTCACCCAGAACACTGGCTCTTAACCTTGGCAGACTCAATGCCCCCTGTTAATAATAAATATTTTATTTTATTTTTGAGATGAAGTCTTGCTCTGTCTCCAGGCTGGAGTGTAGTGGCATGATCTCGGCTCACTGCAACCTCTGCCTCCTGGGTTCAAGCAATTCTCCTGCCCCAGCCTCCCAAGTAGCTGGGATTACAGGCGCCTGCCACCACGCCTGGCTAGTTTTTGTATTTCTAGTAAAGATGGGGCTTCACTATGTTGGCCTGGATGGTCTCGATCTCTTGACCTCGTGATCCACCCACTCCAGCCTCCCAAAGTGTTGGGATTACAGGCATGAGCCACCACGCCCGGCCAATAATAAAACATGCTTTCTGTCATTTGTGGAAGGAAATTTAAAGATAACATGAACTGCCTATATATATAACTTTTAAAAATCAATATGAGTGCCTTAACCATATATCGAAGGAAAAGTGGGAAAGTAATATATAATAAGGTACCATCCATTTCAACATGCTAGTGCTCAGAGCAGCTACACTTGAAGAGATACAAAAATGTCTTGTTGTTGTAATTGTCTGCAAGTTCTTCCTGCACACTGCACAGGCAAAGCCAAATCACTGAGGCCATAGCATTGCAGTAAAGAAAAAGTTTAATTTGTGCAAGTCCAGCCAGGACTCGCAGGAGACAGAGTTATTACTCATAGTAATCTCCCTGAAGGCTCAGAGGTTAAGGTTTTCCAAGGATAGTTTGGTGGACAGGGGACTAGGGAATGAGTGCTGCTGATTGGTTGAGGATGCAATCATGGGGGTGTGGAGAATGGTCCTTGTGCCCTGAGTTCACCTCTGGGTAGAGTCCCAGGAGGGGATTCATGACCAGTTGAGTCATGAGCCATGAGTCCAGGTGGGGTTAGCTGGTTGTCAGGAATGCCAGCACCTGAAAAGGCACCTCAAAAAGCTAATCTTAGGTTTTACGATAGTGATGTTATCTGCAGACGTAAGTGGGGGTGTTACAAATCTTGCAATCTCTACAACAATGGCTGGTTATCATTTAACTATATCTACATACATTCTGCTACTATGTAGCAGAATTCAGGCCCCTCTCATAACCCTAACTTTGTGCATTTTTAATTATTATCCTTGCTTTAAGCTTAAACTATCAACTAAATTTCTCCCAAAGTTAGCTTGGCCTACACCTAAGAATGACCAAGGACAACTTTGGAGGTTAGAAGCCAGATGAAGTCAACTACCTCATATTTATCTTACCATCATAATTTTGCAAAGCAGGCATTGGCAGCCCTTGGTGTGTGTTGCAAGACTTCTAGAAGTCTTAATGCCTGTCCACAAAATGTCAGTAGCACCTCCATTTATTTTGACAGAAACAATTCCACAAATTTGAAAAATACCCACTGAGAAATGAAAATGAAATTGTAAGCCCCCCAACTGACTGATTGTATCTCTTTTTGGCCAAGGGGACCCCAGAGAAAGTTAAAGACTGACTTTCCTGCCATGACTTGATGGAACATTGAACATACATTGTACCTGTATTAATCCGTTCTTGCACTGCCATAAAGAACTACCTGAGACTGGGTAATTTATAAAGAAAAGAGGTTTAATGGACTCACAGTTCTGGAGGCTTAACAGGAAGCATGACTTGGAGCCCTCAGGAAACTTACAGTCATGATGGAAGGTGAATGAGAAGCAAGTATCTTGTTCACATGGTATTAGGGGAGAGAGAGAGTGAAGTGGGAAATGCCAGACACTTTTAAAACGTAAGATCTTGTGAGAACTCATTCACTATCATGAGAATGGCAAGGGGAAAATCCACCCCCATGATCCAATTGCCTCCCACCAGGCCCCTCTTCCAATTCAACATGAGGTTTGAGTAGGGACACAAATCCACACTGTATTAATGCCCAATCCCCTGTTACTTGCCATTAGGCTTTCTTCCCTAAGGTCTAAACAGCAAACAGCCCTTTCAAAAGATTCCACCACTGATTTAAACCAACCACCTGATGGCACCCCTCTTTTATTTCATTTTTTCACAACTGACCAGCGTCTTTTCTGATAAGAAATCACAGACCACAAAGTGGCACTGGCCAGTCTATGGAGGATGCACAGTGAGGGTTTTTGTGTCCTCTGCTTCACCTTTTGATGTCAGAGGGTCGAAAACTTCATGCTCAGATCATGTTAAGGTTGCCATTTTTTTGTACATGCAGCTCATGGGGCATGAAGCTCAGTTGTGCCTATGCACGTTTCTCCTCTCATAAACTTCATCCCTCTTCCTATAGCTTATTAACTATGTGTACTCAGACACCCTGCTCAGCATAAATTCCTGTTTCCTTTTCCCCTCCCTCAAAATACCTGTTTTTGGCTTCTGACCAGAGGCTATGCTTCCCAGCCTGTGAAAATGGCCACCCTGCAGGCTGCAAACTTGTTTTTTTCATATCCAGACAGGGTCTCACTCTGCTGCCCAAGCTGGAGTACAGTTGCACAATAAAAGCACATTGTAACATTGAACTGTTGAGCTAAAGGGACGCTCCTACCTCAGCCTCCCAAAGCACCGAGATTAGAGACATGAGCCACCATACCTGGCCCAGGCTGCAACCTTTTATGGGAAATAAAGCCCTCCTTTCCAAATCTATCAACCTTGTCATTCTTCAGTTGATGACACCAACGGTAGTACCATCCCTTCAAGAGCCACTCTTTTAAATTTAATGTCAAGGTTAGAGTTCTTGTGGCCACTTCTATGTCATCTTGTTAAATGGTGTCATTCTTTTCTTTCTTTATATGATAGTTTTTTAAAAGCAAGCACTGTTTCTCTAACAGTAATTGAATATTATCAGATAAATTTATATTTGCTTTAAAACTCTGAATAAAAACAGAATTATGACTAAAAGTAAAATATAATAAGAACAAAAAGACTTCAGAAGCATTCAGTGATAATCACCTAAGGAGAGTCAGTTATTATATGCAAGTCACAGTATGGATAATATAGGATATGTCTTTGACAATGTCTTTTTTCACTCAAAAATATGTTGCAATGACAACACCTGGGCCTGCTGATCAATATAAAACATCACTAAGAGAAGAATAATCAAAAATCATCTGAATACTCTGAATTATTCTTATCAAAAGCTTAAACATAATCAAACTTCTATATCTAACTTCTAATTTCTTGGTTACGTGGGGATTAGAGGAGCAAGTTAAATGGCAATGAAAGGACACAATCAGCAAATTGAGAACATAGGAAATTCTATATGGAAAACAAACTACTTTTTATTATAACATTCTCTAAGCTACATGTGAAACAACATTCTCTAAGCTACCACCCTATCCAGAGGCATCGGAAGGCACCCATGGTAGCCAAATCTTGGAGGGCAAAGATTGCTGAAAGTAAAATTATTGAGCTGAGCCTGCCATCTCATACTCCTTCAAAATCCCTTGAAACACTTTAGTGATTTTTAAATGAAGCTGGACAAGAGGCTGAGAAACCAAGGCAAAATCTGAGCAGGAAGCAAGTGACTAAGCAGAGATTTTGGCTATCTCACAGCACCGGGAGACTAAAATTGAAATTCAGGCTATCAAAGCAGTGAGGATTTGAGAGGCCAATTCCAAAAGAGAAAGAAGTTTTAGATAAGTTGAATTTGAAAATCTGAGTCACTTTTCTGCTTGAGGGTTTCTTCACTGTCTAGAGAGTGAAAGAAAGAAAACTCAGCTTAGAGGTTGAAGGGAAGCAGGGCTTTTGTAAGCCTCACAAGGCTAGGGAAATAAACTTGGATGCCCTACTCAACATCCTGGACACTCATTTGGGATGTCTGAATGCCCAAAGGACTACATCGTAAGAAATGTGTAAACCAGAAATTGACTATGACTTTTCCAGTTCAAAATCAGTTTCAGATCTGGAGGTATACTCTTGTACCCATAGACTAGAGAGAAAAGAAAATCATGCCCAGATGGAGATGTAGATCCATGTTGCAGAACTCAACTCTCTATTCTAACTGCTTGTTGAAAACAAAGTGCTCACCCAGATATTTTACAATTATTTATACTCACAATCCAATATTTAATCATTAATTTCCAGATATGTCAAGAACCAGAGAAGCAAACAAACCATAGAAGTCAAACTACAGGTGATCTGGATATTAGACTAGTTAGGCTCAGTCTTTAAAATAACAGTGACTATAAAGTTCAAGAAAATTGGTGACAGCAAAGAGAATTTCACTGAAGAATTAGAGTGTATTAAAACAAATTCAAAGAAAATCTTCTACTGCAAAAATATGGTAAGTGGAATAAATTGCTTTATTGCAGATGATATTTCATACCAAATGCTGGAAACAATGTGGAACAATAGAAACTCATTCGTTGCTGGTAGGAATGCAAAATGGTACAGTCACTTTGGAAGACTGTTTGACAGTCTCTTTCAGCTAAACATAGTCTTACTATGCAATCTAACAATTGCACTCCTAGGTATTTACCTGAGTTGAAAATTTATGTCCATCTAAAACATTGTACAAAAGTTTATAATAGCTTTATTCATAATTACCAGAACTGGAAGCAATCAAGATGTTTTTATTCAATACAGGAATGGGTAAACAAGCTGTGCTACATCTATACAATGGAATATTATTCCATGATAAAAGGAAATGGGCTATCAGTCCACAGAAAGACATGGCGGAATCTTAAGTGCCTATTGCTAAGTGAAAAAAAATAGTCAGGAAAAGCTACATACTGTAGGGAAATGTACACACAAGGGAAAACTGTAGAGATAGTAGAAAGATCAGTGGTTTCCATGGCTTCAGCAGGAGGCAAGGGGGCTGAATAGGTGGAACCCAAGGCACTTTTAGGGTGACGAAATGATTCTGGATAATGATACTATAATGTAGATACATAGCATTATGTATTGTGAGAATCCTTAGACATGTATGTCATAAGAAGTAAACTTTACTGTATGTAAATTTAGAAAGTCATTTAGGAAGCAAGGGGATCCTAGGAAAGATTATAGATTGCAACAAGAAATTCTAGGTGTATTACAAACAAATGAATGTATAGCCAGCCTCATTATAGGCGTAAGGTGGAAGAAAGATGGATGTGAGTCAAAGCTGTAATTCTAAAGGCATAAGAAGCTGCACATAAGTTTAGTATTCTAGTTGATAAAATTGTTTCCCAAGGAGATACAGGTTAACAATTCTGATACTGCTGTACATGTGTACAGGAACAGTTAAGTATATAGAGAGTGGGTGGTGGGAATCTTTCATGAATAGAGTGGGAATTTGCAGATAAGCAGGGAGAGGAGGCTAGAATGATCCATGTTGCAAGAGTTAGAGATATCAGAAAGAACTCAGTTTGATTTAATATAAATACAGGTGTTTACATTTAGAAGTATTTATAGATATATGTGTATGCATAACTAGTATATACACATATATTTCTTTGCTCTGTCAGCTGAGAGAGCCTAAAAGAAATGACACCCCTGATAGCAATGAACCTCGCTAGTCTCAGACATTGGTTTCTAAAAAATTTCTTTAATCAAATAAAGCAGGGCCCCTTGGAGAAATGACTGATTCTAGGACTGGGGCAGGGAATACATAAGATGAGCCTGGAGCATTTTGTAGTACCAGAAAGTATGGAAGTGCTTGAAGCAAACAAACAAGCAAACAAACAGTAAACAACCATTGAAACCCCACAGTGGTGAGCTAGCCAAAGCACACAGGAGGCACCCCAAAAAGCTCCCAATAATCAAAGCTGGTACAATTTGAGCAACAAAATATATAAAGTAGTATTGCATTATAAAACAAGATAGAAAATAAATATCCATGAGTTAGGCTGATATAAATAAATGATTAATAAATTAATAAATCGGTAAAGATGTCAATTTTTGCTCTTATTGTGGTTGCTTTTCATGTCTTTGACAAATGGGATCTAATTACACTTAAGAGCTTCTGCACAGCAAAGGAAACTATCAACAGCATAAACAGACAACCTACAGACTAGGAGAAAATATTTGCAAATTATGCATCTGACAAAGGTCTAATATCCAACATCTATAAGGAACTTAAACAAATTTACAAGAGAAAAACAACCCCATTAAAAAAAGCTGGCAAAGGACATGAACAGAGACTTCTCAAAAGAAGACATACATGCAACCAACAAACATATGAAAAAAAGTTCAATATCATGGATCATTAGATAAATGCAAATCAAAACCATAAGGAGATACCATCTCACACCAGTCAGAATGGCTAATATTAAAAAGTCAAAAAACAACAGATGCTGGTGAAGTTGTGGAGAAAAATGAACACTTAAATACTGTTGAAGGGAGTGTAAATTAGTTCAACCATTGCGGAAAGCAGTATGGCAGCTCCTTAAAGAGCCAAAAGCAGAATTACCATTTGACATAGCAATCCCATTACTGGGTGTATACCCAAAGGAATAGAAATTATTCCACCATAAAGGCGTGTGCATGCAAATGTTCATCGCAGCACTGTTCACAATAGCAAAGACATGGAATCAACTTAAATGTCCATCAGTGACAGGCTGGATAAGGCAAATGTGATACATATACACCATAGAATATTATAGAGCCATAAAAAAGAACAAGATCATGTCTTTTGTGGGAACATGGATGGAGCTGGAGGCTATCACCCTTAGCAAACTAATACAGAAACAGAAAACCAAATACTGCATGTTCTCACTTATAAGTGGAAGTTAAATGATAAGAACTTATGAATACAAAGAAGGAAACAACAGATACTGGAGTCTACTTGAGTGGGAGAGGGTGCAAGGAGGGAAAGGAGCAGAAAAGGTAATTGTTGGGTATTGAGCTTATTACCTGGGTGATGTAATAGTATGTATGACAAATCCCCATAACGTGTTTATCTATGTAATAAACCTTCACGTGTATCCTTGAACCTAAAATAAAATTTTTTTAAAAATAGGTGAAGATGGCTGGGTGCGGTGACTCATGACTATAATACCAGCACTTCAGGAGGCTAAGGCAGGAGGATTGCTTGAGACTAGGAGTTTGAGAGCAACCTGGGCAATACAGAGAGACCCTGAATCTACAATTTTTTTTTTTTTTTTTTTTTTTTTTTTTTTTACAAATTAGCTGGGTGTGGTGGTGTGCCCCTTTAATCCTAGCTACTTAGGAGGCTGAGGTAGAAGGATCACTTGAGCCCAGGAGTTAGAGGTTGCAGTGAGCCATGGTTGTGCCACTGCACTTGAGCCTGGGTGACACAGCAAGACCCTGCTTATAACAAATAAATAAATAACAGGCGAAAAGAGAGAATTTTCTGGTACAGAATTCCCAATAGTTTATATAGATATTCTATCCTCAAGAAGTGGAGCATATCTCTCCACTCCTTAAGTGTTAGATGCCTATAGTGACTTCCTTCTAGTGCTACAGTATGGAAAGAGGAAAAGATTAACATTATGGTGAACAAATCTAACAAGGAGCACCTCTTAGCCAGGTGGTCAAGGTGAACATCAACAGTGATAAACCATATTGACAGTATGGACCCTTGAGACGACATGATGGGAATGGCACTTCTGAGATCTTCCTCCCCAAAGGCCAGAACTCCACCCTAATAATGAGATAAACATCAGAGAAATTTCAGTAGAAGGTTGTCCTACTAAGCACCTGGCCAGCAATCCTCAACGCTGTCAAGATCATTAAAATCAAAAGAAGTCTGAGCAATAGGCGTAGCCAAAGAAGAGTCTAAGTACCTGTGACAAGGTGTTTTGTAATTATCTTTTGAACGTACACATCTGTGCATTCTTTTTCAGTCTATTTTCATTGATTTCGATCTTGTAGAAACAACTTGTCAATCCATTTTCTGGAAATTCATTGTAGAAAGTTTCTGTTTTCAAATTTGCTTTTTGCATTACATTACTCTCTTCTGGATTTATTTTCCCCCTTTTGAAGTATATTTTTAAAATATTAATTCAGAGCTAATTTGCAAGTGGCACACTTTCAGAGCTCTATGAGGTGTTAAAAACACTGATGCACAAGTCACAGCCTAAAACAATTTATTCAGAATATCTAGGGGAGGGATCTGCTGTCAGGTTTTTTACCATTTTAAATTAATGTATATAATACATAGAGCAAAGTGGATAAACTACACTAATATAAGGTGTGTTGTTCAATGATTTTTAAACACACACACCTAGACTTGTGTATATACACAATCATATAACTATCACCCATATCATAATAGAAAACATTTCCACTAATCCCACAATTTTATCTGGCCCTTTCTCAGTCTATCCTTAACCTAACTATATAAATGAATATATGGAATTTTATCAACATTCATTTATTTTCTTGAACTTCTTACAAAGATACTCTTTGATTTCTGGCTTTATTTACTCGGCTCAATATCAATGAGATTTATGAGTGTTTCTGCACACACCAGTGCTTTTTTATTGTGTTTGTTGTTCTTGTATAGTGTTCCATTGAATAAATGTACCACCGTTTATTTACATTGGCATTTGAATTGTTTTCAGTTGGGGAGTATATTAATAAAACAACTATAAGCATTCATGTGCATGTCTTTTGGTGAATACATGTGCTAATTTATCTTGGGTATATTTATTGGAGTAAAATTGCTGGTATGTATTGTGACTTAACTCTTTAGAGGACTGCCAAAGCTTTCCAAAGTAACTCACTCATCTCATTCTCCCTTCAGTAACTTAGGAGGTTTCTGGTTTCTCCACACCCTCACCAACACTTGATATTTCCAGTCTTTTACATTTTAAACATTCTAATGGATGTATAGTAGTATCTTTTTGTGGTTTAACTCATATTTTCTGATGAATAATGATGTTGAACATTTTTTTTGTGTGTTTATTGGCCATTTGGGTATCTTCTTTTGTTAAGTGTCTGTCTTTTAAGCATCACGATTATTTTAAAAATCTGGAAATAATCCCAACATATAGTTAAGGTTGACACCTATTATATCAGAAGATTGCTGGGACCTGGAATCTATCATCCATGCCTCACTCTGCAATTTTACTTTTATGCTTTGCATCTCATTGTCATATTGTGGCTTTCTGAAATATTCCTGAGCTCATTCTCTCAACTCACTGAATTATCTTTTGGATATAAACATTTCAGACCACCTACTGAAGTATGCATTTTAGCAATCTTTTAAAAAAAATTTAGACTGTTTTATGGTTTATATTTTATGTACGCAATATGTCCTTGCATCTCTTTGTGAGCATGAAATATCTACTAAACTCTCACTCAGCCAGTAATTCTTTTGTTTTAAAATGTATTATGTCTTTCATAATGCAAATTTTCCTGAAGTGCTTTGTGGTCCTTGTTCTGTCTTGATGATTTTGGTTGAGGTTTCTGGTTAAGCAACCTGCTATCTGATTGCACAGCCTACTTAAAGAGTGGACTACTTGTGCAGAAGATTATACTCTCACCTATATTTACTTAGAATGAGACAAATTTAGGATTCCCTAATGGACAAGGCATCTCATTTGCTACAAGAATATTTCCTATTCTATCTGTACATCAGTAGAAATCCAGGGCATTATTCTCTCTTACCTAAGGTCTCATGTCCACCACTTTTACCTGGAGGCTGACTCCTCACCATTGCTTCCTGGCCCCAGGGAAATGTTTGTGCCGGAAAAGGGGGCTGTGTGGATGAAAGTCTGAATTCATCCAGCTATTTGAGCGGCAATGCATCCATTAATCGTATCATCAGCTAACGTTGGAAACAGTTGCCTTCTTACTTTCCTCACTTCTGAGCGTCAACCCACCTTTCCAACAATAGTCTCTTGGACACATTTTGGTTGGTGATTCACTCTACAAGACAATCTCATATACTTTTGATTTTTCAGGAAGTTCTTAATTTTTATTTCACCAAGTTCCATTGTTCTAATGTAGTTATTATACATTTACATATACCTTTCCAATCCAGCTAATGCTTAAGGCAATAGAGTGGTGCTATCACATGTCCTTGATACTGAATTTTCAACTGGAATTTTAAAATGTTAATTATGGATTTTCAATGAACATTTCATGATGCTTTTAAAAGCACATTAAATTAAAAGTGAATTGACATGGAAAATATGACATTTTTAAGAAAACCTAATCTCTATATTCGGTTTAATTTAAGAAATATTTATTAAGTGTCCATTTTATAGCAAACACCATGCAGTTCTCTAGGTAAGCCAAGATGAGTAGAATCAATAAGTCATCAACTTTGACCTCACACATTTAAATATGTAATACTTACGTGGAGTAGTCAGAGTAATCTTGAAAGAGCCTGTGACTTACTGGAGTTGCTGAGAAGCTGACATGACTAATTTGGGAGTAGTGGAGTGGGTAGATAAGGAAACCTTCACAGAGGAGGTGGCATATAGGTTGGATAAACACAGATTTGTCAGAAAACACTAATGGAAAAACTATCGGAATGCATGTTTATCTTTCAAATCAGAAGGACCTGCACGTGGCCAAGCATAGGAGGGAGGAAGAGGAAGCATGGCATGTTTGCTAAATGGTAAGTAGCTCAGAATTACTATTGCATAAAATGAAGATGGAGAGGCAAGAAGATGAAGATGAAATATTGGGGAAAACTAGCCCTTGAAAATTCTTACCAAAGAACACAAATTTCATCGTGTAAGTTATGGGGGAACAGCTGAAGACTTTTACATGGAATAGTAGCATCATCAGAATATTTTAGATTTATTCAAGTAGTAATATTGTACATGAATGGGTGATAAAAAATTAGTGTGAGGGAGACCATTGAAAAATATATGAAGGGAGCCTAAACCAAGGCCATGTTTGGCAGTGGAAATAGAAAGGAGAGAACAGTTGTGAGAGCAAAATTTGCAAGACTTGGAGGAAACTTTAGATATAAAAAGGTGGAGGACGGACAATGATGCCAATCTCAGATGACTGAATAGATGGAGGACGGAGGATGGAGAGTGAACCATGACCCAGTTCTGGATGGCTAAATAGATTGAGGATGGAGGATGGACAATGACCTCAGTCCTAGATGACTGAATATATGGAGGATGGGGGATGCACAATGACCCCAATCCTGGACGACTGAATAGATGGAGGATGGAGGGTGGACAATGACCCCAATCCTGGATGACTGAATAGATGGAGGATGGAGGGTGGACAATGACCCCAATCCTGGTTGGCTGAATAGACGGAGGTTGGGGGATGTACAATGACCCCCTCCTGGATGGCTGAATGGATGGAGGATGGAGGGTGGACAGTGAATCCAATCCTGGATGACTGAATAGATGGAGGATGGAGAATGGACAGTGATTCCAATCCTGGATGGTTGAATAGATGGGAGCTTGAAGATGAGCAGTGACTCCCATCCTGGATGACTGAATAGATGGGGGATGGAGGATGAACAGTGATTCCAATCCTGGATGGCTGAATAGATGGAGGATGGAGGGTGGACAGTGACTCCAATCTGGATGATTGAATACATGGAGCTGAGTGGTGGACAATGACTCCATCCTCGGATTTCTGAATGGATGGTGGACTGCCAACTCAACCTGGAAAGAAAAATAAGAACAAAAGAAGAAAATTCTGTCACAGGAATGAGGAACTTTCATTCCGATTTGTTGCATAGGGATTTGCATATACATATATTTGAATGTGGAAGGCGGAGATTTTAAGGAGAGCATTAGATAGTATCAAATTCCAGAGAAAAGCCAGCTAATATAAAGACAAAACCTTAAGGACTTTTAGCAAATGCATAGTACAATAAATTGGAATACACAAGTTTTTTGCCAATGTTAAGGACATTGTAAAACATTTTTAACACCTTGTCATAGAAGTTCAATATATTTATCAAGAAGTGTATTATCTAGGGAATACTTTACTGAAAAGTCAGCAGACTTCTCTCTGTGCAGAAAGAGTAATTACAGGTCATAGAAAGAGGTTGGTTATGTGATCTTAGACTTACTGGTACATGCCTCAAGCCAACATTTTAAAGTGCTTGGATGTGGTTCAGCTTATCTTTTCCCACTATTACTTTTGGCTTTTAATTTCTTAGCTACTTCTCATTCCAAAATATATATAGCTCATGTGCATTCAAAAGGTCATAGTTAATATCCATGTGAAGTCTCTAATACAGGATAAAATTAATTTATTTCCCATCTAAGCTGCTTTCCCATCTTCCTTTTTAAAAAAGTAAAGTAAAATAACATAAATGAAATAAATCAAAGTTAATTTAAGAATTTTCCTTTAAAGCTATTTCTGCATTTTTTTAAATTAAAATTCTAAATGAGTATCTTTGATTTTCCTCTGAAAACACTTTTTGACTGCCAGTTCCTTTCTGGCTCAATGTAAGTTAACAAACAGTGACCAGCAGGACCTCTTAGTAATTTAATATCAAGGCGCCACACAATTTTAGTTGCTGGAGCTCCTTGCAGCAATGCAATTATTTCCTCTGAGGATTTTATCATTCTCCAAACAGGATAGAGTCTATCCAAGCAGACTGCCCTTTTCTTGTAAAAATTTGATTTTTCTTTGCTGTTAATATAACATTCTAGGTACTTATATCCAACTGGAAGAAAAAATTCTGGTTTGCTTAATCTGAAAATGCTTTTGCTACAAATTACAAGTAGTTTGTGCAGAAAAATAATGGGCATCCATATTTACTTTATTCTGCTCTGAGAGATTTTTTTAGGGCTCATGAAAATGAAGTGTGACAATTTTGGATTATTTTACATGTGCTCAGCTTTTGTTTTACTTTGAGCATCTATGTTTCCCAAATATTGGTGAAAAAGTTTTACACAATGCTGTACCCAAAATCTTGGGTTGTGTGTGGTCAAAATCAGTGATTATTTTCTATGAAGCTCATTACAATATATAAATGTACATCCCGCTGGTCAATTGGTCTTTAACACTAGCCATATCATTTGCATTACAATTTCTGAATTCGTTCGCAAGTAACTGTTGTTTCATTATCATGTAATGTGCAAGATCGTAGGCTTTTAGTCAGACCATCTAGTTTTGAATCCTGGCTGTGCTGCTTACTAGCTGACCAAACTGGGGCAAGTTACTTCGCCTCCTCCCTCGGTGTAAAAAGCATCCACTTTAGGACTACATTAGGATTGTTTAGAACAGTTTCTAGAAAATTTAAGTGCCTGATATGTTTGGTATTCTTTCTTTTCCCTTGTTCCTCTTTTTTTCTTCATCTTATTGATTTTATAAGTGTGATGTTTCAACACTTATAAAAAAAGAGGCAGCATCTTGCTCTGTTGCCCAGGCTGAAGTACAGGGGTGCAACCATGGCTCACTGCAGCCTTGACTTCCCTGGCTCAAACAATTCTCCCACCTCAACCTCCCGAGTAGCTGGGACTACAGGTATGTGCCACCATGCCCAGCTAATTTTTGTATTTTTTGTAGAGACAGGGTTTCACCATGTTGCCCAGGCTGTTCTCAAACTCCTGGGCTCAAGTGATCCTCCCACCTTGGCCTCCCCAAATGCTGGGATTACAGGTGTGAGACACTATGCCCAGCCCCAACTTCTGTCTTATTAATATTTAAACTACACTTAGAAAAAGAGTTTCAGTTTTAACCTACCTGGAAATATCAAAGAGATATTTTCAGTTTATTTGAAAAGAACTACCTTTTTGGAGATTTAGAGATAACTTCTTGTTTTTTGCCACCACTTCTCTTGCACAGGGGAGTTTATTTTCTAGAAGAAAGCATAATGTTCAAATTTTCTTATCATCTTTGCTGAGCAGCAGTGCTAACATTTTGTTCCTGGTTTGCTTATGGGATTTTCCTTCTGACCTCCAGCTTATTTATTTCTTTATTTTTGCTCTAATTTATTTGCTCACGCTCAGTTGAATGGGGAGCTAAATGCAGTGTTGCTTGTTCTGGTTGACAGACACCAAGCATTTGTGGGGAGTACACTTAGTACACTAAGTACCTAACATTGGGTTAATCCCTAGAACGAAAATTTGAATAAAATATTTCCTGCCTTCAAGAAGTCCCTAGTCCAAGCAAGGAACACACTTAAGAAGATGTTAATCCTTTGATGTAAGAATGCATAAATTGTTGTGGATAAGAGAGAGAAAATTGTTCCAAGTTGAAAAAACAAATGGTTAAGCCAGGCATGGGCATAATCACATGTTGCACTGAGGATTGTCAAAACAAGAATTGCATCAGACAAGGGTGAACAGGCAAGGAAGATTTTATTCAAAGCTCTCTTAGGGGAAAGAGACCAGACTCAGTCTGAATTTAGCTCCACTGAAAGGAAGAACATAAGAATTTTTAAGAACTGGGTGAGAGAGAATACAGGCTGTTTGGGTTGGCTAATTAGCTTCACCCAAAGGAAAAGCAAACTTTCTCATATCTTGGTGAAAGGAGGTTGTTTTACAACTTGGAGCAAGGCACCCCCTAAGTTGGGCTCCTACCCTAGGGAGGCATTGGGAGACAGGGCCATCATCTTCCTTGATGTTTATGTTTCTAAAAGGGGCCTCCTAGATCCTTGAAAAAGATAGCTCTGGATGGTAATAATTTGCAAGAGGCATTTTAAAAAGTTTACATACATCACAGAAGAAAAGAGAAATAATTTACAGATTTTCTAAAGTAATTCCTCCAAAAAAAGGGTCAGGACTAAAGTTTGATCATGCTGAGGGGATCATTAAGGCCGTCTTAGGTGGGATCCACA
This sequence comes from Macaca nemestrina, assembly GCF_043159975.1. Lineage (NCBI taxonomy): Eukaryota > Metazoa > Chordata > Mammalia > Primates > Cercopithecidae > Macaca > Macaca nemestrina. Next base: position 5,750,575 of record NC_092140.1, read on the forward strand.
CACCTGGGGCACATGAGTCTGGTGGGAAGAGGTGGCCAAGTGACAATTGAGAAGGTGTCCTGGCCAGATCATGGGTAATCGTGAAAGTCCTGATATGGGGATCAGACTGCATGCTTGAGGAATAAGGAATCATTGAAAGATTTTAAGCATGGGAATGAAACCATTAAATTTATAAATTTAAAAAGTAGAAATATTTGCATATTTTTATGAAAGAAGAATTGAAAGATAAAATCAGTCAAAGGAAGAATAAAAAGTGTGAAGGGAATTATCCTACTTGGTACTTAAAAATCTGTGAGGTGGGTGTGTATTATTCCCACTCTCATATGATAAATCAGAGACTCAGAGTATTTTAATATCTTTTCCAAATGTTATATACTTAGTAACTGTGGGCAGTTTCAAGCTCCGTCTGTCTCCCAACAAGCCCAAGAGTTTCTCACTTGGCAGTGGGGCTACTGAACCAGTGACCATCGAACAAACACGTTGTGGGTTTGCTTTGTAAGACAGGAGGCAACATGTGAATGGTGAGGTACAGTTATTTGGTAAGTATGGCACCGGCACAAGTATGGAAGACTGCAAAGTAAATCAATATCAATGTCAAATGGATTAAATGGATGTCAACTCTTTCTACCAGCATACTCCTGGGGTCCTGGCCAATGTGAGCTTCTTTTGGTTTCCTAGGTCGAATGAGATAATGCATATAAAACAGCTTTACAAACTGCAAAATCCTAAGAGATGAAGGCTATTGCTTCCACATTAGAAGAATATAAATTGTTTATAAGTCAGTTTCCATTTTCAGTGCATTAGGGTGGATTATATTCAGTGGAGTCCCATCGTGAATTATTTATAAAGTGAGGAATTTCTTCCTGTTGTATAACTGTGGGGTTTCATATTTTTTGGGCTGTCTGTGGATGACTGCAAAACCCTCTTTGAAATCCAAAACATTGCCTTGAGAAAACATCTATTTAAATATGCATCATTTGAAATGTTTTGTGTTGCAAATTATGGAAAACACATTTAAGTTGTTTTAAACAACAAAGTTAATTTAATGTGTTTTGTAACTAAAAGTCTGACATTAGAGGAGCCTTTACATCCCAACTCAGTGTATCCTGGCCCTTTAGGTCCCAACTCAAACAGTGTATCTGGGGCCACATTGCATTCTGACTCTTCCCTCTGCTACACGCTCTAGTGGTTTCATTCTAGCCCTGTGGGTGTGACACCGGCTCCTACCACTCTTCCTTCCAGCCCTTCCTGATATCACAGAAAAATGGCTTTAACAGTCCCAGACCTCAATTCTTACATCACATAGTTCAAAAGAAGAGTGGAGTTCTCTCTCAGGATCTTCTTTGAAAAATGGAGGAAACTTCTTTTTCTTAGAAAACCTCAGCAAACATCTCATACCTCATTGTCCTCCTTTGGTTACTGGATATTCCCTAAACCAATCAATGTGACCAGAAAATGGGCTTCATTGGCTGCTATAAGGCAATCAGCTCTCCTTTATTCCACCCCTGCAGCTGAGCTGGCTCAGCTCTGCCCCAACCACCTGCGTATAGCGGTTTCTTGAAGGACAGGTAGCTAGCTATGCTAGGAAGCAAAGAGAAGACATTCCCGGCAACTCTCATTGTAAATTACCTTTGTGATTAGCTTAGTGGGTTCTATCAGAAATATCCAAACATAAACTCAGCAGTTTGTTCTCAAATAGATCAATTTCCTTTGGCATTTCTTTTTGAACTACTTTGAAGTTTATTGGATCCATCACCAAGAATTTTATCATGGACTCATTTATATTTTCTTCAAATTATTTTTGGTTTTATTAATAGGTTAGTGTTTTGCTTAGTTGTGTCTAGAATTTGTCTAGAATCTATTTTGGTATAATGTGAAATGAGGATCCAAGAAGGCTTTATGTTTTTCCACTTTTTCTAAGTTCTCATCATTCTTTATTGAAAAACTGTTCTTCTTGTGCTATTTTTCTTAACATGTATATATGTCATTTTGGTATTTGTTTTGCTTTACTTAGTTACTGACTATTCTCCTACTATAACTTTTGTTTGACTGTTAATCAATTTTTTAAAAATTTAACTTGCTTGTGTTTTGGCATAAATTCAAAATATTTACATAGTGGTTTCTAAATCAAGGATAAACAAGATTAAAATCTCCTTTCTATGCCTGAAAACTCCAATGCCATTTCCCAGAGATAATAATTTGTTATATTTCTTTCCAGAAATTTTCAATTCATTCATTCACACATATGCATAAAAATACACAAGGAGGAATTTACCTTGCATACTGTTCTAAATCACAATCCTTACAGTAACAACATATGGAAGTTATTTCTATAGTAGCAGGTAAAAATCTACTTTATTCTTTATAGTAGTTACAGAGTGTATGACTTTATGGATGTGCTCTAGATTATTTAACTGGCACTCTTTTAATGCACATTTTAAAAATTATTGCTAATATACAATGCTGCAGTGAACATTCATGCTTTTAATACAGCTGTCCCCAACCTTTTTGGCACCAGAGACTGGTTTCGTGGAAGACCATTTTTCCACAGACCTGTTATATTTCCATAACAGGTCAATCAGAGACTATCTGAACAAAGACTGGAGTCATGCCTGGGAAAACTGGTCAACAAAACATCGTGGGGTAGTTATTTTTAGTGAATGTACTTTATTGAAGTATTAGAGTGAAATTAAATTAGCAATAATGCATCTGAAATATTTATATAGTTTAGATACTACTTCAAAATGTTAATTTTATTCATGATTGTATATAATATGCATTGGTTATTTATATGTTAAGATTTGAGTTAGTTTAGTGTTTATTCCCATATAGTTCTCTCTGTGATTCTTCAAAGAGTTGTTCTATCCTGGCCTGGCTAATTTGCTGATTCTCTTTAACCATATGGAGACCTGACTATGGGGCTACTACAGAAGTCATATAAGAAGTCTGTCTGGGATCACACATATAGAGCACTTAGTTCAGGGCCACACACAGAGAACTCTTTGAGAAAGAATGATAATGGCTTTTACTAAATTAGCAATTTATAGCCAGCATGCTGGGCACTGCTCTTTTCTCTTGATTGTGGTAATATTTCAAACCAACCCACTGTAATATATGCAAGTGTCAAAATATGGGTCCAGATTTTTCCAAGCTTATGTGAGACCTAATTTGAAGTGTACATTAAAGTATGGAGTTTACTAATTGTCAGCTTTAAGAAAGATGTGTTTTTGAAGTACAAGGTGAGCAGAAATTATAGAGAGGGAGACGTCCATAGTGAAAAAATTCCTGGTTAATAATCTAATTATCACTCTATTCTAGATAAAGTTATATTCTCATACTGGATTCTCCGCACATGAATTTTCAGCCCTAGAAATTATATTTTATTTACTTACAAGAAAGCAGATAGTATTCTGTTACATGAAATACTAGACAACACAAGAATCACATATGCTTCCATGTAGGTCGTCTGCTTTAGTGATTTTGTTTTCTAACATCTACTACTTTTAGGATGTCAGGTATTAAAAACTCATGATTATTATTATTTTAGATATCTCTTTTTAAGAGACATTTTTTCTCTATTGGACTATTTCTCGTAAGTGAAATTTGTGTTTCATTCTTTGTCTCAGGTTTTGTCCCTCAAGCACACTTTTAAGGGTGCTCACTAGTTTATCCTCGTTCTTTCTCTATGAGTTGATACTGTTTCAGAGAAGAAACCATTTCTTCCACTTTTGTGTACCCCAAAGCTCCAAATTTGTTTTTATTAATTTCCAATAGACATCAAACCAAGAAACATACAATAAGTGAAAACTGGATTTCATAGAGCCAACACATTGAATCCTAAAGTGACACAGCATTAACAATAGGAGGCATAATAGATAAGTGTTAATGGTCATACTTTTCCTGCAATATTAATAGGCCTTTAATCTTGTCATTATCAAGGGCTGTGTGCCCTTTCTAAGGTGAATTAAGCCTTTTTCTCTATCTCAGGATTTGACTAAAAATTTAATAATTTATATAATACAACCCTATTATAACAAAGTTCATTATTCAAGTCAAGTCTACTAATATATATAAAGTGCTCATTTTCCACTGGAACTATGCAAGGTGCTCTGAGGACACAAATTAAAAGTAGAAGACAAAAAAGTCACAATTTGGGGGATTTTTTAAATGCATCTAGATACATGGTAGCCCAAAGATTCCCCCTTCACATATTATAATCACATATTGCAAAAATCTGAAACGACATGTAAAGCTTGTTGTCTAATGGAGGAGATAATTTAATATTGAATTCTTTTTTCTCAACTGGTGACCTGTTCATGTGACATGAATATCAGACAAACAGCACTTGGCTGATTTTAGGTTTCAGGAACACATTGCTGGCCGTGTGAGGCCACATCTGAGGCTTGGGAGAGAGTCTGCGTAAATGAAGTTTTAGAAGAGTTTCCGAGAACAAGATAATGGGAACAAAATGGATATAGATATGTGAGGATGCAGAACCCTAATTGTTTGATATAGGAGGAGGGTAAAATGGTTGTAGATGAAGATAGAAGCTGCGAATTAGTTGTATTCATCGAATTTAGACTATCAATGAGAGAGAAGATGAACTAGGCTTTGCTGGGGTAAAACTTCCCAATATCAGTTACTTAACCTAACACAAGTTGATTTCTTGATTACATAAAATCTGCTCGATACCAAGGCAAATCACCAGCATGATTATCTTCCATTAAATGACACCACAATCTAGGATGCTTTGGTAGTGTGCTTGCGCCATCTCAACCCAACACCTTCTTGGTTGCCATAGTGATAGACGAAGGAAACTGGAGAATCAGACAATGCTGCATCTTTAATATATTTCTCTGACTATACAACCTTATCTAGGTTTCTTTATATTTAGTAATTTATGTAGCCTACATATGGAATTTAAGAAAGGCAAGCAGCTAAATGATGGTATGACTTGATTAGGCTTACTAATCTCTCTGTTTAAAATGTTTTTATTTCTAATCACAACATTTGAAATTTGCTTCTTGACACAAATAATGAGCTGTCTTTATTTCATAAGTAAAACCCCAGGTTGGGACACAAGCATATCAAAAGCCTTGGGGTAGATAAAATTCTAGGATGATCTTGCTCCTTTCATGGGAGTGTGAGTTGCAGACAGGGTATTGAAGTCTTGAACAAGAGAAAGAGAGGACAGTAAAAGGGGAGAATAAGGTAGACGTCTTAGTCGGTTAGGGCTACTGTAACAAAGTACCACAAACTGGGTGGCTTATACCACAGAAAGTTATTGTCTCACAGTTCTGGAGGCTGGACATCTACAACCAAGGTATTGGCAAGGGCCGTGAGGAAGGGATATTTCCTTAGCTTGTAGATGGCCATCTTCTCCCTCAATGTCTTTAGGTCATCTCCCTGCATTTGTGTCTGTGTCCAAATTTCCCTTTTTTATATAATATTGTACTAGGGCCCACCCTACTGACCTCATCTTAATTTGATCACCTCAATAAATACCTTATTTCCAAATAAGGTCACATTTTGAAGTACTGAGGGTTAAGACTCCAATATATCATTTTTTTTTTAAGGTGACAACATTTCAGCTTAAAATAGTGGGTTTTGATGTAAAAACAGTCTATTCCTAGAATAAAAATACAATGTATTCAAGGGTACCAATCATCCTTTTGGATGAATTAATTTTCACAAAGGTTTATTCTTCATTTGACAGAAAACCCAAAAGAATCTGGTTACATTATTTGGCATTTTCTTCCAGAGTGAGAAAGCAATATGGAACCTGGCTGAATGTCAAAGGTCACCAGGCAGTGTGAGTCTATTTTTCAGGAGCCTCAAGTCTGGGGTCAGACCAACTGGTGTTGAGGCTTGCAAGGATGTGTATTTATTGAGTGACCTTAAGGAAAATAAGTTCCAGAGCCTGTTTCTGAATCTGTTAGTGAGAATAAAATAAAACTTACCCTAAGGTTGCCATAAGATTTAAATTCACTCCTCTTTTCCAAAACATTTAAAAGATTTCCTAGCACAGCATAAATGTAAACTATTTGTATTACTATTATCCATGTTTTTCTGTTGACCTATATGTTTGAATTTATGGCTTAGCCTCAAATATGAACAAAGGAGAACCATACAGCATCAAAGAGTAATTTCAAAATAGTTTCCAAAAACCATGGATGTACTAGGTTATGGCTCATAACCAAATATGGCTCAAGCAATATTTCTAAAAATCCTTCTTATTTTCTTACTTGTTTTTCTCTCCTTCTGCTACTTTTCTGCTGTTTCTCAATTCAAAATCTCTGAAGTTCTTTCCCAAACCCACCTTTCCTCCTTCAATGCAAAACCCAAGTGGCAGAGCTCTGACCAGGCAGTGTAAGGAAAGAAACACACTCAGCCGGCAAGGCCAGTCAAGCCCTCGTTGGACAAGTAAAGAGAACAATAGTGGAATATTCATATATTAACAACAATTGTGTTGCCACAATGGTTATTAGCAGTGACAAGCCCAGTGCACTGCATGTATGTGACCTACACAGTGCTAGGTGTGAACAGCATTCTGACTCTGACTTACCCCAGAGTTACTGCCATGACACAAGGAGTGGCAATGCTGTCCTGCAAATAGCTGGCCCACTTTTGGCTTTTCTGTGAACATGAGATGATTTTTCCTATCAAAAGGGCTTTAAAATGTCCCATTAGCTGTTCCAGACATTGTCAAAAAGACCCCGACCCCTTGGACCACACAGTCATCTAAGAGAACTTCGATGGTTTAGAATGAAAGGGCGTTGCTCAGAGACAGTAGACAGAGCCCTCGGCAGGATGCATAGGATGCAAAACATGACCCTGCCATTCCTGGTTTAGAACACAAAAGCAGAGACCATTTGTGACCAGAATGGAGGACCTTGGAGAAGAAAATAGACTTTCTATCCCAGACTAGTCCGCATGGGAGAGCACCTGGCCAGGACGTACAGACTGAACTCCCTGCGGAGCCAAAAGAGAGGCAGGTTCCCAAGCCAAATTCTAGTAACACAGGACGAAAATGTACAGATGAGAGAGCAAGAAAGAGAAGAGAGAGGTAGGGGTGGGGGCGGGGGGAATACGGAAAGGTTATTGACAATAATCCATTTTATAATTTATTTTTGTTTGGTTTATTTGGTAAAAACAAAATCACATCATTACATCATAATAAAAATATAATTCAGAAGTTTAAAAAGTGTGTTAGTCTGATATTTTTCCCCAAGAGGAGAGAAAGTTGGATTATTGAACTTTCTAGGTTAAAACCAGATCCCCAAGACCGTGTATCATCTCATTAATAGGAAAAATGCCAGAATGTGATACCAGAACCCTCTCCGGCTTCTCTGATTTCATTGAACATTTTGTTAGTACCTCATTTACACCCAGGAGAGTGGAACCATCTTCATGGTCATACTTTTTATACTTGAAAAATGTACAGGTTTTGACTTAAGTGAAAAACTGAAAAATATGATTTTTAATTTTCAAGAGTAATTTTCAGAAATTGCTGATGGCAAGCCTATAATAATGGTGTTAACACTAAAAAAGCCAAAAGCAGAATGTTTTAAGATACTGTATGGGTTTATGTCTTGCTTTAAGAGATGGTAAAAACCACCATTCAATGATAAAAACCACTTAAATGATTTAAAAAATCTTGAAATAACTTCTGCAATAATAATAATTTGTTATATATATTTCTATTACAATGAGCATAAAACAAAATTTATAAGACAGTTACAAATCTAGCATTGCTTTAAGGGATTGAAAATTCAAGTTGCTATTATTTCAACAGAATAAGCATTCTACCAACTAAAATTAAGAAAATATAAAAGAACTTAAGACTTAAGTCTTTCTTAAGACTTAAGAAAAATTATCAAGTTGGCATCACTGTCAATAAAATGCAAATTATGTGAAAATTTTCATCATAACCATGTAATTAGAGATTTTGCAAAATGAGGACACAAAAAGGAAATTTGATAGGATATATATGTATGTATATTTTATTATGCATTGAAATATTATCAACATTTTATTAGAATATATTTACATAAATAATTAAACTCAGTCGGGAGGTTTTGAACAGTAGCAGAATCCTGCTGTTTAAAAAGTCATTATTTTAGGGGACTGTGACTCTGCATGCAAATCCTTATCTGTATAAGAGTATATGTATGTGTTTGTACATTGTATGACAATTTTCAAATAAAAACTGTAATTTCTCTAATATTCAAATGTTAGACATTTACTTGTTCTAACTAAAAAAGCATAGCTTCAAAAAAGTAGCAAAAATCTCATTACAGTAAAATTCATGGAAATTTTAAATGGTTTGTATTACTAGAATTTTGTTTCACTAAATTAATGTCCACTCAACTTTGCAGATCTCTGAGTGAAAGCCCCTAATAACGTGCAGGAATAGACAGAGATAAAAAATTGTCATACATATATCTCCCTTCCCCTCTTCCCCTCTTTTTTTTTTTTTTAAACAACTTTTGACATGGTTTGATTTGCTCTTTTAGGGGTTTTTTTGCTGGATAGTTTGTCAGTTTAGCTTTCTTTGACGAGTTTTGTTTGCTTGTTGGCTTTATTTTCACTGGAATAAACAATGGGAATTGAAATGGAATACCTACCTTATGTCATAATCAAACATTACAGAATGCTTTATTTAGTTCTCCATATAATTCAAGTGATATTTGTCAATTTCTAGTGGGATTGTGAATAGAACTTTTTAGGAATTGAGATGGGTTTGAAGTCAATTTAACTTGAGTTTTATTTTTTAATAATATGACGTATCATCATTAACTCTAGTCACCATGCTGTAGAATAGATCTCTTGAACTTATTCCTCCTGTCTAACTTCAATTATATATCGTTTAACTGACATCTCCCCATCCTGTGGATATTGTCTTCTCACTGCAAAAATAATAACTATGTGAACAAATGCATTCATTAATTAGCTAGATTTAACTATTCCACAATGTATATACAGTTGAAGATGTCTTGTACAACATAAATACATGCGATTTTATCTGTCAATTAAAAAATAAATAAATACAAAGAAATAACTTGAATTTTAAAAGACATCTGGTTACTATGAACACAATACCAGACATAAAGGAAGGTCTTAATAAATGTTAGCTTCCCTCTCATCTCCTACACAACCATGGCTGGAGAAAATAACATTATGAACTGAAAAACTAAAATGACAGTGACTTCAAGGAACAAGCAAGTTGTGCATTTGATAATGTAGATTTTAGGGAAGGGTGTAATAATTTAATGCATTTTCATGTCAGCCTAAAGTGACTTTTTTTCTTTTACAGAGAACTACAACAATTTTAATTAAGCAATGACTCATATGTACACCATTGAAGTTAATTGTTTTTACATACTTCATGATTAAGGTTCATATTATCGTATCTTGTTTCTAGCTTTGGTTGCAATTTCTTCAAGTCCAGGAGCCTAATTTTATATCCGTATCTTTGCCACAATGTAAAGATGCAGATAGTACTCCACAAATCTCCATGGATGATGCTGATGGTGTGTCCCCAAGGAGCTTGTTTTGCCTTATTACCATTCTAGGTGCTATAATTCTTTTTCTGTTCATCTTACACTTAGTTTTCAATTATTTTAACCAGAATTTATCCTTGAAATTAAAAATATCTGGGGACATGTGTGAGCTTAGCTTCCATTCCAAGCTATAAGAGAGCGAGGCAGAGTTCAGCTATATTTTAATGACATTTTATGTTAAAAAGATGGTTAGGGAAAATGTCAGAAGGCAATTTTTAGCCTAATCATGAATGGTCCTTAGTCAGAATCCTACCTCCCACAGCATGTTAATATTAGGTAGATGGAACAGAAAACTCAAAGACAGACAGATCTGGACCTCATTAGGGAACAAAAGCAAGAGGAACTGATGTCAGTGGCAGACTGTGGGATGTGGGATGAGAGGGTGAATGAAAATGAAGCAGAGGGAAATGTTGAGGAAAAGGGCACCCAAGAGAAGTCCCTCAGCAGGGCCAGCACTAGCAAAATGGAGAAGGCGCCTTGATTTCTGCTGCCTCCCAAGTGTGTTGATGGACTTAATATTCTCCGGGTTTCACGAAATAGAGGTCAATGTCAATTAAAGAACATTTAACTAGAGATAATAAAGGGGTTGGTAATAATATTAAATAGGTTGAGAATTTGTTTCTTTTTCTAGGTGCATGGGCAGAATCATTTTTAACCATCTCCTATCTTTAAGCTTTGGAATGTAATGAAAGTGTAATTTGTTAATGTTCGGGAAGGTTAGAATGGTGAAGTGAATTACTCACTTTCCCCTCTAAACGCAGGATAAAACTTTTTCTCTCTGCTCGCATAAGGTCATGTCTCCTGCCTGCCATGTCTTTCTTCTGAATCTCAGTTCAAATGCCATATCTAGCCTGGATGACCTTTTAGTCCACACAGAGAATGTTGAGGAGCCCACTCTTCTTATTCGTATGATTGTACATGTCTCTGTTATGATCTTTATAAACCAGCACTAGAGTTGGAGTTATTTTTGTGTTTTCTTTCCATGGGAGGCCCAGTAGAGCAGGAATCACATATTGCTTGTTCAAACTTCCCAGAGGTTAGTGTGAGTGCATAAATTAACTAAGAGTTTAAGAAATATGCCCAAAACAAGAGCAAGAAGGGCAAGGTCTCAAACACAAAGAGGACTCATAAAACTCAGATCCACTAGAGGAACAGCTTCATTTTAGCGACTCTGTTGTCCACTGAGTAGCCCAGTAAATCCTGAAGTTGTGATTTCCCCTCCCTCAGCCTCTTCTTTCCCCGAATTCCTAGGGTCTGAAAGGAAACTGAAGTTTGCAATCAGAAACTCTAGATTTATGATGAGGGCAGTGAATACAGATATTTTGGGTTGTCCTTTGCTGAGGAGAGGGGTGGACTTAGGCACAGAGAAAATCCACCCTTTTTTCTGAATCTGTTCTCTCATGAGTCCCTTTTCTCAACATAACCTTTTCTGGTTTATCTGGCCCCCACCTTAAGGACCCCCTTCATGTTTATGCTCACAGCCCAAGGCAGAATGTCATAAAATCGATGTGGGTTCAATTATGAATAGACAACTCAAGCCACAAATGAAACACATGATAGCAAATAAAACCAAATACTTGGTAAAACAAAGGTTTTTGAGGCACAGATGGAACAAATTTTAAATAAAAATTAATTACATGTCAGTATGTGGAAGAATTGGATGACCTTATAGGTATTTATATAATACAATGTTCCTATGATTTCTCAAACAAGAGCAAAATGTTCTTTATTCATACACATCAACCACCTTTGTCTTCTTCTGCATTAAAGTGTATAACAAATGCTTGTATCATCTCAACAGTTAGATGAGGTTTTGCCAAAATCCACAGTGTTTTCTATTCTCAGTGTTCCTTCATCATGAACTTCCAGAGCTATAGGAAAATGACTTTTTAAGGTTATGTTTTTAGAAAACATTGAAAATGTACTCAAACGATATAATCACTGGGTGTACTGCTTCTTGGTTGGCGGTACAGTAGTGAAGTTACCGATTCTGTTAAATAGGACCCCGAGAATTTGCTCCTTTTTGGGTCCTAAATTTAATAAATATTCAAATGTTATTAATTGTCTAGACAAAAAAGACTATTCACTCTATGGTTCTATTTACATGTTGTTCTAGGAAAGGCAAAACTGCAGACAGAGAAAGCAAAACAGTGGTCCCCAAAGGGCAAGGAGTCGGGGAAAGGATTGACTGCAAAGTGACAAGAAGGGACTGTATTAGCCAGGGTTCTCTAAAGGGATGGAACTAAGAGGATAGATGAATATATGAAGGGAAGTTTAGTAGGAGAATTGACTTATGGGATTACAAGGTGAAGTCCCACAATAGGCCGTCTGTAAGCTGAGGAGCAAGGAAGCCAGTCCCGAGTTTCAAAACCTCAAAAGTAGGGAAACTGACAGTGCAGCCTTCAGTCTGTGGCCAAAGACAGGAGAGCCCCTGGCAAACCACTGGTGTAAGTCCAAGAGTCCAGAAGCTGAAGAACTTGGAGTCTGATGTTCGAGGGCAGGAAGCACCCAGCACTGGAGAAAGATGGAGGCCACAAGACTCAGCAAGTCTGCTCTTTCCAAATCTGCTTTTACGCTGGCAGCTGATTGGGTGGTGCTCACCCAGATGGAGGGTGGGTCTGCCTCTCCCAGTCCACTCACTCAAATGATAGTCTCTTTTGGCGACACCCTCACAGACATACCCAGGAACAGTACTTTGCATCCTTCAATCCAATCGTGACACTCAATATGAACCATCACGGGGACTGTGGGGTAATGGAAAAGCTCAATGTCATGATTTCAGTACTGGTTTAATGGCTATGAACCTTTGTAAAATTCATCAGATTGCACATTGAAATTGGGAGCTCTCATTGTTGGTCAATTATACCTCAGTGAAGCTGAGAAAATGAACTTACCAAGTTGTGTGCATTATAAACTAGTATTCCTCTAAATTATCACTGAACTTTTCTTATATTTCAGAGTATGTTCTGAAGAAATGTAAAAATTGAAATGTCTCTCACTCACAGACAATATTATGGGCTACGATTTGGCTAAAATAAACCACATTTTATAGATTCAGTAACTGAGAGCAGTGGGATAAGAATTTATGGCATTATTAGTGAATTTCCCTCGGGGGTTACTGACTTTCAAAGCTTTGCTTATTGCATTGATTAATTCATTTTTGTTCAATCATGTTGTGAGTTTGTGTGTGTGTGTGTGTGTGTGTGTGTGTGTGTATGTATCTGCTTAAGCATTGTGGTGTAGTAGAAAAAACATCAAAACTAGAGTGCCAATTCCATCACTTACTAGCTATGTGACTTTGGACAAATCACTTAATATCCCTGTGCCTCTTCTGAAAATGAGTATAATACAATTATTTTTAAAATCCTTATACCCAATATTTGTGGGAGGTTCAAGTAATATTGTTACTTTTAGGATCAAAAGTAGTCAGGAAGTGCACCAAGTCCTCTGAGTGTTTATGGCCTTGGCACAGAATAAGCTGTGGGAACCTTTGGGTGCGTATTGACTCCCAGCACTCATTAGAACAAATGTGGGGTTACACCACTGCGGTGACATTGGTGTTGTTCTCACAGGCAGTGACACATTTCAATAATGTCTGTTATGACTTCCGGTGAATCTCCATGAAGTTATTGCTCTATCAGTCCTGTCCTTTACTGAAGAACAATCAGCATTATGAAAGATTATTGAAAATGTGCCAGTTTTGAATTCATTCACAGAATTACCAATGGAAAAATTTTTATTTCTCAGAGATTAATTCTTCAGTGTGTGGAATTAATACAAATATAAGCATAACTTTGAATACACATATTTCTATTTCTCAATGTAAAACTGCAATATCTTTGGTGTTTAGCCCTGTCTTCTTCTCATTTTAAATGTCCCATGGTTCAGATAACTTCTGAACGTGCCATTTATCGTCATTGCACTGCTTTTTGAGCCAGAATTCCCTTTCTCACATGGTTTTCTGGAGGATGAAAGCTGCTCAACATACAAGCCCCAACACTCACGAACTTCCTTCACTAAGCTTCCTCTGGTGTGGGTAATCATAATGACTCTGCGTGTCTGTTTATTCTCAGGTGCTTATTTATACCTTTACTTACAGCACTTTTCTTGTTTACCCGTGTCTTATGCTTAGAAACACTGCCTCCTCGTCCATAGGCAAAATTTACCACAGTTTGCATTCTCATTAAGCACTTTACATGGATTCCCCATCGAATCCTCTGTGTGACCCCCGGAGGAAGACAGCACCACCACCTCTGTTTCGTACAGAAGGGAAGTGGAGCTAATAGATGTTAAGTATGTTGTCAATGTCACTCAGATGGTAACTGAGGAAAGGAAGATGCAAAGGATGAATCCAGAGAGTCCCTTTAACACATCGCTGTGTTTAAATATCTGTGCTTGCAGATGGACTTTAATCCCTCAGCGGGTAAAAGGAATGCCTCTTCCTTAGGTCTTAAGTGCTTGGCACAAGACTTTGCACATAATAAACTCTTGATAAGCATTTGTTGAATAACTGAATGGAAATACATATTTGCAGACTATGACAGCCAAAATTTACTACTTTTAATCAGTAGAGAATATATATGTATAGCATAGCAACAATAGATAATTAGTTTTATAGGAAAATAAAATTTAGAAATTTTCAAAGGAAGCATGGTAAAATGTAAATGTAAAAAAAATTCACTTTTGGCCAAGTGCAGTGACTCCCGCCTGTAACCCCAGCACTTTGGACAGCTAAGGCAGGAGGATCATCTGAGGTCAGGAGTTCAAGACCAGCCTGGCCAACACGGTGAAACCCCGTCTCTACTAAAAATACAAAAGTTAGCCAGGCATGGTGACGTGTGCCTATAATCTCAGCTACTCGGTAGTCTGAGGCGGGAGAATCGCTTGAACCCAGGAGGTGGAGGTTGCTGTGAGCCGAGATCACGCCATTGCACTCCAGCCTGGGCAACCAGAGTGAAACTCCATTTCAAACAACAACAACAACATCATCATCAACAACAACAACAAAATCTCTCTCACAATAAACTAAAAATGAAGGAAATCAGCAACTTAAAATTTTTTCTTAAAAATCAGAAGTCAGACTACATTGGGAGAATATCTTCTCATAAACACGTGGCTTTGTAAACCAAAGTAGTATACCTTAGTGTTTAAGAATATAGATTCTGAAGTCAAACTGACTGACTTTAAGTACCAGCTCTGCAACTTATATGAATCTGAGAAGGATACTTAACACCTCTGGGCCTCACTATCCTTATCTGTAAAATGGGGTGATGAGAGGGCTTTCTTCGTAGCGTAATTGTGAAGACTGAATTGATATTCAGAATGCATTCATGTCATTGACTGGCACAGAATGTATAAATGGTTGCAAAAAAAGCAATTCTTGTGTTTTCAGAAAGGAACAGATGGAATCTGATGTTTGTTGATGGTCATGAAAGTTCTCAGTACATCACATATGTTTGAGCTATGCCATTTTCACGACTCTGAGGCAAAGTGCAAGCCCCTCTTGACAGATGATGAAACCACTGAGCAAGAAGCCAGTGCTTTGCCCAGGACCAAGTTCCATGGGGAGCTAAAGTGAGGCCCAGCTTCATACAATCACCTGACACCCTAGTCTAATTAGCTGTAAGCTTCTTGATGTTAGAAACCTGACATTTTATTTTTGACTTCCACACTACACATCAAATAGTGCTTCAAAAACTGTAATAACTAATAACAATTGAAAGAACATATATGGATTGAGTACTTAAAATAAACTTCTTTCATATGTACTCTGATAACTATAATACTTCAGGATAAATCTAATGATAGAAATAAATTTGAGATAAATGCTAATGGAATGAGAATTAATAAGTGCTTTTAGAAATTCAGAGATGATTTTTTTACACACTGTCTTAATACTAGATAAATTTCCTAATAACTTTCTTCAAGATCTATTTTCTTCTTTCCATCTCTAAATTACTATAATTCATTACATAAAATTTCTTTTCTTATAGCTTTCCAGGATGGTTGTTACTGGTTTACAGCATTTTCAATGTTTCTTCATAAAAACATAGATCAAAAGAAGTGTTAATTATATTGAAGTGGCTACACTGTCTGGGGTATATACCCTGAAGTTTGTGATGGACACACGGGAGGAGCTTAGGAGTGGAAGTTTAATAGGCAGAAGAGAAACAGCTCTTTCAATAGAGAGAGGGGGGCCTCAAAGAGGAAAAGACTGGCTGGGAGTGAATGGGCTGGATTTTATAGCCCGGTTTGAGGAAGCAGTGTCCGATTCACGTAGGGCTCACAGATTAGTTGGATCAGGTATGATGTTTACATAGTGTGAGGGGAAGACTGGTGGCCCCGCTCTAATCTTATTTTGCAAATGGGCTTTCCGGTTGATTGGTGTCATCTTGTCTGCTCCTTACTGTACAGGTAGCTGACAAAGGGAAGGGAAGATGGAGCCACCATCTTGAACATGTCTAGTCCTCTGTTCCTGCCGGCATTCACCATGCAAGCTCCCATCTTGCTTGACTATGTCTTCAGCTCAACTTTACAGGCTGCTCTTTGTTAGACGATGATTTGGGACTGCTTTTCATTAAAGAGAAAAGCCTTACAGAGGACCCCCACACCCTTACTCTCTGCCTAAGTGATCTCTTCTTAACTCCTGGATCAACATGGCATTAAATACATCCATTTTATCTTTTACTTCTTCAAAAAGTGTTCAATGTTATTAGGCTCCGGCAGAATATTTGACACACCATGGTGTGAAGAAAAAGAATAGCAACTCTCTTTTGTCGTCTAAGTGTTAGAAGATATATTCAATACTAAATAATATGTTACCAAAAGCAAGGGACAATAATGAGGCAAATGTGATTGCAGTGACTGAACCGTCAAAGTTGATGTGGCTCAATTTAAACAACTGTACTGGTGGAAGTGATTCCTAAAAATCATAGATTTCTCTGAGTTAAGAATTACAATTTCTTTCTCATCTATTAATGTATTAAACAAAGTATTTGACCAATGAGCATGATTTATATCAGTGTATATTTTGTACAAGGCAAACCATTCTATTTTTGTTTCAGCAGCTGTATCTCTGCAGAGGTCTTTAGGTTTAGTATAAGCTTTCTCCAACTTCAATTTATTAGTACTAATTCCTCCAACTTCACATATTCTAGGTTTAATTCCTTGTCAACATTTAAATTGTTCTATAACAATTCTGGCAAAAAGTAACCCTGTACTTATATACAGAGTTTGATGTTATATTGAATTTCAGCTATTGATTTCATTCAATATGTTCTAGTGTCCTTTTCCACCTTAAAGATCATGCTGAGAACATAACATGATATTTTAAGTGTGCACCTAAGGCTTCACAAGTAGGGAGTGTCAATCACATATTTTGCTCTAGATAATACATTTCTATAAACATACCCTTACTAATGAATATTGGGTCTGAATAGCCTATAGTAGACATGTTACATTGTCAGTGCTATAATCCATTTTTGTCTTAATAACCTCACCCTGCTACAAGACACAGCTAAAAGAGCCAATGATATATTAGAGTCACCACTTCCAGCTATGAGAGGAGAATTGATCTCACCTTTTAAGCTTGGTATCTCTTATTCCTAGTGGGTATTTTTCCCTCTGTTTACTCCTTTGTACCCGCAAGTACCCAATAACAACTTATTCTCAATTATCCCACTCTATAATTTCCTGGCCCGGTAACTCACCTCTGTAGGCCCTGATTTGCACTCTTGTACCTTACAGGAAATGGGACTCCCACTAACTCCTTCAGCTGGGGCTCTAACATCCTGTCTATCCTTGCTAATCTCTTTCTCCATGTGGGCAGGAGTATGAACTTTACGGAAGACCCTAATAGGATCCTAGTTCATACCACTGGGAGTCGATAAACAAAAAATCTTGTTCCTGCCTGAATAATCCATCTCATCAACTTAATCAGCCCCCTTGGATAGTGACAGTGTCACCACAGGACACATCTTCTGTGGCCTAGTGGATATTGCAAATCTTTATGAGTAATTTAGTGCCCCAGAATGAATCACCTAACTCCTGAGTTCCCATCTTATCTCTGCTTCTGGTTATTTTTTCATTTTGTGTACTTGCTCATTAATATCTTAACTCATTGGACAATAGCCTGTACGACTACATAAGCCTCTTCAAATAGAGGCATTTTTTTTTCCTTAGTAAGGTCATATGCTAGGCTATCTTCAGAATTTCATTTTGAGAGCCTCCCATCATTCTTGAATCATTTTCCCTTTTAAAGTCTCCTGCTGTTGGAATATACCTACATTTGTTCTTTGAAGTTTAGAGAGACTTTAAATGTTTTCATTCCATTTGATTCAAACAAAGTTACTGTTGACACGAAAATGAACAATACATTATCCTTTGAAAACTCATGACCCAGTTAGGTTAGGTAATGTTTTACAAGATAAATTGGTAAAGGCTCTAATAGATGGTCTTAGCAAATATTTAAGGGCACAGAGGAGAGACTAGAACGATCTGCAGAAGTTCTGAAATACGAGTAGGGATTTTCCCAGTACATGAAAATGATAGAGCATTTCTGACAAATGGTAGCAGCATATGTACAGGCACTGTTGTGTGACTAGCATATGTGTCCAGAGAGCAGGAGAGACATTGCTATGGCTGAATGATGGTGTATGACAGGGGAGTGATTAGATGAAAACAGCAGGAGTAAGATTATGAAGAATATCAGTCAGGTTTCCTACTAGAATATGAATCTCGTCATGTTTTAAGAAGTATTCACATAAGATGATTCAACAAAGAAATGCTAAAATTTATGTTCTTCAAAATAACTCTAAAATATTAATATTAGTTTGGTTAATGCAAATTTTCACTTCTATATTAGTCTTTTCTACACTGCCATAAAGAACTGCAATTTATAAAGACACTATAATTTATAAAGAAAAGAGATTTAATTGACTTACAGTTCTGCATGGCTGGGAAGGCTTCGGAGAATTTATAGTCATGGTGGAAGGGGAAGCAGGCACATCTTACATGGCAGCAGGCAAGAGGGAGCCACTGAAGGAGGAACTGTCAAACACTTACTTAGAAGACCATCAGATCTCATGAGAACTCACTCACTATCACGACAACAGCATGGGAGAAACTGCCCCTATGATTCACTCACCTCTCACCTGGTCCCTCCCCCGACATGTGGGGATTATGGGGATTACAATTTGAGATGAGATATGAGTGGGGTCACAGAGCCAAACTATATCAACTTCTGTAGGATTGACCCAACTCTTTTAGGTAAGAACTTAAACTCATGGAAGAGGTTGTCAGGTTCACATATGTTCATGTATGTTGAGTATCACAGTTTACATAGTCGATGAGTTCTAGGCACTTATGATTTCCTACCTCTTCTTGAATATTTCCCATTTCCATAGTTACATTCCAGGTTTAGCCTTGAGTAGCATTTTGATGGACAGCAAGTGAAATTGCATTTTACAACTTATTTTGAAACCATGGGGAGAAATAAGGTTGAACATTTTCTCAATTTTCTAAGAAGTTCCTAAATTATCGCAGCATAATTTTCTGTGTTCCTTATATCCTACACAAGATATGTTGTTTGTAAGATTTGAAGTCAGGGGCTCATTTGTTCATGATTGTACCACAAAGAGCTTTCATGGGCCTAGAACCGAGTAGACATTCAATAATATTTACTAAATGAATGGAACAAACAACAACAACAACAACAAGCAGTCTAATTGAACCATGCTACATCCTTGGCAGGGAGTTGGTGAGAGGTCAGATATGGAATTGTAAAACCAATATAAGATTCGAATAAGATTGTGTCAAGTTGGCATGTGGTGGAGGCCCGAGTCATACTCAGCACCTGATCTTGAGACATGCAGCTCATCTTTCTTGCATGTATTGTCAGAAACAAAAGGAATCTGCATTTCAGGTAGAGAATTTCTCTAAATATATAAACCAATTTAAAGATGAAACACATGTTTAAAGATTTAAAACTTTTTAATAAAAAGCAACTTTCTACTTGTGTTTTTTTATCTCCTTTATTCTTGGATATTTCTCATTTGTGTACAAACATATATCTTCTCGATCTCCTTGAATAATGGAATGCATAAACATCTGCAGTGACTGAGGCTATAAAATGAAAATATAATGTGACTGTAAATGAATTGTACAGTTCATCTACATAGTTCATGTACATGGGCATAGCACAGCGCAGAAAGACAGACGTATTTACCTGTTGCTGGATGTCTACTTTTTTTGTGAGTCATATCCATCTTTAAAACACTTAATGTTTCATCTCCTCCTCTTTTGTTCATATGCAGGACTCAACATGAATTTAGCAGCTTGTATTTGCCATAAGCTATGCCTGGGGTTGAATTAAGTTCATTTTCTTCTTATGCATATGTTTTACTTCTTCAAATGTGAATCTCCCACAGGACCCATCAACTTAGCTCATCATAATTGTTACACAGTATTTTTTATTGGCTGATCTGCTATAGAGCAAAAGAAAACGTGTAGGGAATGGAAAAATTAAGCTTGAATTCATTCTTTCCATTGTAGTTATAGCACTGTGTCAACTCAAGTGCAGTCTCTCCACTCACCTCGTACAAAAGGAGTGAAGCGGCTGCATGTCATACACAGCTTAGGAACTCAGACAAATGTATCACTAGAAAAGCACTGAAAAGGATATGTAGGCTTCTCTGACATTTTAATTATGAGAAACAGATTGAGAGAACTTATAGTGACATACTGCAACCAGAGATATCAAAGTTAGGGTAAGAACACTGGTGTGGTCTTTCTGCAATTGTTTGTAAAGGTTAGTGTTAAATAAGCATTATAACATGCAGAGCATATGTTTTCTGTGGCATCTACTATCAGAGTAGTAATTCATCACATGACTTCAAGCATTAATAATTCTAACAACCATTCTTTAGGTACTTTTCATATGCAGATGCTTTATGTTAGTATCTGGCCTAATCTTCATGGCACATTCATATGATAGATACTATCAACCATATTTTATAGATAAAGGCAATGGAAAGTTAGTCCCTTTAACCCTGGCCATCCTACAATTAATCATAGCATTAAAATCCTAACCCAAATTTTATTGGATGAAAAGTTCCACGCTTTAACAACTAAGCTACACTCTGCAGTCGGGCTTAGCTTTGAAATAACTTGATATGACCATTCCATGTCTAAGGTTCCTCCCAACCACAATAATCAATGATTTGATTCTAAGTTTGTATCTTAAAAAGAATCATGACCTAACTCTAAGTTTAAGATACTGACAATCCAGTTTTCTTGAAAGTTTTACTTTTTTCCCGTGAGAAAACTACAGAGAACTGGTCTCAAAGCTTTGCATGCCATTTTAGAAATCTCCTTGGGGTCAGCGTGGTGGCTCATGCCTGTAATCCTAGCACTTTGGGTGGCTGAAGCAGGCAGATCATCTGAGGTCAGGAGTTCGAGACCAGCCTCGCCAACATGGAGAAACTCCATCTCTAATAAAAATACAAAAATTAGCCAGGCGTAGTGGGGGGTGCCTGTAATCCCAGCTGCTCGGGAGGCTGAGGCAGGAGAATTACTTGAACCCAGGAGGTGGAGCTTGCAGTGAGCCGAGATCACGTCACTGTGCTCCAGCCTGGGCAACAGGGTAAGACTGTCTCAAAAGAAAACAAAACAAAACAAAAAAAAAACACTCCTTGATATTAAATGGAACTTTTCAGTTGTCATACATAGACCAGGGACATGCTGCAATGGGGGTGGCCTGCTGGTTGAGCCCTGATCGTTTGCCCATTAACATTTTTACCTGTTTATAATTGAAAGGATTGTACACTTAACAATTTTCCTTTTATATTGTTCAAGTATCATGCCGACAAACAGTGACCTTTTCCAAACTGTCATAAATGTATAACTTTTAAAAATATTCTGCCTTATTATTTTAGTGGGATAGTCAGCTCTCTTTGCAGGGGAATAGGGCAACCAGCTAGTTCATTTTCAGTGCCCTGGGGTTTCTGTATCTCCTTCTTGTTCTCTTCTTGTTGAACGTGTTGTGCTCATTAGAATCACCATTGCACACTGAAGAAAGGCAAAATGGAGAGATGGTATTTTCTCCTGCTGATTCCAAAGCAACTGAGTGGGCAAATAAGTCAAACAAGTATCTGAGGAAGTGTCTGATGTTCCTATCTATTTACACTGTTTCTCATCTACATCAATTTTGAAAATCCCCAGCTGAATATTTAGCTGTATCTTCTGCAGGCTATATTTTCCATCAGAAAATCAGAGTGTAGCTAGCAATAGATAATAGGATTATTTAGAATCTTGATGCTTCTTCCACTGGTTTTCTAATTCTAAGTTTCTCAGAAGAAATGTATTTTGAGTGCTCACTTATAAAAAGACTTAATATTTTTATTGCCTGTTATGCTCAGAATTCAGTATTTCTCAAACTGTGGTCTACAATCCCCTGCCAGCCCAGAAAACATTCTCGGAGGCCTTCAGGTGTTTCCATAGTTTTACATGAAGTGTTTTGACTTTGTCTTTAATTAAACATTCAAAGTAAATATATTGTGGGTTATCTACATTGCCGCTTGTTACTGAATCTTGGTTCTATTTCTGCTCCAATAATTACCTTTCCATTTAACTTCATTCCATGTGAAGACCAAATGTAAATATTTGTGGTACATTGTAGGAGTGAAGGTTTTGCAATAATTTGAGAAAAGTAGTGGAGGAATTGAACCATAACGTGTCTCTCACTGGTAAGGGTAGGTAAGCTGAAAACAACCTTTGCCACAGCAGATATTACCATGTTCATACTGACAGCAGGCATGTCACCTAGTTCCTTTGGTTGTAGATATTAATTTGCAACTGTTCATTGCCAATAAAGACGTTTTCTGCTCCAGATAGTGGCAGCAATTGTACCATACACTCACGCAATGCAGTATTCAGTAAAGCAAACTTTATATGTAAGTAGACAAGACAACAGTACAGAATAAGTGATTTCTAATTTAAATTGGCATTAGAGAACTTCCTATGCCAGAGTTTCATTAATTAGCTCACCGAATCAAGTCTTAAAATTATTACTATTTTATAGCACATACCAATGAATATAGACATTTTTCTATAAATATAGCATATTTAATTCAACATAGGAGAAGATGTTAAAATAGAAATAGGTGCTGGGCTAAATATTCCCTATGATCAAACACATATACTTTATTATTAGAGCCACCATTTGTAATTTAATTTCAACAAAACAATCTAGTTGAGTAAATGTTATGGACTTGAAATTAACTTACTTTTCTAGTTTTTTCCACTTATTTTATGTATCTTTTCAATTTCATAGGTGTGTTGAGCTGTTAAGAGTCAGAAGTGTATACTGGGTTGTGCAGATTTACATCACTATAAGATTAAAACACCAGATAATTTTTATTTCCTATAAAAGGAAACTATATATTGTAAAACTTTGAGAATATACTGCTCCATGCTATATAAATGGTAACAGCTTGGTAGAAATTTTTCAATATATTGAGATTACAGAACTGGAAGAGACTTTAGATATCATCTGGACTAATTCCCTTGTTTAGGTAAAATGTGGACTCAGGTAGTTAACCAAGATCATATAGCAAATTCAGTCATTCAAGCAACAAATATTTCTCTGCACATACTCCTATGTGCTAAGAATATTATGTACACAAACACGTAGTTAACTGGCAGAGCCTTACCTAGAAACTTCTTTCTATGAGCAAGTCTAGGGTATTTTTATTTCACCATGGTGACTTTCTAAGCCTATGCACTAGCCAGGATGAATCTCCATCCCTTATGCAGGAATTAAACAGATCATAGTAGCTGCTTCCATTTGGGGATCTAATTTCATTGGTATCACAATTGATTTTGGAGCAAGTTGAGGAGGCTGAGATTTTAGTCTTACCTATAGAGAAGGAGAAGCAAAAGAATAAGTCACAGTAATTTATATTGACCTTGGGCTAGCATATAAAATGAACTGTAGTTTTTTCTTAATCAAAGACCATGTTTTACTATTTTGATGGGGAAGGCAAAGCTTTAACTTCTTCCCTCTGCCTTTCCAAATAATGACAAATGACAGAAATTAATGTGGAATATTTGTACATTATTGCAGATATCCACTATAGGCTCAGTCACAGGAAAAACAATTACAAGGCGAGCTTGGCATGCCACAGGGCTCTTGGCATAAATGTCATACTGCATTTACCATCAGCTCTTTCTAAGCTCTGTTCTTATAGACAACCAGGCCTTGGGGAGGATGAGAACAAAACAGCTCAGATATGAGCAGCAAAACTCCTGAACGTCTATCTTGGTTATTCGTTCTGAGCTATGAATCAAACCTGGCTATACCATGAATCATCTGCAGAACTTTTCAATAGCACTACTGCAGAAAATAAGGAAGACTTGAGGCATCAAATAAAGTATTACGTGGATTAAATAAACAACAAATACAAGGAAAGTATTTTCAAATATAAATCTGGCACCTCATAACTAGAATGTGCCAAGAGTTGCTGGAAATTAACACTAAATCAAAGGCAACCCTTATATTTAAAAAAAGAAAGGATATAAAGGAGTAATCTCCGTAACAACAACAAAAAAAAGCTAAAATTAACAAACATAAAAACATCTTTGCAATAACTGATAAACATGGAGATGAAGACTTAAATGAAATTATCCCTTTTACAATTTTAGAATGACAAAATTAACTATCAAGTTGTGTATTACCAAGGGTCAGTGAGGATGTGAGCATTTATAAAACTTCATGCCTTGTTATTGGGTGTGTGAATTGGTATAGCCACGTGGAAGAGCAATCTGTCGTTATTTAGCCAAATTATTCACATAGTAATTAGCACAGTAATTCGTTTCTTAGCCATATACTCCAAAGACATCCTCATATAGGTTCCTAAGGGAACATGTTTAAGAACATTCATTGTGGCTCACACCTGTCCCAGCACTTTGGGAGGCTGAGGCGGATGGATCACCTGAGGTCAGGAGTTCGAGACCAGCCTGGCCAACATGGCAAAACCCGGTTTCTACTAAAAATACAAAAATTAGCCAGGCGTGGTGGCACACATCTGTAATCCCAGCTACTCAGGAGGCGGAAGCAGGAGAACCACTTGAACCTGGAGGCAGAGGTTGCAGTAAGCCGAGATCATGCCACCGCACTCCAACCTGGGCAACAGAGTGAGACTGTCTCAAAACAAAGCAAAACAAAACAAAAAAAGAGTATTCATTGCAGAGATATTTGTGTTACAGTGAGTTGATTTCAAATTGGTTGTCCATCCATGTGAGAAAGGACAGTCAAATTTGGTGGATATACACTAAGAGGTATTGTGCAGCAGTGAGAAACAATGGGTTGGATACGCATACATAGCAACATACATAGATCTTAAAAGCATTTACTTAGTGAAGAAAGAAACAATATAGCGTATTTACCACAATCCATATATTATTGCTAACTCTAGTCCTATATTATGTAATGGAGCACCAGCATTTATTCCTCTCATCTAACTGTAGCTTTGTACTCACTGACCAATCTCTCACCATCCTCCTGTCCCCGCCAACTCTCCCCGTCCTCTGGTAACCACCATTCTACTCTTCTATGAGAATAATTCTTCAGATTCCACATGTAATTGAGATCATGTAGTATTTGTCTTTCTGTGCCTGACTTATTTCACTTACCATAATGTCCTCCAGGTTCAGTCATGTTGCCACAAATGACAAGATTTCATTCTTTTTTAATGGCTAAATAGCATTCTTTTTTGTACATACAACACATTTTCTTTATGCATTCTTGATGGACATTTAGATTGATTTCATATTCTGGCTATTGTGAATAGTGCTGCAATTAACATATGTACGCATAGGAATGCAGACACATTGACTTCATTTCCTTTGGCTATATACCCAGAAGTGGGATTGCTGGATCATATGGTAGCTCTTTTTCACATTTTTTATGAACCTCCGTATTGTCTCCCATCATTGCTGTTCTCATTTACGTTCCCACCAGCAGTGTGTAAGGTTTCCCTTTTCTTCCCATCCTCACCAACACCTGTCTTTTGATGTTTTGATTATAGCCATTCTGATCGGAGTGAAGTGGTATCTCAGTGTTGTTTTGATTTGCATTTTCCTGATGACTGGTGATGCTGAGCATTTTTTCATATATTTGTTGGCCATTTACATGTCATTTTTTGAGAAATGTCTTTTCAGGTCTTTTGCCCATTTTCAAATCAGGTTATTTGGGGTTTTTATTGTTAAGTTGTCTGAGTTTCTTTAAAATGTTGGATATTAATCCCTTATCAGATATCCAGTTTGCAAGTATATTCTCCCATCCTCTAAAATAGATGTTGTCACTCTGCTCTGCTGATTGTTTCCTTTGTGGTGCTAATTAGTTCAATGCAATCCCATTAGTTTCTACAGTTTGTTTCTGTTTTCCATGCGTTTAAGGTTTTGTTCAAAAAATCTTTGCCTGTGCCAATGTTATGCAGTTTTTCCCCTGTGTTTTCTTCTAGTAGTTTCACCATTTCAGATCTTATATTTAAGTCTTTAATCCATTTTAAGTTAACTTTCATATATGGCATTCAAAGATATTTAAGATGAGATCTTTGATTTTATAATAATAAAGATTAATTAGTACATTGACAATTAATCCTTGTAAATACATAATTCAATTTATTTCATTTAAAGAAATACTGTAATTGAGTAGCATTGAGAGTTTACCTTGTACTACACTCAGTGCAGAGGACAAAAAGGAATGTATTTTGGATCTTGTGTAAGAAACTCCAGGTTAGATGAATCTTTCTTTGTGTGCTACAAATTGTCTAAAAATAAGATCTTTGTTTGATTTTTTAAAATATTAGGAAAAATAGATAGTGTTTCTTAATGGGAATGATTTGGACAGGGATTTTAGGCAAATCCCCCAACATTTGCTCTAAGCTTTCCTGACTATGGTCTTGAATTTCCAATATTGGAAAGGACTCGGGTCTACACGTCCTTCTCTGTCACCTACCCAAACAACAATTTATTGATCATGGCTTTGTGCAAAGCTCCATTTTAATTATTGTACATATGTTCCAGCAATAGAAAAATCTTTAGATTTGTAAATGATCCTGGATTTGTAATATCCACACTTTTTATTTTATATAAAAAAACAAAAATTTAAGTGTAGAGAATTGAAGTCACTGTAGCTAGAAGGTGTGAGAGCTAGGATCTCATGGCGTCTTCTGGCTTTTAGTCTGGTGTTAGAACAATCTATGGATTCTTTCCAGATTTTTCTTCCCTAGTGGATGATGTCTTTTTGTGCATTAATAGTAGATGATATATAGTGGTCTAGAATCTTGATGACTGTGCAACAAATGGTATGGTGCTCTCACTGTATTTTTAGAGCTTAGTTGTTTAAAATTTGATGTTCCAAATGATCCAATGTTTTCAATCATAAATAATATAGTACTATTGAGTCATTAAATCCATTGGTTCCAATTTTTTATACATATATAGTCACATCTATGTTTGTGTATATATGTGTATATATGTTACATATACATGTATATGTTAAATATATTCACATGTGTATCACATGTAAGATGTATATACACATACATACATAAATATATACACACATATATAACATACATCTATATACAGAACCTTCAATATCCAAGGAACTTTTCTAGACATAGGGAAGATGAAAGAAACAGATATAACTCATGTTCTCAAGGAGTTACAGTTCAGGGAAGAATATTTCTGTAAAAAAACAAGCAAACAGACAAAGCAAATAAGCATCAGAACTTGATGGCATTGAGCAGAAGTGTTTTGTGCTCATACTTGTGAGTGTGTGTGTGTGTGATTGAAGGAAGAAATGGGAAGTGAGAAACGGAAAAAATAAATTGTATGTTTGTTCTGTAAAGGTCTCAGAAAGTTGAAGGAAATTATATTTGTTTGAGTGTACTTACATGAATTTTTCACCTGAATACTTTTCAACCACTGAAAAGGATCGTGATGAGTATGAGGAGAGTTGTCTTTTTTCCATTTCAATATTTCTCACTTTAATGTAGAGCATTTTTACCAACTGACTTTACTAGCTTTGTATTTTATGAGTTTTTATCTTTTCAGTTTTTCATATGAAAATATTTTCTAATCTTTTCTAAATGTGTGAGTGTTTTGTGGGTAAACACAGAAAGGTTTGGTAAAATACAGCTTTCTGATTATAATATGTTCTTTAGTACACATTACACTTTGCACACAGGGAAACTGATTGCTTAGGTGAGTTTTCTCACTTGACTTCTCCCCAAGTTGTCCTGAAATCTGTGCTGCATTCTGCCTTGAACTATCACATCCTCACGACTCCAACCAGCCTTTTATGCAAATAAATCCCACTTCCACATCCTAAATCTGGAGCCTTTTTCTGAGCATGAGTGTTATTGTCCAGAGGCAAGGGACATTTCTGCCCGGCTTTTGCACAGCAATATATTAGTTTTCTTGAAAGTTAACTGCCCTGTCTTTGTTACTATTGAAGAAAATAATATACACAGCGGTCCATTTCCAAGAGAAAGTGCCTTGAGTCTGCTTAGGTCAGCAAACTACAGAAGAAACAGGATATACTAGACCCCCGCTTGGATAGCCGATGCCTGCTTGTTGGTCTCCCCCTTCCCCTACCTTCCCCCACCACTTAGGTGCTCTCACCCGAACCAGAAAAGTTTGGTCTAAAATGAAAGTTTACTAGCCTGCAAGATAGCTCATTTTGTCTGTTCTTATCAGCCTGCCCAGGTACTTACGTCATAAGTCAAATACTTGAAGAGCCCCTAAGCTAACTACGATTGCAATGCATTGTGGGCTGCAACAAAATGCAGCAAGATAACCACCCCCTGCCAACAAACAAACAAACAAAAACACCTACAGTCCCTACCCAACAATCAATAGGCGATGTTCTGGAAGACTGTGACCCCATAATACTCAGCCTATGAGGAACTGGGGGAGGGACCTGCGCACTAAGGGATAGTTTGCTTGTTAAAACTGTGCTGGGTGTGCCTGCTCATCAAACACCCGATCTTGCAAGACCATTATTAAAAGTCTCACTTTTGCTGTTCTGGATCTCTGAGTCCACTCTTTGGGTTTCGATGGGTAAGTCTGTTTCTCACACTAGCAATGCTATGACATTTCTTTAGCCATACAGGTCTAAGAACTTAAAATAATTTTAACGGATTAAAAAGCTTTAAAAGTAAAATCTTGCACTTTTTACTTCTTATATCCATTCAGTCACCAAATACTCTGATTCCTTCTTTGCTGTCCTTCTTCCTAATATGTAAAATAAATCAGGAAGTAAATTCATAGTGTTAACCTAAGAGGGGATTGGTAGGTTAAGAGAGCTACGTGGGCGTACCACTGAAAAGAATTTTGATTGTGATCACTGGTACACAAGAAAGTTTTGCATGTTTTGTTATGGTTACAGTCTTTTGGACTAGGCTGGAAGTATAACCAGCTTTTCTGTGATCTGGAAAATATTTTTGAATTTCCAAATGTGTAGATGTGGTTTTGTAGATATTTTGCTATAAATTTGCTGTACTTGTAACAAATCTTTGGAAACCATTTGGACTTTATCTTCATGGGCAGGGGTCAGCTTTTTGCTTTGATTGGCACTGATTAACCACCACCATTTCAGGCAAAGGTGCACACCTGAAAGAACTCTTCAGCTACCGGATATGAACTTGAAGGACTGCTAGTACCCACACTCAGTCAGTGACTCACAGGAGCCTTGTTACTTTGGCAAGAATTCTATGTTCATTTAATAAGTTTGCAGAGACGGATGGAAATCTGCTTTATTACTCTCATCCCTCGGCCCGGAAAGCCAAATCCTTTATCAGTACAGCAGCTGCTTCATTCCACACGTCTGAGGACACCGCTGCTGATTCTTTGACAAAGAGTCAGGTTTGCAACAGAAGCATTATAAAGTCTCTGTTACACTGCCTCCTCTTCCTCTTTTCCTCTAAGCAGCATTTCCACAAGAGTTGGAGGGATAAGGGAACAGGTGGTCTTATAAGAGCCACGATGAAGTTGAACCACAGAAGAGATAGTGACAGCCAAGGGTGCAACCTGATGCAGTGACAGGCAGGAAAAAAGCTTCTGGTTTCTCACTTCCTGCCACTTTCCATTCTCCTGCCAGGGCCTCCTTTTATTGGAATCTAGTGAGAAGTCAGCTAGAGAGGAAGCCTGGGAAACTTAGTTTGCAGAATATAGACCCTGGGGAAGGGCAGGGCATGGCTTTTGAGTCCACAGGCCACAAACAGCACAGGCAGAATACTTTCTGAGCTTTGCAATTCCAAGAGTATCTTTATTTTGCACTAATACACGAATCTATATTGGTCTGGCCCAGAATTCTTGGTTCTAGTCCTGGTCTCCCTAAAGTCTGTAACATTGCTCTGCTACCATCTAGCTACTGGGATTTTCCATAAATAATTGGATTTCGTTTTTACTCTCTCATTTTATTTTTCCCAATACAATTTTCTTTATTCTTGGAATTCAGAAATTTTACCAGATAGATTTCAAAATTATCCTGGGATGTTAGCATGCCTTCCAAATGACAGATTCAGGTGTTCTTTTACCTCTGGCTAGTTTTCTATATTATTTGGGACTTTCTTCTGCTCCAGTTTTCATTAGTCACGTCTTATCTCTTCACTCTCTGTCTTCCAAGCTGCTCTCTTCCAATAATTTCCCTCACAATTTCCTTTACTATGTTTCGCGTTTGAATTTTTTCCACCTGTTTTCCAAAACAAGTAATAGAGTTTCTGAAATAAGATTATTTATGAGGCTATGGTTTCTTCATATATTCAAACACAGTGCTTAACTAACAGCAGATGCTTAATAAAGGTGTGTTGAATAAGAGTATATAAACTAGTCAATCATAACTATTTTCAGTTTACAGATTATTAAATATATGGACAATACTATAGATATATACAGATATGGGTATGTATGTGAATGATTGTTTAAATACAAAAATAATGCTACAAACAAACATTTGCATTTCTAAGAGTTACTACAGAATATATAAACTAGGAATTTTCTGCATAAAGGAAATCATGGGATAATGTGCAAGACAAATGCAGGTTTTTCTATGCACTTCATCTCCAATTTCCTTTTTAAAAATTCAAATCAGGAAACAATGGTATCCATACATTTCTTGAACATTGTGCTTATAGAAATATGTTTCTTGCATGCCTCAAGTAATATCAGAACACAACTCTTAAATGACTTAAATGTTACTCACTTCATTTTCTCAAAGAGGAATAAGTATAACAATACTGTTCTCAGAAACAACTTTTAAAAATGATGTAAATGAGACTGAAATTTTAGAAGAGGAGCTATGTAACACTTTTACTGTATTACTATTCAAATCACTTTTAGAAAGCACCTAGCAACAGAGAACCTACTTAAAATGAAAAAAGAAAATAGAAGCTATTACCTAAATATTGCATATGAATTATTTGAATTATGAATTAATGTGTGTATGGAATACTTAATCTTGTATTTCTGAACTTGAATTTACAAAAAAAAAAAAAGATATAATGAGAAACCACTGTGCATGTGTCTCTTCCTTTTGAATTTCTTCTATCCTTATGTTGATTGGTAGACTGTGATATAGCAGACTACTGAAAGACTAATAATGAATTGCATCTTAACTACTGAAGATAATTTAATTGAGTCATTGAGGTATTCAAATGAAGTGATTTATTTAGGATTTACATGGAATAAATAATAAAGTGCATTCCAACCAATGAGTTTTGATCTGAGTAATCATCATACAAAGTAAGATTTAGAACATTTCCATCTTCCTCTGAAATTCACTTACAGAACACCAAAATGCTTCACCCTATTTAGTATTGGGTACTGTAGTGCCCATCTGGATTTTGGTCTGACAAGCTTTCCTTTCTTTGGGAAACGATTCCTCTGTCCCCTAACACGGTCAGTGGAATTCTAATCTTAGCATGGAAATTAGCCATTATTCATACTAACAAAAAAACCTTCTCTCACATAAGAATCAGAGTCTTGTGTGAAGACCTAGAAAAAAGTTAATACTATGGGATATATTCATCTAATGGCAATGCCAGAAAGTGGTTGTTCGCACCCCTGGCTTCTCATTAGACTCGCCCGGAGCTATCAAGACAGACCGATGCCCCTTCCTTCATACTTAGGCTTATAGACCTCAGGCTCTTTGCTATTTCATTTCTGAGCAATTTTCTCAAGGGAAAAAATACTCAGACTCTGGCTTACTAGAAGGGGAAAGGGAAGGGAAACAATACTAGCACAATAAATATCATTTATAAAAATTTTAAAAATGTTCCTTGCACTGTGTCAAGCAATTTAAATACATTTTTCCCTTCACAAGTACCATATTACGTAAATATTAATATTGTTATCTCTATTTAACATATAAGAAAATTGAGTCTTAAGGGTGGTAAGTAACTTACTCAAACTCATCGTTTACCCACTGGTGGGTGGAAACAGGCTTGAACTTAGTTCTGTTTAAATCCAAATCTCATGCTCTAAATGACTTAGCGGTACTGCCACTCATATGTTACAATTGGTTTACATGACAATGTGAGGTTTACTCCAACCATTCTTACTTCATCTTGATGGAGAGACAAACAAACTAAAATAACAGTTTTTCTCTTATAAAAAGATTGAATTACATCTAATTATACAGAGAATAAAAGTATTATTTAAAAAACACATTTTGTTAACATAAGTGAAAACTTGGATTTTTTTAAGGCTTTAGATTTGTAAATATAGCCCCCTAAAAACGGCTGCTCCTAATAAGAGAATGCGTCATGGCATAATGCTTTATTTAATACAAATGTAGGCCACTATGTTTAATTCCCACATATAAATATCTCTAATTTGCCACATTAGTCTTAATGTCAATTATAATATTCATAACAACAACAGCAAGAAAGAATTGATTTTGTGTCAGGCATTTTTCTGTGCAAGCTACATCTAAATATCAATCTCTTTCTATTACTCACAACCCCTAGGAGAGATGTGTGTGTGTGTGTGTATACATTGTGTGTTTTGTGAGTTCAAGTTTATGAAACTTAGAAAACTAAGTTTAGACTTATACCTTGCAAGTCAGTGTTGAGGAAAAGTAAGTGTCCCACACTGCTATTTCTAGTATTTCCTCCCCAGCAAGGATGGTGGACTACAAGGTATGAAACATCTCCAGGGATGATGCAGCCTTGATTTGGTTCCTTGTGGAGGGCTTTCAGAGCCAACATACTGGCCTAGTGCACACGCCTCTACTCACAGCCCAGGCCCCAAGCCATCCATTTCAACCCCAGGTTCCTGCACACATGGCTCCCGAAACCCAGTCTGTAATTCATCATGCTTGGGGGTGGGAAATTGCCAAAATTACAGTCATTGCCTCTTTGTCATTTTTATTTGGTTTCCATATTCCAATTCTGAAAATTGCATTAACCAAGATACATTTTCTTAAAGGGTTCATTTTTGTTATTCTACTGATTCATATAATTTCTCCAAAATAATTCTAGTAAAATATTGCCCATTGTGCATTAACACTCACAGAATATTTTTCTCTTACAAAATTTACAAGATTTTCCACAGATAAACCTATGATGTTTCTCCATTTTAATGCAATAATCATTCCTCATGAGTAGAATTTTCCATCAAAATCTACCCTTTATTCTAGGCCAATCCTATTCACATCAAATCTTACAAGTCATGCTGTATTTTTTCTTAATAATTTGTATTTTGGTAACTAAATAATGATCCCATTTTCACTTTTGGTCCAGTATATCAATCTCCATGCTCTTTCTTGGGAGTTCATACAAAACAATGTTCCACATGCTAGCTAACTTAAATATTTTAGTACATAGGTGTCAGTTTGATTTTAGCTCAAAGTCCACATAACTGATGACCTATGTGGGACAGATATTTTTTCCCTGATAAAACTAGCCTGACATTAGCAGCATGAAAACCAGGCAAATATTTGAAGGATATAATGACA
This sequence comes from Macaca nemestrina, assembly GCF_043159975.1. NCBI lineage: Eukaryota > Metazoa > Chordata > Mammalia > Primates > Cercopithecidae > Macaca > Macaca nemestrina. The sequence goes on from NC_092140.1 coordinate 5,784,163, forward strand.
ACGGAAGATGGCAATTAAAGGAGGGCATCGTGGGGACACTGAGAGAAAGCTTCCCCTTCTCCCTCTGAAGGCTTGCAGAAAATGAACCAATAAAAGGCAGATTCGTAGGAGAAATGGCCATATATATTAGTGAACATGCATAGCACAGGGGAGTCTCAGACAGTGATTGTCCAACAACGCAAGGAGGTCACGTGCTTATACACCCTTTTTCATGAGGGAAGGAAAGATGAGGGAGAGTAGGAGTAGAACTTTACGACTTTAGGAGAGATAAACAGAGCCAATGTTTAGATCATGGTTAATAAATAATTCTCCCTGGGAATTAAATGGGACCAGAGAACAGACAGTAGTTTGGGATGAAGTTCTTCTGGGCTCTAGGTGTGGTGTTGAATTTTCAATCTCCTCCTCTTTGATATGAGTTCTAATCTCTGGATAATGAAACGTCAGGGAAGGGATTGAAGGCAATTGTGTTTCTTTTTGGGGGCCTGGTTTTAGGTGCATAAGGGAATTTCAGAGAACAGCCTCATCCTGTGGCTTGGGAGAGGAAGAGGATTGAGAGAGAAAATTGGGAGGTCAGAGAGACCTTGAAGCTGCTTCTGTAGTTCAGCACGTCAAAGCACCATATTGTCGGGGCTCAGTTTTTGAGCCCCAACAGCCAAAATAACCCATTTTACACTTGACCTTTATCACACTTTTAAGTCTTTATAAAGGTTAAAGGTTAAGCATGTCATGAAATAAACTATGAAAAAGAAACAAACATCACAATGAAAGTAATGAGAAATTTATTACATGCTTACATTTCAAATGATTTGCATATTGTAAGGAAGTAAATCAGATTGAACCCATCACTTTTGTACTAATGCTGTTTGTGAGACTAAAACATACAGTCTGACATAAGCCAGTAGAAATAAGACTCACTGGTGACGTTTTCTCTAAAATTAAAATAAAACAATACATTTAAACTCTGATTTTATGATAAATTCATTTTGTACAATTGTAACTGATTTAAAAGAATTGACTTGGGTTTATGTTTTCCTGTGTCATAATTAAATTTCTATGAATTTTGTGGACAAAGAATATATTCATTTGTATTAGTGATCCCTGCAGTTTTCTATCTGCAGGAAAATAGTGATATATTACACTTCCTCTGTTAGGTGAAGATCTTTGGCACTAAGAAAACCAATCATGTCATGAGTTGAAATATTTTCATTTAAAAAGCACAGTTGGACATTAAAAATGTGATAATTTTTATGTCTTTAAACACTTTTTTGTAGGCCTTGGGTGTATAATGGCAATAGAAGAGAATAAGATAGCGCTGGTGTATACTGAAGTTACTCAGGAACAAACTATTTTGAGGCTCCTGAATCTAAATTGGTGACTATCTAATAGTAGTTACCACCTTGAAGGATCTCAGGGTTGCTTATTGAAAATATAAAAGGGCATAAATGTCTATAAAACGGTAGACAATGTAAACCAAGAATGCAAAAAAAAAAAAAAATGTTCTTCAATTTTGCTCTCTAAATATCCAAATCTCTATGACCAGTGAAAACTCTGGATCAGAGGATTTCAAATTCTTCATAATTAAGAATTTGTGGTCCTAAAAATGTGGTCCTATCATAAGGGTGATAGAATAAGGTCACTCTGCAGAAAAGCTTCCAGCAAGGCATGGCTTTTGTGCACTTCTGTTATGTCCAGAACATTGCCATCAATTGACCATTTGTGGATGAAAAGCTTTGCTAAAAGAAGAGCCAAGACTCGCAGCCAAGTAACAGAGCCAGAGCCTAAGAGCTGGAAGAGTTGCCCATTGCTAGAGGTGGCTAGATTCCACAGAGTGGAGTCAGGGATATGTTTTACAAAGACTCACCAAGGGAAGCCAAGCTCGGAGCAAGGTTCGGTTAAGAAATGAAGAGATGGAGCAGGAAGCCAATGGGCTTAAGTCAACAGTGAGAGTCACCTTCACAAGGTCTCACTTTTTATGCACAGCCTGACTTTTTCTTCATTGGAAAGGGAGTGCATCTTAGTTTGAGCAACTGATTTTTGCATAAGAGACAGAAAATTCGTTTTAGCATCAGTCACACTGTAATTTGATTTGGATTGATAACACCTATAGGTTTTTACATTGAAGAAAACTATGTTTAATCACGAAAGTAAATACTAGCTATGAGAAGAAGTTGCAGCATGAATCCGGTTATAACCAACCTTTCCCACCCCATGAAAACATTGTCTTCGGCTGGGCGCGGTGGCTCACGCCTATAATCCCAGCACTTTGGGAGGCCAAGATGGGAGGATTTCCTGAGGTCAGGAGTTCGAGACCTTCCTGGCTCACATGGTGAAACCCCGTCACTACTAAAAATACAAAAAAATAAAAAAATAAAAAACACACACCTGTAGTCCCAACTACTGGGAAGGCTGAGACAGGAGAATCATTTTAACCCGGGAGGCAGAGGTTGCAGTGAGCTGAAATCGTGCCACTGCACTCCAGCCTGGGTGACAGAAGGAGACTGTGTCAAAAAAAAAAAATTCATTGTCTTCACTCAATTTTCTAAGCATATAATCAAAACACTGTGTTGGCACACTGCGTTGGCTTTTTTTTTTTTTTTTAAATTTACTTATTATTATTATACTTTAAGTTGTAGGGTACATGTGCATAACGTGCAGGTTTGTTACATATGTATACTTGTGCCATGTTGGTGTGCTGCACCCATCAACTCGTCATTTACATCAGGTATAACTCCCAATGCAATCTCTCCCCCCTCCCCCCTCCCCAATATAGGCCCCGGTGTGTGATGTTCCCCTTCCTGAGTCCAAGTGATCTCATTGTTCAGTTCCCACCTATGAGTGAGAACATGCGGTGTTTGGTTTTCTGTTCTTGTGATAGTTTGCTAAGAATGATGGTTTCCAGCTGCATCCATGTCCCTACAAAGGACACAAACTCATCCTTTTTTATGGCTGCATAGTATTCCATGGTGTATATGTGCCACATTTTCTTAATCCAATCTGTCACTGATGGACATTTGGGTTGATTCCAAGTCTTTGCTATTGTGAATAGTGCCGCAATAAACATACGTGTGCATGTGTCTTTATAGCAGCATAATTTATAATCCTTTGGGTATATACCCAGTAATGGGATGGCTGGGTCATATGGTACATCTAGTTCTAGATCCTTGAGGAATCGCCATACTGTTTTCCATAATGGTTGAACTAGTTTACAATCCCACCAACAGTGTAAAAGTGTTCCTATTTCTCCACATCCTCTCCAGCACCTGTTGTTTCCTGACTTTTTAATGATCGCCATTCTAACTGGTGTGAGATGGTATCTCATTGTGGTTTTGATTTGCATTTCTCTGATGACCAGTGATGATGAGCATTTTTTCATGTGTCTGTTGGCTGTATGAATGTCTTCTTTTGAGAAATGTCTGTTCACATCCTTTGCCCACTTTTTGATGGGGTTGTTTGTTTTTTTCTTGTAAATTTGTTTGAGTTCTTTGTAGGTTCTGGATATTAGCCCTTTGTCAGATGAGTAGATTGCAAAAATGTTCTCCCATTCTGTAGGTTGCCTGTTCACTCTGATGGTAGTTTCTTTTGCTGTGCAGAAGCTCTTTAGTTTAATGAGATCCCATTTGTCAATTTTGGCTTTTGCTGCCGTTGCTTTTGGTGTTTTAGACATGAAGTCTTTGCCCATGCCTATGTCCTGAATGGTACTACCTAGGTTTTCCTCTAGGATTTTTATGGTATTAGGTCTAACATTTAAGTCTCTAATCCATCTTGAATTAATTTTCGTATAAGGAGTAAGGAAAGGATCCAGTTTCAGCTTTCTACTTATGGCTAGCCAATTTTCCCAGCACCATTTATTAAATAGGGAATCCTTTCCCCATTTCTTGTTTCTCTCAGGTTTGTCAAAGATCAGATGGCTGTAGATGTGTGGTATTATTTCTGAGGACTCTGTTCTGTTCCATTGGTCTATATCTCTGTTTTGGTACCAGTACCATGCTGTTTTGGTTACTGTAGCCTTGTAGTATAGTTTGAAGTCAGGTAGCTTGATGCCTCCAGCTTTGTTCTTTTGACTTAGGATTGTCTTGGAGATGCGGGCTCTTTTTTGGTTCCATATGAACTTTAAAGCAGTTTTTTCCAATTCTGTGAAGAAACTCGTTGGTAGCTTGATGGGGATGGCATTGAATCTATAAATTACCTTGGGCAGTATGGCCATTTTCACGATATTGATTCTTCCTATCCATGAGCATGGTATGTTCTTCCATTTGTTTGTGTCCTCTTTTATTTCACTGAGCAGTGGTTTGTAGTTCTCCTTGAAGAGGTCCTTTACATCCCTTGTAAGTTGGATTCCTAGGTATTTGATTCTCTTTGAAGCAATTGTGAATGAAAGTTCATTCCTGATTTGGCTCTCTGTTTGTCTGTTACTGGTGTATAAGAATGCTTGTGATTTTTGCACATTAATTTTGTATCCTGAGACTTTGCTGAAGTTGCTTATCAGCTTAAGGAGATTTTGGGCTGAGACAATGGGGTTTTCTAAATATACAATCATGTCATCTGCAAACAGGGACAATTTGACTTCTTCTTTTCCTAACTGAATACCCTTGATTTCTTTCTCTTACCTGATTGCCCTAGCCAGAACTTCCAACACTATGTTGAATAGGAGTGGTGAGAGAGGGCATCCCTGTCTTGTGCCAGTTTTCGAAGGGAATTTTTCCAGTTTTTGCCCATTCAGTATGATATTGGCTGTGGGTTTGTCATAGATAGCTGTTATTATTTTGAGGTACGTTCCATCAAAACCGAATTTATTGAGCGTTTTTAGCATGAAGGGCTGTTGAATTTTGTCAAAAGCCTTTTCTGCATCAATTGAGATAATCATGTGGTTCTTGTCTTTGGTTCTGTTTATATGCTGGATTATGTTTATTGATTTGCGAATGTTGAACCAGCCTTGCATCCCAGGGATGAAGCCCACTTGATCATGGTGGATAAGCTTCTTGATGTGTTGCTGAATCCGGTTTGCCAGTACTTTATTGAGGATTTTTGCATCGATGTTCATCAGGGATATTGGTCTAAAATTCTCTTTTTTTGTTGTGTCTCTGCCAGGCTTTGGTATCAGGATGATGTTGGCCTCATAAAATGAGTTAGGGAGGATTCCCTCTTTTTCTATTGATTGGAATAGTTTCAGAAGGTACTCCTCCTTGTACCTCTGGTAGAATTCAGCTGTGAATCCATCTGGTCCTGGACTTTTTTTGGTTGGTAGGCTATTAATTATTGCCTCAATTTCAGAGCCTGCTATTGGTCTATTCAGGGATTCAACTTCTTCCTGGTTTAGTCTTGGAAGAGTGTAAGTGTCCAGGAAATTATCCATTTCTTCTAGATTTTCCAGTTTATTTGCGTAGAGGTGTTTATAGTATTCTCTGATGGTAGTTTGTATTTCTGTGGGGTCGGTGGTGATATCCCCTTTATCATTTTTAATTGCGTCGATTTGATTCTTCTCTCTTTTCTTCTTTATCAGTCTTGCTAGTGGTCTGTCAATTTTGTTGATCTTTTCAAAAAACCAACTCCTGGATTCATTGATTTTTTGGAGGGTTTTTTGTGTTTCTATCTCCTTCAGTTCTGCTCTGATCTTAGTTATTTCTTGCCTTCTGCTAGCTTTTGAATGTGTTTGCTCTTGCTTCTCTAGTTCTTTTAATTGTGATGTTAGAGTGTCAATTTTAGATCTTTCCTGCTTTCTCTTGTGGGCATTTAGTGCTATAAATTTCCCTCTACACACTGCTTTAAATGTGTCCCAGAGATTCTGGTATGTTGTATCTTTGTTCTCATTGGTTTCAAAGAACGTCTTTATTTTTGCCTTCATTTCGTTATGTACCCAGTAGTCATTCAGGAGCAGGTTGTTCAGTTTCCATGTAGTTGAGCGGTTTTGATTGAGTTTCTTAGTCCTGAGTTGTAGTTTGATTGCACTGTGGTCTGAGAGACAGTTTGTTATAATTTCTGTTCTTGTACATTTGCTGAGGAGTGCTTTACTTCCAATTACGTGATCAATTTTGGAGTAAGTACGATGTGGTTCTGAGAAGAATGTATATTCTGTTGATTTGGGGTGGAGAGTTCTATAGATGTGTATTAGGTCTGCTTGCTGCAGAGATGAGTTCAATTCCTGGATATCCTTGTTAACTTTCTGTCTCATTGATCTGTCTAATGTTGACAGTGGAGTGTTGAAGTCTCCCATTATTATTGTATGGGAGTCTAAGTCTCTTTGTAAGTCTCTAAGGACTTGCTTGATGAATCTGGGTGCTCCTGTATTGGGTGCATATATATTTAGGATAGTTAGCTCTTCCTGTTGAATTGATCCCTTTACCATTATGTAATGGCCTTCTTTGTCTCTTTTGATCTTTGATGGTTTAAAGTCTGTTTTATCAGAGACTAGTATTGCAACCCCCGCTTTTTTTTTGTTTTCCATTTGCTTGGTAAATCTTCCTCCATCCCTTTATTTTGAGCCTATGTATGTCTCTGCGTGTGAGATGGGTCTCCTGAATACAGCAGACTGATGGGTCTTGACTCTTTATCCAGTTTGCCAGTCTGTGTCTTTTAATTGGAGCATTTAGTCCATTTACATTTAAGGTTAAGATTGTTATGTGTGAACTTGATCCTGCCATTATGATATTAACTGGTTATTTTGCTCGTTAGTTGATGCAGTTTCTTCCTTGCCTCGATGGTCTTTACATTTTGGCATGTTTTTGCAATGGCTGGTACCGGTTGTTCCTTTCCATGTTTAGTGCTTCCTTCAGGGTCTCTTGTAAGGCAGGCCTAGTGGTGACAAAATCTCTCAGCATTTGTTTATCTGTAAAGGATTTTATTTCTCCTTCACTTATGAAACTTAGTTTGGCTGGATATGAAATTCTGGGTTGAAAATTCTTTTCTTTAAGAATGTTGAATATTGGCCCCCACTCTCTTCTGGCTTGGAGAGTTTCTGCCGAGAGATCTGCTGTTAGTCTGATGGGCTTCCCTTTGTGGGTAACCCGACCTTTCTCTCTGGCTGCCCTTAAGATTTTTTCCTTCATTTCAACTTTGGTGAATCTGGCAATTATGTGTCTTGGAGTTGCTCTTCTCGAGGAGTATCTTTGTGGCGTTCTCTGTATTTCCTGGATTTGAATGTTGGCCTGCCCTACTAGGTTGGGGAAGTTCTCCTGGATGATATCCTGAAGAGTGTTTTCCAACTTGGTTCCATTTTCCCCCTCACTTTCAGGCACCCCAATCAGACGTAGATTTGGTCTTTTTACATAATCCCATACTTCTTGCAGGCTTTGTTCATTTCTTTTTCTTCTTTTTTCTTTTGGTTTCTCTTCTCGCTTCATTTCATTCATTTGATCCTCAATCGCTGATACTCTTTCTTCCAGTTGATCGAGTCGGTTACTGAAGCTTGTGCATTTGTCACGTATTTCTCGTGTCATGGTTTTCATCTCTTTCATTTCGTTTATGACCTTCTCTGCATTAATTACTCTAGCCATCAATTCTTCCACTTTTTTTTCAAGATTTTTAGTTTCTTTGCGCTGGGTACGTAATTCCTCCTTTAGCTCTGAGAAATTTGATGGACTGAAGCCTTCTTCTCTCATCTCATCAAAGTCATTCTCCGTCTAGCTTTGATCCGTTGCTGGCGATGAGCTGCGCTCCTTTGCCAGGGGAGATGCGCTCTTATTTTTTGAATTTCCAGCTTTTCTGCCCTGCTTTTCCCCATCTTTGTGGTTTTATCTGCCGCTGGTCTTTGATGATGATGGTGACGTACTGATGGGGTTTTGGTGTAGGTGTCCTTCCTATTTGATAGTTTTCCTTCTAACAGTCAGGACCCTCAGCTGTAGGTCTGTTGGAGATTGCTTGAGGTCCACTCCAGACCCTGTTTGCCTGGGTATCAGCAGCAGAGGCTGCAGAAGATAGAATATTTCTGAACAGCGAGTGTACTTGTCTGATTCTTGCTTTGGAAGCTTCCTCTCAGGGGTGTACTCCACCCTGTGAGGTGTGGGGTGTCAGACTGCCCCTAGTGGGGGATGTCTCCCAGTTAGGCTGCTCAGGGGTCAGGGACCCACTTGAGCAGGGTGTCTGTCCCTTCTCAGATCTCAGCCTCCATGTTGGGAGATCCACTGCTCTCTTCAAAGCTGTCAGACAGAGTCGTTTGCGTCTGCAGAGTTTTCTGCTGTATTTGTTATTGTTTACTGTGCCCTGTCCCCAGAGGTGGAGTGTACAGAGACAGGCAGGTTTCCTTGAGCTGCTGTGAGCTCCACCCAGTTCGAGCTTCCCAGCGGCTTTGTTTACCTACTTAAGCCTCAGCAATGGCGGGTGCCCCTCCCCCAGCCTCGCTGCTGCCTTGCCGGTAGATCACAGACTGCTGTGCTAGCAATGAGGGAAGCTCCGTGGGTGTGGGACCCTCCCGGCCAGGTGTGGGATATGATCTCCTGGTGTGCCTGTTTGCTTAAAGCGCAGTATTGGGGTGGGAGTTACCCGATTTTCCAGGTGTTGTGTGTCTCAGTTCCCCTGGCTAGGAAAAGGGATTCCCTTCCCCCTCGCGCTTCCCAGGTGAGGCAATGCCTCTCCCTGCTTCAGCTCTCGCTGGTCGGGCTGCAGCAGCTGACCAGCACCGATCGTCCGGCACTTCCCAGTGAGATGAACCCAGTACCTCAGTTGAAAATGCAGAAATCACCGGTCTTCTGTGTTGCTCGCGCTGGGAGTTGGAGACTGGAGCTGTTCCTATTCAGCCATCTTGCTCCGCGAGCCCCGCGATTGCTTTTAAATACAAATTAGGTTTCGGCCATATTACTAACATGTTGCTCCCAAAGTGTATCTCCAATTTTTGGACATAAATCCAGAGGGAATCTAATAGGATTGCTCAAGTATTATATGGGAAAGTGATCTGAAACTTCTAAAGCAGGGCATCAATGTAAATAGTTGTTTCTATAACTACAGTAAAGAAAACTCTTTTTCCAGTTTTCATTGTAATGTGCAATTTTAAAGTAGTATCATCCTCCTGTTAAACCTTCTTTTCTATACCTTTTAATTTTTTTTATTCAAGAAACTCTCAATGCCAGCGTCCTCTCAGAGTACTTCCTTGCTTCTCTAGGCCACACTGAGTTCTTCCTTTCTGAATTCTTTTTCATGTGTGGTCCAAATGACAGAATCCTGCATGTAATTTCTTTGGTATTGTTTTATATACATCCTTAATCTAAATTTTTTGAGGACTGAAAGCAGATTGTAATAATTAGAAAATCTCTCAGAGGATGGCCATGGCAGATTCACTGTGAACAGGGCACTTGGCATTTTTATATATGAATAGGTGACTTCTGGAAGAAATGTGGCTGCAGAGGTTAGATACTGCCTTTTCTGCTGAAAACAACATAAAAGCAAAAAGGAGAATGAGAAAAACAGACCTCTACTCCTGTCAAAACCAAAGATCTCAAAACATTTTTAAGAGCTGCTAAAGCAGCTAAGATTGAGCAGAAGCTGCAGAGAAGGGATTGAAACCAGAATAGAGAAGAGCTCAGAAAGCCTAAGCAAAAGCACATTTCCTGAAGATGAAGGACTCACCTGAAGTTCGCATGCTATGCTTCTTCCTTATGCCAATGGAAATCAAACCTAAAATGAGCAGAGCTAGGAGAAAATGTTCTCCTACGCCTTGTTTAGTTCCATGGTACTGCAGAGATGGGCCGTACTAACTCGCCGAGATAAACCATAGTGGCTGGAGGCATCTATTTTGGCAGAGCTATTTCAGCACCATTACACCTGTTCTCTCACCTGATGCTTTTTCCCCAGTAATCCTTAGGAGGGCCCAAGGAGAAGGTGGGGCTGAAATGTCTGTTAGGAAGTTATTACTAATTGAACAATGAACAGTGACTCTCATCCACAAATCAGATACCTCACTCAACTTCCTTGACAAAAGGCCTGGAAGGATTAGGGGAAAGATTTTTGTCTTGAAAACCAAACCAGTGGGAAATTCTCAACCCCTATAATAAATATCATTAGTCTTATTTTACTATGCTACTCTATTGCTATTAAAATAATCTACGTGTATGTTTTTCTTAAATCATGAGGAAAAGGGAACTATTGTATTTTGAAAACATAATAGAGTTAAAATACTTTCATATGTTTCATTTAATTTCATTCAAATTCATCTATATTATGATAAAAATGTATAAGCAAGTTTTACTTATAAAAATTCTAATCAATGCTAATGCAAGTATTGAATCTGTGGCTTCTGCTACTGAAATGCTTTATTAACCATACTTAATTGTTTCCTTCTAAACAGTGTGAATGAGTGAAGGTAAGGAAAGTCTTAATAATATAATATTTAATGAAGACTAAGATGACATTATTTAAAAATTACACTATTATGTTATATACCACCAAGAAAGAAAATGCACTGCCAGTTAAACTGTGATATGGAGAGTTTGCATGTCCACGATAGAAAGCACCTAAATATCAGTGATATTAAATGCTACGATGCGTCTATCACAGATGCTAAAATGTAAAAACAAGGATTAGAATTGATGAAAATTTGATATGTTTAAGCTAAGAGAAAATTAAAACTTGAAAAATAAATTCCACAATTTTATAAATGTGACAAATGATTGGATTTGAGTTAAATTTGATTTGTGAAAATGATGTGATTCAGTCTAACCTTTTAATAATAACCCCTCAAAGAATAGTTTATTGCTGGTTGCTAATATCTAATGTGACTCAATTTTGGTTAACACTTCAAAGGGGTTGTGTCATTTTTGTTTGTGTATGATAAGAATGAAATAAAAGGTAAACATATAATTGTCTTTTATCAATTACACACTTCCAGATATGGAAGGGTGCTTAAAGCTAAATTCTCACTGTCAACCAATGTATTTTGAAAATTTGTGGTTCTTGACTCTTGACTCAATCACTTACTATTAAGTTTCTTTTTGTTTGCTAAGTTAGCTTGATGTATTTTCACTTATAGCTTTCCAAAAATAATCAATAAAACACGCTTGAGTCAACAATCAGGATCTTTGTTAAAATAGCAACTACCAGAATGTATATTTAGGGCATGAGAACGAATCTACTTTTCTCAAATTTTCATGATATAGGCAAGAGACGTCTACTGAGGAAAATCAGGAGTTTCCATTTACATAATGTATTAAATTCTCTATGAATTATCTCATAAAATAGGAAAATAATTAGTGAATTACTCTTGAGTTTTTTGTTCTAACATTAAATATCTATTCCATTTTGCAATTGATATCACCCCAAAACCCTGCCTTTTTCTTTTAAAGAGCATTTATGCTTATCTCATGGTTGGGAGAATGCAGTGTTTAAAGAAAACCATGTAGGTTTTCATGATAATAGTCATAAATTAATTTCTGAGGAACAAGAATTTTTAATCACTTTCTTCTTCATCTGACATCACCTCTCTAAAAAGAATCACAGAAAGAGAGTTTTAACTATCTGTGGGATTTAGAATTATATTTAAATAAACTTAATTTACCATTATTTGCTGTTAAGGTGTATTAGGTTTAATAAATTCAGGCCCTAATACGTAGAATATATCATCATTATAAAATAGTCTTTCCTTTAAGATAACCTTGCTTCCATGGATATTTTTAAAGGACACTAAGATTTTATAAAGCAGGCTGTTTAAAGAAACTAAGGGTTATTCCAGGTGGTAGCACTTTAAAATAACATACAACTCCTACTTCTTGTCTGTCTGTCTATCTATCTATCTATTTATCTATCTATCTATCTATTTTCCTCCATCCATATGTCAACAGAACCCTGTTCTCAAAGAGCTGGATTTTATCTAGCATAAATTTTGTAAAATGGGGTTTGTCTCAATTACACTGCTAACTCTTTTTAAATTTTTTTCTTTTTTTCCTACATTATTCCCATCAACTTGGTAACATTCTGCTTCCTCTACCTATATGAGTAGGAGGGGGATGGAGGGCAGGCCACACACCCAACAGTGCCATTCAAGGTTCCATGTGTCTTTGGCTCTACCACAGTGGCAGAAAAGCAAGGAGATTCCTCAGAGAAAGTTAAAATATCAGTGGAGAAAAATTTTTAATGTATGACCCATATAATAGCCTCTGTATTTTAAGAGAAGCAACTTAAAATCTCAATTCCTTCACTCAAGTTGTTTGAATATATTTGCACCTGCAGGCATTTTTATATGAGAGAGGTGAATTTGATATTTAATGAGTACCTATTTTGCAAAGGGTAGTTTGAGGAAAAGAAAATAAGTCTTTGGTGGCTATTTTCATTCAAAAAAGTTAAGACAGGTTTTTTGAGTTTTATGTAAAACATGGAATATGTTTATAACAGACTCATTATATTTATTACAATATTAATTATAAAAATGTATACTAAAATGTTAGTATCTAGGCATCATTTGCTAGTGGAAACAAATAATTAGTTCCAAAAACTTGTCATTCAGCAGGCCACCAGGAGAGGCAAGATGAGTCACCCAAGTCTTAGGTAGCAGGCATTCATCATTGACTTGCACAGCCCCTAAGCATCCTTCTAATGCCTGTATTGCTCAAAATGTTAAAGTAGGATCCAGAATGTTTTATTTCTTTTTCTGTTTTCTGAAACAACTATATTTGATATTTTTGAAAGACATTTCTTAGATCTTTATATGTAAGTCTCTAATGACTTCCCACCACGGTGAACTGAGATCATTCTCCTCCAGAACTTTAGCTTCTCCATTTTCATTTTAAAGCAAAGACCAGAGTCTGAACTGCAGAAAAAAATACTATTTCTTATTTTATATCAGGCAACTTTTGTTCCTTATGTGAACCCTCAGGCAATGAGCTCTCTATTCTGCTTTACACTCTGAAATGTCTACATAGAAGACATGGTGACTCTTCATGCTCGTGTACCTGGGAAGTGTTCCACTGGAACAAAAATTCTGTTTCAAAGCTGTGTTAACCTCGCAGTAAAATGAGTACAGAATAAAATTCCTGTTCCTATGTCTGTCAGGTTTTCTCCTTTCCAAATGCAAAGGGAACTGTTGGAACACTCAATAATTATCATGCTTATGCATTAAAACCTGACTACTTTTGATATGAACCCTTAGGGTATATCTGTTTTCTCAGAATCTGTTAGGTGTCCTAAATTTGAAACGTATTATTGGCAATAGACAATAGTGCTATCAGGGGAAAAGAAGGAAGACGGAACCTATAGAAGAAAAGGAAACAAAGACTTAAAGGAAGAAAATGGATGTAAAATATGAATCTACCCAGAACATCAGTCAATCCAAGTCTTTTGTCCAAAGCCTTCCACATCTTAATTTCAGGCTCAAGTGAAAGATACGTCCTCTGGAGAAGTTTAATAAGTCCCCAGATATTCACATCCTGAAAAAATGTATCACTACTTATGGCCATTTTTGAAAATGTGCATTTAATCCATATTTATGAGAAAGGTAAACTTGTAGTAATTTTGATGTATTGTGATTACTGATATATTGATATATTTTCACATTTTTTTCTTGTGATTTATTCTGTTTTATTCCCCCTTTTTACCCCATTTCTTCTTTCTAATTTGAAATATTGAGGGCTTGTTGTTTATTTGTTTAGTTTTCACATTTCATTTTTCCTTCTATTAGTATGAAGGTTATACTCTCCTTGTTAGTTTTTAACTGGTTACCATAGGTGGTTTAACATGCCTATTTAATTAAAATTGTTAAAATTAACCTCCCTAGAAATAACAGATAACACTAACTCATTTCACCTTTTATCTCATTCTTTTTAATTTTGTCCAATATCTTGGTTCTGTATTGCCTATTTTTTAATCACAAATTAGAAATTATTATGATTGCTTTAGTGAGTCCATAAATTCTTAGATTTACTCACCCATTTTCTAGCATTTTTGCTTTCTATTCATTTCTGTATCTCAGATTTGCTCCCTAGCGTAATTTCCCTTCTCTCTGAATTTTACCTTCTAGGATTTCTTTTAGGAAAGATTGGTAGTAAATTTCATAGTTATTGGTCTTTATTTTACCCTTGCCCTTGAAAGACATTTTCACACAGTTTAGAATTTAGTGATTTTTGTCCACACTTCAGATGTTCAGTTTGGCTTAGAATATTCTTAGCACTGACTGTCCATCACGCATCTATGATCTCAGCCTTGTTCATTTCAGGAGACCCTTACAGAATGGCCTTTTAAAAACATCTTCCTCAGATCTAGGTAAAATATTTGAAAAGAAATTGCAAGATTATGCACTTAGATAATTGTACTCCGTGAATCTCTTTTGCCATAATTTTTGACTCCTGCAAATACCAGACTCTGAGAAAAGTGATTTCATAATTTTATATAGTTTTTCTCTTAAAAATGCATCAACTACTTAAAGATGTGTATTAGTTTCCTAGGGCTGTGGTAATAAATTACTACAAGCAGGGTAGCTTCAAACAATAGAAATTTATTATCTCTCAGTTCTGGAGGCTAGAAGTACAAAAGAAACCAAAGCACGAGCAGAGCCTCAGTGCCCCGAAGGCTCCAGGAAAGTGTCCTTCCTTGCCTCTTCTGGCTTCTTGTGGCTCCAAGTCTTCCTTCATTTGGGACTGCATGGCTTCAGTTTCTACTTCACACGACCTTCTTCTTATGTCTCAGCATCTCTCCCTTCCTGTCTCTTATAAAGGCCCATGCTAATCCAGGATGACCTCATCTTAAGATCCTTACCTTAATTACACCTATAAAGGCTGTCATTCCAAATAGGGTCACATTCTGAGGTCCCGAGCAGATAGACCTTCACACTTCAAGCCACCACAAGATGCCTCCGCATTTGAAGAAAACTTCATAGAAAAACAGTGCTTGAGAATACATACAATTTTAGAATTTTAGAGTAAAATTCTAAAATATGGCAGTAGAAAAACTAGACTTTTAACTAGGATTTAGGGTTCTCTAGCTTTTTAATAAATTTCTTAATTTTGTCAATGAAACGTTGAAATAACTGATACATTGCACTAGCTCATGGGTACTCAGCTGATAAGACTTTGCTGTTCTCTCATCTATGTGGCTTCTGGAGTCAGCACTCAGGATGACATGAGCCCATCGTTACATTTTGTGTGATAATTACATCTGTTAGGCGTTGCCTGATTTGGCTGGTGTACAGATCTCCATACTAGATCTATAACTTGCAAGGATACTTGAACCCATTAAGAAATTGTTGTACTTTCTAGAGAAGTTATGTGAAATACAGTTCCAAAGATTCCGTTTCCTATAGAGAACACTTTGGGAGAATACAATGAAATAGAGTTTTGAAAGATGCTGGAGTCAAACTTTTTCCAACTCTTTGGATCTCCTTCTATTAGAAGGAATTTTGGTGAATGCAGTCTGGGAAGTATGTGTTGTCAACCTTCTCTCTTCTATCATTTCTCAGCAGAGTGGAGTCATCCTTAAACTGTCATCTCCATTTTACAGAGTTGAAACAATTATGGAAGAATATGTAGGTTTCATGTGATTTTGTCACAGTCAGCATGCCACTGGACATGTCCAGAGTTAAAACCATTAAAGTGAATTTAATGCTTGTGAAAGTTGCTGATGTAGGGAAGACCATGTTTTATTTTGTTTTGTTATTTTTAATTCACTTGTCTGTATAGAGAGCATCAGATTCTCTTTTTTTTTTTTTTTCTGACAATTGATTTTACTTATAAAGGGGCTAACTGCTTGAGCTCCAAGAAAATTATCCTTTTTTTAATGCCAACAAAACCACTTATAAAATTCATATACAGAACTCGAAAGATTCTTAACTAATTCATTTGTATGACATGTACAGTAGGTCTAGGCTATCTTATGAACAGAATGTGTTAGGTTCAGAGAGTTGATTCAAAGACTATATGGCTACATTTTAAGCAAATAACTGAGTGGACTTTCCCCCTGAGTGTAGTTCCCTTCTGAAGACATTATGGCATGTGGCCCCTCTATTTGGTAGCCCCTCAAGGGACTTTCAAGTGTCTAGATTGTTTAAATGTATGTGCCCATTTATAAAAGTGATTTAGGCCTTCCTTCAGTCGTTTCATATCTTACCAATAAATATACTAAAAAGTTGCCTTTGTGCCTAATTTGGGGAAAAATATATAGAATAGAATACAGAATAGATATATAATAGAATTTTATATCCAGAAAATATCCTAAAGATGATCTAGCTCTAGTTCAGACACCCTGCATGTTCACCAAAGGGCAGTGTTCACCATTCTGCTCATCGTATAAAATACGACGCTGGCCTTGAGCCAGACTGTTTATGTGCTGAAGCAAAGACAAATTTCCAAGATGCCATCCCGCTGAGAGGGTCCCTTTCAAATGCTACGCTGGGAGGCATTCACAGTATTTTGTAATACCAATAGTAATCAGAAAAGCTATAAACCTTAAAACTAGCCACTGTTGGTTATCTTGTCCTCCCAGAATAGCAGAAACGCTGTTGAGAGAATTCTTGAGAGTCCTCTGAGCTCATCTGATATCCCTGGCAAGCCTGTGGAAGTCAGCTATTTTCAGCCCATGTTTCAAACCCTTCTGCCAGAGTGCCAGCCCTGGCCCCAGAGTTAGGATCCAGAAATATAAAACTCTAAGAATGTTTTTCTCTTCAAATCAAGGGGGATATTAAACTCTGTAGGGCAGATTTGAAGCATTCAGCAGAAGGGCTTTTATATACAAACACTAACCCGCAGGAGTCTTGGATAGAATAATCCATGGGGGTTTTAAAATCAGATGAAAAATCTGAACCTTGAATGCTGAGTTAGACTTTGTCTACCAGGGGAACTAATCTGAAAGCTCTCTGATTTCTTCAGTTAAAATCCATCTTGTCTGTTTTTACAGGAAAGAACACTGAACCATTCAGTAGACTACAGGGGATGCTACAGGGAACTGAAGCTAACATAAAATATTGCACCTGTCTCTAAAACACTTAAATGACTATTTACAGATGAGAAAATTGAAAACAATAAGCAATGCAGGAAGTAGTCTATATATATATATATGTATTTATATACATATTATTTTATATATATATACGCACAAGGGTCTCGGGCCATTTTTGCTGAGATCCTGGAATGGGTAAATTGAGATCAGATTGTGGACTGGCAACAGAATGGCAAGACTGGTAAAAGGAAACAGACACAGCCGATATAAATTGAGGATGGGAGCAGTGGAGACCAGGATCAAGTTGCTGAAGCAATGGGCTTAAACATAACATATATGCCTTCTCTTGATTGTCCCTGTTCTTGAGTCTGTGTCAAAGGCTATGAGCTCCAGCAGCCTCCCCAGAGGTAATAACGATGTAGTGGTCGGTGGTGGCTACACTCAGGTAGACCACAGGTTGTGCCTTATGGAGACCCCCTACCCCTTCTGGTAACAAACAAACCTTTGTGTAGAACTATTTTCCCATGGCTTAGAAAGTTCTGACTCTTTTCTCTCTCTTGCACTAGAGTTGGGAAAAACTGGGAAAAGCTCACAAAAGTATGCCTGGTGTACAGTAAGTAGCCAGTGGATTAGCATTGACCCAAGCAGGGCCAATCAAAATGCTCCAAGGTCATTGCTGGAACCATCAGGAGGAATGGGATTTTGATTCCTTGGGCTTGTTAGCCAGAAGAAGGATGAGAGCAGGAACTTCTTGTCTCCATCTTGGCCACCACTTGAGGGCAGCCTTCTGGAGAACAAGACTGTTTCAACTTCTGGGTCCCACAGAGCTCTTGGACTGCCAGCTACATGTCATGAAATTTGCTTTACTTTGTGAATATGTCATCTGAAACTAAAGGAGCCCTAACACAGAAAATTAAAATGGCTTTATTCACAACGGCGACATAACCTTGATATTCACTTTACCTTCTATGTTTCATGCAACTTCCTCTTCTTTAACTAGGTTGCTACTAGTTTTGAGGAAGGATTTCTGCTTTGCTTCTATTGTCTGGTTATGATTTGACCATAGACCTGTCCTATATTTTACATCTAAATCTATATGCCCAGTGTCTTAAGTTTTCTTAATAAAAGGAAATGGACTAAAACTTTATGATGTGGATTAATTAACATAATAACATGGAGAAATCAATCTGATTATTCCTACTCTTAAAAGTGGTCATTCATATATATCCTGATTACATATCACCTACTTCTTAGCTCTCTTGTGCAAGAATTTATAAGTGTCTCATTAATAACATAAACAACAAGGAAAATCAAAGGAACACCCAAACACCATTTCATAAAAGCACAATGAGTTGCAAGAATGCTATACAAACAGACTTGAAGAATGCAAGTTTATTTTTTACTTCTGGAGAGGTTAAGTGTTTTCTCATTTTAGAACCATTAAATACAAAATAATAACACAGACTTGTTGGAAATGTGATGTCGTGTAGAGCAAGGCCACACAATGTCAAAAATAACCTCTTGAAAGAACCAGATGTCACAAAACTGAATAACCAAAGCCAATTGATAAAGCCCAGTTGATTAGCTAAATGCAATGATTTCTTTGGGATTATTCCACTGTTGATTTGCAACAAATCACTTGTCAATCATAATGTCCTTTGCCATAATTATTCCTAGTCCCTATCCCTAGTCCCAAATCAGGACCATCAATGGACAGAATTTATAGCTCACTTCATTTTGTAAAATATTTATGGTGAGACCATGTGAGACCTTCAGGGCTTTGAAGGAAAAGTTACAAAATGGTGTTTTTTTTGGATGTTTCTTTTTGTCTTTGCCAAACTCAAGTAACAAACACAAATGGTCACTTTGCACAAGGCATTGCATTGGCTGCGTCAAACAAACCTGAACAAAAATAGCCTCTGCTCACAAGAAGTCTGTGATTTGATTGAGAGGAGATATACAGTATAATGCAAACTGTTATCCACACACATATATTCCACATACTGTTTAAGGAACACCCTGGACTGACATTTCAATACTGTGAGAGTTTCCATATAAATCTGGGTTTGCAACTTCTGTTGACTCCCATTGTAAGCAACCCTCAGTGTCAGTGGAGAAATTGATGCAAGATTTTTTTCTCCTTAGCTCAGCTAGGACTGGGTTCTTGTTTCATTGCCAGGAAGAAATGGGCACGTGGACACCAAAGAGTGACTGGAGTACAATTTATTAAGCGAAAAGGAAAGTTCTCAGCAAAGAGAGGCTTCCTGAAAGCAGGCTCCCGGTTGCCCCCTTTACAGTAGAATACCAGGGCGTTTTTACATATAAGCTGATGGGGCTGGGTTCCCTATTTGTATAAGGTGTGAATTCCTGGTGGCTCCACCCCATTCCCCCAGTGTGCCTGTGGGCCCTTAGTCTGCTGTGGGCATGTAGAGGCAAACCCCCTTTGCAAGTTCCCCTATGTGAACAAAACTTCTGGTGCAAGCACTTGCGAGGCAGGGTGGAGGCTCTCCAGGGGCCCTCCCTTTACAGTCTGCCTGAAGCAAGCTGGCTAACTCCTTTCAAAATCCTGAATATTCCAGATGCAAGGCCTCTCACTGGCAGTCTTGTAGTCCCCAGAGGGCATGCTCCAGGCTGCGTTGTGTTCCTGTGACAAGATTGTAGAGCTTATGACAATCATTTAAGAGGTTCAAATGAGTTTCTCCAATTCAAGATCATGGGACAAGAGCATATGGAACTTCTTGTTATAAATAAAGTTTTGGTGCTGCAAAAGAAATAGCACTTGAATATAAAATTTTATTTTTAATTCTCAGCAAGGCAATGTACTTCTATACAGATGGAGCAATGGTGACTGCACACTTGGATGAGGGAGGGCGAGGGGTTCTTATCCCTGACACACGTGGCCTCTGCTGTAGTGTCTTTCCCTATTGGTTAGGGTTAGACCACACAGGCTATACTAATTCCAATTGGCTAATTTAAAGAGAGTGACAGGGTGAGTGGTTTGGCAGGAAAAATGGTTATGACAGAGCAGGTAATTGGAATGAGTCAGGGTGGAGCAGGTAATCGAAAATGGTTGCTTTACGAGGAAATTAAGTTTAAAAGTAGAAGGCAAAGAATTGAACACACTGACAAATTGATTCTTTGAGGAGAAATTTAGAACTCTAACACTCTTTCTGATGCTTTGATTTATTTCAACTTGTTTTCACAGTATTAGGCACAAAGAACAAATGTAAAAATATAGGAGTTGAAGGTATCACCTCAGAGTTGTTAAGAGGGTAAGTTTATGTTATGTGGATGTGGGTTTTTTTTTTTTTAACTACAATTAAAAAATATGTGGGATTATATATATCATCTTGGGCATAGCTAATTACACATGGCAAATTATACAAACATTTTTTATTTGACAAGTAAAAAATTGTATATATTTATGGTGTACAACAGGATGTTTTGATATATGAATAAGTTGTGGAATGGCTTAATCAAGCTATTTAACATGTGTATAAATTATGACATCATAAATACAAGATGTTGGAAACTGTGGAGCAAACAGCACAGAATTATTTTGTATGATAAAAGTTAAGGTGTCATCAGCTTAAAATAGATTGCTAGAACTATAAGTTACTTTATGTAAGCCTAGTGGTGACTATAAAGCAGAAAGCTATAGTAGTTATAAGTATTTGTTTTAAAGTACTCATGTGATCTTAATTGACAGCCCTAGCACAGAAATAATGTCTAGGATTGAAACAACAGGTTATTTTTGGCAGGTGACATTATTGCTCAAAATTAGAGAGTAGGAATATGTATAAGTGCATACTTGCAACCTTATTTCTAAGTTCAATAAAATAATGAAATTAATTGGAGATACTAAACTGTCATAACCTCTTTAGTTCTCAATCATTTTGACAACTTCCCATCACACAGGAACTTTGACAAGAACCTTTGACTAATTCTTTTTTCCAAATTACTTTGACTCAGAATGCCAGTGTCTTCATGACATCTGAACATCAGTCTTTTTTCTTCTTTTGCATCTTAAGTACTTAGCTCTTATGGGACATTTCAAAAAGCATTTGCAAATGACCAACTATTTTAAAGTTAAGTTTCAAGCTTAATTTTCTTTCAAATTAAGGAAATTAGTGAACCAATGAAAAATACCCTTTTATTAGATGTTCTTTTTATGCCTACTAACCAGCCCTGGGGAAATGGTCTATGGGTTGAAAAATGCAGTATATGCCATGCTAGTCTGGCAACTCACATTCTTGGGATCTTTTGAAACTCAAGTAATGATAGACCAAAAGTGCTGCCAAGCATAAATTGCCACTGTGAATGAAGAATGCTTCTATTCACATTCAAATGACTCAATATTGAGGTTCTGTTCTGCTGTGATTTACCTGCCTGTGTTTAAACCCGGCTCTGGGAAAGAACAATGGCATTTTGCTCTTAAAATAAACAAGTTTTCAGAGCTGAGCAGCTGAACATCTTCCTCTTGCTTTTTACTTTACATCACAGTATCTGTATTTCCTTTAAAATTTTCTAGGTGGCTTAAGGATTCAGTTAGAATGGTGACAATAAATTGAAATGTAGTAGAGAAAGTAGTCCTTAGTTTGAGGGCCTTTTGTGCCATACTGTTGACTGATGAGGTATACTGACATTAAAATAAAAAACAAAAGTTTTACTAGTAATATAGAGAAAACAACAATGCAAATAAATGGCTTTTTACATTTTGTTTCATATTTCCTTGTTCTTTCTTGCTTGCTCATTTGCTTGCATCATTTTTGCTTTCTTTCTTTGCTTCTTTCTTTTTTTTTTTTTTTCTTTTTTTTTTTTTTGCAGGGTTTTGTGGGGCGGTATTGGCAGGAAATAAACCCTATACTTTAGGAGAAATAAGTTCCACTTCTGGAATGAAGAGTAACTACATATGCTATTTGAAATTCCTCTGTAATGAAGTTTTGCCCCAGGTTACCCATTTACTTGTATTAGTATAAACGATGTGTGTTGTTTTTTTTTTTTAAATATATATACTTTTGTGTATAAACCCATTTTACATTGTTGCTTTTGTTTACATTGTTTCAGCTTTGTCCATTGGGAGCTATTTCAGATTGGCTCTTGTGTTCTTTTGACGCAGCCCTGTCTTTTTGTTTGTTTGGTTGGTTTTCAGCCTTTACTTTATGGGATTCCAAAATACTCATCTCATACTTTCCCTGCCCCACCCCTCCATCAACCATTTCTTGAAGGTGTCTTGGTTCATTTTTTGTAGAGAATGATATTTAGAAACCAAGAATTGGTTGCTCAGTGTATTCACTATACTGAGCATCGCTGCCTCTAGGATCTCTCAGTGGACAGAGCTAGGAAATAGATGCATGCTTTCTAACCTATGCATACACACACACCCATAATTATTTCTGCATTTATCATATATACATATAAAAGTAAACGTGAGTTCATATTGATGTCTCTGAATCTGATCTTGTGCCACACTGTTTAACATAGCCTTCTCCTCCTTGCTTTACTATAGTTTCTCCGACAGTTAAAAAAAAAAAGTTGAATCTCATTATTAGTATTTTTTAACCAATAGAAACTTAATGGATCTTTGCAATAGTTTGAAAGAATAAAACTTATGTTTATGCAAATTCTGCCAATTATCCCAGAGACTGGCGTATGACGGAGATCATAACCATCAAGTCATCTCTTCTCAGGACTTAATGCGTCTAGTTCCTTTAAATGTAACTTATAGGGCATAGCATCCAATTCCTTTGCCAAACACATTGCAATAGTACTACTATTTGGTGCTTAGAAATAGGGGGAATATATAATTGTGCTTGATACATGGGCCACTGTTTAATGCCTGTGACCTTGGGAAAGTTATTTAACTTCTCCAACACGCAACGTCTTCATCTATGAAATGGGCTTAGTATCATATTTATCTTAAAAACTGATAGAATAATCTATAAAGTTATCTAAAATATATAGCACAAAGTTTGGCAGATATTTAATGCATGTTTTACTCTACTTACAATTTTTGGAATACTAAGGCATAGTAAAGTAATATCTTTCTTATTACACATACCATTTTTAATTAAAATAAACATTGCAATAACCAAAAATTCTTTTAATTTGGAAATCTTTACTAAATATATCTCCATTTCTTGCCTAATGTTTCTTATATTTCTATATAGTAATAATCAGTACTATTCATATTTATATGAAAGGCAAGGTCCTACAAGATGTGGGTGACTTTGTTAATCATCAGAAAAAATTGTCATATTTATATAGACTTAATGAAAGTTATTTCTTGCACAATATTTCCCAATGGTGTTTTTAAAAAAAATATTTAAAGACTTATAGGCAATATACAAGAATGGTTCAAAGAATTGCTGGATATCCTTTATGGAAAACTCAAATATTAATATTTTATTGCATTTAAAAATTTTTCTCAATTATTTTAGAAGCAGGAATGTTTCTTTGTTTGTAAATACTCCAGTGAATATTCCTAATAATGGACAATCCAGCATACTTTGTCCTGTTCTATTTTTTTTCTTTTTTGTATGAGAAATAACATTAACTTCAGAGACAGAAAAACTGGCTGAGTGGATAACTAAAATGGCTGTGACTATCTTGGGAAAATTA
Source organism: Macaca nemestrina (assembly GCF_043159975.1). Lineage (NCBI taxonomy): Eukaryota > Metazoa > Chordata > Mammalia > Primates > Cercopithecidae > Macaca > Macaca nemestrina. The sequence continues at coordinate 5,807,626 of NC_092140.1, forward strand.
CATTACCTCTCATAGGTAAAATAAAGTAGATAAAGATGATTACTAAGTCTTCTTTCAGGACTAAGATATTAATGATAATGATGGTGATCATGATAGTGATGATAATAAAAAAAAGCAATGTTACAAAATATTAATAGTTGGTCAGTAATATCATAAAAAGAGCCATACAAATTACGATGAGGACAAAACAGTACTAGTTAATATCTGTAGTTAATAGTGAATCAATAATCTTTTTGTAAAGAAGAGCTTACTGTTTTGATAATGCTGAAATAATGATAATGTTTGTTTTATATACAAATTAAATACCAAGTGTTTCTTTAAATGCGACTTCCACACTTCATTAGTATTTTTCCTGAGCCATCATATTTTAAAATCCTGCCTCAATTCCTCCTTTGCATTTTAGCTAGAGTCTTAACATTTTTGCTTGACATAATAAAAATCTTATGTAACTGTTGCTGATATAGTGACACATTTTCTTTTGCAAACTAGGATGCTAACATATGAATTTGGAGTGTGCTAGCAGCTCAAAACTCTCTTTTTTTTCTAGAAGGCATTAGCATTCTTAAACAGGGTACGTATTAATCATGGCTTATACTTTTTTTTAATGTCAAAGAGAGAACAGTGTCTCATTTATAAAACAGCAAACTAAGCGCACATCCCAGGCCTGACACTTGAGGAAACTCAGCCTGTCCATTGGTTGAGAGTAGTTAGTGGTGGGTGGTTTGGCATTTTGGGCCCTGACAAATTTGGAGACATGGGTGCTGCTCTTCATTTTTAAAGAAATTTGCCAGATTTTGAAGGATGGAAAATTTGCCCTATTCTTACACAGTGAATCCAGGTATAAAAATGTCAATTCTTGGCCGAGCACGGTGGCTCATGCCTGTATTCCCAGCACTTTGGTAGGCCGAGGCAGGCAGATCACGAGGTCAAGAGTTGGAGACCAGACTGGCCAACACAGTGAAACCCCATCTCTACTAAAAGTACAAAAAAAATTAGCCAGGCATGGTGGCAGGTGCCTGTAATCACAGCTACTCGGGAGGCTGAGGCAGGACAATCACTTGAACCCGGGAGGCAGAGGTTGCAGTGAACTGAGGTCGCACCACTGCACTCCAGCCAGGGCAACAGTGCGAGAATCCATCTCAAAAAAAAAAACAAAAAAAGTCACTTCTTAATCATCACTTACATTTAGAGAGTTTCTTTGCTCCTTAATGCTGGAATCTCATCTTTTTGGATTACAAGCCACTTTTGATTCAGGATTTAATTATAGGCCTTAGGGTTGTCATTGTAAGTCTCTCCATCATACTGAGGTGCTGAAATATTGTAGTATTTTTTATGGGACCTATTAGATAAAATTGAAAATCTCTAAGCAGTGGTGGAGCAGGGATTTCAAAAATATGCTTTAAGTATTCCTAGGAGATATTTGTACTTTATGGAATTGTTCAGATTTCTAGGCTTCTGAAAAGTTTCATCAATGTCATTAAGCAGTTAGTCAAGATTGAGACAGTCAATTCCAGAAAATTCTCAGAAGAAAAAAAGATTAAAGGTAAGATTGGGACAGATCATACATATATAACTGATCATATCTGAATTGCTATAGGACTTTTGGGGAGATAAACAAATATATATGATGTTTGTTTGCCTAAGGATATGATTCAGTCTTCATGCATCATTTTATTTATTTGAAAGGGACCGTGCTTGTCTTTGGGGGCAGTGTTGTATAGTAGAGAAAGCATGAAATTTGGGAACAAGCAAATGAGGAAGCAGAATCAAGTTCATATTCTGGCTCCATATTTCGAGGTTGGTAGTTTTATCACTGAAAACTGTGGAAGAGTAATACTAACTTGTGAAAATTAGCTTTAACCAATGCCAAGAATGTAACATCTGATAGTGTGTCACTCTGGGTTCTCCAAGAAGTATACGCCATGATGGGATTGGATATGGAAAAAGTTTATTAGGAGAAATGTCTGTGAGAGATAAAAGGGGAGGACTCAGTTGGGAACAGGCAGGAGAAGTCTTCAGATGATGATGCAGACAACTGTGAAAGGAGAGGGAGAGCATATTAGAAAGAAGAATGTGTGGTCACGGTGGAGTCCTGAGGAAATTTCACAGGCAAATGAGGAGTTTCCAAGCAAAGGCTGCCTGTCGAAAGGATCCCATGTCAGGTAGATATGGGCAACACCAGTGCCACAACCATGGTCATTGCCTGGTAGTAACCCAGAGGAGCCGTGACATCAGTGGAAATGCAGCATGGACTGAAGCGTCAGTGGCTGAGGCTGGTCAGTGATGCTCCTCGCAGCGGGCTCTCTTGATGGAGATTTGAGCAGTGAACTTCTCTGGCCATCAGTGGTCAGGTCTCTGGCCATCAGTGGTCAGGAAACACAACAAAAAATAACTCATATTGTAAGGTAATATTAATCAGGAAGAAAATGTTGGATTTTTCAAGGAAAATTTTATAGAGTTGGTTAGTAGTTTCATAATGTATTAAGTCAGCGTATTGAAGAAAGGTATACTGGTCAACAAAGCAATGTAGAGAAACAGATTAGGAGTAATACATTGTAGGATATAGTTTAATTAGACGGACTTAGGGCTTACCTGTCAACTAAGCATGACTTTTCTCTTCATCATAATGGTTTTATTGTGAGAAAGATAGTGTGCAAATGATGCAATTGTAGCTAGAATGGAGAAAAATATGTGACTAAACTACTTCATCTGAAGAGGAGATTGCCCTGGAGTTTACAAAGCACACTTTCAAATAATCTAAGTTCACCTAGAAATATACCTCATCAAGTGTAGTGTAAGGACCCTATAACAGTACAGGCAGTCTCCAACTTGCAATGGTTTGACTGATAATTTTTCAACTTTACAACGCTGCAAAGGCAAAATGATTTTAGTAAGTTCCTTGACGTAAGTTGATGGAGTTACTTTTGTCCAGATATAACTTATAGTGAGCTTACATCTTGATAGAAGTGCCCCCATAGCAAGTCCAGCAGCATCTGCATATTCCTCATTCCTCCCCCCATTGTCTATGCCAATTTTGTCATATATTTCACTTTTACTTATGCTACAATCACACAATACATTGTTAATATTATACCTTTAAAATATTATTTTTCTTTGAGAGCAATTATAACATGATAAAATATTTTATTTTCCTTCATTTTTTCCATTTCAAATACTCTTCATTGCTTTATGTAGATCTGGGTTTCTCATAACCTGTATCATCTTCTTTCAGCTTGAAGGACTTCTTTAACATTTCTTGTAGAAGTGTGCTGACAATGAATCCCCTCAGTTTTTTTCTGCCTAAGAAAGTTTTTATTTCTCTTTATTTTGGGAAAATATTATTAGTAGATATGGAAATTTAGGTTGACAGATCTATTCTTTCAGCTCTTTAAATATGTCATTCCATTGTCTTCCTGCTTGCACAGTTTCTGGTGAGAAGTATGTCATAATTCTTATCCTGGTTTCTCTGTAGGAAAAGTGTTGTTTTCTCTTCGCTGCCTTCAAGATTCTCTCTTTATCTTTGGTTCAGGGATTTGAATATGATGTGCTTAGAGGGATGTGTGTGTATTGTTATTGTTATTGTTGTTGTTGTTTATCATGTTTGGAAATTTCTGAGCTTCTGAAATCTGTGGTTTGGTTTCTGTTAGTAATAATAAAATATTCTAAATTCTCAGCCACTGTTTCTTTGAATATTTCTTCCACTCTGTTTTCCCTGCATCTCCTGCTGGTATTCAAATTATATGTATGTTAGAAGGTCTGATATTGTGCCACAGCCCTTGAATGATGTGTTGTGTTCTTATCAATATACTTTTTTCTTTTGTATTTTAGTTTGGGTAACTTATGTTGACCTGTTTTCAAGTGTACTTATTTCCTCAGCTGTGTCAAATCTGCTAATGAGACTTGTACAGTTTCTGTTGCTGTGGTTTTTTTAATTTGCTTCTAATATTTTCATTTTACTATTTTTGTAGTAGCCTTCTCTGCTGCAAATTAGCTTCTATTCTTGCATGTTATCTACTTTTTCTATTAGAACCTTTAACATACTAATTATTATTATTTTGTATTCCCTCTCTGATATATCCAACATCTGTGTCATGACTGATTTTTGTTATAATGATTACTTTGACTCTTCAAGACTGTATTTGTTTATTTATTTATTTTGCTCTCTGGTATGCCTTATACTTTTGTATTGAAAGGTGGATGTATTATATGTGACAAGAGATGTCAAGGCAAGTATTTATTATACGCCTTCTGCTATGCATTTAGTATGGCATCTGTTTTAATTTTGTCAGGATTTGGGCTGACTTTGAAGTGTGTTGTTGCTCTAGTTACCAGAGTTGGAATTAGTTGTTGTTATGGGCACAGGAGACTTGCGATTTCTCTAGTGATATTTTGGACTTTTTCTTTCTGATTGGCTTTGCATCTTTAATTTGTGTTTCTCCCTGGAGAGAGTTTTCCTTTTGTAGTTCTGTAGATGTTTCCCCTGTTATTGTTTACTTGAAGCTTGTTAGCATGGTTATGAAGTGGGGTGGAAGGAGCGAGTGGGTTCATTATGATATTCTCATTAGGTTTTGGACTTAGGGAAGCCCTTGGGTGTGTGGTCTTCTTAAGATCTTCCATGGCTCCAATAAGTGTAGTACCTCTTACCCCACCCCTTTGTCTTCAGCCAGTTGCAGTGTCCTCAAGCAATGCTTCTATCATTCCTCTTCTGCAGATCAGCCTTTTCATGCTTAGGAGAAATAGAAGCTAATGAGTCTCAGTAGGGCCTCTTCCTCTGGCTTCTCCCTGATTTGTCAGAGTAAGTGTCCCAGCAGAAAGGCTTGTAGTAGCATGAGACCTCTATGTCAGCGCCCCTCTCAGCTTCACACTCTGACATTAGTTCATGTTCAGCCTTTAGAAATTGGTTAAAAGTTACTAGTTTAAATTTCCTTCCAGATTATATCTCATCCAGTGATGTCTGCCCCTAAGCAAATGCTTGGGTTTTCTTTCTTTCTGCAAGCTATGTGTCTCTTCAGAATTCAGGAGAATTGAATGTCCCGTGTCTTCAATTCTCTGGTAGGTTCAATGAAAGTCATTAATTTTCAGTTTGTCTTGCCATTTTCCCTGTTGTAGAATGTGACATTCTTTTTAGAGCTCGACATTTCTAAGATGTCTTTTAGTTATTGATGACATGGCGGGATTTATTTTTAAATGTTTTGTTGTCCTTTTGATTACATAGGCAAATAGGGGTGCCTCTAAGGCATCCACAGTTCTGTCTTAATCAAAAGTCCAAATTTTTTCTGACAACCTTTTTCATTTTTCATTCCCAAATGGAATCCTAAACATAGAAACATTTTAATATAATTTTCAGGGTATATTTTAAATCTAAAAGTAGCTTTAGGTTTTCCTGGAGGGTTCTTAATCACCAAGACTTGCTAATTCATCTTATAAAAGGAGAAGTGCTGGGAATAATTAGATTCATTTGATTTGATCTGTTACTATTATGGTTGCAAGGGAAAACTTGTCAAATCAGAAGAGATACTCAGCCTTATGGGAGAAAAATGTTATTACTATAAATATTTCAGAAATGGTATGTTTTATAGCAAGTTCCTGGATATTTATCAGTATTCTCACTGTCTGTTATATATTTCCACTTATTAAGAGTCCTGTTGGTACTTTGCCACGTATTAAGGGACAACAGTAGTATTATTTCAGTCACAAATTTAGTTGTTATTTAAAATTCTCTTTGGCCACAACCTTACTTATTTAATTTGAATCTAGCGTCTAGGCCATATATTCTCAACTGCTGATGCACGTCAAACTTATCCATGGAGTTTTATAAAAATATAGGTGGTAGATGCTACTGTAGACTTGCTAAATCTCTTAACATGATATTCTTGGAACATTTTGTTTATGAAATGTTGGGATTATTATAACCTATATATCTAAACTGTTCCTCAATAAAAAGTATGTTTATCTGTATTTATAAATCAGATGTAAAACTCACTACCTTTTCTGAAAATAGTCTTCACAATTGTACCTAGAGATTGTGATGATTAGTATTAGGTATCAATTTGATTGCATTGAAGAATGCTGATATGATTTGTCTGTGTTCCCACCCAAATCTCATCTTGAACTGTAGTTCCCATAATCCCCACATGTTGTGGGAGGGACCCAGTGGAAGGCAATTGAATCATGGGAGCGGATACCCTCATGCTGTTCTTGTGACAATGAGTGAGTTCTCACGAGATCTAAAGATTTTATAAGGGACTTTTTACCTTTTTGCTCAGCACGTCTCCTTGTGGCCACCATGTGAAGAAGGGTGTGTTTGCTTCCCCTTCCACCATGATTGTAAGTTTCTGGAGACCTCCCCAGCCATGCTGAACTGTGAGTCAATCAAACCTCTTTCCTTTATAAATTACCTAGTCTTGGGTATATCTATTAGCAGTGTGAGAATGGACTAATACAGATGCCGACGTAGCTGGTGAAGCATTGTTTCTGAGCGTGTCTGTGAGGGTGTTGCCAGAAGAGATTGACACTTGAAGGTGGACTGGGAGAGGAAGACCCACCCTCTATGTGGTGGGTACCATCCAATCAGCTGCCAGCATGGCTAGACCAAAGCAGGCAGAAGAATGTGGGATAAGTTTGCTGGCTGAGGCTTCTGGCTCTCTTTCTTCTTCTCGTGCTTAATGTTTCTCGTGCCTAATGTTTTCTTCTACTCCTCTTGCCCTTGGACATTAGATTCCAGGTTCTTCGGCCTTTGGACTCTGGGACTTGCACCAGAAGCTTCCCAGGTGCTTTTGGACCTCTGACCGTGGACTGAGGGCGCTTGCTGGTTTTGAGGCTTTCAGACTTTAGGGAGTCATGCTACTGACTTCTTTCCCCAGTTTGCAGTTTGCAGACAACCTATCCTGGGATTTTGCTTTGTAGTCGTGTGGGCTAATTCTTCCAAATAAACTCTCTTTCCAATATACACTTATGCGATTGGTTCAGTCCCTCTGGAGAACCTTGACTAATGCAGAGGCCTTTTTGTCTTATTTTTTGAAATGACTAAATTATTTTTGTCTGTCACATTGTTAGAAAACTTTCTTTTTGGAAACCAAAATCTGACTCCCTGTAACCCCTACTATTAGTTTACTCCTACCATGTGATAGACCTTGTACCTGTTTGAAAGTAAAGAACTTATTTTTCTTGTATTCTTTTTCTACCCTTTTCATCCTGTTAAATGAGATAATGAATGAAAAAAACACTTTACCTACCACCTAGCACTTACTCAGCGGTGTCTATAAGAGCATGCATCATCCACAGTTGTCAAGAGCATTTCAAAAGTGCTTATCCATTTTACTGCTTTTTAAATTTTCTCATTGAATTTTATTCCTCCTTTAAGTTTAGAAGTCCTTGTCAACTTTTCATTTTCCCTAAACACATCGACTACTTTAAAATAATTCTTACAAATATCTCTTCTATACATAGCCATAATACACATAGACACAAACCTAGAGACACAGACATGTGTATGCACACACATAGACACACACACACACGTGCTTTTCTGACATAAAATATATTGTAACTATAGTTATAAATGTTTGAAAGTATTACTGAATTTATAGTACAATGTTATCATTACATGTCTTTTCAGCTAACAGGCATTAAAACATAACTTCTATCACTGAAGTCTGAAATTATTTTTGATAACAATAAGAAATAATGTTCTTATACTGACAAAGATAGAAATGAATCTAAAAGACTATTGCTATGGTTAATGTTAAGTGTCGACTTGATTGAACTGAAGTATGCAAAGTATTGTTCCTGAGTGTATCTGTGAGGGTGTCGCCAAAGGAGATTAACATTGGAGTCAGTGGACTGGGAGAGGCAGACCCACCCTCAATGTGGGTTGCCACCATCCAGTCAACTGCCAGCATGGCTAGACTAAAGCAGGCAGAAGAAGGTGGGAGAAGCCAACTTGCTGAGTCTTCCAGCCTTCATCTTTCTCTTGTGCTGCTTCCTATCTGCCCTGGAATATCAGAATATCAAAAGTTCTTCAGCTTTTGGACTCTTGGACTTACATCAGTGGCTCTCAGGCCTTTGGCCACAGACTGAAACCTGCACTGTCAACTTCCCTACTTTTGAGGTTTTGGGACTCAGAGACTAAGCCACTACTGGCTTCCTTGCTTCTCAACTTGCAGACAGTCTGTTGTGGGACTTCACCTTGTGGTCATGTGAGTCAATTCTCCTTAATAAACTCTCTTTCATGTATACATCTATCCTATTAGTTCTGTCCCTCTAGAGAATCCTGACTAATACACTTATTTTGAGCAGTTTTTGGGTTTACTATCAGGATCTGCTCTTCTGTGATAGGTTCAATTTCTCCACATCCTCGCCAACCCTTATTGTATTGTTATATTACATTATATGATAATAGCCACCCTAGAAGTTATGAAGTGATGTCTTATGGTTTTGATTTACACTTAACTAATGACTGATGATGTTTAGCATCTTTTCATGTGCCTATTGGCCATTTGTATTTTTTCTTTAGGAACTGCTTTAGTTTTGAATTAACAATTAAATGCAAAAATGCAAATTTATTTTGACCTCACAATTATCAATGTGTCAAATGTATAATAGGAGTTTGTGGAGTCTATTTAAGAAACATGAATAATTAAATCTTCCAAAGTATTACAGAGTAGTATAAGGATTTATTTTGTTGAAAATTTTATTGTAATAGCTTAAAGAATGATAATAACATGCACATGAGTTCTGCCTGTTTTTCTATTTAAAAAACAAATAAAAATCAAGTGCATAATAAATGCACAAATACTATAGAATGCCTGACCTTACATGAAACTGTCATGAGGAGTTTGACCCAAATGACATTTATTATATACAATTTTTAGCTTGATCTCACCACAATCAGTAAAAGTACCTAATAACTGTAGTTCAGGTCTACCAGGAGTGAATTTGTAATCAAAGTCCATTTTATTCTTTTTATTTAGTCAAGGAGTATTCACACCATTTGAATGTTCACACCAACAAAATGTTAACTTCTCAACTTTTAATTTTTAAAAGTTTTCATTTGAACAGAAATGTCAAAGAGAATTCACTATCCACAGACAAATGGATCTATCCTGCTGGATTCTTGGATGGGTTACAAAAGTGGCAAGTAGTTACAGAAGGAAGCAGTTGGTCACTAGGACCCATCATGGGCCCAGAGGAGAGTCAGCTTCAGGCAGTCGGCCTTTCCTTGCTGTCCTAGTTCAGCCACCCGTCACATCTTTGTGCTGATACTTGCCACATTACATTGGCATGTGCTTTTATTATTGATGGATGGTGCGTTCCCAGGGTAGGCGCTGGTTGTTATGTGCCTCTGGATCCTCAGTGCCTAGAACAAATCCGATATTTCCGTTTTGAGCTAGTTCAAAACAAAAGAGAATTGCTATAAACATAGTATATATGTTGTTCTTGTATCCTTTTTCTTATATGATTTTATATAAATCGTATAAAATTTTGAAAAGGTTTCTCACTAGATCCCCATGGCATAATGAGAAAATATATTCTTTATAGCATGCACACCTGCTCCCCTCAACCTCCCACACAATATTAAACCCTGAATAAAATCTCTCAACCACTCTCCAGAGCTTTCTGAAGTAAGACAAATACCTTTCTGTGAATTCTGTAGGATCAGAGCAGTGCCTGTTCCCTGTCCCCATAGGACATCTGCATTTGGGAGACTTGGCTGGCTTCTCCTGATGTTCAGCTTCCAAGCAGCCACTATGAACCACTGGGATCCTGGCTGGAGCCACTCACCATGGAGCCCTCTGCGCTTGTGCATATACCATTTCCTCTGTCCCTCTCCCTGATTCATCTTGGTTCTCTCCCCTTCATTCTTTCTAATTCTGATTTAAGCTTCGCTTCTTCCTGAGGACTTCCCCTCCTCTCCAGGCCTCTCTCCTGATGCCTCTTCTTTGTCCTGCCATTGCACTTTTCACATTGTCCTGTAAATCTTGATTTACTTGTCTCCCTTTCCCACTAGGTACAATTATCTTTGAAAGCAGAGGCTGTGTTTTATTTGACTCTGTGTCACCAACACTTATTTTAGTTTTCAGCAGCAATATTTGTAGAATTAATGAATTATTTATGAGTGAATACAGGCAAGTAAGAAGTAAATTTGACTTAGAAATCTCTTGCTTCTATGTCGGGGAAGGTAATAATAAGATTAAGATAGGATACGTGGGTGTAGAAATGCTGAACTCAGTTCAGACTATGTTGAACATGAGTCACTGGAGGTCGGCAAAGTGGCGGGGGAGGAGCATTTAAGCGGATAATAAATAACACGAATAACATTTAACAAATATTTGTTTAGAGCCTGCTAATTGCCAGGCAGAACATTATGCAGTAAAATGGCAGTCACCTTGCCAGAAGATTATGCCCTTAAGGCCTCCCTGAGGCAAGCAGTTTGTCAATAGATAAAAGACAGGAGTGCTGAAGCCAGACGGCTTTAGAATCATCTCCAGAAGAAGCCAGGCCCCAGCACTTCCCTGGGAACACAGGGAAGCCAGTTTACAGGTGAGACTGAATCCTGGCTTAGCTTCCCCCTGACCTAAACTGCTTCCCTTGTTCCATGTCTCCTAAACAGGGACTTCTCTTCAAGGATCAACTTCTAGAGACTGGGCCTACGACAGCAGCCTTCAGTGTAGGACTTAATACGGTGGTAACTGAATTCTCACTACATGGGTGATACTTTAGTAGAGTCTGCGTCCAGCCGAACTCTTTTCTTCTAATATCTGATTATCTATCCCACAGAAGGAAGTGCTTCTGTCTTTTCTTTCCCTGTGCGTACCCACATCTCCTTAGATTTTGAGCCTGTTGATTGCCTTATGACCTTTGTGAGGCACAGTGAGTTTCTCTTCAAAGCGCCAGCTAGTTCAGCTTCCTTGTTCTTTGATCTCCATTTTCAAAATCTAACTCCCTCATTCTTTGTGCTTCCTTGCCCCTAGTTAGGGTAAACAACTTTCCCGCCAGTCCTAATGAAAACTCACATCTACTCCCTTGGTTACCCACTCTGTAACTGACCTTCCCTTTGGAACTATCCTTCCTGCCTTTACTGCACCCTAAAACTGTAATGGACAGCCTCTCCCTTCCCACCTACTTAGCCCTGTTCAATTTTAAACAGTAGCCAATTGAGTTAGCTTAGATTTTGCGGTCCAACTCCAGCCAATGGAGAAAGGACACAGCTACCGGAGCTGCTATGTTAGGGCTAAAACCCCTGTCCCACCCCACTTAGTGTGCTCTTGCAACCATGCCAGGCACAAGTGGCACCCTTCTGCAGAAGTAAATCGCCTTGCTGAGAAAGCTTTTTGCCAGAGGACTGATTCTTCTTTGCAGCACCGAGCATTTGTTTCTAACACCTTAGGTCTCTGTTAGGTTAAAATTGAATTTCCTTTTTTATTTTTTAGCAGTGGACGTGAGTTTCCTTCAGCTCTTCTCTGTAATCTTGAGCTCAACTGAAATTGATTTGAGGTTTTTAAAATTTGCATATTTTTATTCATCAAAGGTATACACACAAAGCTATTTTAAGAAGCCACTGTAAAAAGTTTGCCTCTCCTTTAGGAGTTTATATGCTAAAGACACACACACACACACACACACACAGACACAGGCCCCATAAAACACATGTATACTAAAACTTACAAACATGTTTGTTCAGAATAAGCTGAGCATTTACACAAATTCTGTCTAATTTTAAAGGACAAGGAGAGTTTAAGGTGTCGACAAAAAGAGTCAAACTCTGTAAAATATTTGAGGAGATTTATTCTGAGCCAAATATGAGTGACCTTGGCCCATGACACAGAACTTAGGAGATACCAAGAAACATATGTCCAAGGTGGTTGGGGTACAGCCTGGTTTTACATATTTTAGGAAGGCATGAGACATAATCAAATACATTTAAGAAATATATCGGTTTGGGCCGAGTGCAATAGCTCACACCTGTAATCCCAGCACTTTGGGAGGACGAGGTTGGCATATCATGAGGTCAGGAGATTGAGACCATCCTGGCCAACATGGTGAAATCCCATCTCTACTAAAAAAAATACAAAAAAATTAGCCAGACATGGTGGTGGGTGCCTGTAGTCCCAGCTACTTGGGAGGCTGAGGCAGGAGAATGGCATGAACCTAGGAGGCAGAGCTTGCAGTGAGCAAGATCGCACCACTGCACTCCAGCCTGGGTGATGGAGTGAGACTCTGTCTCAAAATAAAAAAAAAAAAAAGGTAAAAAAAAGAAGTACAGTGGTTTGGTTCAGAAAGGCAAGACAACTCAAAGTGGGCGGGGGGTGAGAGGGTTGGAGGGGGAGGGGCTTCCAGTCTATAGGTAAATTTAAACATTTTCTGGTTGACAATTGGTTGAGTTTGTCTAAAGACCTGGGGTCCATAGAAAGGAAATGTTCAGGTTAAGATAAAAGATTGTGGAGTCCAAGGTTCTTTTGAAGTCTTATAGTGACTGCCCTTAGAGACAATAGATGACAAATGTTTCCTATTCAGATCCTTAAAAGGTGCTAGACTTTTGGTTAATCTCTTCAGAATTTCAAAGGCCTGGAACAAAAAGATCTGTAGGACATCAGTCAGGGTGGTGGGAAAAGTTATAAGAAAAAATTATAGGGAAAGACGCAAATCTTCTTGGAAGGCCAGGAGGTTTTACAAAAGCTTTCAGCTAAATTCTGCCTTCAGCTAAATTCTCTTAAGGGCAAAGGGTAGATAACAAGGGAATGTAAAGGAACTTATCTAGATAAATTGGTTTACTTATGTCTCTGGAAACCAGCCTTTGATTGTTTGCACTCAGGACTGCTCTCTACTTGGGGGGTTGACAGTGTTAACTACCCACAAATTGTGTTTGCTCCGGGCCTTTGTCATTAAATCTGTACTAAATAAATACAAATGGCGATGGCTTATCGGGGCTGCACTCTTGTTGATGGTGCTATGCCGTACAGTCCACTAGCTGCGCTCTCAGGCAGAACACCTGTGTCTGTGCACTCCTTTCATCCGTCTCTCTGCCAGGGTTGGTGGGACAGACCTGGCAATGGTCTATGTTAATAGAGATTCTTTACAGATGCAGATTTTCCTCCACAAAGAATGGCTTTGCAGGGCCATTTCAAGATATAGCAGAGAAGCATGTTTTGGGGTAAACTATTTTGATTTTGTTTTGCTGTCGTTGTTGTTTGTTTTTTGGTTTTTGAGATGGTGTCTCATTCTGTTGCCCAGATTGGAGTGCAGTGGCGCAATCTTGGCTCACTGCAACCTCCCTCTTCTGGGTTCAAGCGATTCTCCTGTCTGAGTAGCTATGACTACAGGAATGCACCACCACACCTGGCTAATTTTTTTTCTCTTAGTAGAGACAGGGTTTCACTGTGTTGCCCAGGCTGGTCTCAAACTTCTGAGCTCCAGCAATCCACCTGCCTTGGCCTCTCAAAGTGCTAAGATTACAGGCATGAACCACCACGCCTGGCCCAGTATTTTGATTTTCTTCCTGTCTCATAATGTTATGGCAGAGTCAGATTGGAAAGCAAGTCACAATATATAAGGTTAAATAGAACGCATCTGATGAGAACTTATGGTTTGTAGGGCATGACTTCCCAGATCACTTAGATAGGAATCTGGGCAAGAAAAAAATCAGAGATTAGTCCTCAGAGGTATTTGTGTATATCTCGGTATTGTTATTTAAAGAAATTAATTTAGAATTGTGATAGCACTTCATTATGTGTAATATGATTCATATTTTCACATTTCTTATTATCATGATTTGAATTTTAAAAATTCAAGTGTGATTTATTTAAAACATTATTATTTGCTTTTCATTGCTAAGGAAATAACAAATATTTGCTATTTGTTTATTGGAGCACATGAAGTGAATTATGAAACTGATGGCATTCTGTTATAATTGACTTCCACTCCTCTGACACCAGTCTTATCTTCCATTTACTACAACACTGAATTTCCTACACTATTTTATATAACTATTTATTTTCTTTCCTTACATATGACATGTAGTATTATCCTGCTCTCATGGAAGAGCCTTATTTTAAACTACCATATAATGCATTTAAGAATTATTTCCAAAGACAATATTTGTGATATTATCTTATTTTCACACTCATTCACATGAGAAAGAAGGAATAACTCTTCTAGATATCTTTATCCACCCACTTGTTCATTGAGTTTATGAGCTAATTAGGTGGAAAGGATATGCATTATTTTCAATATATAATATCCTTTCACATTTATGTTTTCAGTAAAACAGTAAATAATAATTTTGAATTTTGAAAGTTGTAAACTATCTCAACAATGAAACTTCCAATGTAACTCCAATATAGCAAAAAGTTTGCTAGTCTTGAGATATGAATACTTAGGTGTTTTTCTCTCATTATAACCTTGGACAAATAATTAACTCTATAGAGACCGATTGCATCATCTGTAAAATGCACGTAATACTATCTACATCAAAGGATTTGTGTGAGAATACAATGAAATACATGTAACAGGGTCAAGCATCAGGTATGCATCCAACAATATCTGCATTGGTTTCTTCCTAATCATGCTTTGGGTCCATTACTGCCTCTGGAAATAACCTTAATGGCTTGGCAATGCTATAAATATTAATGTTATATAGATACAACTGATTATTAAATATCGAAGATTTTATCACCTTTACTCTAGATATTTAGTAGTAATGCTTTGGCTTTATATTTATGCTCTTTAATCATATAAATACTTATGAATGAACATAGAATAAAGGATATAATCCCAGTAAATGCTTAAAAATGTAATAAACTGATAGATCAATATTCTCTCCCTCTGTCCCTCTCTCCTTCCCTCCCTTCTCTTTCTTTCTTTGTTGTTTGGGTTCTTTGAGTAGATGTTAGTAGATGCATGTACTACTAGAGAGATCAGTGGTGTTTAATTCTATTTTTTTTTTTTTTTTTTTTTTTTTTTTGAGACGGAGTCTCGCTCTGCCGCCCAGGCTGGAGTGCAGTGGCCGGATCTCAGCTCACTGCAAGCTCCGCCTCCCGGGTTCACGCCATTCTCCGGCCTCAGCCTCCCAGGTAGCTGGGACTACAGGCGCCCGCCACCTCGCCCGGCTAGTTTTTTGTATTTCTTAGTAGAGACGGGGTTTCACCGTGTTAGCCAGGATGGTCTCGATCTCCTGACCTCGTGATCCGCCCGTCTCGGCCTCCCAAAGTGCTGGGATTACAGGCTTGAGCCACCGCGCCCGGCCTTAATTCTATTTTTTTTAAGCAAAGACTTAGATGGCTTATTTTAACTCTGCATTTATTTAGCACATTTACAAAAATAAATTCACATGGAAACATTAGGAATAAAATTCACGAGTTTACAGGAAGAGAAGGAAGATTAAAAAAAATCTCTCTGCCTTTAAAGGTCTTGGTAATTAGATTGTTTTTCTCATTTTATCTAGTTCCATTGCTGAATAGTTTTAATTAAAGTTTTATTAAACACAGATGATTTCTGGTACCTATAATATGACTCTTGAATAAATTATCTTCTTAAACTAATAAATGTATTAATAACAGCTAGTTTTGTTTTGCTCTTATATATAATTTTTATTATGATTTTAATATGATTTTGATGAGACAAAGTTTAAAAAAAGACATGTATAACCTAAACGTAAGCTTCATTAATATGTTTTTAATTATAGGAACAAATATGCTCCTTTCACTGATTTGGTCTTAGGTGGACATTTTGCCTATTGCTTTAATATATCATATCTTCTTAACCGTCTGAGCTTCTTAACATATCATTTCAAATGTCATCATTACGTCCTACTGAATAGGGATAATTTCTTTCTATGTTTCATATTATTGAACAATCATTTTGTTTCTGGTTTTAATTATGTTAAAAATGTTGAAAAACTGTCTTTCTGCATGTGTTTATTTTCCATATTTAATAGTGCTTATTTTGAATTAATGACAAGATACGAGATTACTAATCAAATAGCATGAACATTATGATGACTCTTAATGCATGTGGTCTTAGCATTTAAAATTATGATTACGATTTTTTTTTTTTTTTTTTTTTTTTGAGACGGAGTCTCACGCTGTTGCCCAGGCTGGAGTGCAGTGGCGCGATCTCGGCTCACTGCAAGCTCCGCCTCCCGGGTTCCCGCCATTCTCCTGCCTCAGCCTCCTGAGTAGCTGGGACTACAGGCGCCCGCCACCGCGCCCGGCTAATTTTTTGTATTTTTAGTAGAGACGGGGTTTCACTGTAGTCTCGATCTTCTGACCTTGTGATCCGCCCGCCTCGGCCTCCCAAAGTGCTGGGATTACAGGCTTGAGCCACCGCGCCCGGCCATGATTACGATTTTATAACATTATTTAGCAAAGTTTGAGACAATGAGGATCACCACAGATCTGCAAACAGTAGGCATTTAAATTTTTATAAATGCCTTGCCAATATGTCAAAAGTTTACTTCAATTAAATTATAATTCACATTTGTCTTTTTTAAGGCATTTGAGAATTTTCCCATAAGTAGGTTTGCATATTATTTTTCCTTTGATATAAATTGTATCATCACACACTTTATGAATTAATCTTTTGAAACTATATTAGCATTTCTCATCCATTAAAAACATCTCCCTATGTACTTAAACTTCATTTATATTTGTGACATTCATATTTTCTTCATAGTGTTTTCCTTTTTACTAGGGTTATATATACCTGCTTGATGTGTAAACATTTCAAAAATGTGATATATTAAGATTGTCTCCTTTCTCCCATAGAGGTCTCTTCTGTAGCAACTAAATTAAAAAAAAGTTTTTACTTTTTATTTTTATAGGTACATATTAGGTGTATATATTTATGGGTTACATGAGGTATTTTCATACAGACATACAATAAGTAACAATCACATCAGAGTAAATGAGATTTTCATCACCTCAAACATTCATCCTTTCTTTGTATTAAAAACAATCCAATACTTTTAGTTATTTTAAAATGTACAATAAACTATTATTGACTGTATTCATTCAGTTGTGCTATGAAACATTGAACATTATTCATTCCAACTAACTTTATTTTTGTGTCTATTAACTGTCCCCACATCTGCCAACTCACCACCCTTCCCAGCTTCTGGTAACAATGATTCTGCTTTCTGTCTCTATAAGTTCAATTTTTAGCTCTACAAATGAGTGAGAACATGTGATTTTAGTCTTTTTGTGCCTGTGTTATTTCACTTAACGTAATGCCCTACAGTTTCATCCATGTTGCAAATGATAGAATCTTATTCTTTTTTATGGCTGAATAGTACTCCATTGTGTATATGTACCACATTTTCTTTATCCATTCATCTGTTGATAGACACTAGGTTGCTTCCAAATCTTGACTGTCTTTAATAATGCTGCAGTAAACATTGGAGTGCAGATATCTCTTCAATATACTGATTTTCTTTTGGGGAATATTCCTAGCAGTGGTATATGCAGTGGTATAACATAAGATCATATGGTAGTTCTATTTTTAGATTTTTGATGAACCTCCATACTATTCTCCATAGTGTTTGTACTAATTTACTTTCTTCCTAACACTATATGAGAGTTCCCTTTTCTCCACATCCTTGCCAACATTTGGATAAAAGCCATTTTAACTGGAGTGAAATGATATCTCATTGTAGCTTTGATTTGTATTTCTCTGATGAGCAATGATGTTGACCACACTTTCCCATATCTGTTTGCCATTTACTGTTGCCTTCTTTTGAGAAAAATCTATTCAGATCTTCTGTTCATTTTATAAGTAGATTATTAGATTTTTTCCTATAGAGCTGTTTGAACTCCTCATATATTGTTTGTTAATCCTTTGTCAGATGGATAATTTGCAAATAGTTTCTCCCATTCTGTGTGTTGTCACTTCACTTTGTTGATTGTTTCCCTTGTTGAGCAGAAGCTTCTTAACTTGATATGATCCCATTTGTCAATTTTTGCTTTGGTTGCTTGTGCTTGTGGGGTATTACTCAAAAACTTTTAGCCCAGTCAAATGTCCTGGATGGTTTCTCCAGTGTCTTCACAGTTTGAGATCTTAGGGTTAATTATATGTTCCACTTGGATTTGATTTTTGTATATGGTGAGAGTCAGTGGTCTAGTTTCATTCTTCTACATATAGATATTTAGCTTTCCCAACACTATTTATTGAAGAGACTCTCCTTTCCCCCAGCTTATGTTCTTAGCACCTTTGTCAAAAATGAGTTCACTGTAAATGTATGGATATGTTTTTGGGTTCTCTTTGCTGTTCCACTCGTCTATGTGTGTTTCTTCTAGGCAACAGGTCATTAGGTTCTGTTTTGTTTTGTTATCCATTTGGGCATTTTATGTGTTTTGATAGGATAGTTTAGTCCATTTCGTCAATGTTATCATTGTCAAGTAAGTGCTTACTCCCACCATTCTGTTATTTATTTACCGGTTGTTTTGTGGCCTTTTCTTCCTTAATTCTTTGTTTCCTGTGAAGGTAATTTTCTCTGGTACTGAGACAGCCAGGTGGGAGGGGCTTCCTGGAAAAAACCCCATCCGGCCTATGCACTGGGGTGAAGCCACAGAGGTTCCTGCCCTTTGCAGCAGGGAGGAACCTGGCCCCTCCTCTTCCTGTGTGGTATCTGGGATTTGAATGGCAGGTGGGAAACAGTCTAGCAGGGACTCTGCCCTAGCAAGAGTCCCCGTTTCACCTTTTTCTTCCTTTTCACCCGATAAAACTCTGTCTTACTCACCATTCAAATTGTCTGCAAGCCTGAGTTTTCATGGCAATGGGACAAAGAACCCTGTTTTTAGCTGAACTAGGGAAAAGTCCTGCAACAGTACTATGTTTTAATTCTTTTGCATTTCATTTTTTGTGTATCTGTTGTATGTTTTTTGATTTTAAGTTACCATGAGGGTTGCAAATAACATATTATAACCCATATTTTAAACTGATGACAACTTAACACTAATTGCAAGAAGAAACACAAACTATCAAACAAGCAAAGAGAAAACTAATACAAATTCTACACTTTAGCTTCATCTCCTCTGCTTTTTAACCTTTTGGGGTTCTATTTATATCTTATTATGTTGTCTAAATCCTGAAAAGTTTTTGTAATTATTTTTGATAGATTTATCTTTTAGTCTTTCTACTCAAGATATGCATAGTTTGCACACCACAATTACAGTGTTTTAATATTCAGTGCTTGTCTGTATACTTAGTATTTACCAGTGAGTTTTATACCTTCACGTGATTTCCTATTGTTCCTTAATGTCCTTTTCTTTTAGATTGATGAATTCCCTTTAGTCCTGACCTTTTGGAGTTTGATTATAAATGTCCCGAAGTAGCCTTACTTGAGGTAAATTTTCTTGGTGTTCTACTAACATAAATTCCTTGTCCTTGAATATCGATATCGTTCTCTAGATTTGGAAAGTTCTCCATTATTATCCATTTGAATAAACTTTCTACCACTCTGTCTCTCTCTACATCCTCTTTAAGGTCAATAATTCTTAGACTTGCCCTTTTGAGGATATTTTCTAGATCCTTAGATATGCTTCATTTTTTAAAATTATTTTTTCTTTTGTGACCTCTGGCTGTGTATTTTCAAGCTCGCTAATTCTTCTGCGTGATCAATTCTGCTGTTGAGAGACTCTGATGCATTCTTCAGCATGTCAATTAAATTTTTCAGCTCCAAAATTTCTGCTTGGTTTTTAAGAATTATTTCAATTTATTTGTTACATGTATCTTACAGGATTCTGAATTCTTTCTCTGTGTTATCTTGGATTTCACTGAGCTTCCTCAAAACAGGTATTTTGAATTCTCTGTCTGAACTGTCACATACCTTTGTCACTTCAAGATTGGTCATGGGTGCCTTTTTTAGTTTGTTTGGTGAGGTCATGTTTTCCTCTATGGTCTTGATGCTTGCAAATGCTCGTTGTTGTTTGGACATTGAAGAGTTAGGTATTTATTGTAGTCTTTGCAGTCTGGGCTTGTTTGTACCTGTCCTATTCAGGAAGACTTTGCAAGTATTCAAAGTAAATTGAATGTCGTGATCTAATTCTTTGGTCATGGCGGCCATATCTGCTCCAAGTCCAGTAACACTGTGACTCTTGCAGACTTGTGAAGGTACTGCCTTGGTAGTTTTGTGTAAGACCTTAGAGAATTACCAGGATTTCCAGGCAGAGACTCTTGTTATCTCCCCTTACTTTACCCCAAAACACAGTTTCTCTCTCTCTGTACTGAGCTCCCAAGCCTGGGGGATGAGTGACATAAGCAGCTCTGTGGTCACCACCATTGGGACTGTACTGGGTCAAACCAGAAGCCAGCACAGCACTGGGTCCCACTCCAAGCCCAAAACCTGCAGCAACCCACTGCCTGGCCACCACTGAACATCAGTCAAGGCACAAGTGCTCTTCAGTCAGCAGGTGGTGAGTCCACCAGGCTGATGTCCTTCCCTTCAGAGTGATGAGCTCCTGCTACAACCCAGGATAGGTTCAGAAATGCCATCTGGGAGCCAAGACTTGGAGCTAGAGCCTTAGGAATCTATCTGGTACTCTATTCTACTGCAGTTGAGCTGGCACTGATTCACAAAATAAAGTCCTTTCCACGATTTCCTCTTTTCCCAAAGCAGAAAGAGTCTCCCCCCATGGCCACTGCCACCCCAGGCACATGGTGAGTACTGCCTTTCTACCACCAATGTTCACTCAAGGCTCAAGGGCTGTTCAATCAGCTTGTGATAAATGCTACAAGGCCTGAATCTCTTCCTTCAGGGCAGGGACTCCCCTCTGGCCCATCGTGGGTCCAAAAATGCATTCAAGCATCCAAAGCCTGGAATTAAAGACCCTAGGAGCCTGGTTGCTGCTCTCCACTACTGTGCCTGAGCCTGGACCTAAGTTGCAAAACAAAGTCCCTTTTACTCTTTCTTATCCTTTCCTCAAGTAGGAGGAGTCTCTTCTAGCCACCATAACTGGGAAGGTGCTAGATTACACCTGAAGCCAGCACAGCACCAACTCTCACCCAAGGTCGATGGTGTGTACTCTCTGGCTGCTATTGTTTATTCAAGGTCCAAGGGCTCTCTGGTCAGAAGGTGACGAATCCTGCCACAGCTGGGCCCTTCTATTCAAGGTAGTAGGTTTCCTTCTGTCCAGGGTGTGTCCAGAAGTATTGTCTGGGACCTAGGGCCTGGAGGGAGGGCATCAGAACCCTGTCTGGTGCTCCATTTTCTGAGGCAAGCCTGGTATCCAAGTTGCAAGAAAATCTTCTTTACTCTCCTCTCTCCCTGAGCAGAAGGAAGGAGTCTCTGCAGGAGCTGCAAGCTCTGTTGCCTGGTGTTGGAGGAGGGGTGATGTGAACCCTTGCTTGGCTGCCCCAGCTGATGTTTCATTGGGTCTCATGCACCTCAAGTCCACTGGCTCCAAGCCCAGCACAGCACCAGGACTTGCCTGGGAATCACAATCCTTGTGGCCTAGCCTAGACTGCCTTTTAAGTTTATTTAGGACCCCAGAGCACTTTAGCTCAGAGTGGTGAGCCTTCCCAGAACTCAGGTTCTCACTACTGGAATGGATGAATTCCCTGTGGTTAACGCTGGTCTAAATGTTTTTCCTGTGCCGGGGGCTGGTCTAAATGCTCCCTCTGTGGGCGCTGGCTGAATTCTGCCCTGTGTTGCTTCCACTGTGATAGGCAGCACTGAGTTCCAGTGTAAAGTCCTACAATCGCTGCACTCTCAGTATCTAATTTTTTAAAGTGTTTCTTAGTGAATTGGTAGGAATGTAATCTGCATTTCTATTTTCAAACTTCTGTCTAATATGCTTTCAGTTTTATTTTTTTTAATTTAAAAATGGTAACACTCGTATTTTGACTGATAAAACAATGTTTTAAATATGAATTCCAAAAAGTAAATATTTTAAATTAATTTAAGAATGTTTAGTCATTTTGTCTAAGTCATCATTATATTTTCTTTACCTAAAGAAACAACAGCAGCCTTTAATTAAAATCCATGAACATTTCAACAGATATATTTTAATTCTATTAGGGAATATTTTCAGGTTTTGACATGAGTAAGTGAAAATTGAAACAAAAATGTTTCAAGAAAAAAAAGGTGCTCTATTAATATGTACATAACTTATTACAAATTATATATCCCTTAATGTAAGTCCAATCATTCATTGGATTAATTCACTCTTTCTCACTGCAATATAGATTTTATGCAGCACATGTTTCCTTAATTTGATAGATTCTTTACTCAGAGTTTGTTATTGTGGATTATGGAATAGTAAAGTGAAAGTAAACAAAAAGAGAGAAGCTTAGAAAAATTCTATATCATGAGGTCAGCCTTCCAAATATCAATTCAAATGACAAAAGAACTGGGAGGCATATAATGATATGCTCTAGTGATCAGAGATCTTTCCCAGGAAATATGGTGTAGTGAGTGTTACTAAAAATATTTTGACTTGAGAATGATGAAGGGTGAAAAAAAAATAAAGCCAGTAGAATGTCTATTCAAGTATAGTCAAATTTAAATATAAAAAACAAAAAACAAAAAATTAATTTTTGAAATGTGTTTTTGTTAAAATATTTAACCCAATTCACTCCTAGAACTTCAATTTCACATTAGAAATAGAGGTTAGTAAACTGAAGAATATTAGTGAGATTTATATATTTTATATTTTATGCATATATAATTTACATACAATAAAAGACAAAGCTTTTAACTGTGTAGTTTGGTGAGTTTTGACAAAAATATACACCTATATGACTATCATTCCAGTTAAGTTCCTTCATGCCCAGTCTTCAGTTTGGTTATTTGTCTTTTTATTATTGAGTTGTAAGACTTTATAAAATACGATCTGGACACTGTGCTTTGTTAGACACATATGTTATAAATATTTTCTCTTTGCTTTGGCTTGTCTTTTTATTTTATTAATTGTCTTTCCTGAAGAATTTTCCATTTTGATGAAGTCCAATTTATTTATTTATTTTTTCCTTCGTTTTATAGTGCTACTTGAATCCTGAGAAATCTTTGCCTATCACGAGGCCACAAAAATGTTCTCTCAGGACTGTTTTCAGAACTATTTGTGTGGATTATCTTTTATTTTTTATTTTCTAGTTTGAGCCTTGATTGACTTCATTCCTTCTTTGTTTCCTTCCTTCTTTCCTCCCTGCCTCCCTTTCTTTCTCCCTTCCTTCCTTTATCTTTTCTTCTCAACTTTTCTTATAGCACCATTTGTTGAAAAGACTATCCTTTCTGGCATTGAATTTAGAGCCTTTGTCAAAAAAAAAAAGCAATATATTTTTAGGTATATTTCTAGACTTTCAACTCTTTTCCACTGGTGTCTGTCCTTAGGCTAATACTAAATATCTTACTGTTAAATCCAAGTTCTGGCATCAATAATTGCACTATTTTTATTTTATTTTATTTTATTTTATTTATTTTTTGAGATGGAGTCTTGCTCTGTCACCCAGACTGGAGTGCAATGCCATGATCTTGGCTCAATGCAACCTCCGCCTTCCGGGTTCAAGCCATTCTCCTGCCTCAGCCTCCCACATAGCTGAGATTACAGGCACCCTCCAACATGCAGGGCTAATTTTTGTATTTTTAATAGAGACGGGGTTTCACCATGTTTGTCAGGCTGGTCTTGAACTCCTGACCTCAGGTGATCCACCCGCCTTGACATCCCAAAGTGTTGAGATTACAGGCATCAGCCACTACGTCTGGCCTGTTGCACCATTATATTGGTTTTCGTTACTACATTTCTAGCTATATTTCTGAAGATGTCAGTTTTACATCATTTTAAATATAATAGCTTAATGCAATGGCTTACTCTAACACCCAGACATAAACTATTCCAAGAAATGTGCTTTTCTATTGCATTATCGCTGAGAACATTTTGAAAACTGGGAAGCATTGCAAATATAAAATCTTTCAGTGTAACTCTTATTTTGTAACTCTTATTTATGGTTGTATATTTCCTTTCAACAAAAGTAAGTACAAAAGATGAACTCGAGCTCTCGAAACAGGGTTCATGTTTAGTGGCCTTGAGGCGCTGTATAAAATCATTATGCTTTTCACCTAGCACCAGCCCCTAATCCTCCTCAGTTTTTAGAAAATGGAAAAATAAAGTGGAAAAAACTGGCCTGTTATTTTACTCAGCTAAAAACATAGATTTTTCCCTAAACCCAAATTGGGAAAGACCCAGGAAAATCAATTTTTTTGACTACAATGCAGATAATCTCCTTCATCCTCCTAATCAGACTCCATTAGAAATATGGCAGGGACAGTCACTTCGTATGAAGGATCTACAGATTTTCAGGATGACCCTTTATTTGTTGTAGGAAAAGGAGGGGAAAACAGCCCTTTTTGGTGCTACTCATATTTTATTAGCATGTTTTGATAAGGCAAGCCATTGAAACTGTAAACTCTAACATGCACTCACAAAGCTGGTCATTGATAACACTACATGAATATAGACAAACATGCAGCTGCACAAAACGTCACCTTACTCATAATTAGCAAATTATTAACTCTATTATAGTTCTCCCTCTCAAATAGTGATACTCTGGTGCGACAAAAGATGGGCCAAGAAAGCACCAGGAGAGCTTAAAAAGCTCATTTCTGATGAGAAAGTTCAATGCACTATCATCTCATGTTTTCATTGGACACATTTGCTTTTAGTTATAGACAAGACACTGGGTCTCAGAGTGGAGAACCATTCAGAGTAAAATTCCGATAGATGACGTTAAACTAGTCATCTCTTTACATCTCTTTACTCTAAACCACATTATTAGAGAAACAGAAAATCTAGGGAAAATATAGCATTGCTCTGTGCCTGTATCTCCAAACACATAAATATTTGTAAAGACATTGATATTTGGTTGAGTACTTCCTAGGTACTGGGTGCTATTTTTCAAACATTGTCTTCTCACAAAAGGTTTTTGGAGTAGATACTGTTATTATGCCTCATGCTAAACAATAAGGCAACTGAGGCAACAGAAGGGTTAATTGTCCAAGGATTTAAACTCACCCTGCCTATCCCAAAGCACACACTTCTAACCACCGTGCTATACTGCTTTCCTATGTCAAAGATGATTAGAATTTATGACATTATGACAGAGAAAAGCAAACTCCTCAAGTTTTGCTATCTTAGGATTGAAAATGTCAATACTTTTCACCAGGCTAGGGGAAAAGGGGGATGTAGAAAAAAGCCAGAATGACTCTTTCTGAAACAGAAAATGGTCAGACAGTTACTTGTTAGCTAAAATCCTATTGAAATTATTGTTTAATCAAACTTGTCCTGAACACATAAAATTGCCTGCATAAATTCAAGCCAAAGAACCATCTGTTTTCTTCCTTTTTAATGACATTGCCAGCATGCATTTTTCCAACATTTGTGCAGAATTCCCGAGAGTCTTGTACAGACATGCTAAGCACCCCCAGGGGTTGCATTTGGAGCACAAGGTAATATTTCATGTTCTGATTACTGTGAAGAAAGCAGGATGCTTTTAATTGTGTTAGAAGAAAGATGAATATAAAAAACAGCACAGTTTTGGAATCTCATGTAAAATGGAGTCTACTTGACATTATAGTGCTCTAAAATTGGGTGCAAACATGACATCTTGAAATCTTTGGTTTCAACAGAAAAACACAAGGCAAAAAACACATGGTATTTCTATAAAGTTTTTTGGGGAAAAAAATGTAATATTCTGCCAGGTGAGCTGGTTTCTGTGTTTCCATCTATTTTTGAGCTACTTATAGCATTCACCAAACACTTCTTATTCTTAGAAATGTGCAGGGCTTTGAAAGGTTAACTATTATAAGGAAAAAGGTCTTTGCTATTTGGATTAAATCAATTAAATACTCAGAACTTTATACCCAGAGAGATTTTTAAAAATTATACCTGCAGTCTTTACTTTACTACCTTCATATTTCTGTTTTTCCAGATCTACACAGCACTTTGAGTCAAATAAATGTGAGAAGAGTCTGGCTTGTGATAAGAAAACACAGAACCACATAATGGGCAGTCGGAAACCTGGGTCTTACTGCCACAGGAGCATGTCCAGGCCTCCAGCTAGGGCCACGTGCCCTTTGTTGACCCTATCATTACTTGAGGAAACCCAACATTTTCACTGTTTTCAGGGATACATAAGTTTCGGGCACATAAACACCCCTATAAATGTAAACACAGCCATTTCTATATACAAATGGGTTTGGCTATACTGTGGACATGGTTGGTTTGACTTCTTCAAATCTCATGTTGAAATTGGATCCCCAGTGTTGGAGGTGGAGTCTAATGGGAGGTGTCTGGGTCATGTGGAAGGATCCCTCATGAATAAATTAATCCCCTCTCTGGGAAGCACAAGTGAGCAAGTTCTCGCTATGTTAATTCCCCCCAGAGCTGGTTATTGAGTGTGGCAGCTTCCCTGTCTGTTTAGCTTCCTCTCTCATCATGTGATCTCTGCGTGTGCCAGACCCTCTTCTCCTTGCACCATAAATGGAAGCAGCCTGGGGCCTTCACCAGAGGCCTAATCTTCCAAACAGCAGAGTTGTGAGCCAAATAAATGTTTTGCTTTATAAATTTCCCAGTCTCAGACATTCCTTCACAACAACACAGGTGGCCATGTGCAATCATTTATATGGTACCCTCTACAACACAATTGACTAATATGGTTATGAGTAAATTTACTGACCTTGTGGAATAGTTCTGTTAAAAGATTAAAATAATCTCTAAGTCATTTAATATTTTAGAATGTAAATATTGTGCCACAGCATCAAACTAATGTGTTTTAAAAAGTCAGTTTGTATAGACTCAGGTGTAAAAACCATATTATAGAGTTCCCTATGAAACTACTCACAATCGTGGTCATAGCTTATAGGTTGTCATCGCCAATAGTATCCTCCCTTTTTCATTTGATAAAAGCTACTCTTGAAAGAAAGTGGTGATTGGGTTTATATCACACTTTGTTCTCTTGTTCTTGGCGAGCTGAAAGCTAAGAGTGCAGGTGCTGGAGCTGAGCTACTTACTGGACTCCAATTTAGGCTCTACTTCTTTTAGGGCAAGTTACTAATGTCTCCGTGCTTCCATCACTCTTCGTGCAAGCTGAGGTTAATAAGAGTCACCTACAGACTGCTGGTTTACTCCTTATTACGTAAAGATTCTAACACTTGACTCATGGTTATTCTATCCTGTATTATTTTTGGTGTTTTTTATACTCATGTATATTATCCCAGTAAAATCCCAGCCTCTTATTCTCTTGACTTCCTCTCAGTTTAAATTACTCACTATCATAGTCATAGCTTACATACATACTGTCATTATCATTACTATTTGTCCCTTTTTAATTTCAATTTTAAGCATCTTACTCTCAAATCAGCACTGCCAGCTAATTCTAATATCTCAAACACAACTTTTTGTCTCTGTGAGATCTATCATCCATTGTTCACAATTCCTTGTTCCTCATCTTCTTTACGTTCTTACTTCTCTCTTTTTTTTGAGCTTGGATGTTCTACTTTCTTGTATGACCATCTTTCATTACTTTGCCTATGAAAATCTAAAGCCTACTTAAATTTTGCATCTTTATCTACTACAAATGAGTATTCTCATACCTGACTGTGGATAGCAAAACACATGCCTACATTTAAATTCTTTCAATTTGTGACAATCTTAGGTGGATTCTTAGAACAATCTAGCAGTCATATCTCATTTCCCAGGTCTATTTATTCTCCTACTCTTCTAGATGACTTTTTGGTGACAGATCATTTTATTCAAAGATGGCAGCAACAATATATCCCATCATATTTTCTTCTTGAAATGTGAACTTTATACCCTTCCAATAGGATTGGGGGTGGAGGGATATATCTCCTTCCTTTGAACCTAAGTGAAACTTTATGACTGCCTTAATCAATAGACTGTGGACAAATTTATGTCATGTGACATCCCAGACTAAGCCATTAAAGGTGATTCAGGTTCTGCCTGCTCTTCTTGGGATACTTGCTCTTAGCATCTAGCTGTTATGACTCAGAGAAGCCCAAGCAGCTTATGGAGAGGCTCATGTGCATCAGAGCTAAGGCCTGGGGCACACATCTTAGCTGGGCACCTGATGCATTGACAGCTCTGATACCCACTTATGCACCATGCAAGCAAGCCACCTTGACAGTGGGTCCTCCAGTCTCCAATCTAGCATCCCCAGCTCATAGCATGTGAAACAGAGACAATGAGCTTGTTAACTAAAGTGGAATTCATCATCTTTTTAAAGCCATTGGATTTTAAGGTGGTTTTTTAGGCGACAATAGATGACTGATGCACTGCACACTATTTCATACTTATTCCAGTTTTAGTCAAATCTCTCATACATCCTTCCCAATCTTTATTCTCAGCTGCTGCAGAAAATAGAAAATATCAGAATAAATCCTCCATTCATTCTCACCACCATCTATACCAATATCTCTGCAGGTAGGCAAATACACTGCACATTCCAAGGACTGACTGTTGGCGCCCCTCTAAGGACAGCCTTTCATTTGTACACTTTAGTAACTATAATTAACTCCTCAGTCCATCTACAGCTATAACTTTGTCTTACTATTCCATCTCGTTAGTGATGTCTCTCAAAAGACTTGTCAATACTACATGCCTCCAGTTCCCTTCCAAGTATGCTTTCACTTCCATAGCTTCACCCAAATAGTTGTTACAGATATTATCAATTGTGCCAAAGCCAATGATCAATTCTTGGTCTGTTTTTATTTTTATTATTTAAGCAATCAACAGCATATGACCATGAATCACTTCTTGCAAACCTCTTCTCACTGGACTTTCAGATGATCAGTCTCCCTTGGATTTCTTTCTCATTATCTAACATCTTAAAGTTGTAGAATCTAAGGGCTCAATTTTCAGACTTCTTTTCTCTCACTAGACTCATATCCTGGCTCATCTCATCCAATCTTTGAACTTCGAATTCTGTCTATATATTATTGATACCCAAATGTATATCTCTGGTCCAGAGCTTTCCTCTAAACTCCAAACATTATATCTAACTGACTGCTCAACATTTCCCCTTGATATTAAATGGACATCTTGAACCTAAACAACTCAAAACTAAAATCCTGATTTTTCTTCCCAACCCGTCCTTCACATGGCCTTCTTCATCTCAGTAAATGATAACTATGTTCTTTCTGTTGCTCAAGAAAAGTTATTAGACTCATCCCTGACAAATCTATTTCTCTCACCTCTTCCATGTAATGCTATCAGTAAACAACCTTCAACGTACATACAAAACCTGTCTATTTAATTCTGTATTCACTGCCACCATCCTAGTCAAAGCCATGATCATTTTGCAGCTCTGTTATTGCAACAGCCTCTGAACTGTTCAGCAGCAAATTCCATTGCCTGTCTTCAGAACAGACCTATTCACACCACACCTCTCCTCAAAACCCTCCTGTGGTTTCAGTTATTAGAGTGAAACCAAAAGATCTAATGGAAAGAACAGAAAGAGATTTGAAACTGGGGATTTTTAGGTGCCTCACTATAGATGCTTACATTTTCCTTGATGAGAAAGTTATCAAATGCTTGTGAGTCAATTTCTAGGGTCACTTTGTTTTTTAATCTATAGCCAGCCATATTGAATGTAGGTTAAGGAAAATAGTAAAATGTTTGGCTTGAATAACATTTTTATTTATAAATTATTGGAGAAAACCTTTTCCCAAAATCCCATTTGTCTTAAGGTCAGCATACCCTCTCAGTAGACAAGAAAGCAATAACCACAGCTACATCAACATCCAAAAGTTGCACTTATTATGATGTAGGCACATAATACATGTTCTATTTTAATTTAAGAAATTAATCTTTCTAATTTTCAGGTCTCATAATTTATTTCTGAAATTAAAACCTAATTTATTTTTGTCTTTCAAACATCTTGCCTATCTTTCAAACTAATAAATTCATTTCAGTTATCTCAAAGAGATTTGCACTACTCAATGTTTTTTCAACTTTTCCAATGCCTACAGTAATCCAGGCATCCTAACAATTCCGAGGACAAAACCGTTGCTGGGTCATCCTGGTCACATTAGAAATCTTATTGTAATATCAGGTAAAAAATATTGTTATGTCAAGCCATATAGATGTGAGAGGCACACCATTTGGTCTTGCATATTTGAGGATATAAGTGCATACTACATTGTGTTTGTAAAAATAGAATACCTGAATCATTAGATATGGTGGAAAAGACTCACTCAACAATTATACTTTTACACATGAAAATGATGCAGTGATTGAAAGGAATGAATTGTAAGTTTTCATGATTTTGCAGTCACAAGAGAAGTAAGAGTTGAGATTCTGGAGGATTCATGTAGAGAATAATACCTGAACTAATGAGGAAATGGTCTGTAAGACAGATAAACAGAAATGTATTAAACTTAGATATTTCTTAAGATTATCTTGGGCCCTGCTTTTGCTGGTCATTTTTTTTTTTCTTGCTTCATGGTCCCAGCAAAGAGATCATTGTAAAGAATCAAAATACTTATGCATCACCTTGACTCTGCTGTTCTCTGTATAGCATGCTGCTGTTGTCTGGAAAGATGCTGTGGGAGAAGGACAAGAGAGTTAACCATCAAATTACGTATCTTTATATCTTGTTGAGTAAACAGAAAAATCTAATTGGCCACAAAAAGAAGTAAGAGCATATGTCAAGAACAGAGGAGAAATGCATATTTCTGAAACTGACTTTAATGTAGTTTCTTCATGTTCGCAGTAAGGAAAATTATCTGTGATAAAAGTGTAGGTCATTATAAAGACTGTAAAAGCAAAACTGAGAATAGCTGGCATGAAAAATGTGGGCAATGGTAAAAAACAAAGCCAAAAAAAAAAAAGTGGAAAGCTTTAAAGAACAGGTCTGACATATCAAAAATTGAATTAGTTATCTAAAGAACATATTTGTGAACCAATCACAAAGAGGAGAGAGAAGAATAAGTAGATGAAAGTTGTAAGATAGGAGAAAAGATATTGATGTATAATTTATCCTTCTATGATATATAAGGAAAAAATGAAACAACTGAAGGAAAAGATATAATCAAGTATATAGAGGAACCAAAGGATTTTATGATGAGAAAAACATTACCTTCTGACTTTTCAGAAGCAGGGGGGCTTATCAAGGTTGAAGACAAAATACATAAATTATTTGCACCTGGTTGTAATTGGATCATTTTACTGACATTCACATTTAAAAAATAGAACCAATAGAGTAGTACAGATTTAAAGTGACTCTAGGTTTCTTCATAGTTATGTAACAGACCAGAATGATAGCATCCACAATCGCTGAGTGGAAAATATTTGACCCCAAATGTCCATGCCCATCACAGATATTTAGGATTCATAAAACTTAGCTTCTAGGGGTAGCTCCTGAAAATAGTTCTTGAAGTCTGAGCCATTTGAAAGGTGTCAAAATTACTAATATAATACGAGAAAACAGATCAGTCATGGCTGTGTAAATCATAAATATCATAGTTTTTCTCATCAATTATAATGACAAAATAGGATGGCAAAAGGCAACAATCTTAACAAAATCATTCATGTTGTTATCACAATTGTATAGTTTACAATTCTAGATAAAATCAACAATGTCATCTTAGATGTAGGTTTAGAAAATGAAGGTAGAGTAAGATAAACCATTCCTTTTCTATGAATATTTAGGGATATAAGTGCATAGTACATTTTGTTTGTAAAAATAGAATACCTGAATCATTAGATATGGTGGAAAAGACTCACTTAACAAGATACTTTTACATGTGAAAATGATGCAATAATTGAAATGAATGAATTGTATGTTTTTGTGATTTTGCCGCTACAAGAGAAGGAAGAATTGAGGTACAGGTAAATATCCAAATTGACCGCATAAAATTTTTTGATTCAATAATTCTTCAGAATGCTGAAATGAAGACATTCAATTAGCAAACTAAATACATTATCTTTAAGGAGAAAATCAATGAGCTAAAGAGCAAAAAATATTAAACAGATGGATAAAACAAGAAAATATATGTGAGTTCCTCCTTTGTGTTGTATTAAAAATATGTCATAATTTTTACTATTCTCTCTGTAATTCATTGGGCTTTTTGAACCTGTGGATTTGTTTATTGCAAAGATCTGGAAAACTCTCAATTTTATATATATAAAATTATAGAATTAATTATGTATGACAATATATATTTATATGTTAATTATATTTACGTAACTAAAATATAATTGAGAGTGACAGAGAAACACAGAGAGTGAGAGATAGAAAGAGAGATTTGAGAGGATGGCTTTATAGGAATTAGCTCATGCAATAATGGAGGCTAAATCTCATAATATGCTGTCTGCAAGCTAGAAACCTTGGAAAGCTGGTAGTATAATTTAGTTCAAGTTTAAAAGCCTGAGAACCAGAGGAGACAATATCCCAGGGCAGGAGAAGATGATGTCTCAGCTCAAGAAGAGAGAAAATTTACCTTTCTTCTCCCTTTTTGTTCTGTCTGGCCCCTCAGTGGACTGGACAGTTCCACCCACATTCGTGACGGTTTCTAAATCTCTTCCAGAAGCACTCTCACAGACACACCCGGAAATCATGTTTTACCAGCAATCAGACACCCTTAGCCTAGACAAGTTGAAACAGAAGATTAAATCTCACAGTTGGAATGTGACTTTATTTATTTATTTTTTGTAATTTTTGGTTTTTACTTTACAGGGATTCCCTCAATCGCTGTACACAATGAAGTCAGATAGGACAAAAGAATATTTCATACGTTTTGTCTTCTGAGATCAGTTAAAAATTATTGACCTTCCAATAATAAGTAAAGTAATTTAAAATGTGATTGAAAAATATATAAGATTTTCCATTTAAAAATAGAAACCTGTTTTTTTTTTAAGATTAAAAAGTATCCAAAAATGATATATTGAATTTCTGACCCTCAGTATCTCACAATGCAACCTTATTTGGAAATGGGGTCTTTCCAGAGGCCATCACATTAAAATGAGGTCATTAGGTTGGGCCCTAATCCACTATAACTGATGTCCAACGGAGAGGGAAAATTTAGACACAGAGACGGACACACGGACACACACAGGGAAGACAAAGTAAGACACAGAAGGAAAAGGTGGCTATGCGACTAGAGAGCTGCATCTATAAGCCAAGGTTGATGGCCACCACCGGGAGTTAGGGGAGGTGAGGTAGGATTCTCTTTTTGAGGCTTCAGAGAGAGCATGGCCTTGTTGACACTTTGAGTTCAGACACCTGGTCTCCAGAACTATGAGAAAATACAGTTACTCTTTTAAGCCACCTGGTGTTTGATATTCTGCTCCAGCAGCCCTGAGGAACTAATACATTTAGTGATTTAGATTCCCTCATTCCCAGCCCTGTTTGGAAATTCTCTGCGTAGTATTTCATTGGGTTGGTTTTATGTGTTATATTACCTTCAATGAGGTGGGCAGAATTTTCTGTTCAAAGATGACCATGTTTAGACTACTGGAAAGAAAACCCAGAGTGACAGTATTTTATTTTGTTTATATCTTTTTAAATATATATTTTTTAAATTTTTAACTTTTGTGGATAAAAACCTACCAACGGACAAACCAGACACAAAGATTGCCAAATGCTCTTTGAGGTTAATACCATCACGAGTGGAGAATTACTCGGGTAAAATGTATTACAATTACCTTACATTGGGGAGCATCATTGCCCAATGTAAGGGGTGGCTGTCATGTGTGTGTACCAGTCTGGGAGCTGAGGAACAGGTGATCTATTTTGGGGGAAAGGAAGGGCTTCAGGGAAGGAATACATGTTTGTGTGACACACGGTCAAAAGCAAACTATTTGTATTATAGAAAACATACATATATGATATAAAGCATTCTCATATCCCTTCCTCATTTCAAGCTAAGAGATTCAAATTCTGAATGACATTTTGGATCTGGAACTGTAGGCTGATGTGAAGGAGCCATGCAGGAGTCTACAGATAGAATCCAAGGAAGATAGACAGGCTAAAGGGAGGCTTAGGGAGTGATTATAAAAAGTAGCAAAGCGTAGTGAGGTTTGAGATGAGGGTGGCAGTAAGAGCACCTGAAGCAGCTGTCGCCTGTGGAAAGATGGTGAGCTGGGCTGCAAAAGAAGAGATTTAAACACTTCCAGCAACAAGCACATACCCCTCCCTCCTTGGTCGTCTTACGTAGAGAAAGTGAATAAAAGATCAAAGTGCTTCTAATATCATTTTGATTGATGTGTGTCACTTGTTGTGTGTCAGGGAAAAGCTATACCAAGACTCAGCTTCCAGGATACTTGTTATGTAAACGATTGTCATTAAGACCATGAATGCCATTTTCATATATTTTTGAAGATACATCTCTGTATTAGAAAACCTCATATTAGGGACATGACATTTTTATGGTGTTGGCTTTATTGGCTGTCCATTCAAATGAAAACACATAAGGAAAAATTTTATTTGAGCATTTTCCATACAGATAATACGATATATATTTTAAGCAGGATAATTATGATTATTAAGTATTTGAAACCTATGAAAATGACTTTGAAGCTGACTTGACCATTTCAGAAAAATGATTATGTTAAATTCAAAATGAAAGCAGATACTAGCACTTTTATTGTATGCTTTATTTCTGTATATCACAAATAAATATTTTATTTATCTGATATGAAATTAAACATTTAAAATTACGATGTCATAGTAAGTTAGAAGCAGGCATTTCATTAACATAAAATATTCAGAAATATTGCTTGATACATGCCCTCATATTTTTATGAATATTAAAATATTTATTTTCTGTTGTGTATATTAAGGTTCTGGGTTGTTGTCTCTCACTGTGTGTACTGCTGTGATTGATTTAGTAATGTGCCTAGAAATAGCACTAATAATTCCTGTAGCATATTATAAGGTGGTTATAGAATGAAGATCAAAATATGTTGTATTTACATGGCATTTAGAATGGAAATGTTTTAGCTCAGATCATATTGAAAATTAACCTTTAACTTGCAAACTGGTTGATATTAAGAAGCCCTATCTCAATTTTGGTTATATTATTAAAACTTAGTTCAAAATGTGGACACTCTAAAATTAAACGTAATTATCCTTTACCTAAACGTACTGACACTTGTTATTTAGTAAAGCATGGGTCATTTCCCAAACACTGGGGCTGAGACGTTATGTTAAAAATTAAAATGACTTTTGTGTTTGCATATAAATGTATAGTAATCACTCTGTAAGGTTCTAAA
Organism: Macaca nemestrina; assembly: GCF_043159975.1. Lineage (NCBI taxonomy): Eukaryota > Metazoa > Chordata > Mammalia > Primates > Cercopithecidae > Macaca > Macaca nemestrina. Next base: position 5,842,845 of record NC_092140.1, read on the forward strand.
GAAGAAGGTGTTTGTCTTTTAATTTGTATAGGACTGCTGAGATCTGTCTAGGAGAAAATCACCAGCTTTTCAGAAAGCAATAGCATCCCCTTGTTAGGCTTGCACTGTGTCAAAGCAGGTCTGTGAAATCACTGGGCAGGAGCGTTCCCACGGAAGAAGGTGCAGCAGGGTGCTTGTGGTCTCACAACATTGAAATTCCATCTTTCTCTAAATCTTTATGACAGCTTCTGGCAGGGGTGATGTAGAATGGAGAGAGGTATCTGCTTACAGCAGGTGGGAAATGTTTAGGAGGGAAAAAGGAAAACGTTAAACAATGTCAAATCCAATAAAAGAGAAAGGACATCGGGAGCCATCCAGCTGCCCACCATCTGCTCACAGGTTAGCAACCAGGGGCAACCTGCGTGCAATGGGAAACACATGTTAGGCCACACAGTCCACGCAGCCAGGACCCAGGCAGCATGCAAGGAAGATGTGAACACAAGCAAGCTGGCCCTGCATTATCCCTAGTTGCTTACTAAAGCAGCAAACACACTTAGGATGGCCCTGAGCTTTACCTGAGACGAACTTACATTGTCATGGTAAGAGGGAATTGCTAAAAAAATTGCCCTGGAAGAAGAAAAATAAATTAAATGGCCTGGAAATTTGAGATCAGTTTCAAATCTTGTTAATGTATATATTTTCAACTTGCTTTGATTTTCCCCTTACATAGGTACATGGCTCCTAATTTTCTACCCTATTGATGTAACTTATCCTATATAATAAAAAGTACCTATATCATGTATCAAGACACTAATTCAAAACTATTCAAAATTGTATTTTGGGAAGTAAAATTAATTATATATTTTCTGAGGCCTAAATTGCATATGAATTAGCAGGCAAGAGAACACAGCTACGACAACTCAAGCTTTAGAACTTTTTGTATAGTAAACATATAAGAATATTTTCCCAAGGATTATTTTCATTAAGTTTAAATCTGGTGTCTTAAACTGATTCTTAAAGTAAATCACTTTAAGATACTAGAAAACCAAATTCCTGTTGAATGATTTTTTGTTATTGACGAGGTCATAAAATGCATTAGTATTTAATCCAACTACCTATATTTTTCACGTAAAGAATTGGAAATTTGTCATTAACAGAAGAAAAAAAGAGTGGAAGGAGGAAATTGAAGCACATTCTTGTACAAGAATAAAATCATTAAAATGTTAATAAAAGTTAAGAGAAAACATTGATTCATAGATTATATTGGAACAGCTGATCCAAGAAACCCTCTGATACAAGATTTAGGAATGAAATACCACAAAAATTTAGTATCAGAACCTAACCAGAGTTCTGATACACTTGTATGTATTTACGCTAAAAATAATTAGATTGGCAGAGTCTGGAAATGGGATTAGAGATGTGTCAGCCAGAGAGAAAAATAACTTAATCCAGTGTGAAAGGCAGGTAGTTTATTCCTCAAAGTGGACTAGCTTTTCACCAAAAGCCTATTTGTACCAATTATTCCAGTTCAGATGACCCAGTCTCTGCTGAAGACGCTACTTCACCACCAATTTACTGCACCTTGCAGTGAATCTGAGAGGTGTCCTGGCTGCCGCCAGGCCCCTCCCTGGGCTGACAGCTGTTAACAGCTCAGAGCTGCAGTGATAAACAAAACATGAGGGAGCACTGTGACCTCCTCTTCTGTGTTACCCGCTTCTCCATATCCACAAGATGCAGTGCTGCTTCAGACAACTGAAAATCCGAAGTAGAAAGTCAGATAAATGCTGAGAATGGATTCCTTAAGTTGTTGGTTTTAGTTTCACACTGGCTGCAACCCTGTATGACTACATAAGTCTCAGAGAATGTAGAAAGTCTCACCTTAATGCTTGTTGTTGGTGACGGGTGTATTGCAAAATACAAAAAATTTTGTAAAATTCTTGTAGATATCTCATAATTATTTTTGTAATTATAAATTGTTATATGAGTCATGGTTTTAAAACCAAGCCCCTAAAGATGTGATAGAAATCAGTTTTGGGGTTTTCAAGAAGACCAGTGATCTGTTACTATAAACATTGTAAAACTTGTTTCAGTTGGCAGAGAGTGGAGATTACTTGGTTAAAATATTATGCATTGTTAGATAAGACATCTTAAACTCATTTTCTAATCATTTAAATATTAGAAACAAAATTTATCTTTCTTTATAAACTCGCTTTATGAAATATTCTCCCTCTTAAACGCTCCAAAATTAAGCAACATTAACTAACAAAATCACGTGTATTAAAAATAAAAAAAAGCAATGGTGGCAAATATGATTAATAAAAACAAATGCAAACTCGGACCCTGAAGTCTCATGTGGTTCTCAGAAACACATTTGAAATTCAGATTAACATTTTTAGTGTTCACTTAAGTAATAGTTAAAAAAAAAAATCCTAAATCACTGATGTTGAATCACTCCAGTTAGAGAAACACCTCAAAGGTGTCACAAGGTTCTCACATCAGAGATTTATTTTTCAATGTTTGTATTAGTATAATGCATACAATTGAAGAACGTAATGAAGGATGGGATTCAACTTTACTGGCTCTTATAACTCTGATAATCTAGGATAGAGAGAACTGATAAATTTTTGAGGACTCTTCACACAAAAAAGAAAAGTTTAAAGACTGCACACACACAACATAAAGTCATTCTCTGAGTCTAGGGAGGAGACATGAACGGTATCTCTGTGTGTCCTGCAGAGCCATGGAGAGCCAGCCCTGAGAGAAGTGCCCCAGTGGTAGGTCCATGGCCCTCCCTGGCTGCCTCATTAGAGACTTCTGTGGCCCAAGAGCACTGCAGGGAGCTTGAATGGGCCACACCACCAGGCACTACAGACCTCTTTGGTAATCTGTGGACCAATGATTGAGCACATTTTCTGACTCATGTTTTGGTGCGAGAGTTTGGATGTTTGTCCCCTGCAAACCTCATGTTGAAATTGGATCTTCATTGTTGAAGGTGGTGCCTTATGGGAGGTGTTTGGGTCCTGGGACTGGATTTCTCATGAATAGATTAATGCCCTCCCTGGGGCAAAGTGAGTTAATTCTCACTCTATGAGTTCTCACGAGAGAGCTTCTTGTTATAAAGAGCTTGGCATCTCCATTGTTCCTCCCCCACTTTTTCTCACTCGCTCTTTCTCTCTTTCTCTACACACTAACGCCCTTTTGCTTTTCACCATGAGTGGAAGTAGCCTCAGGCCCTCATGAGATGACCAGTATTGAACTTATCCAGACATCAGAATTGTGAGCCAAATAAACATTTTCTTTATAAGTTATCCAGCTTCAGGCCGTCCTCTATAGCAACACAAAATGGACTAAGATGCTTGGCGTTAACATAAGTTATTTGGAATGTGTCACAATCTTAGGGGGTAAGAAACAGGAACAACTGAAGGTAGAGACAGAAATCAAGTTGAATGATAGAAAATAAAGCTCTGTGTGCTGTAGACATAATATTTATTGGGGGAACCTGCCCCAATATTTCAATGTAGGTTCTTTCTATTTTCCATAAGTGTCAGCCAGCTGAGAAATAAAGAGAGGAATGTTACAGCTGGACTGCCAGGGGTGACATTGCATATCGGTAGGACTGTGATGCCCACCTGAGCCTCAAACCAGCAAGTTTTTTATTAAGGGTTTCAAAAGGGGAGGGGCTGTAATAACAGAGAGTAGATACAAAGATCACGTGCTTCAAAGGGCAAAAAGCAGAACAAAGATCACATGCTTCTGAAGGAACAGGACAAAGGGCAAAAGCAGAACCACTGATAAGGGTCCAACAAAGATCACAAGGCAAAGGGCAAAAGCAGAACTATTGATAAGGGTCTGTGTTCAGCAGTGCATGCATTGTCTTGATAAACATCTTAAACAACAGAAAACAGGGTTCGAGAGCAGAGAACTAGTCTGACCACAAATTTACCAGAGCAGAGTTTTTCTTCACCCTAGTAAGCCTGAAGGTACTGCAGGAGACCAGGGCATATCTCAGTCCTTATCTCAACCACATAAGGCAGACATTCCCAGAGCGGCCGTTTATAGACCTCCCCACTAGGAATGCATTCCTTACCCAGGGTATTAATATTCCTTGCTAGGAAAAGAATTTAGCAGTATCTTCCCTACTTGCACGTCCATGTATATTCTCTCTGCAAGAAGAAAAATATGGCTCTTTTCGCCTGACCCTGCAGGCAGACAGACCTTATGCTTGTCTTCCCTTGTTCCCTAAAAATCGCTGTTATTCTGTTCTTTTTCAAGGTGCACTGATTTCATATTGTTCAAACACACATGTTTTACAATCAATTTGTACAGTTAACACAGTCATCACAGCGGTCCTGAGGTGGCATACATCCTCAGCTTATGAAGATAATAGGATTAAGAGATTAAAGTAAAACAGGTGTAAGAAATTATAAAAGTATTATTTGGGAACTGATAAATGTCCACATTAAAATAAAATCTTCACAATTTATGCTCCTCTGCCACAGCTCCACCTGTTCGCTCCATTTGGGGTCCCTGACTTCCTGCAACAAATATTATCAATACAAAGCTGTCTAAATATTCTCCTCAGAATATAAAGGAACTTGGAGGGATGGGACAACCAGTACAGTAATGTCAATCAAGAAAAATGGTAAGACAATTCTCAATCATTTTGGGAGATTTATTTGACAAAGTTAAGGATGCAGCTGGGAGACAGGTCTATGCCTTTCTCCTAAGATGATTTTGAGGGCTCCAAATTTAAAGAGGAAAGGGTGGGATATTGAAAAGTACAGAAGTTTTATGTGGGATGGGGGTAGAGAAAATAGTCATTCATGCCTTTGTCTGGCTCAGTCAATCTGCATTTTTACATAAGATAACATAGACAAAATGGGGTAGGGGAATAATCAGATATGCATTTGTGTCTAGTGGTCCAGGGGTGACTGCACCTGTAAAGATGAGCTGTCAATTTGCATTGCCATGGTGAAATTTTAACAACTCAATAGGCATTTCTTTGTGGGCAAAGTATGGGGGAGGCATGTAGCTTTTCATCTTGTAGTCATCTTATTTAGGAACTAAAAGCGGGAGGCAGGTTTGCGTGACCCAGTTTCCAGCTTGACTTTTCCCTTTGGCTAAATGAGTTTGGGGTCCCAAAATTTAGTTTCCTTTCACAGTAACATAGATTCATTTCAGCGAGTCATTAACTTAGAGCATGCTCATTTATTTCCAGGAAACTCAACTTAGTCATCTCATGATTCTATTCTTGTAGATCCCTGAGTTCAGCACTCCTAGCTTTCTTTATTCTTTAAAGTAATGGTGTAATGAATAGACACTTCTCAAAAGAAGACATTCATGCAGCCAACAAACATGAAAAAAAGCTCAACATCACTGATCATTAGAGAAATGCAAATCGAAACCACAATGCTATGACATTTCACACCAGCCAAAATGGTGGTTATTTAAAAGTCAGGAAACAACAGATGCTGGCAAGGTTGTGCAGAAAAAGGAACACTTTTACACTGTTGGTGGGAATGTAAATTAGTTAAACCATTGTGGGAGACAGTGTGACAATTCCTCAAAGATTTAGAAGCAGAAATACCATTTGACCCAACAATCCCATACTGAGTATATATCCCCAAAAAAATATAAATCATTCTATTATAAAGATACATGTACACATGTTCAATGCAGCTCTATCCATAATATCAAAGACATGGAATCAACTCAAATAACCATCAATGAAAGTTGGAATAAAGAAAATGTGGTACATATACAACATGGAATACTATGCAGCCATAAAATTGAATGAGATTCATGTCTTTTGCAGGGACATGGATGATGCTGGAAGCCATTATCCTCAGCAAACTAATACAGGAACAGAAAACCAAACACTGCATGTTCTCACTTATAAGTAGGAGCAGAATGATAAGAACACATGGACACATCGGGAGTGGTGGAAACAACACACTTGGGCCTGTTGGGGGTGTGTGGGGAGGGAGAGCCTCAGGAATAATAGCTAATGGATGCTGGGCTTAACACCTAGGTGATGGGTTGATCTGTGCAGCAAATCACCATGACACACATTTACCTATGTAGCAAATCAGCACATCTTGCACATGTATCCTGGAACTTAAAATAAAAGTTGATGAAAAAAAAAGTAAATTCAGATGGAACTGAATTTAGGTAACGTCTCACTGTTTTTCCTTTTTAAAAACTCAATATAATATCAAGCTTGCATTGTTTTTAGAAATCTATTTGGTTCTAAGAAAAAAAGTTAATCGTCCATCTGCTGTTCACAATCCAAGAAAAAGTTCATCTGCTGACCCATAATTTCTACTGACATAATTGCCCACGGAATAGGGAGTATCACAGGGCTCAGTTTAATTTCCAAAGAGAATACTGGAAAAAATTATGATGCATTTTGGTGTCAGTAAGGATAATTTAGTATAACTGAGCTATGTTTCTGATTGAATATTGCTTTAACAAATGAACTTTCAAACAGGGAGCTTGGATTCAAGATCAAATTTCTGTTTTCCACAGAAAGCAAAATACGGTTTGTTTTCATTTTTAACCAGACAGAATTTAATACAGGATATTGGATAAACAGGTCAGAAAGGACCAGAAGACTTAAAGGCACTGTTGAGGTGCCACAGAGACATTAATCCAAGAGCTGGGAAAAGAGGGGTGAGGTTGGAATTAGAACCTACAGCATTGGCTGAGGAGTCCTATGAACTGAGTCTGAGATGTCCTAGGTGAGATACTGCCTGGCTGGGGCTGGAACGTTTTGAGCCTGGAGAAGGCTTTGCTGAGCTGGGACCTAGACCTCTGAGGAAAAGTGCTTCTGAGCAGCTTTTGGAGCCTCAGTCTCTCAGAGAAGGGATCACAGAATTGGGACCCAGAATTCTGAGGAAAGAGAGGTGTCTCTAGGCTGGTGCTGGTATTTCTGAAAATCATGTAGGAACCAATCCTGGTATTAAGGAAGATATCTGGAAATAGAACGAGCTGCTATTAAAACCCAAAAATCCTTCCAAAGGGAAGGGTCCTTACTGGGGCAAACCTGGTAGAACAAATAAGATCTAGGAAGTAACAAGCCCTCCTATGCCTCCTGCCTTCCACTCTCTCCCTAGCACCCCCTATCGGCATAAATCGACAGAAAACTTGCTGGCAACCAAGTGTAGTCTGCAGTTCACCCACAGCAGAGTGGAGAACAGCGAGGTCGTTTGAGGGGGAGGATGTAATTACCCGTCAGGTCCTTCGTGCCTGCTACACAAAGTCAATTCACTGAGACTATGGCATTGCAGTAAAGGAAGAGTTTAATTGATGCACGGCCTGCCACGTTACCTGGAATGTGAAGTATTAACTTTAATCCCATTGAAAATTCAGAGGCTAAGGTTTTTCAAGGATAGTTTGATGGGCAGGAGACTAGGGAAGGGAGAATGCTGATTGGTTGGGGATGCAATAGTAGGGATGTGAAAAGCAGTCCTTGTGAGTGAGCTCCTAAGTAGGAACCACCAGAAGAATTGCTGGTCCCAGTGGGGCCATCTGATAGGCAGAAATGCAAAGGCCTGAAAAGACATCTCAAATGGCCAGTCTACAATAGTGATGTTTTTGACAGGCGTAACTGGGGAAGTTGCAAATCTTGTGACCTCTGGAACAACGGCAGCAGTTGTTTCCCCCTCATCTTCCTACCTAGTGGCCTTTCCTTAGTTTTAAAAGAATGGTTTAGTTTTGGGGAAGGGCTGTTACTATTTAAACTACAGACTAAATTTCTTTCACAGTTTGCTTGGCCCATGCCCAGGAATGACCAAGGAAAGTGTGGAGGTTAGAAGCAAGATGAAGCCAACTATGTCAGGTTTCTCTTGTGATTTTGCAAATGTGGTTTCAAGGGTAATAGCATAATATCCAAATACCCAGTGCAATCCACCATTTTGCACACTCAGCATCCATATTTAACTTTCCATATGTATTTTCAACTCCATGCAACAATTAAAACAATTGCATTCTTTTGTACAAATAAACATTTTCTTCCCCCCTCTCAAAAAAAAAAAAAAAAAGAAAAGAAAAGTGGGGGGTGGGTAGAAAAAAACAACAACACAGGTTGCTGCTACACAATGTGCACAAGAAGGAGGAATGTGTCTAAGATTCAGGGACTCTCTGGAACACCTCTCAAACTACCATGTCATGTAGGAAAAGTTCATGGAAAGCTACAGCAGGCAAAGCAAGGCAGAGCCTCTTAGGATTCAGACTCTCCAGTCATTGCACTGGGTATAGAAACCCATGATCTGAGGTGCCAGGAGGGGGCAGAGGACACATGGAATGGGTAGAGGAAGAATGAAGTTATAAGTGCAGTTACAGAGACTAGGAGTGAAGCATCTACTATGAATCATTTCTTGCTCGATACATGCATGTTTTGTGTGTACCATTTTCTTGCTTGTTTTCTCTTTATGTATGTGCCTGAGTACATGTGTGCATATCTGTCATTTATCTCTATATCAATCTATCTACCTATCATCTATCTATCTAATCTATCATCTATCTACTTGTCATCTATACATTAAGTTTTTCTACTTCTTTCCCCTTATCAATTTACATAAGGGTTACAGGTAACTTATTAATAGGTAATTTTAAGTTAGTTGTTAAGTTAGTTGTTAAGTTAAAGAATAACTGAAATTAGCAAATACTTCAACAGCTAGAGTTTGCAATAGGCTCTAGAGGTAGTTTCTAAGGAAGATGATTCATCTAATGAATTTCAGGTGATTTTTTAAAATAATAAAATGAATTAAATGGGAGTTGAAATAAATAATATTTTGTCATTTGCAGCATCCCTAACATGTAACAGGTCCCCGATGCCTGGTGATCTCCCAATCAGTAGATGGTGAGTAAAGAAATGACTGTGGCACTACTTTAAACACATTTTAAGCTGTATCTACATGATGCTACATTTTCTCAAATGACAGGCAGCTGAATTTTCCTGTTTTTATCAATGCTCTTAAATTGTAAATACTGGTTAAGTGTGTTTCCCTGAAATTTTTGAATTCTGATAATACCAATCTTCATAATCTACTTCTGTATGTAAATGTCTAAAATAAAATGAATTATAAATCTTATACTTTACTAACTGTGCAAACTGACATATAACCACACCACACCTACGGATAAGGGGTCTGCATTTTTCCAAACCAAAAATCAACAATTAAAATATTTGATCCCACATTTGAATGTTTTATGGAGGAAAACAAACAAAATGTTTGAAATAAAGGTTTCTTCTGAAAACCAAGATTTTTATATGTCTTTTATTTTATTTTTTTTTTAAATTGAAACAGGATCTCAGTCTGTTACTCAAGCTGGAATGAAGTGGTACAATCATAGCTCACTACACCCTCAACCTCCTAGGCCCAAACAATCTTTCCACCTCAGCCAGCTGAATAGCTGGGACTACAAGTGTGCACCACCAAGCCTGGCTAATAATTTTATTTTTTTGTAGAGATGAGGTCTCCCTGTGTTGCCTAGGCTGATCCTGAACATCTAGGCTCAAGTCATCCTCCCGTCTCGGCCTTCCAAAGTGCTAGTATTACAGGAATGAACCACTGTGCCAAACCTATTTGTCATACTCTTAAGAGACTTATTTTTTGTGTTTGTGCTAATTATCCCTAATGTAAATTTAGTATTTTAGCTGAACTGTTAACACATTCAAGTTAAATAATACTGTATATAACCTTCAGCTTAGACATCCTCAGCTGGCTGAGACAATTTAATACTTAGCAGCTGCAAAATGAGAATGACAAAACAAAGTCCAAAGAATTCATTTAAGTTATTTTGGGACTAAACATTTTTTTTAAAAAGCAGTCAGGCAAAGGAACTGAAAAAGAGAGAGAGAGAAAGAAACAAGGAGATAGAGAGGGGAAATCATAAATATAGACAAGTCAAGTGTTTTGGAAGACTGAATTCACCAAATTCCCAGGAACCAGGAGTGCCCCCTCCCCAACTGTGGAACTTGACTTCAGATTTTTTAAAAGTTTCTACTCAAAAAGTAAATGTGATCTTACACTCTATAGATTCAACTATGTATATCAGGTGACCTGATTGCTGTCTTTTTTTCTACCTCAATTATTTAACTCTGAACTTTACAAATTTAACTATTCATTTGATAGCCTGGTATCTAAACCATTGTGCTTTCTTGTTCTTCTTAGTTGCCGCCCCTTTTCAAAACGCACACTGTACAGTGTGTTATCCACTAACCATGTGTGGTACTGAAGTAAATTAAAATGCAGTAACATGTAAAAATCAGTTTGGTGGCTACAGTATTAGGCAGCAGAGATATATAATGCTTTTGTCATTTCAGCAAATTCTACTGGACAAGACTTATTTAATTTCACCAAGAAATGACTTGGCTAAAGACAGAGTAATGAGAGGTCAGCAATGCAAAAACTGGGGAAAAGCTTTCCCTGCAGAAAGAACAGCAGATGTGAACTTTATTTATCCTCACAGTCTCTATATGATAGGAATTATCATGTTTATATTGAAAAGAAGTTCATTGAAATTTAGAGAATAAAATAATTTGCCAAGGATTATGAGGTTATTTGGTAGTGAATCTAGGACTTGAGCTGATCTAGTTCAGTGTCTATCACTGTACTAGGATGTGTTTTCCTGGAAGAGAGGAAACATTGATGCTGATAGGAAGATCTAGACTTGTGTGTGGGTATGGAATGGGGAAAGGTATGGGAAGGAGCTGTGGTGATTCACAGGTTCAGGCATCTTTTGATTGTGCTATTTAAATATTTAGAAATTCCATTAGGGTTCCAAAGAAAGTAAATTTTCAGCAGCTGCTGGGGTAGTGGTATGAATATGCATAAGTGTTGTCCAAAATGTGGAAATACAGCAAAAAAAAAAAAAAAAATGTGTGTCGTACATTCGTTTAACGTCACATGAAAGCTGAAGGCCAGGGGAATGTGCACAGTTAAATTCCCTGTTGTTTATTGACTAAAGGTCTTGCACTAAGTTACATCTCAACTTGTAGAGTTTTGTCTGGTAGAGATAATGATTTCTCTCTGGAGATAACTTTGAAGGTTATATATATGGCCTTTTAGGGGCATTAATCAGTTCTGTATCTGACCCAATAATTTTATCCTATCATTGCCTATTTATACCTAGTTTCTCAACTACTTTTTGAACTGGTCATAATATCTTACTAGTGCCCTTAATTAATGAGTTTAATACATTTTCGACATATATTTATCTCTTTTTTTTTCTCACATCATGTTCTATTGGATCATCTTATTTTTATAAATGTCATTTTTAAAGCATATTTTAAAATTACACATTAATAATTTTAGAATTTTAACGAAGAAGCCCATTGGACTCATCTGATGGAACTAAGTAAATCACATTTCTTAGAAAATGCTTCTCATGAAGCTCACGCACATTTTTTCTTACACCCACTAAAAAGTGACTCTATCTTTGGGTCCTGTAACTAAACGTGGTGTAAATGTGATATCCCTGGGTGTAGAGGGTTGCATAATCAGTGTCAGAAGTTTTGCTAGTCTGTAAAATGATAGCCTTGTTGCCCGACGTCATGCCTATGTGACATAGTTGAATTTCTACCCTGCCTGTCTTTAAGAAACAGGACACCTGTGATAAAAAGTTCCCTTTGTAACCAAACTAGCTGAGACACACTAGAATCATGATAGTCACCCAGACAACTTCAAGAAGACCTCAGGATTCATGGTAATCTCATTTCCATGCTTAATAGCACCCCCACTGGTGCCATCACAGTTGGCAATCACCATGACAATGACTGGAAGAAGCCATAAAAGGGCAAAAAGGAAGGCAGCACTGCAGTTCTGAGAAGCTCCCCACCCATTTCCAGAAAAGACATGAATATGCTTTCTCTTGCTTTTAATATCCAGCTCCTTCATTAGTGAAACCCCGAACTCCTCACTAGTCGAGACGCTAATTTGTGAGTCATGGCTCCCTTCTCATTTCCATGGCCATCAAATAAAGCCTATACTTCTTGACACTCACTTCTGGTTTTGTGTATTGGTTTTGTGACACAAAACAGGTGCCCCCAACTTTTGGGGGACCAGCTTTGTTGGTAACAGTATATTACAGAAAGTGCTCAAGTATCTAAGTACTAGTTTTATATTGTAAACTGTAAAAGACTTGTTTTGGGTAAAAGTTATCATTATTATTGATGGTTGAGACTATATTAGAAGCTATAGTGACAGAGACATATGGCCATGTATGCAGTCTATTAAGATGGGTTTTGTTCTTCAAAAGAGAAAAAGTACTTTTGTCATAAGGTTTGGTGTTCCCAGAATAAAGCAGCGTGGTGACAAGGACCAAATTGATAAAGAAGTTGCAGAAGGTACACAGACAGGAAATGTTTATTTGCTTTCCTTTATAACAACTTTAAATAATGAAACTGAAAAGAAATGACACATGTTAAATGCTGCCAAAGTTGGCTCAGTTATTCATAAGAATTAAAATGTTTGTGAAACTTTGTTACCAAATATGTGACTAATTCAAAACCAGAATTTAGCTTTTTTGTTTTGCGTTGTTAAAACTGTAAACTGAGCTCAGAGTTCTTAACAATGAGTAATAAAGGTTATTAATTACCTTTCATGTAATAGGTAGCAGAGATTTCATATCTCACCAGAATATTTAATCTGTTTAGCGTTGACTTTTTTGTGTCACCAATTATTAAAAGGAAAAAAAAACTAATTAGCTTTCTGTCTTTTAAATGAACTAAGGTATCTTACAATCACACCTTCTGTTTCTTTGCTGCTTTCCATTGCTGAATGGTATTCTATTGTTTGGCTATGCCCCAGTTATTACCCATTCAGCAGCTCAAGGACATTTGTTTCCAGTTGTTGGCAATTATGAATGAAGCCACTATAGACATTCATGTATAGGCTATTTGTGAAAAATCATGTTTCATCTTTCTTGGGTAAATAAATATACAGGAGTAAGAGTGCTGACTAGTATGGTGTGTTAGTTTTCTTCTGTTGCCATAACACATGAACACAAATTTGGTAGTTTAAGCATCTTACAGTTCTCTAAGTTAGAAGTCCAACATGGATCTTACTGAGCTAAGTCAAGGAGTCAGCAGGACTGTGTTTCTTTCTGGAGACTGTAGGGGAGAATCTGTTTCCTTGTTTATTGATTTGTGGGCAGAACTCAATTCCTTGCAATTATGTGACTGAGATCCCCAAGTTCTTTCTGGCTGACAACTGAGGGTCATTCCCAGCTTCTAGAAGCATTTCCTGGCTTGTGAGGGAATTATTATACCAGCTACAGTATTAGAGCTTTAGATTTTATGTTTTGATCTATGATTAATTTTAGTTAATTTTGCTCCTGGCCTGAAGTATTGATTGAAATTATTATTTAGGTGGATATTGAATTGTTCCAGCGCCATTCATTGAAAAGAAATCAAATAGATGTGAAACACCAAGTCTTGATGAAGGTGTGGAGAAACTGAAATTCTTGTGTATATATGGTGGGAATGTAAAATGGTGTAGCCTCTATAGAAAACAATATGGCAGGTCCTAAAAAATTTAAACATAGAATTACCACATACCCCTGCAATTTCACTGTGGGGCATATGCCACCAAAAAGTTGAAAGCAGGGACTCAAACAAACATTTGTATACTCATGTTCATAGCAGCATTGTGCACCAAAACCAAAAGGTAGAAACAACCCACATGTCCACGAACAGATGAATAGAGAACCCAAATGTGCTATGTACAAACACTGGAATGATATTCAGTCCTAAAAAATGAATGACATTCTGATGCAGGTTACAATATGTGTGAACCTTGAAGACACTCTGCCAAGTAAAATAAGCCAGAAACAAAAGGATAGATATTACATGATTACACTTACCTGAGATGCCTATAATAGTCAAATTCACAGAGACAGAAAGTAGAATAGTGGTTAACAGGGGGTAGGGAGATCAGAAGAATGAACTATTCCTGTTTAACAGATACAGAGCTTCAGTTTGGGATGCTGAAAAAGTTATGGAGACAAACAGAGGTCACAGTTGCACAACAATGTGTAAATGATGACACCCCACTGTATACTTAAAAAGGATTAAAATGGGAAAAATAGTTGTCTTTTCTCTCTGTGTTTCATTTCAGTTAATGTCTGTCACTAGCTGTTAAGTTCTTTAATCTTTTTGTTTACAGTGTCTAATCTGTTATAATGCAATGCATTTTGTACCTTAGACATTGCAGTTTGTACAAATATTACTTTGGCTTTTTTCACATCTTTTCTGTCTGCACTTAACTTTCGTAACACATAGAATTCAGTTATAATAACTGTTTTAATGGCTGTTAATTTTCTGCTTCTTTACATGTTTAGTAATTTTTTACTGGGTCCCAGAAGTTGTGAGTTTTACCTTATTCAGGGCTGGAGGATTTTAAACTACTATTATTGACCTGTGTTCTGGGACGTAAGTTGCTTATAAACAGTTTGATCCTTTCAGATATTGGTTTTAATACCTGTTAGGCAGGAACAGGACAGTGCTGAGTCTAAAGCCAACTTTTTTCCATTAGTGAGGCAAGACCTTTCTGCAAACTCAATGCAGTGTCCCATGAATCATGGGATTTCCGTTCTGGCTGGCAAGAACAGGCACTATTGACGGCGCTGTGTAAGTGCAGGGCTCTATCACCCTTGCTAATTCTCTTCCTAGTGGCTTCCTTCCCTGGCCACAAGTCTTTTCCCCACACGCATTTGCTGGTCAGATGAATACTCAGCGGAATCCTCTGCAGCCCTCTGGAATTCGCCCCTCTGGCTCTTTCTTCCTCCACCTTGTTTTCTGTAACACCTAGACACTCTGGTCTCCTTGGTCTCTCAGTTCTCTCTCCTCAACTCAGTGTGTCCGCTGGGCTTCTGCTTCCTATACCACTGCCTGGAAGCTTTCTCAAAACACAAATCTGAAGGACTCATAAGATTTCTTTTATTTGTTTCTTTTCTCTCAGAGTTAATGTCCTTTTCACCTGCTGTCTGATGTGTTGAAAACAGTTACTGTATTCTGACCTGAAATGCAGGTCTTGATAAATTCTTTATAAATTATTGAATATGTAGCAGAAGAACTACCAAATCTCCAGCTGCTGTTTCTTAAAGTGTATTATCTTGTTTCTTTGTTTATTTATTCATACTCTCTCTCTTCTCTCCACCTTTCTTCCTTCTTTTCTTTCTTTAGTTAGTATCAGTCAATGTTGGTCAAACCAACTATTTTGAAACAAGTCAAGATCCAGCCGTTACAAAAGTTCCCCTGAAAATAACTGTCTGGAAAGCACAAATACTGTGAAGCTACTAATAGAAAATTGCAATGTAAAGTTTTCTGTGTACCACGTCAATTCACCACTCGAGTAAGGTAGATGTGAACATTTCTGGTTAAAGCAAAGTGAAACTTCTTAATTATTTTATTCATCAAAAATTAATGGATAATCAAACAACAATTTTCAACAATTTTTCTGGTAGAAAAAAACTACCAGAAACCAGAAAATTGATTCATTTTCATTAGTAAAACTAGAGGTTGTGGACAACTATTTTATTTTATTTCCAGTTTCTCCTAAAGGACAAAACTCTGAAAAATACATTTTAAAATGTGTAGTTTTCTATTCATTTTCTTAATTAAGGGAGGAAAGAAACTCCACAATCAAATGAAGTAAATTAGAGATTCTAAAACAAATGGCATTTTACCAAACTTATAATTCACTTCCCTCCCCAGGACTTGATCCTGTTAAAGTCTCAGAGATGAAATATGGCAGAGTTATTTAGCATAGTTTTTATCTTTTCTGAAAAGAAGCATCAGTCATGTTTAATTCACAGATTTAAAACTCTAGTGATTCTAGCTGACAGGAGAAATAAATGAATGCTTTCTGGGAAGGTATCACAGAAAAACCAGAAGAGACTTCAAGGGAAGGGTCCCCTGAGTCTAGGGTTGACAGCAGGCATCTGATACTTGACACGTCATTTGGGAGGCTCAGGGTTCACCTGAGGACGATTTCTCTCAACTGCTGTTCATATTTAAAAGCCCGTATATTATAATGCATGGGAAAAAGAAAAAGGATTGTATAGACTAATATAAACAAAATAGGACAATGGAATTTTTCCTTTAATATGAGAGAAATAAAATAGAAAAAGATGCTTACTGATATGGTTTGGCTGTGTCCCCACCCAAATCTCATATTGAATTCCTACGCGTTGTGGGAGGGACCAGGTGGGAAATAACTGAATCATGGGGATAGGTGTTTCCTGTGCTGTTCTTGTGATAGTGAGTAAGTCTCATGAGATCTGATGGTTTTAAAAAGAGGAGTTCCCCTGCACAAAGTCTTTCTCTTTTCGCCTGCTACCATCCATTTAAGATGTGACATGCTCCTCCTTGCCTTCTACCATGATTTCCAGGCCTCCCCAGCCCTGTGCACCTGTAAGTCCATGAAACCTCTTTCTTTTGTAAATTTCCCTGTCTTGGGTAGGTCTTTATCAGCAATGTGAAAAAGGAATAACACACCTACAAACTCTTAAAAGGGACCCCTTCTGACCGTGTCAACAACTTTAATTTTGATTTAAAATCCAAACTGATGGAAGGGAGAGAATCAGCGGCCAATGGGAATTGTGTAGACCGGGTGGAGTCGTAAAAAACAGAGCCCTGAAATGGAGGTGGGGAGGAAGGAGAGCTGAAATGGACAAAAAGGTTTGTGGGGTCTGAGAATGGAGGGTGTTTATGTGTGTAACGCCTTAGATGGAGTCCTGGGGAGGTGAACAGCTTACAGAGGAATGGCATGGGCTTATATTCAGAAAGATGGACCAAAAGCAGGCCTGAAATATTCCACCTTAACCCAGCAGTGTACAAGAGCAACAAAATAGTTTTCATAGCTTAGAGTCCAATTAAGTAAGAGTCAGAAAGATGGACAGAATTTCCTGGCTGCAGTGTGGCATGGAATTATGAAACAACACTCTTTCCTCAGAGGCAGAAAGGGTCACAGATCCTCAAGAGATCCTAAGTCCACTCCGAATGATAAATGGCCAAAACCTAAAAGAAGCCAATGACTGTCTCAGTGGAGGCCAGCTGGGCCCTGTGACATCAAGGACAAGAAACCCTCCCACTTCTACCTGTGTTGTGCTAGCATCAGGTTTGACCTCTCCACCAGCCGAGATTGAATCCTCGAGGACAAAAACATGGTATTCCCTGTAGGACTGAGATTACATTTAGACACTCAGTTGTCGAATTGAAGATTGAGTTTTATTTTACTTCATATGCCTAAGTTAGAACTGTACTGAATATTTTATTTACAAATAAAAATTGAGGATTTTTTTTCTTGGTGTAGCTGTGATTATCTATATTCAGAACCAAAGTTCTTTTAACTGTTCATTTGTTTAAGTTATCTTTTATCACTTTGAAAGGCATGGGGTATTTAAAGAAGTGTTTAAATTTATCGTGGAACCATTTTTAGATGTTAAAATGTTCTGATTGCTAATGTGATTTCTTTCTGTGTTTAAACAACAGCTGTGCATGACTGTCCCATATTTTCCCTTTGTACTTTAATGATTTGAGTTACATCTTAAGAAAAGGTTGGTACTATTCTTGCTGGCATATGTTATTGATATAAACAATTGTAACATGAAGGTCTGAAATTAAGTTAACTTGCTTTCGATATCTCTATACCTGTAAATATTAAAACCGGCAATTAAATGACCCGTGTTACAGTCTCACAGAGAAACACCCAGGTTTGTGAAAATAAGTAGATAAAAATTACTGTCTCGATCAATGACAGACTGATAGCCATTTTTCTATAAATCCTCATGAATGTATTATGTAATGATATAAAGAATGTGGACAACTATTAATAATCCTGTCATTTTTTTCAATTTTCTATCAGTTGTACTGTGACATAGCACCGGA
Source organism: Macaca nemestrina (assembly GCF_043159975.1). Taxonomy (NCBI): domain Eukaryota; kingdom Metazoa; phylum Chordata; class Mammalia; order Primates; family Cercopithecidae; genus Macaca; species Macaca nemestrina. The sequence continues at coordinate 5,860,720 of NC_092140.1, forward strand.
AGATGGCCTTTCACTCACAGGAGCTTAAAAGAAGCCAGTTGTAAGAGTAGAAAACCATAACTGAGAACTTAGTGTGTACCAGTGTGATAACATTGTCCTGCATCAAAATATTTAATCATCACAACCAACTGTTAGGTTTTTCATATTCATCTTTATTGATTCTCTCCTAAATGCACCCACAAGGTATTTGGACCAGTGACAATTTTTTTTTTATGACTTGCAGCAAAAAACAAGCATGTGATTCCCCTGTGCTTTTGTTCTTCTCCCAGGGACATTGTGATGAAAGCCAGGTCAAATATCTTAAACACACCAAGTCTATCTGGTAATTAAGGAATGGAAAAAAGGAATTGTGTCTGCTTATAGTGGGGACTAAGGCAACCTCTCTTCTCCCTTCTGAGAAAGTCTGTTTTGCAAACATGGTAAGTCCTATGTCTTCAGTTTCACAATTAAGAGATGCCTCCATGGTCCTGGGTCTCAGCACTGCACCCCCTGCCACCTCCCTCAAAATGTCCATGCATTAATTCGGGAGGTGGGTGAGCCTCTTGGGAGTTCTCATTATCTTTAGAGTTGTGGATTAACTTCTAAGGCTGGTTTTTAATTCACACCTCAAGTTTCAGTAAAACCTGTGTAGAAAGGCATAGTTGTGCCAAAACATAGAAATATTTTCTCTACAACTTTACACACACACACACACACACAAAATGTTATTTTACAGATGTGGCAACTTAATTTAAAGGACTTAACTTGTCCAGGATCAAATTTTTAGTTATCAATAAAGCCAGGATTTTGCCTCCCATGTAACTTGAAAGCTCACGTTCCTAAAGATTACAATGCCTTGCTTATTTATTGGTTAGTGAATGACTGCATGTGTAAAGCAGCCATTCTAGTTGCCACAAATCAACTTTTACTTCACATTCTTTTTCAGATTTCTCTCATGATTTTGTAAAGCGGTAGTTGTAAACTATGGAGGAGTTTAATATAATTTTTTCATTCCAGAGAATGAACTCAGGGTTAGGAAGGAAATTTTAAAAAACTGAGTGAGGGCATGTAAGAATCACTAAAATAAAAATGAAACTCAAGTATACAGTTCAGGGAATCTACATAGGAGAAATAGAGCTAGAAAAATAGTATTTCCTGATCCCTCAAGTGGGGGATGTAATGTAATAGGTCAACTGACAAGCACGGTGTCTAGCATTTTGTTTCACATAGCATAGATGTCCATAATTAACACATGAATGAGAAAATGAATACAAAAGTGGGGCTTGCATATTAAACGCAAATGCTTTACCTATTTAATTTTTAAATGTCCTCTTTTCAAGGAAAATTTTAAGCAAAAAGGAACAAAGTAGATAAAATATAAATAGTATGTTTAAATGAATTATTGGTTTTATATAATAGAAGATCTCCTACAAAATTTATTTATGCATTTTATGATGCTTTATGCAGCTTGTATCAGAGAAGACTAATATTTTCATAGTTTGCAAGATACTTTTGATTGACAGCATTGTTTTCTAAGGCTAAAATGTTGGAAAAATAGAAATATTTAACTGATACCAGAGGTAGATTCTGGTTTTATGGGGCCTGCAGCTTAATTAATTTATATAACCAACTTTAAGAAAAAAAAAAGTAATAGTAATAACACAGCCTGGCCAACATGGTGAAACCCCGTCTCCACTAAAAATACAAAAATTAGCTGGGTGTGGTGGCAGGCATCTGCAATCCCAGCTACTCAGGAGGCAGAGGCAGGAGAATCACTTGAACCCAGGAGGCGGAGGTTGCGGTGAGCGGAGACCGTGCCATTGCACTCCAGCCTGGGTAAAGGGACTTGAAAGGAATCTGAATAAATGTGTGGCCCAGAAACTTGCACACATTAACCTTTGACTCAGACAATTTAAAGACTATGCTTTATTCCAACAAAATCTTTTGTTTTTAGGCAAATAGCACTTTAATCTACCTTTGTCTGCAATCCATATTGCTCTGAAATACCTAACACTTAGGTTTGAAGAACTGCAATCTCCAATCTGCTGACATGGATAGAATCACGTTTGTCACCTGTGCATGACAGTACCAATGGAATGGTGATTTGGCATTCTTGGCTTGTCAGTGTATGAAATACAATGTAGCAAAACAAAACTATGTTGCCAAAGGTATGAGTTACGTGACAATTTATTAAACATTTTAAAATAGTTTATGCTATGTAATTTCTATAAATAAAAAATGTGTCTCCATATTTATTTGATGATAACAGTTGAGGCTTATTTCATTGTGTTTTTTTCCACATTTTTTACTTTCTAGTATTTAATTTTTACTTTTTTTTAACATTTTCCAAATGTTCTACCATAAGCAAGCATTAATTTTATAAGTAGGAAGTTTATCTTGTTATAGAAACAACAGTGAAATGTGAGATAAATGTTCAAATCCATTAACTCAAAATAAGTGAAGAACAATTATTTTGGTGAAATGATATAACTAGACTATATGGTTAAATCAACAGTGAATTACAACCTCGAAAGAATGTGATATTGTGTCTTCTGCACACATAAAATCTTGATAGCATATGTGAAAGAATTTATATATGTGAACCCATTTCCCATTCTTGATGTGAACAAAATTACAACTGCCCTATGTTTATTGCTTCTTCTTTGTAATAAACATATGACTTCTCTGTAACTGACTACATCATGTTAATTCACTGCATGTTAGAAGAGAGTAAATCAGAATCCATTCTGCCTTCATTGCATAAACTTCCAGTTACATGATGCCACAGAAAAGATTTCCAATCAGTTGTATAAATTTGAAAATATATTTTTTACACTATATAACCTCAACTTAGTACTAGCAATCTGTTACATGAGTTTCTAGTTTATATGGTGGTTTGATTTGTCAAGAAATACAATCACAGGTTTTTGTTTTTTGTTTTTTGTTTTGACACGGAGTTTCATTCTTGTCGCCCAGGCTGGAGTGCAATGGCGCGGTCTCCGCTCACCGCAACCTCCGCCTCCCAGGTTCAAGTGATTCTCCTGCCTCTGCCTCCTGAGTAGCTGGGATTGCAGATGCCTGCCACCACACCCAGCTAATTTTTGTATTTTTAGTGGAGACGGGGTTTCACCATGTTGGCCAGGCTGGTCTCTTGACCTCAGATGATCCACCTGCCTTGGCCTCCCAAAGTCCTGGTATTATAGGTATGAGCCACCGTGCCAGGCCACAAGTTGTTTTTTATATCCTATGTATCCTAATAAGGAATATAACTGCCAAGAAAAGATTTGAAGGAGAAAATAAACATTGACTCTTTATATCATAGTTATATTGCTTCATCTAAAATCCTAACAAGTTATTAATGCTTATATTTTTAGTAAATGTAACCAGATGAAAACTACTAAAGTGGGCAAATAAGAAACTTGAAAACAGTATTATTTTCTTTTCACATTTATTCACATATATGTATCAGATTACTGTATCCTCAGCCTTACCACAGAACTACAAATCATCGTACTATTTTTAAATGCAAAACAACACTCTTTATTTAATACCATTTTACAACATGTCTGCATGTATGCCTTAGATATAAATCTGTTGACAGTGATATCATTCCTGGAAACATCTCCCATAGGAATAAAAGTCGAAGTACAAAAGGTTGTAATAGCAAAAAATAAAATAAAGATGAAAGAAAAGAAAAAATGGATCCCCCCCAACAAACCTCCAGAAACAATATAATTACCTATCAACAGAGGGACACTTGAATATATTACCATTACATTGTACTCACACCTTTGAATACTCTGCAACCATTAAAAACAATAAATTATAGTATTTCAAGTTGACTTGGAATGATGTCAACAAGAAAGTATGAGTGGAAAGTGAAAGATTAAGAAAAGTATGCATGATAAAAACCCATTTATTGCAAAGCAAAATGGCAAGTTATATGCACATATATAAACAAATATATACATACATTATATGAAAATATATGCATATACATATATAATTAGTTGAGCATGAAAATACAATCTAATTGCGTATTAGATTGTCCATTTTGTTGACACGCTGTGAAGATGAAGTTAAAGATAGGCTGATGAAGATAGGAAGAGTGAAGCATAAAAGCACTTAAAAGATAAATAATTTGATTATTCATGCAATTATGTACAATTATATATACCTGTTTAAAGACAAATATGTATAATGACATTAAAATAATTTAAAAGAAAATTGAATTTAAATTTTCAGATTTAATTTTCTCTAATCAAAAATTTATTATTTATTTTTAAAACAACAATTATTTTATTTAGTTCATGGTTCTGTGTGTTGGTGGAGGAGATCTTCTGTATGAATCAGGTTGACTGAGAGCTGCTGTGCTTGCTCAGGTATCTACGGTCAACTGGAAAATTAGCTGGAGTGAAGCCAGGATATCTTCACTCACGATGATGGCAGCTAGCAGCCTGTTGACTGGGACTTGACTGACTAACTTTAGGTTGGGGTACCTGGGTTCTCTTCCCCATGGCCTCTCATCTTCCAACAGGCTAGCTCGGGTGCAATTAGCGGGTGATGGAAGGTAAGAGCACAAAGAGAGAAGAAGTCCCAGTGCACAAACAACCTTTCAAATCTCATCATTTGGCAAATTGCTGTTGTTTTTTATTAAAACCAATCACATGGTGAACTCGTCTCAAGGAATGGAAAAACAAGCTCCATCTCTTGATGGGAGGGGAATAGTTTACGGTTGTTTTTGCAGATTAAGTACAGTAGTCATGGCTTAATGTCACTACAACAATGTGTACAAAATGCTCTCAAGTGACTTATTTCTCAAGCCATGTGACCCATACAGTATCATCCATAAACACTGAGCACCAGCACTGTTGGCATCATCTACAGCTTGCTAGAAATAAAGACTCTCAGGCCCCACTCAAGACAAACTGCGTTGAATAAGAGTCTACATTTTTACAAGACCCCCAAGTGATTCATAAACCCAATAAGGTTGTAGAAGCACTGTACCTTTCTGTTACTTTTATCAAAAGATTTTTCCTCATCTATTGAGATGACCACATGCACATGGTTTTTGTTTTTCATTCTGTTTATGTGGTGAAGCACATTTATTGACTTACGTGTGGTGAAACAAGCTTGAATCCCAGGAATTAAGCCTACTTCATTGTGGCGAATTAGCTTTTTGATGTGCCATTGAATTCAGTTTGCTAGTATTTTGTTGAGAATTTTTGTATCTTTGTTCATTACAAATATTGGCCTATAGTTTTTTGTTTTCATTGTGTCTTAGCTAGGTTTTGGAGTCAAAATGCTGCTGGCTTTATAGAATGAATTAGGGAGCAGTCTCTCCTTATTTTTTTGATACAGTCTCAGTAGAAATGGTACCAGTTCCTCTTTGTACATCTGGTAGCATTTGGCTATAAATCCATCTGGTCCAAGGCTTGTTTTGATTGGTAGATTTTTATTGCTGATTCAATTTTGAACTCAATATTAGTTGGCTCAGAGTTTCAATTTTTTCCTGACTGAATCTTGGGAAATTGTGTGTTTCCAGGAATTAATCCATTTCCTCTAGATTTTCTAATTTGTGTGTGTAGAGATATCATAACAGTCTCTGAAAATCTCTAGTATTTCTGTGGGATCTAATGTTATTTTTGTCATTTCTGATTGTGTTTATTTGGATTTTATCTTTTTCTTAATCTAGCTAGTGGTCTATCAATCTTATTTAAGCTTTCAAAGAACAAACTTTTGGTCTTATTTATTTTTCTGTAAAGTTTGGGGTCTAGATTTCATTCATTTGTTTTCTAATTTTGTTATTTCTTTGTTTCTGGTAGCTTTGGAGTTAGCTTTTTCTTGTTTTTCCAGTTCTTCCATATGTGATGTTAGATTGTTAATCTGAGAACTTCCTGATTTTTTGAGGTAGGTGTTTAGCACTATAACCTTTTCTCTTAACATTGCTTTTGCTGAATCCCAGAGATAATGGAATGTTTTATCTGTTTTTATTTCAAATAATTTTTTGATTTCTGCCTTAATTTTTTTTATTTTTCCAAAAGTCATTCAGGAGGAAGTTGTTTAATTTCCATGTAATTGTGTGGTTTTGAGAGATCATGATATTGATTTCTATTTTATTCCATCGTGGTCCAAGCGTATGGTTGATATAATTTTGATTTTTAAAAAATTTACTGATCCTTGCTTTATGTGCAAGTAAGTGGTCAATCTTGGAGTATGTTCTATGGGCAGATGAGAAGAATGTATATTCTGTGGTTGATGGGTGGACTATTTGTATACGTATAGTAGGTGCAGTTGGTCAAGAGTCAAGTTTAAGTCCAGAATTTGTTAGTTTTATGCCTCAATGATCTGTCTAATGCTGACAGTGCGATATTAACATTTTCCACTCTGATTTTGTGACTGTCTAAGTCTTCTGTAGTTCCAGAAGCACTTGTTTTATGAATCTGGGTTCTCCAATGTTGAGTGCATATATATTTAAAATAGTTATGTCTTCTTGCTGAATTGAACCCTTTATCATTATATAATGCCCTTCTTTGTCTGTTTTTTTCTGTTGTTGGTTTGAAGTCTGTTTTATCTGATACAAGAATAGTGACCCCTGCTCTCTTCTGTTTTCTGTTTGTGTGATAGATCTTTCTACAACTCTTTACTTTGAGCCTATGGGTGCCATTATGTGTGAGATGGACTTCTTGAAAACAATAGCTGGATCACTCTCGGAGCAGAAAGGGCTCCCCTGCACCGAGATCCCTGCACAGGAGGTATGGGGAAACTCAGGCTGCTGAACCAGCCAAGCAAGTACTCTGAATGCCTGGAGATCAGCCTGGGTGTGGAGCAGAGCAGGTCTTGCTGCACCATGATTTATGTCCAGGAAAGGTGGGATGCCTCAGGCTGCTGAACCAGGTGAATGGGTCTTCCAAATCCTTTGAGAGCTGCCTGGATGTGGAGCAGAGATAGCCCTGCTGCACAATGATCTATGTGGTGGCTCCGTGATCTAGGGTGGCTCAGGCTGCTGGCCCAGGAAAGCAAATTCATATACCCGGATTTCTGCTTTTATCAGCCAGGCACCATCATGGGGGTTGTTTGCCAGTGTTCTCCTCCATAGCATCTGGGTGTGTTTCATGGTTCCTCTTTATTCCCATTTTTCTTCTTGAATTGAACCTCACAGAGTTGATCTTTATGCATTATCTTGCTACATCCAAGTGGATGAGGCATGCTAAAAGCCTCTAATCTGCCATCTGGGGAAAAAAACTAATCAAAAGTTTAATTCCATTTCTCCTTTAAAACACCCAAATAAGATTATTCTTTTAGGATTTTGCTTAATTGCTTTATTTAAGTGTCAGTTATGCTTTGTCTTGTTTGCATAAAGGATTATCCAACACATCCCAGCAAAGTCATGGTTTTATTTAGGTAACATGGTTGGAATAATTAATACATTAGAACAGAACTATCTAGTAGAATAATAATGCAAGTTGTAAATGAGTGCTATATATGTAATTTGAAATTTTTTGATAGCTATATTTAAGACAGTAAAAGAAAAAGATAAAAATAATTTTAGTACCATACTTCATTTAGCCCCAAATATCTAAAACATTATTATGCCAACAAATAGATACTATAAAAAGTATTGAAATATTCCACATGACTTTTTTATACTAAGCCTTTGAAAACCAGTGCATATTTCACATCTTCAGCACTTCTCAGTTTTATTGGCCACATGATAGTGTTCAGTTGCTACTGTATTGGACAGAGTAGCACTAGAAAATGAAAAAAAAATTCAGCTAATTTTAAAAAGTTACTGTAGTAAAGTGAATGGTTCATGAAATATAGAGTAATAGAGACTTGTTTTCTGTTCAGTGACACACTGCATATATGTGTCAAACCTAAATAATGAACAGAAAGGCTCTTGAAAAGAAAATAATGTTTATTCGGTATTGAACATTGCAATGAAATATGCTGAATGTATTCAGGGAAGTAAAGCAAGAGAAAGGTTTTTAAGTGAAACAATTATCCTTGGCCACAAGGATCAATAATAAGGGAGATGTGAGTCCAAGGTTGGATAGACAGTTGCTGGGCAGATGTCTTTACGGAAGCTTTAGAGCTCTTGCTTCCATTTTTGGTCTGAGAGCATAACAATGCCTAAGTTACACAAAAATTTCTGCTGCATTTTAGTATTTATCTTATTCTACATTTTTTATTCCATTCTTATTTTCTGTTCTTGAGTATGAACTTTCTTAACAAAAACTGATCCACAACAGATTTGCAACACGTGTTATTCAACAAAGAAAAAGATTGAGAAGTATTAATGTGCCTTTGCGAAATGTCTTTACTAATGCATCACTTTAAGCCTAGTTGCCCCAGGCAGTTCATCTGCCTGAAGAGAAGATTAGTAATGTTATAGAAGGAATACAAATAAAAAGTTTCTGCTGTGCAAAATGGATTTTGCAGCAAAACAATTAGCTGTGCAAGCTCATGTATCGTGTGGATAAAGACTGGCATTTTTCTTTGCCTATTCATCAACTTTGGGAATCAATAACCATGCTAAATGATACATGCCCTTAGAATACTCCCATAGTGTAGAGAGACAGCATAGAAGTAAGGATATAACATGGATAGAATTTTTTTAAAAACTGAGAGGCCATGAAAGAGAATAAGAAAGGGAGGAGATGGAGGAAGTTCAATTTCCTGATGCCCAGAGAGCGGGAAATATGTTGTACAACTGAGGTTTACATTTTAGACCTTGGGTTAGTGGCTTCTTCAATGGCAATCATATACCAAGCTGGGGAGCAATCTCTGCAAAGTACATGAGGCACTGTAAAATGGACAAGGAGAGGGAGATTTGGGGTATATCTTTCCATATTGCCCTGAGTTCCTATGTGGAACGTACTGGGGTTACACTTTACTAACTGCAGTAAGGTGACTGTAGTTAGGGATGAGAACTGTGCTGCTTGGACAAGGACAGAATGGGAGCCACAGCCACAGCCAGAATTCAGAGGAAGGCACAACACCTGTGTGAAGTCAGGTGTGAGGCAGGGTATTGGGGGAATCTACCCCCAGTATTTCAAAGTAGGTTATTTCTATTTTCCATAGGTGTCAGCCAGCTGAGAAATAAAGAGAGACAGTACAAAGAGAGGAATTTTACAGCTGGGCCACCAGGGGGTGACATCACATATCAGTAGGACCATGATACCCACCTGAGCCTCAAAACCAGCAAGTTTTTATTAAGGGTTTCAAAAGGGGAGGGGCTGAAAGAACAGAGTAGTTACAAAGATCACAGCTTCAAAGGGCAAAAAGCAGAGCTACTAATAAGTGTCTAACAAAGATCACATGCTTCTGAGGGAACGGGACAAAGGGCAAAAGCAGAACTACTGATAAGGGTCCAACAAAGATCACTAGGCAAAGGGCAGAAGCAGAACTACTGATAAGGCTCTATGTTCAGTGGTGCACGTATTGTCTTGATAAATATCTTAAATAACAGAAAACAGGGTTCGAGAGCAGAGAACCGGTCTGACCACAACTTTACCAGGATGAATTTTTTCCCACCCTAGTAAGGCTGAGGGTACTGCAGGAGACCAGGGCATATCTCAGTCTTTATCTCAACTGCATAAGACAGACATTCCCAGAGCAGCTGTTTATAGACCTCCCCCGAGAAGTGCATTCCTTTCCCAGGGTATTAATATTCCTTGCTAGGAAAAGAATTTAGTGATATCTTCCCTACTTGCACGTTCATTTATAGGCTCTCTGCAAGAAGAAAATTATGGCTCTTTTTGCCCAACCCTGCAGGCAGTCAGACCTTATGGTTGTCTTCCCTTGTTCCCTAAAAATCACTGTTTTTCTGTTTTTCAAGGTGAACTCATTTCATATTGTTCAAACACACGTTTTACAATCAATGTGTACAGTTAACACGATTATCACAGTCGTCCTGAGGTGACGTATATCCTCAGCTTACGAAGATAACAGGATTCAGAGATTAAAGTAAGACAGGCATAAGAAATTATAAATGTATTATTTCAGAACTGATAAATGTCCATGAAATCTTCACAATTTATGTTCCTCTGCTGCAGCTCCAGTTGGTCCCTCCATTCGGGGTCCCTGAATTCTCACAATACCAGGGAAGCCAAGGAGCACACCTGGAGCATTCTCCAAATTGAAAGGAGGCAGCTCACAAGTGGCACCAAACATAGATAACTGTCACCAATGACTTCTGCACAAGCCACACCCATGAGGCAGGAGGAGGATTATACTCAGTTAACAACATGTAAGAAAAGAATGCTACCTGGAAATGAGGAAGTGTCATAAAATCCAAATCCACCAGTCATATCAGCCACCCACCTCCTTTCTTGCAACCAGCTACCACCTACAGGAAATATTCAGAGTGCAAGAATGTTCATCCACTGGAGACGATCTGCCTAACAATCAGGTGAGAACATACTTTAAACCAGGTTTGACCTTTAATTATGTTTTGCCTGCTCAGAAGGAAAGCCAGGTTAGTGAAATAAAAATTCAAGGTAGTTCTTCTGTCTATTACTTTTGTAATGAGAGTTAATTTTGTACTTGAACAAATAGTAAAAGATATGAATGATTTGATGAAACAATAATCATATAATGTGAAATGTGCTGAAGAAAAGGTATGAGCTACAAATGTTTGGCTATTTTTTAAGTGTAAAATGCCCTATTCTGCAAGTTTTAACAAACAGGCACAAAAGCACTTATGAACTATAATTAAATAGCAAGATATAAAGTAAAATATAATTATAGGAAATAAAGTGTGATAATTCCTATAGAACACTGTTACTAGTCAATGTGTACCAAGGGAATAATGTAATATAGGACCAATTACTGAGGCTTCGTTGAGATACATTTCATTCCTGAGCAGCTCAATCTACATCCAGTAATACAGAATACCTACTTAGACCAGAACATAATCTACGCAATGTTCGTTATGTTTGATAACCTACTCATTTTCTACTAAGTTTAAGGATAATTATTGCCGTAGAAAAATTGATGTCTAGTCATTTTTATAAGTTGCCTAAGTGATATTTTCACTAAAATCCTCTATCTAATTGGTAATGACTTCACCTTGTCTTCAATAAAGTCGAAGATCAAAAGATTAAAAAGTTAAGGAACAGTCCAGCTCTACTTTTCAGGGCTTAATCTTGGATAATTACAGTTTTTAATGTGTTTTATATTCAAGCTTTTTTCATATTTGTCTGTAAAAGGTCATGTTTGTCAAATGTTTTTAGCTATTTAGAATGTTCATTTTCATCAATAATCACTAAGCACTCTGTCAGATACTATATTAGATGATGAATAGACTGAAGATGATTCATTCTATTTACTAAATTGAAAAGGAATTCCATTCTGTATATTCCAAAGCATGAACTCATAGTAGGATTTCAGAAGTGTCATTTATTTGTAACCATTTATTATGGAAGTTTTGAATTTATTTCATGAAGGAGAAAGAAAAATGCAACGAATCCCCATGTACCCATCACCCACCTTCGACATTGACCCATTCACTCTGTCCGCTCTGGTTTCATCCACACTTCACCCACTCTCTCCACACTCAAATAATTTTGAGACAAATCTCAGAGGTTACATAATTTCATCCAATAAAATTTTTGATGTAGGGGGAAAAAACTAAATACAGAGGACTCAGCATTCACAATCACAATTGTTAAGTTTTATAATTAGAAGAGAAAGACTTCAGAAACTAGTTCAGAATGTTTCTCATTCTACTTTGGCTTGAAACACATAAACTTGGAGATATTTCTAGCAGCTCAGTGGACTACATTCCATAAAATATTCCTGTTTAGAATAATAAAACATCAGGGCGAAATATTGAAGAATGTCCTTTTGTAAGCATAGATGTGTCAAGAAAATAAAGAAATATTCTGGGGTCATAAACAACATAAAAGTGAGAATTTAGTAAGAAAAACAGACACTAAAACTGCCGTTTGCTTGTGATGGCATCTCCCAACCTAATGACCCAGAACTTTTGTCTTCATAGGATTCCATGAAACACGTGTGATGTAGAACCTAGTGGAAGCACAAAGCGGGCAGCTTGATCACACATTCTCACAGAAAGCTGAGCCACATGAGAAAAGACACAGTCAACACTGTTAACAACAGCAACATGAAAACAACAAAACCACCACAACCAAAACACCGTCTTTGTAGATGGTGGAGATAGCTACCTTTCTCAATCAGAGTTCTGAAGGAAAATGTCTTTCTCAAAGTTTCTAACTACAGTCCAAGCCCACTTTTGTGAAGGTTTGAAATGTCAATCAAAAAAAAATCTTCGTGGATTCCGCTCTAGACAAACCCAAACTAAAATATAAGCTAATGCTAGATTGATTTGTACTCATAAATATTGAAAAGAAGCAAATATAATTCCTGTGACGCATAGCTAAATTCAAGCCCAGGTTTTAAAACATTGACACAGATAAGGTTCCAAAAATCAGAGGCTTCAAGAAAATAACAAAATAGCAAAATGCTAGAATAAATGGGAAATCATAAGTGGGACTGTTTTGAAACACAAACTGGATAACCAGATTTTCAGGCTACAGTGTTAGAATTAACATTGAATTAAATGAAAATTCATTTACTTAGTATGTTTGAAGAACCAAAAAATAAAATTGTCAGTAGTATTTCAAAAAAAGAGAGAGAGAGAGGAAGAGATTACGAAAATGACCATGTAGGCCAGCTGTGGTGGCTCATGCCTGTAATCCTAGCACTTTGGGAGGCCAAGGCAGCAGAATTTCTTATGCCTAGGGGTTTGAGACTACCCTAGGCAACATAGCGAAACCGCTGTCTCAACAATAAATACAGAAATTAACCAGGTATGGTGGCTTGTGCCTGTAGTCCCTGCTACTCAGCAAACTGAGGTGGGAGGCTTGCTTAAGTGCAGAAGGTCAGGGGTGCAATGAGCTATGCTCCTCCAGTCTGGACAACAGAGTAATACTCTCTCTCTCTCTCTCCACATCTCTATCTATCTATCTATCTATCTATCTATCTATCTATCTATCTATACCTATGTAGATATGTATATCTAATCTATCTATCTTTACCTATGTAGATATGTATATCTAATCTATCTATCTTTACCTATGTAGATATGTATATCTAATCTATCTATCTTTACCTATGTAGATATGTATATCTAATCTATCTATCTACACACATATAATGGATTCTATAGAGATAAAAGAAAAGAGATTAGAACTCCAGAAAACGTAAGCATACAAAAAATTGGGTGAATATTTTAAAGAGCACATTAGATACCTATAAAGAGAACATTAGTAAAAACGTATCTGAATAAACTATACAGAACTCATAACAAAGATACAAAAACATTAAATAACAGATTTTAGCAAAATATAGGACAAAGCTGAAGACATAAAATTTATTAAACCAATTTCAAGAATAAAGCATGGAGAGAATCAGGTAGGAAAACTTTGCAGAGAAAATAGTTGAGATTTTCCAGAACTGATGAAGTATACTGTATTGATTTTCTTTGTTTCTGAATGACTATTTCCATTTCCAAATTACCACAAACTTAGAAACTTAACAGGCATTTATTATCTTTGAGTTCTGGAGGTTAGAAGCCAAAAAGGGGTTTCACGGGGCTTCACGAGGTTTCTCGGGACTTCACGGGATTTCACGGGGCTTCACGGGATTTCACGGGGCTTCAAGGGGGTTTCATGGGGCTTCACAAGATTTCACGGGGCTTCACGAGGCTTCACAGGGCTTCACGGGGCTTCATGGGGCTGAAACTGAGCTGTCTGCAGGGCTGCGTTCTTTCTGGAGGCTGTAGGAAAGAACGTTTCCTTCCTTCTCCCAGCTTTCAGAGATTGCCCACGTTCCTTGACTCACTGTTTCCTTTTCCATCTTCAACACCAGCAGCATAGTTCTCTTCCACCCTGACATGGACTCTCCTGCCTTCATCTTTCCATTTAAAAGATCCTGGCCTTTACCTTGGGCCCACACAATTAACCCAGGATAACCTTAACATTTCAAGGATTAGCAACCTTAATTCCATCTGGAACTTCAGTTTTCTTTTGTCATGCCGTATAAAACATTTACAGTTTCTGGAAATTAAGACAGGGGCATCTTTTGGAGACCATTATTCTGCCTACAGAAGATACTAAACTTGTAATTCAGATACCCTAACAAATCATACGGAGAATAACAGGCTGCAAGTAGACACAGGATTTTCAGAGCAATATTGGAAGCCAGTTCAAAACCAGTGAAATTACTACTTCAATATAAAACAACTGTTGTCCTAGAATTTTATACCAAGGAAACTCTTATTTCCAGAATGTGGAGAAAACAGCGAAATAATCAGAAAAATAAAACCTTAATTGCCATAAGGCTGTCATTAAAGGAACACCAAAAAAATAGTTTCAAAAAGAGGAAAAGGTGCAAGAAACAAGGTCTGACATGCAAGAAAGCACAACACAAACCAAGAAAGAAGCAAACTGTGATTCAGTCAAATAAAATTGGCTGTATAAAACAAAATAGAAGAATGATCAAATCCATCCTTATATTGGTATATTTTAAATTCATTTCTCACAGTAGTTGAGACGATAGACTACAGTAAATCAGTTCACAAAAAAATGAGTAAACTTTCTCTTCAGAACACTTATGAGAATTACAAAAAGAAACAAGTATAAAAAAATGACCACATGCTATGACACAAATTATGTCTTAAACAAATGATCTACACGTCATGTTGTATTAGTCCATTTGCACGCTGCTGAGAAATGCATACCTGAGACTGGGTAATTTATCAAGGAAAGAGGCTTAATGGACTCACAGTTCCACTTGGCTGGGGAGACCTCACAATCATGGTGGAAGGTGAAAGGCACATCTTACACTGTGCCACTGCACTCCAGCCTGAGTGATGAACAAAACTCCATCTCAAAAAAAAAAAAAAAATTAAATATGCTGCTATCATAAAACCCAGTTATCACATTCTTGGACATTTATCGTTTATCCCAGAGCAGTAAAAACACAGGTTCTCAGGTTCACACAATAACCTGTACTCAAATGTTAATAGTAGGTTTATTTATATTAATCAAAAACTAGGAAAAAACCCCAGAGGACATTCAATGGATAAATGGTTAAACAAATAAGATACAGCCATTCGACAGAACACTACTCAGTAATAAGACAGAAGGAGCTCCTGATACACACAAAAACTTAATGAACCTACAGGTAATTATGCTGAGTGACAAAAGCCAATTCAAAAGGCAACATGCAGCACTGTCCTCTTCATATAACATTCTTGAAATGACAAAATGATAGGAACTGGGAAAAGACCACCAGTTGCCAGGGCTTAAAAAGGGGATGGGGCAAGTAGGAATTGGATGTGGTTACAAAAGAACACCATGAAGAATCCATGCCTTTATGGAAATGTTCTGTATCTTGGCTGTATCAATGTCAATATCTTGGTTACAATATTGTAGTATATTTTTGCAAGATGTTACCACAGAGGGAAATTAGGTAAAGGGTATGCAAGATCTCTCTGTATTATTTCCCTCAGGTGAAGGTCAATCCACACTGAATTGAAATTAAAATTTAATTAAGAAAACAAGACAAAACACTACTCACGCCTGAGAAGAGCCTGCTGCATATGGGACTGCAGAAAGTTTAATATCTATGATATAAAGAATTATAATAATCAGCCAGGCGCAGTGGCTCACACCTCTAAGCCGAGCACTTTGGGAGGCCAAGGCCAGGATCACGAGGTCAGGAGACTGAGACCATCCTAGCTAACACAGTGAAACCATGTCTCTACTAAAAATACAAAAAATTAGCCGGGCGTGGTGGCGGGCACCTCTAGTCCCAGCTATTCAGGAGGCTGAGGCAGGAGAATGGTGTGAACCCAGGAGGAGGAGCTTGCAGTGAGCTGAGATCACGCCACTGTACTCCAGCCTGGGTGACAGAGCTAGGCTCTGTTTCAGAAAAAAAAAAAAAAGAGAGAGAGAGAATTATGATAATCATTGAGGAAAAAGTTAACAACTCAATAGAAAAATGGGTAAAAATGTAAATAAGCATTTGGCTATCCTCAAATGTAAAAGAAAAAGAAGAAGAAAATTATATGAAAAGATTTTTAAAAATATTTAATTCCAATAATATAAAAATGAAAAACAGTGACACATTTTTTTCACACCTACCAAATTACTAAATTATAAAAAGTCCTTTAAAGCCAAGTGTTTGTGAGGATACGAAATAAATAAAACTATTTTTCTGTTTCTGAGATTGTATACTGCTTCTTCCAAATTTTCAGTTTTGCATTGATGTGTGGTTAAAGTTGTACATATTCTCTGACCTTGCAATTCCAATAATATGTATATTCACCAAAGCACTGTTACAGATGTGTACAAAGTGACATCTACTAGAATGTTCTTGGCAGCATGGTTTACAGTAAAAATGGAAAGAAAAAAGTAAACAGTCCAAATGTTCAAGAATGCAAAAATTATATGTTCAGAAAATGGAGTACAATATGACAATGAAAATAGATAAAGCACTTATATCACTTAAAAACAGATCTAGGTGTAGAATATGCAGTTTAAGGATTAAACATTTGGTGAAATATAAAATAGGAAAAAATGACTAAAACAAAACTGAAGCTATTTGTTACACTGAATGAAGAAAGAGTGAATGCAATTTCAATATTCAGGAGTCTTCAAAAACACTGATAATTTTAATTTCTTAAACCGAGTGGTAGGTACAAATGTATCATTTAATATTATTCTTTAAGTATATGTATATACATGTTATGGACATGTCATACAAATATAACACATGTATGATATTTTGTAAATACATATATACTTTATAACATCAAAAAATATTAACATAAAGATTACAGACTTCAAATTATTACAAATCTGAATTTCAACTCTGTTACATTTCAGGTACGTGATCTTGGGCCTTTATTAATCATTGTGAGTTCTTTTTTCCAAATTTCTTTTTATTTATTTATTTATTTATTTTTTATTATTATTATACTTTAAGTTCTAGGGTACATGTGCATAACGTGCAGGTTTGTTACATATGTATACCTGTGCCATGTTGGTGTGCTGCCAAATTTCTTAATGAAAAGTATATTTAATTCAATATGTAAAGAATTACTGAAAAAAAATCTATAGTCCCTAGAGAAATGTTAATTTTTTCCACTTTCATTCATTCTGCCAGTAATTCCTGGGAGGAAGTTCAGTGAGTAGGAAATAGTCAACTAAAACACTTTTGTTTTCTAATAATCCTATTTTGTTAAAAAATTTAACATAAAGAAATCAGGCTTGGCAGCACACTGATGAAAAATCCTGAAGGGTTAACTTCCTTCCTAGTGCCTGGGTTTTATGAACAGTACTGAACAGCTGAGGCGGAGGTGGGTGCTGCATGGCAGATATTGGCTCTAGACACCACTTCCAAAATAGTACTCCCAAAGACTTTGTAATCAAACTATTGTTCCCTTTGCAGTAATTTAAGCTTTGTTGTTCTTGTTATTTTGAAAGGAATTTAATTTAGATGGAAATTTAGTCTTTTGGGCAATTTGCCTTACACTGGCCCCTAAATTAAGACCTTAGAAGCAGTCTTTTAAAGTCCGAACCGCCTTTCTTAATATTTCTACCACATATCTATAGCAATCTGTCCTTTAAATGCTTGAAATAAAATTAAATAGATGCATAGGCTTTGCCAAAGCAAAATATAAAAATTAGATTCTGTTCACTTACAGAAGGTAAAGATAATATTTCTTAATACATTGTCATATAAGGGGACAAACACTTTAAACTTTCTGAGTCGCTAGATATTAAATAGTTATTCTTATACAATAATATAATTTTTTTCCTAATTTCTGTGACTTTTCACTTTTCTCTTTTTGTCTTCTACAGTACTTGACTTCAACTATTCGTGATGCAAATATTTCAACCTCTCAAAGCTCTCTGTTTTTTGTAAACTAACAGCAGGTGATATTACTTTGCCTTGCCCTTCAGACTAAAAAGCCTGCACTAGTGTTTAAATGTGTCCCTGCCCATTGTGAATAATTACCCAATTTACAAATTTCAGTGCACTTAACAGGCTGTGTCCTCCTTATTTACCTTCAAAATTATAGGTTATTCTATAATATTGTCCTTTTTAGTCAAACGATATACTAACAAGTATTTGCATGTGTGCTAAAGTGCAGAAACCAGTAAGCAACAATCTTGCCCTTCCATGATATAAGCACACTTTAGATGATAGACACAGTTTTATTTATAAAATTATATTTTGCAGTGACTCTGCTGTATGAAAGCCAATAATTGGAAAAAAAACTCTAAGACTAACAATAAATTAGTTGAAAATATATCACTAAGAAAGCAGGAAAAAACTATTTAGCTTAACACCAAAAGCATAGTGGCAACAATAGGAGATAATTTGAGTATATAGTCAATAACCTATGGTCGTATGGTTGCTGATAAATCCTGGATTGGGAATTCGGAGCAGAGAAGGTGGAGCAAGATGGCTGAATAGAAGGCTCTGCTGATCATCCCGCAGGCAGGAACACCAGATTTAACAACAATCTACACCCAAACAAGCACCTTCAGAAGAACCAAAACTGAAGTGGGCACTCACCGTACCTTGTTTTAACTTCATATCGTGGAAAGAGGCATTGAGGGCTAGGAAAGATAGTCTTTGGTTACTGATGCCACCCCTCCCTCAATCCACAGCAGCAGCTGCATGGCACAAAGAGAGAATCTGTACACTTGGGAGAGGAAGATTGCGGTGATTGTGAGACTTTACATTGAGCTCAGGGCTGCCCTGTCACAGCAAAAAGCAAAACTAGGTTGAACTCAGCAGACACCTGTCCACAGAGGGAGCATGTAGAGCAGCCCTAACTAGAAGGAAATTGCTGATCCCAGCAGTGGGAACTGGAGTTCTGGCAAGCCTTGCTGCTGTGTGCTAACGTGCCCTGGGGCCATAAATAAACCTGAAAGGCAATCTGGGACACAAGGACTGCAATTCCCAGACAAATCCTTGTGCTGAGCAGGGCTCAGAGCCAGTGAACTTGGAGGGCACATGACCTACTGAGACACTAGCCTGCGGGCTAAGGGAGTGCTTGCACACCCGCTTCCACAGCTCCAGGCAGCACAGCTCATGGCTTCAAAAGAGACCCCTTGCATCCACTTGAGAAGAAAGGAAAGATTACAGAAGACTTTGTCTTACATCTTGGATACTAGCTCATCCACAGTGAAAGAAGATACCAGTCAAAGTTGTGAGGGCCCCATTCCAGGTTCCAGCTACCAGATAAAATTTCTATACATACCCTGGGCCAGAAGGGAACCTGCTGCCTTGAAGAGAAGGGTGTAACTCTGACATACTGGCTTCAGGTGAGACCTAGACCATCATGAGCTGTGCTGGCTATGGGGAGAGACTTCTGTCTGAGAAGAGTGAAGGGAAAAGTAAAGTAGACTTTGTATTGCACTTTAGGCACCAGTTTGGCCACGGTGGTTTAGAGCACCGAGTGGGCTTCCGGTGTCCCCAATTCTAGATTTCGGCTCTTAGATAGCATTTCTGAACCTTCCCTGGGCCAAAAGGGAGCCCCACTGCACTGAAGGGTGAATCCCAGACCAGGCAATAGTCTCCACAAGCTAACTGAAGAGAGCTTGCAACATCAGTGGTAGCCTGGTAGTACTCCCTGTGGGTCTGTGGTGGCAGTGGCCATGGGGTGAGGATCCTCTGGCTGTGGAAAGGGAAGGAAAGAGCGGGAAGGACTTTGTCTCATGGTGTGAGTGCCAGCTCAGCCTCAGTAGAGCGGAACAACAGGCAGATTTCTAAGGCTTTTGACTCTAGTATTTAGCTCCTGGCTGACATCTCTGAACCAGCCTTACCTGGACCAACTTGTTACCTGAAGGGAAGGACACGTGTATGGCTGGCCTTGCCACCTGCAGATTGTAAAGCCCTTGAGCTTTCAGTGAACATAGGTGGTAGTCAGCCAGTAGTCACTGCAGGCTGAGGATGAGAACCAGGACTCTCCTGGTTTTGGTTCTGACCCAGTAAACTCCCACTATTGGTGGCCACAGGGGTGCTTATGTTACTCTACCCCTAGTTCCAGGTAGTTTAGCACAGACAGGTAGACTCTGTTTGGGAGAAAGTGGAGGAAGAGAATAAAAGTCTCTGTCTGGTAATCTAGAAAATTCTTTTGTTTCTTAACCAAGACCACTGTATTAGTCCATTTTCACACTGCTGATAAAGACACACCTGAGACTGGGCAATTTACAAAAGAAAGAAGTTTTGTGGACTGGCAATTCCACCTGCCTAGGGAAGACTCAAAATTATGGCCAAAGGTGAAAGGCACATGTCACATGGCAGCAGACAAGAGAAGACAACTTGTGCAGGGAAACTCCCTTTATAAAGCCATCAGCTCTTGTGGGACTTATTCACTGTCACGAGAATAGCACAGGAAAGACCCACCCCCAAGATTCAATCACTTCTTACTAGGTCACTCCCACAACACATGGGAGTTATGGGAGCTACAATTCAAGATGATATTTGGGTGGGGACAGAGCCAAACCATATCATTCCACTCCTGGCCCCTCCCAAATCTCATGTTCTCATATTTTAAAACCAACCATGCCTTCGCAACAGACCCCTAAAGTCTTAAGTCATTTCAGCATTAACTCAAAAGTCCACAATCCAAAGTCTCATCTGAGACAAGTCAAGTGCCTTCCACCTATGAGCCTGTAAAATCAAAAGCAAGTTAGTTACTTCCTAGATACAACAGGGGTACAGGCATTAGATAAATACACCCATTCCAAATGGAGAAAAGTTGGCCAAAAAGAAGGGCCTAAAGGCCCCATGCAAGTCTGAAATCCAATGGGACAGTCAAATATGAAAGCTTCAAAATGATTTCTTTAACTCCATGTCTCACATCCAGGTCACACTGATGCAAAAGGTGGGTTCCCATGGTCTTGGTCAGCTCCACCCCTGTGGCTTTGCAGGGTATGGCCTCCCTCCTGGCTGCTTTCACAAGCTGGCCTTGGGTGTTTGTGGCTTTTCCAGGCACATGGTGCAAGCTGTCAGTGGATCTACCATTCTGGAGTCTGGAGGATGGTGGCCCTGTTCTCATACTAGACAGCACCCAACTGGGGACTCTCCGTGGGGTTGCCATTCCCACGTTTCCCTTCCTCACTTCCCTAACAGAGGTTCCCCATGAGTGCCCCACCCCTTCAGCAAACTTCTAGTTGGACATCCAGGCATTTCCATTCATTCTCTGAAATCTAGGCAGAAGTTCACAAACCTCAGGTTTTTTTTTTTTTTTTTGGAACGAAGTCTCATTCTGTTGTCCAGGCTGGAGTGCAGTGGTGCAATCTCAGCTCACTGCAACCTCCACCTCCCATGTTCAAGTGATTCTCCTGCCCTAGCCTCCTGAGTAGCTGGGATTACAGGGTACTGTCACCATGCCCAGTTGATTTTTATATTTTTAGTAGAGATGGGGTTTCACCATGTTGGCCAGGCTGGTCTCAAACTCCTAACCTCAGGTGATCTGCCTGCTTCAGCATCCCAAACTGTTGGGATTACAGGTGTGAGCCACTGTGCCCAGCCCCAAACCTCAATTCTTGACTTCTGTGCACCTGCAGACCCAACACTACGTGGACTTGGAGCTTGTACATTCTGAAGCCATGGCTAGAGCTGTACGTTGGTCTCTTTTAGTCATGGTTAGCTCAACTGGAACACAGGGCACCAAGTCTCTAGACTGCATACAGTAGAGGGACCCTGGGCCTGGCCCATGAAACCATTTTTTTCCTGTGATGGGAGGGGCTTTCACAAAGGTCTCTGACATGCCTGGAGACATTTGCCCTATTTTCTTGGAAATTAACATTTGGCTCCTTGTTTATGTATGCGAATTCCTGTAGTTGGCTTGAATTTCTCCTCAGAAAATGATATTTTCTTTTCTTCACATTGCCAGGTTGCAAATTTTCCAAATTTTTATGCTGTTTCTCTTTTAAAACAGAATGCCTTTAACAGCACCCAAATCATCTCTTGAATGCTTTGCTGCTGAGAAATTTCTTCTGCCAGATACCCTAAATCATCTCTCAATTTTAAAGTTCCACAAATCTCTAGGGCAGGAGCAAAATGCTGCCAGTCCCTTTGTTAAAACATAATAAGAGTCATCTTTGCTCAATTTTCCATGTTCTTCATCTACATCTGAGACCACCTCAGCCTGGATCTTATTGTTCATGTCACTAACAGCATTTTGTTCAAAGCCATTCAACATATCCCTAGGAAGTTCCAAACTTTCCCACATTCTCTTGTCTTCTTCTGAGCCCTTCAAACTGTTCCAACTTCTACATGTTACCAAGTTCCAAAGTTGCTTGGATATCTTTACAGCTGCACCCCACTCTACCATACCAATTTACTTTATTAGTCCATTTTCATCCTGCTAATAAAGACATACCCAAGATTGGGCAATTTACAAAAGAAAGAGGTTTAATGGACTCACAGTTCCACGTGGCTGGGGAGGCCTTACAGTCATGATGGAAGACCAAAGGACGTCTTACAGGGTGACAGACAAGAGAAGAGAAGTTGTGCGGGGAAACTCGCCTTTATAAAACCATCAGATTTTCTGACACTTATTCGCTATCACAAGAATAGCAAGGGAAAGACCAGTTCCCATGATTCAATTATCTCCCACCAGGTCCCTCCCACAACATGTGGGAATCATGGGAGCTACAATTCAAGATGAGATTTGGGTGGAGACACAGCAAAACGATATACCACCAAGGTGGTGTCTCTATGGATCGGCAAGAACCAGTGTTACTGGTCTTGGGATGTTCCCTAATGCAGATATTGATTAGATCATAACACACACATTCTTTGAAATACCTAAGAAGCCATCTGAAGAATGATAGGTACAAATAAGTCCAGAATGCAAAGAATAAAATAAGGTGTGGTGACTCATGCCTATAATCCCAGCAGTTTGGGAGGCTGAGGAAGGGCAGATTGCTTGAGCTCAGGAATTTGAGACCAGGCTGGACAAAATGGCAAAACCCTGCTTTACAAAAAATACAAAAGTTAGCTGGGCATGTTGGTGTATGCCTGCAGTGTCAGCTACTCAGGAGGCTGAGGTGAGAGGATTGCTAAAGCCCAGGACACCGAGGGTACAGTGAGCCATGATCACACCATTGCATTCCAGCCTAGGTGAAAGAATGGACCTGGTCTAAAAATAAAATAAAACCCTAACCTTCCAATGCCTAGACACCAATGAACATTCACAAGCGTCAAGACCATCCAGAAAAGCATGACCTCACCAAGCAAACTAAATATATCAGGGGCCAATCCTTCAGAAACAGAAATGTGTAAGCTTTCAGACAGTAAATTCAAAATAACTGTTTTGAGGAAACTCAAAGAATTTCAAGATAAAACAGAGAATAAATTCAGAATTCTATCAGATAAATTGAAGACAGGAATTATTAAAAAGAGTCAAGCAAAAATTCTGGAGTTGAAACATACGATTGACATACTAAAGAAGGAATCCATCTGTTAATTGCAAAATTGATCAAGCAGAAGAAAGAATTAGTGAGCTTGAAGACAGGCTATTTGAAAGTATACAGTCAGAGGAGACAAAAGAAAAAAGAATAAAAAAGAATGAAACACATCTACAAGATCTAGAAAATAGCCTCAAAAGGGCATATCTAAGTTGTTGGTCTTATAGAGGAGGTAGAGAAAGAGTGTGGGGTAGGAAATTTATTCAAAAAGATAGTAACCGAGAACTTTCCATATCTAGAGAAATATATCAAATTTCAAGTATAAGAAAGTTATAGAACCCCAAGCAGATTTAACCCCAATAAGACTATCTTAAGACATTTAATAATCCAACCCCTAAAGGTCAAAGATAAAAGATCCTAAAAGCAGCAAGAGAAGAGAAACAAATAATAAACAAAGAAGCTCCAATATGTCTGGCAGCACACTTCCTAGTGGAAACCTTATAAGCCAGGAGAGAATGGCATGACATATTTAACGTGTGGAAGGAAAGTAACTTTTACCTAGAATAGTATATTTAATGAAAAATGTCTTTCAAACATGAGGAAATAGTTTCCCAGACAAACAAAAGCTGAGGGATTTTGTCAACAGCAGACCTGTCATACAAGAAATGCTAAAGGGAGTATTTTAATAAAGAAAAGAATGTTAATGAGCAATGAGAAATCATCTGAAGGTACAAAACTCACTGATAATATTAAGTACACAGAAAATCACAGATTGTTATAACTTATCTCACAGAAAAATTAAAAGATGATCCAATAAAAATTAACAACTACAACAACTGTTCAAGACATAGACAGTGTAATAAGATATAAATAGAAACAACAAAAGGTTAAAAAGCAGAAGAAGTCAAGTGCATAGTTTTTATTAGTTTTCTTTTTGCTTGTTTGTATCTTTATACAAACAGTGTTAAGTTGTTATCAGCTTAAGATAATGGGTTGTGAGACAGTATTTGCAAGTTTCACAGTAAGGTCAAATCCAAAAACATTTACACACAAAAACTAAAGTTAGAAATTAAATCCTACCACCAGAGAACAGCAGCTTCACTTACAGGAAGACAGGAAGGAAGAAAAAAGTAAGAAGACCACAAACAACCAGAAAACAAATAACAAAATGACAGAAGTAAGTCCTTACTTAAAAATAGCATTGAAAGTAAATGAGCTAAATTCCTCAATCAAAAGATGCAGTAATCCAATAATCCATTGCCTATAAGAAATACACTTCACCTATAAAGACAAACGGGCTGAAAATAAAGAGATGAAAAAAGGTATTCTATTCCAATGAAACCCTAAAAGGCCAGGAGTGGGTACACGTATATCAGACAGAATAGATCTCAAGACAAAAATCATTAGAGATGAAGTAGGTCACTGTATATTAATGGAGTCAATTCAGCAAAATGATATAACAATTATAAATATATATGCACCCAACACTAAAGCTAAAGAGAGAGATAGACCTCAGTACAATAATATCTGGAGACTTTAACATCACACTTTTAGCATTGGATAGATCATCCAGACAGAAAATCAACAAAGAAACATCAGACTTAATCTGCACTATAGACCAAATGGATCTAGCAGATGTTTACAGAATAATTTCATCCAACCACTGCAGAACACACATTATTTTCCTCAGAACATAGTCATTCTCAAGGATAGACCATGTTAGGTCGCAAAACAAGTTTTAAAACATTTAAAACATTTGAAATAATATCAAGCATTTTTTCTGACCACATGGGATAAAAACTTGAAATCAATAAGAAGAGGAAGTTTGGAAACTATACAAACACATGGAAATTAAACAATATGCTCTTGAATGACCAGTGGGTCAATGAAAAAAATAAGAAGAAAATTGAAAAATTTCTTGAAACAAATTAATATGGAAACACAACATAACAAAACCTAAGGGAGGGAAACAGCAAAAGAAGTACTAAAAGGGAAATGTATTATGGTAAGAGCCTACATCAAAAAAGAAGAAAAACTTCATATAAACAACCTAATGATGCATCTTAAAGAACTAGAAAAGCAAGAACAAACCAAACCCAAAGTTAGTAGAAGAAAGGAAATAATAAAGATTAGGGCAAAAATAAATAAAAGTGAAACAAATAAATAATACTAAAGATCAACAAAATGAAAAGTTTGTGTTTTGAAAAGTTAAACAATATTGACAGCTTCTACCTAGAGAAACTATGAAGAAAAGAGATAAGGCCCAAATAAACAAAATCAGAGATGAAAAAGAGACATCACAACTGATACCACAGAAGTTCAAGAGATTGTTAGTGGCTAATATGAGTAACCATATGCCAATAAATTAGAAAATCTAGAAGAAATGGATAAATTGCTAGATGCATACAACCTACCACAATGGAACATGAAGAAATTTAAAACCTAAACAGACCAATAACAATTAACATGATCAAAGCTGTAATAAAAAGGCTCCCAGTAAAGAAAATCCAAGAACCTTATGGTTTTACTGCTGAATCCTAGCACACATTTGAAGAAGCGCTAATACCAATCCTACTGCAACTGTTCTGAAAAGTATAAGAGGAGAGCGTATTTCCAAACTCATTCTCTGAGGCCAGTATTACCCTGATAACAAAACCAGACAAAGACACATCAAAAACAAAAGAAAACTACATGCCAATATCTATCATAAACATTGATGCAAAAATTCTCAACAAAATAATAGCAAACTGAATTCAACAATACATTAGAAAGACCCTTCATCAAGTGGAATTTATCTCACGTATGCAAGTATGGCTCAACATATGCAAATCAATCGATGTGATACATTATATCAACAGAATGAAGGGCAAAAACTGATCTTTTCAATTGATGCTGAAAAAGCATTGGATAAAATTCAACATCCCTTCATGATAAAATATCCTTAAAAAACTGGATATAGAAGAAACACACCTCAACGTAATAAAAGCTTTGTATGACAGACCCACAGTGAGTATCATACTGAATAGTTGAAATCTGAAAGCCTTTCTTCTAGGATCTAAAACATGACAGTGATGCCTACAGTTACCTCTGTTACTCTACAAAGTACTGAAAGTCCCTAGTAGAGCAATAAGATAAGAGGCTAGATCAATCAGACAAAGGGCATCCAGATTGGATAGGAAGTAGTCAAATTATCCTTGCTTCCAAATGATAGGATTTTATATTTGCATAAACCTAAGGACTCAATTAAAAAACTATAGGAACTGAGAAAAAAAATCAGTAAAGTTGCAGGATACCAAATTGACATACAAAAATTAGTAAATTTTTATATGCCAACAGCGAACAATTTGAGAAAGAAATAAAAATAATATTTGTTTACAACTGCTATAAATAAAATAAAACATCTATTAATAATCTTAACCAAAGAAGTGAAAGACCTCTGCAAGGAAAAGAGGTGAAAGATCTCTACTATAAAACCTTGATGCAACAAACTGAAGAGGATACAAAAAATGGAAAGATATTCTATGTTCATAAATTAGAATAATTAATATTGTTAAAATATCCTTACTACCCAAAGAAATGTACAGATTTAATGCAATCCCTGTAAAAATACCATTGACATTCTTCAAAGAAATAGAAAAAAAATTCCTAAAATTTATACGGAACCACAAAAAATACAGAATAGTCAAAGCCACCCTGAGCAAAAGGAACAAAATTGGAGAAATTATATTACTTGACTTCAAATTATACTACAAAGCTATAGTAACCAAAATAGCAGAGTACTGGCATAAAATCAGACACAGAGACCAGTGGAATAGCCCAGAGAACCCAGAAACAAGTCCATACATCTAGAGTGATCTTATTTTAGACAAAGGTGCCAAGAACATGCATTGGGAGGAGGACAGTCTCTTCAATAAATGGTACTAGAAAACCTGGATTTCCATAGGCAGAAGAATGAAACTAGACCCCTACCTGTCACCATACACAAAAATCAAATTAAAATGGATTAAGGACTAAGATCTAAGACCTGACAGTATAAAACTTACAAAAGAAAATATTGAGAAAACTTTCTAGAACACTGGAGCAGGCAAAGAGTTCTTGAGTAATACCCCACAAGCACAGGCAACCAAAGCAAAAAATGACAAATGAAAAAATGAAGTCACATCAAGTTAAAAAGCTTCTGCACAGCAGGCCAGGTGCGGTGGCTCACACCTGTAATCCCAGCAGTTTGGGAGGCTGATATGGGCAGATCACCTGAGGTCAAGAGTTTGAGACTAGCCTGGCCTATATGGTGAAACCCAGTGTCTATTAAAAACACAAAAATTAGTCCAGGTGGTGGCGGGCACCTGTAATTCCAGCTACTTGGGAGGCTGATGCGGGAGCATTGCTTGAACCTGAGAGGCAAAGGTTTCAGGGAGCCAATATTGTGCCATTGCACTCCAGTCTGGGCAAAAAGAGTGAGACCCTGTCTCAAAAACAAAACAAAACAAACAACAACAAAAAACCTGCACAGCAAAGAAAACAATCAATGAAGTGAAGAGATAACTCACAGAATGGGAGAAAATATTTTCAAGCTACTCATCTGACAAGAGATTAGAAATTGAAATATATATGAAGCACAAACAACTCTAAAGGAATAAATCTAATAATTCTGTTTAAAAATGGGCAAGAGATCTGACTAGACATTTATCAAAAGAAGATATACAAATGACAAACAGGTATATAAAAATTGGTCAACATTATTGATTATGAGAAATGAAAATCAAAATTACAGGGGGAAATATTGTCTTACTCAGAGTATAGTCAGAAAAGCCTAAAATGCATAGATATTTCAATAATGGAATGGAATGCACAGTTATTTAGTGAATGGAAATGTAATAGAGGGAAATAATTACATAGTTTTTTGTGATTAAACAAGAAAGAGAGTATGACACCATATATTAATCTCTTATTAAATCATGTATCACATTTTGTAAGACAGTAATTCAAACTTTTCAGATGTGATTTCTCAACTCGTGTTAAAACAGAGTTCTCAGTGGGCACTTAAATAAACCCATCACGATAGCTCCTCCTAATAATGGGATACAAGGTAAGACTGGATAATTTTAGGGCCTGAACCTATTGCCATACTTCTTTGCTATAAAATGTGTTCCTTCATCAGAAGCAACAGTTGATGCTATACCAGGGCAATTAATAAGGCCTTTTGTACATCCACTGGATGTTGGTCTTGGCATAAGCATTAAACATAGGGAAAGTTAACCCATCTCCACAATACAAGTTTATTCCAATGAGGACAAAATGCTACCTTCTCACTAATGGAAAGTCCAAAATAATCAACCTGCTGAAAAATGAGTGGCTAGCCCTTCTAGGCATGATATATTGGGGACCAAGAAAATTTGTCTCTGCTCTTGGCTATTAACTATTGAACAGAACAGTGGCGGTCTTCAGAGCAGCCTCAGTAAGGGTGAGTCAATGTATGGAGTCTATAAATAGTACCCATTTCTGCCATCAAAGACATTTTGTACTTTGGCCCATTGATTACATATTGGGTGGCTGGGGACAGAAGCTGGTGAGAACTCCTGGGCATTTTTTTTTTTACACCTGAGTAGACAAATGCCCTTTGACAAACAGTCTTCCCACTCTGTACTTCATCTGGCAGGTCCATTGACATACACCTTTCTCATATTTCCTCATGACAATCATGAAATTTTGTTCTTCCTAAATTCCTAACTATTCAGCCTATGGCCGTTGACCATGAATCAATATGGAGTCATAACTCTTGCCACTTTTCAATCCAAGTAAAATGAACAATTAACTTTGCAACTAGAAATTCTGCCTCCTGGGAAGATTTGCCCTTGCCATTACTTTTCAGGCACATTATTGAGAGGGCTATAACGTGCAGCAGTCTACATCACATTGAGTGTTTACTATTCTGCAGAGGCCCACGTTTTTATTCCTCAGTCAGATGCTCATATGGAAATCCACACAAGGCCACATGTATAGATTGAAAGGGAGGAGAAATACATTCAAGCCAGAAGTTCATGCACACTTATTTGGAACTCCCAGATCTGCTCAAGCCTGGTCTCCTTGATATTATTTCCACACCATGATGGATTGCTGTTGAGTACACCCAGTCTCATGGTATCATCCTCTCATGATAGGCAAGAGTTACTTAAAGTCCTATAGGACATACATTGAATCTCTAGTGGAACTCAGGAACATGGGTATATGCACAAAAGCAGATGACTGTTTTGCCAAACATCTAGGGGCCTGTACTGGTATGATCCTATCCTATTGGAGTTTTCTGGAGGCTCTGAAGAGAATCCCAATTGCCATAAGTGCTTCGGTTACCATGGGATATTCTGGATTTCAAGGCCCAGATATAAAAGAAGCTTTACCAACCTGGGCCTCATGCAGAGCCTTTTCTTGTTCTATGTCTCACTCAAAATTGTGGCCTAAGGAGATAAATGGTAAATTGATTGGGTGGGCTTCAAGAACATGTTATATGGTACCTACAAATTTTTTTAAACCTGTAATGTGCCGTGCCACATTTTAGTAACAGGAGATGCAACATGCAGTACCTTATCTTCCACTTTGGAGGGTGCTATGATCTGAATGTTTGTGCCCTTCACCCCCAAAATGCATATGTTGAAATATTAACCCCCAGTGTGATGTACTGGGAGATGAGTCTTTGGGAATTGATTAGGTCATGAGGGCATAACCCTCATAAATGGAATTAGCGTCCTTAAAAAAGAGGCCTAAGGGAGCATGCTGTTGTCTTTTTGGTATGTAAAAACATAGCCAGACAATGCCACCTATGAATCAGAAACCAAGCCCTAATCAGGTGCTGATGCTGCCAGTGTCTTTATCTTGGACTTCCCAGCCTCCAGAACTTGGAGAAATAAATTTCTATTGTTGGTAAGCTTCTCAGTTTACAGTACTTTGTTATAGCAGTCCAAATGGAGTAAGACAGAGGGGTAGATTAAACATACTTCAGATGCCTGGAAACTCACATTTCTACAAGCTGCTGGGCTTTTGAATTTTCACAGGGTTTATCCCCAGCACCACATTGGCATTTATGTTTTCTACTAAGGCATTTTAAGCCTTCTTTACTTCCTGCTCATCGGGTTCAATTAACGTGGCATCATTAATGAAGTAGAGCAGTGAAATGCTCTGTGGTGAAAACTTTTACAGCCTAGCCTAGGGCTGTTTCTATGGATTCTTGTAAATTGGTCGGGGGAAAAATGAATATTTTCCAGATTAAGTGCAGGGTTAAGGACCTATACTGAGTTTCTCCATTAAGCTACCACATCTGAAACAACAACTAATATTGGAATAATCTCTGGTTACTTTAATTATATGTGTAGTTAGAATCTCTAAAATCATTATTTACTGCAAAGGAAAGCAGGAAAGTTAAGTAGAAGTCTGAGATGAATCACCATTCTTGCATTTTTAACCCTTGATTGTGGTCACAATCTCTGTGGTTTGTCCAGAGACACAGTACCGCTCTCTGTGTACAATCCTTAGAGCAGAGTTATTTCATGGCATTGACTTTTCTCTCCCTACTGTGACAGTCCTCACTCCTTGGTTCAGAGAGTCAATATGGGGGTTCTGTCAATCACCAAGTACAGCTGCTCAAATTATATTTAGGAACTGAAGAAATAACCACCGTGATCCAAACCTCTGCCAAAACTCCACTCATCACCTGACCACCTGGTATGGTTAGGCTTTGTGTCCCCACCCAAATCTTATCTTGATTTGTAATCCCCATAATTCCCAGGTGTCAAGGGAGAGACCAGGTGGAGGTAAATGAATCATGGGGGTGGTTTCCCCATACTGTTCTCATGATAGTGAGTGAGTGCTCATGAGATCTGATGGTTTATTAGAGGCTCTTCTCCCTTCGCTCGGCATTTCCCCCGCCACCTTGTGAGGAAGGTGCCTTGCTTCCCCTTCGTCTTCTGCCATGATTTTAAGTTTCCTGAGGCCTCCCCAGCAATGCTGAACTGTGAGGCAATGAAGCCTTTTTCCTTTTTAAATTGCCCAGTCTCAGGCAGTTTTTACAGCAGTATGAAAATGGAGTAACACATCACCTTTGTGCTCCACTGTGACTGTCACACCACAGGGGTGCCTTTATTTACCTGGAGCCAGTGCACCTACAGCCAGTGCTGTATGTCTCTGGAATGCCCAGATAGTTCCCTTCCCCACAGTGAATCTGACTAAGTGAATCCACACCTCTTTTGAGCAATGCTTAAAAGAATATTTATAAAGTATACTTCGGCTGTGTCACATGATTCTTTCACAAGGGGATGTGGCCTACATTTCAATCAGGAGCTCTGTTCTGAGAATCAATCTGGTAACGATTAGAAGCTATGACTCTCCAAAATTGTAACTTACATCAAGATCCAGGTTTTTGGTCTCCAGATTTAAACATTTTGCTGTTATATTTATCAACTTAATTTTAGAAGCATGTTGATTTATTTTTTTCTTGCTGGAGATACTGTAATCAATTAGCTAATTCTCTTAAATTGAAGTATTCTGATGAGGTTTCCACTTCTGGCAATAACGGAGTAATGAAAACAAGATTTATCCTCCTAATTGACACAGCCAAAAAGTGGACAAAATGTTTGAAATATATGATTTTCACAGCTTAAATCTAGACTGTTCTTGTGATTTTCTTTAGCCAAAACAACATTCACCATAAACTTAACTAAAAGAAAACCACAAACTCTTGTAAAATAGAAGTTGTACTGACAATATTCTCTAGTGTGAAAAAGCAGCAATAAAATAAGAAAATCATTCTGTGAGAAAATTTTAAAAAGAAAAAACTATTGTGGTGTGAGAGTTGTTTACCTTAATAATAAAATTACCATTATATATGGAGACCTTAGTGAAATAGCACAAGTATTCTTTGAAAAGTTTGTATGAAAATGCCTATATATAATATATAATCACACACAATTGTAATATGCATATATTTTACATAACATTTTATATAACACAAACATATGTGACCTTAACAAATTCTATATTTGACTCAAAATTATGGAGAATGAGCAATAAAATAAAGGAAAGGAGATCAGAATGCAAGAATAGATATTGATAAAATTTATAGAGTTATCTAGTGAATTATCTCTATTCTAATGGAGAATAAATGGGAAGAATAAATAAATCCAAAAGCTGAATTTTTGAAAAATTAATCCACAAAACATAGCATTTCTACCTAATTTAATTTGAAAAAATCAGGTTTAAACTATTAAGTACTGAAGAAAAAAATAGGATAGCAGGAAAAACCCTAGAATGAGTTTTAAAAATCATGGTAGAATAACTTTCTTAATATGTTACTAATATATGTTTATAATGGATGAAATAAATATTTAATACATTATTAGAAAAATTTAAGTTTCTAAAATGATCCTGGTAATGATAGAAAATCTAACCAACTTCATTTTATATGAGAAAATGTCAATGTTTTACCTTAATACAAAGCACCTGGCCAAGACAAGAAAAGGCAGGATAATGGCATAAACCCGGGAGGCGGAGCTTGCAGTGAGCTGAGATCCGGCCACTGCACCCCAGCCTGGGCGACAGAGCGAGACTCCGTCTCAAAAAAAAAAAAAAAAAAAAAAAAAGATTTCTATCAACATCTCTTTCAAAGCAAGATGATTTCAATACAGGATATTAAAAAAATAGAAAGAAATCAAATATACAAACATTTCACCAATTTTCCAACAATTTTTGATTAAAGAAAAACTCAATGAAATAAGAATCAATGACTAGTTTCTTTCAACATGACAAGATACTTTAAATTAAATGTTTTGAAATTCATACAATGATTTATTATATAGCAGTAAGACAAACAAGAAAGTTCTTTAGACTCTAATGGGCAAGTTCCTGGGTTTTTGCTATTAAAAACAATAGTTTAAGTGAGTATCATTTTATAAACAGTACTTCCAAATTTGGGGAAAAATACATCAAACTTCAAAAACTTACTAATTTGAATGTTAAAAAAAAAAGAAAACCAGTATCTCACTCTGGTTTCATTTCACATTTCTTATATAACAAGGAAAATTGAAGTCTTCCTATGTTAAAGAATAATGTGTCTCCCTTTTTCAAAAACTCTCTAGATTTTCAGCCCTTACCCATGTTTCTATGAGGATGTTGGTATTTTTATTGATTTATCAGCACTTTTTTTGTGTTAGGAACATTAACCCTGTTGTATCTGTTCAAAACATTAAAATTTTTCTTTATATTTTTAAATTGTCTTCATTATTTTTAAGTTCATTCCTTGTTTTTGTTGTTGTTTGCTATTTTAAAAAAGACCTTATCTTGACTTTTGTCTTCAAAAAGTTTTTTTTTATGTTAATGAGGGCTATTAATTTCTGAATATTATTGTTTCTAGAAACTTGCTATTCTGCTGTAAGACACATAATGTCTCACTGAAATCAATTAAAAACAGACCATAATTTTCACATTACAAATATTAAAGGAAATTCAATATTGAAGATCAAGTTTTGTGAAGACCCTTTGATTATAACTGGTTCACCCTCATCTAATATTATACGCAAGAAAAGTTAGTTTCTTCTCCAAGTACACAGTCACAGAATTTGTTCTAAAACTTGCAACAAAAATACTGTACCCAGGATTGGCTACAAAATTTGTTAAGATCCAGTGCAAAATGAAAATATGTGTATGGAAGGAGCGTTGTTTGAACATTATTAGAAATTTTGAAACGACAACACCAGAGCATTATACTAAGCATGGGGCTCTTCTAAGTGGAGGGCCTTGTGTGATTTCTCAGGTTATACACCTGTGAAGCCATCACTGGCCACCCTACACATCTCTGTTATAAAACCACAAGATGTGACAGGCCAAAGGGGCCTCAGAGATTAACCTTGACTTCATAGAAGTTTGAAATAAATAAGTTATCTTAGGTTATACTTTCAAAATGTCTTGTTTTGGTACATTAGGTGGGGTGGGAGATGGGGGTGGGTGACCAGGGCAATTGACAATAGTCCTAAACGTTCTAGATTCACATTATAATCTTGGGCCTGCTGTGTCTAATTTTGTTTTTGCCTCACTCTCAGTTTGCCACACATCCCTGATTGGCTTGCTTGTACATTTGGGGAAGACTGTTCAGCAGCCGCTCTGTTCTTCATGCTGCATGAACTCCAAAGATGCTTATGTTCTCTTCCCCACTTGAGTTGTTTATACAATCTCTACAATTAAGTTGTTTTCATACCATATGGATCTCAGTTTTGGCACTAGCTATCATTCAAAAAATTACCACATAGATGTTCTTACAAAGTAAGAACAAAGATTTCCAGGCACATTAATAGTTTAAAACCAGTAAGTAGAAAAGGGCAGGTGTGTTTTAGGGGCAAGCTTAAGAACAGCACTTAACCCATGGGCTACAGAATGGGAGCTACTACAAAAATGGCAAAATTATATTGTTTGTTTCTGCAAAAATGGCTGGCTTCGAATGGCATTTTACAAGGAGGGTAGTGGTTTATTACTAGTTAGCAAATTTTTGCCGACTAGGTTCTTATTTATTATGCAGAACCATTGCATAAATGTCCACCATGCAGTATCTAAAGACTGTACATCAAGATTGGTGTCACTGAAAAACACTGACTTTAAATACTTTCATTTAACAATTCTAAGCCCTCTGAACCAATTAAGCCTCGTTTTTACTTTGAGTCGTGTTACAACAGGTTGTCCTTGATAAATAATTGTCATTTGGACTCTAAAATCATTTTATTTTATTTTATTTTATTTATTTATTTATTTATTTAATTTTTTGAGACGGAGTCTCGCTCTGTCGCCCAGGCTGGAGTGCAGTGGCGCAATCTCAGCTCACTGCAAGCTCCGCCTCCCAGGTTCCCGCCGTTCTCCTGACTCAGCCTCCCGAGTAGCTGGGACTTCAGGCGCCCGTCACCACGCCCGGCTAATTTTTTGTATTTTTAGTAGAGACGGGGTTTCACCATGTTAGCCAGGCTGGTCCCGATCTCCTGACCTCGTGATCCGCCCACCTGGGCCTCCCAAAGTGCTGGGATTACGGGCGTGAGCCACCGCGCCCGGCCTAAAATCATTTTAAATCAATAAACATATGAAACTGCTTATGGAAATAACTAGCAATTACTCTTCCATTGACAAAGATAGAGAAATCGTGGTATAAACCCATTAAATCCTCTCTCTACATCCAAAATCAAGTACCAGTGTTCTAAGTGCCACATAGGCCTCCTCGATATCTGCAATAGAAATTATCTATGATATTTTAAAAATTTGCAAGTTTAGTTTTGAGTTTACTTTTATAATGACGTTTTCTAAACTTTTTGTGTATATTAGGGTAATACAATGATAAATACTATGATATAAATGTCATAGAATGATAAAATACTGTGATAAAATTTTCTTTATCCATGGTTCCACATTTCAACTCAGACTGAGTAACGCAAATGCGTCTATTCTTTTTCAAAACGAAGACATCATTTTCAGCTTAGGTTCATATGATATTAGTACAAGCACACATATTTCATATATCTGTCAATTATTAGACTGATGGCTTTATGTCTTTAAGTCTAACTAGAAATACCTCCTCTTTTTATGATGAGAGAAAGTGAAGCTCCCAAATTGAAGAAACCTACTCAAGAGCATGCAATTGGTACCTGGCAAAGTATTAGGATTTCGGACTTTAAGTAATTACTATAATGTAGTGCCATCTTGATATCATGCAAAATAATGATAGTAATAATACGTTGAAGTCACTTGTTCAATGTACTGACTGATTTATTGGGAGTTACAATAATGTGATTTAATCATCTGATTGCTTTAGGCAAAATATAGGTAGAGCCTCAATTATCTTAAAACACTGGGTTATAACTGAAAAGTTCAAAAGCTATATAAAAGGAAAAGCATGTACAATATTTTTAAAATGGTCTTGAATTCTGAATAATAAAAATGCAGGTGCTTTTCTTTTCTTTTTGGTTCTTTTCTGGACTTTTACATACCTAGCTGTCATCTTTCAGAAAATCATAAGAGCTTGGGAAGGCCAGTGTGTTTGCCAGAGCTTCTCCCCACAAGAGGGGTGTTGGGGGAGATGGGCTGCCTCTCTGTGTTGCTCACATTGGGAAATGTGGGCTCCCCAAGGCAAGGAGACAGCAAAACTGCAGATGTTTTTGTGATCTGTGAGTCAAGCTTTCCCTGAATCTTCCTGAATCTTCATGGAAGTTATTAAATTCATGAAAACATGAGTGTGATTGGATTTTTAACATAGTAGAATACTAACAGAGCCCAGATCCGCGTATCAATCAGCACGAAGCGGAATTAAATCATTGTACACAGATGCAGAAGTGGAGACCAAGACCAAGTACTCAGAGAAAACATTGGGGGAAGATGCTGAAGTCACAAAAGCTGGGAAATTGAGCTTTAACCTTTCACTCCAAGGAGTTAGGGTGCCCCAAATTGCATCTTGGTGATATCTGGAGGTCAGAGGAGAGGAACACTAGAAGGCATATTGGGATGACTAGAGACGGACTCAGAGGAGGTAGTATTGATCCTTGGAATACTGTTCCCAAATCAGAGGGAAGATGTGAAATATGAGGTTGGCGTCCCAGTTTTTGAGAGGATGTTCTGTTCAAGAGCAGTTAGTTTAGACAGAGAGCCTGATGTGAACTTACCAGGGTGATGAAATTGAGTTGGAAAGGGAGTAAAGAAAAAGAAGGAAGGATGAAGTCAAGGAAAGAAAAAAGGAACCAGGAAAGAAATGTAACATCATGCCCTTTACAAGTGAAGAAATGAGAGTAATTAGAGAGTAAGCAACCTACTCATGGTCTCACAAATAGTGTGTGATGAACTAGGATTGGAATCTAGAACCCATGCGCTTAACCACTAAGCTCTTTAGCCTACCCAGAAAACATTTGTAGAAAAGATGGCAAAAAGTAAAACTGTGTAATAGTTGAGCATCACAGCCTTGGCTGACTTGCATGTGTATTGCGAGATGGAACCAGAGAACTACAGTGGATGCAGACATGACTCAACTGCCTGATATGATAGCTTCCAGTGACTTTTGTATTTTAACCATGTTTCCACAGTGAATATTTGTTGCTCAAAAAAGTACAAAAGAGAAATACAGGGTTTAAAAGAAATTTCTGCTCCTGTTGAAATACAGTCATGCATTGCTTCTTGATGGAGATACATTCTGAGAAATGCATCATTAGGTGATATCGTCATCATGTGAGTATCACAGAATGTACCTACACAAGCCTAGATGGTATTGCCTACTACACATGTAGGGTACACACCTGGTGTAGCCTGTTGTTCCTAGGACATGAACCTATGCAGCATGCTACTGTAACAAATACTGTAGGCAATTGCAATACAATGATAAGTATTTGTGTATGTAAACCTATCTACACATTGAAAAGGTGCAATAAAAATACAGTATAAAAGATTTAGAAATGATACACCTGTATCAGGCACTTAGCACAAATGGAGCGTGCAAGACTGGAAATTGCTCTAGTTGAGTCAGTGAGTGACTGATGAGTAAATGTGAAGGCGTAGGACATCACGGTACATTTTCACATGACTGGCGGTGCAGTAGGTTTGTTTACACCAGCATCACCGCAAACACAAGAGTAATGCATTGCACTAGGATGTTAGGATGGCCAAGACATCACTAGGAGATAGGAATTTTTCTGCTACATTATAAACTTATGGGACCACTGTTGTATACGCAGTCCATCATTGACCAAAAAGTCATTATGCATTGCACAACTGTACATTAAAAAAGTGATATATGCATACAAGCAATGAACAATCCAAAGAAATTTAGAATAAAATTCCATTCATAATAACATCAAAACAAATGCTAATAATTAAGTCTAACAGAAGGAAGTGAAGACTTCTACATTAAAAATCACAAAACTTTGCTGTGAGAAATCAAAGAAGATATAAATAAGTGAAGATATATTCCATGCTCATGACTTGAAAGATTCAATATTGTTAAGTGGCAATTCTTCCCAAATTCACCTGAAGTTTCAATTCAATCACTTTCAAAATTCCAACAGGCTTCCCCCACCAGCTATGCACAAACAAATCTAAAAATTTATATGCAGATGAAAAACATAGAATAGCCAAAGTATTTGGAAAATGAAAAAGTTAGAGGGCTTTATGTAACAATTTCACAACTTAATATAAATCTCCAATTATCAAGATGGTAAGGATAGACATATCAAAAATGGAAAAGAGTTGAAAATCCAGAAATACATATTTATATTTGTAGTCAATTTATTTTTGACCAAGTTGCCAAAAATATTTGCTGGGGAAAGGACAGTCTGTTTGACAGATGGTGCAGGGACAATTGGATATCCATATCCAAAAAGATGAACTTAGACCTACTCCTCACAACACCCACAAATTAACTCCAAATGAATCATGAACTTAAATGAAGTAGCTAAAACAGTGAAACTTGTAGGAAAAAACATAGGAAAAAAATGTTGAGAGCTTGGGTTAGGCAATAATTTCTTAGATATGACACTAAACACATAGTTCATAAAAGAAAAAAATAACCTCACCAAACTTCAAAGTTCAAATTTTACGTTTTAAAAATGGCCATGAAGAAAATAAGAACAAGAGTAACAGATTGGGGGAAAATGTTTGCAAAACATTTATCCAATAGAGGATCTGCAGTGAGAATTTGCAAAGAACACTTACAAATCAAGAAGAAAAATAAACGAAAATAAAATGGGCAGAAAATGTGAACTGACATACAGAAGAAGGTATATAAATGTCTAATAAGTATATGAAATGATGTTCAACGTTATTACCCACTAGGAAAATGCAAATCAAAACCACAATAAGATACAATTTCACAGCTACAATAATGGATATCCTGACTTGATCAGTATGCATTAATTATACATAAATAACTTCTCATGTACACCATAAATTTGCACAAATAAAAACATAGAAACCAAAGAAAGAGCGGTTATAATAAGTGAGACAGACTAAAATAAATATTGGCAAGAATGTGGAGAAACAAATGTCCTCATATATATTTTTCTGGGAATGTAAAATGGTGTAGCCACTTTAGAAAACAGTTTAGCAATTTCTTAACAAGTTAAACATAAAGCTACCATATGGCCCAGCAATTCCACTGCTAGGTATCTACACAAGAGAAATGAAAACGTGTGTCCACGTTAAGAACTTGCATGTGAATATTCATATCAGCGTTATTTTTAATACCCACACAGCGAAAATAACCTATATGCTTATCATCTGGGAGTGGATAGACAGATGTGACATATATACATAGTAGAATACTATTCAACAGGAAAAGAACAACAATCTACTCACATATGCTGCATTGTAGATGAACCTCAAAAATGTTATGCCAAGTTAAAAAAAAATAGACACAAGAGACCACAAAGTATATGATTCCATTTACATGAAATGTCCAGAATAGATAACTTTATAGAAACAGGAAATAGATGAGAGGTTTTCTGGGCTGAAGGCGGGAATGGAGAATTATTATAAATAGGCATGAGGGGTGTTGTTAGGTAAACATTCTAAAGCTGACTTTTGATGATGATTTCACCATTTGGTGAAGTTTATTAAAGTTCATTTAATTGTGTACACTTAAAATGTTTTGATATATAAAAACATATCTCAGTGAAATTGTTAAGGAAAATGGTATATGCATGGTAGATTAATTTTGATATTAATTGATGTCTCTTTCACAATAAAGAATCAGAATTTTTTATGCCACAAATGATCAGTGTTATTAGATCTGCAGAAACCCAAATCTGCATATCAATGAACACAAAGCTGATATATTGAAACACATTTGGTTTGGAAAATTTTACTTCCTGTGCTCTTAACACTTTTAATATTTTAATAACTGGGGTGATTATTTCTCTACTTAGCAATGCTGAGCTCAGAATGATAAATCAATGAAAAATGGTGTTTAATACAAGATAACTTTGGAATTATTGTTTAATGTACTGTTACTGAAGAGTTATCGATATTAATTTTCAAGTAATTTTAAATTAAATTAAATTATTTATTTAATTATTGGAGACAAGGTCTTGTGATTTCACCCAGGCTAAGTACACTGGCATGTTCTCAGCTCACTGCAACCTGGGCCTCCTGAGCTCCAGCGATCCTCTGCCCTTAGCCTCTTTAGTAACTGCTGGAACTACAAGAGTGTGCCACCACACCCAGATAATCAAGTACTTCATGATGTTTTTCTAACTCACAGAATTCTGAATTTTATGCCTAGAAAGAATTTGATGATCTTTCAATTGTAGATAAAATCAAAACTGTATAACATTTATTTTGTCACTTTCAAGTAAGACTGAAAAAATAGAAGAGAAGTTCTTCCCTATAAGATAATAAAGAGAATAGATAACTGGTAAAGGAAAATGTTAGATCTAATTATGATGAAATAAACACGTAACATGGCAGAATCAAACCGTGAAGGCAGTGCTGGCTTTTTGGGCACAGGACTTGTGCAGACACAGAAGGCCTATACTCAAAAGGGCTCCTACTTGGTTTAATGCTGTGCTCTTGCCATCTTGATATTCTTAATAGCTTTTGAACAGGAACCCCACATTTTCATGTTTGCAGTGGGCCCTCAAATTAGGTAGCCAGTACTACATGAAGAACGTAGGCACCTGAAGTAAGGTGGCCCTTTACCAGGTTAGTTCTGCTTTAATTGTTCTGTATTGAAATGTTTCTCTCTCTGCTTAGAGTTAGATGACTATAGATAAAAATGTTTGCCTTTCTATGGCTGTACTCAAATGGCTGAAAGAATCCGTGCAGCCCTCTAGCTCAGAATAGCCATTATGTTCATTTTATTGAATATTTTGCAGATATTGGAGGATACTAATCAATTTCTTATTAAAACATTTATTGTCATAGCAAATGTTTGACCATGGCATTCACCCAGCGCTGCATCCGCTTTGCTGAGAGCAGCCAGGAGCGACACAACAGCAGGTGGCTTTGCTGAGTAGGAAAGGGAAGAACAGCCGTCCATAGTTCTCCTGGCTGGAGGCTACTCAGCTCACAGTCAACACTTTGTGACAGAGAAGAAGGAGGAAGAGGTGCCAGACAGGATAAGTGGTACTTATTTTGAAACTAAAATCCATAAATTATACTATATTAAACACACTTGTGAAAGCAAGCTGGCATCATCGGCTAATGATGGCTTAGCTGCTGTAGAATTGCATGAAGGCTATCAAAAGCTCCTTGTACATGAATAAACTGTATTTCAGAGAGCATGTATTTTCTAAAAGGTAAAACATTTATTTTCTCTCAGCTTCATTTGAAACAATGCTCCTTCTCCATCTTTTCACATGCTTGAAATCTTTACCCAGTCCTTCTATTTTGCCCCTTCTGAAGGAATCTAGTTGTAAGACATGCACATCCCCTTTTTACTAACATAAACATACACACACACACACACACAAATGCAGGCCACCCCTGATTAACTGCATCAGTGCTGAGATGAGAACTCTTATTCACTTCTTAGCAGGAAAGCAAGTTGTGATTCGTTAGTGATGTCTTCCCACAGATGGAGCCTGTTGCGATTGGTGGGATATAGGGATACAGGGAGGGAGTTCAGGGGAGGTATTTCATGCATTTGCTGATCTTAAAGGAGGATCTGTTTTGCTGCTACCAACCAGTCAAACGCCCTCATGTTCACAATTCTTTTTATTTCTTGCAGAAGTTTTCATTTGAGAAACACTCATTCAAACAACATGTTGCTATTTTATAGCCACTAACAAACGCTTTTGATGTTCCAAAAGTGAAACCCGGAAATAAAACTATAACCCACACTGAAACCCTGGGCAGTGCATAGCATGATGAACCAAAAGCCAATTGCAGGAATATTTAGGCCTCCAAATGTTTTTCACGTGTTTTCTTCCTCTGAAATACTCTTATTCATGGAATGATTTCATTCATTCTTAAAATTTATCTCAGAAATCATCTTAAGTAAGCTATTACTGCCTTTTCCAAATCAGGTCGTTACTCTTACCTTTGCTAAATTCACCTCCCATATGCTTTTATTTTTGCTCTTTTTACTGTCAATAAGAATGTGCTTGTTTAATATGGGAAAAATGTGTGATCTACAATTTAAGATGAGAGGAACCAACTCTAACAATGGGAGCAGGTGTGACAGCTGATAACTTCCTTTACCTGGGTGCATCCTTTGGGCTAGCACATTCATATCTAAGGAAACAAAATGAAAGACTGACTTCCATTCTCAATGTGAGGCTCACTGAATAAGACCTATAACAAGGTTCAGGAAAATGCATTTATCAAAAGACTATTAGAGAAGGGTCTAATTTGACCTCTCAACATGAATCCCAAAAACCTTTGATACTAAGTTATCAATATGACTTTATTATAGATAACAGGGCACTAATAAGAAGTATTAAAACATTAGTAGTATGTTGGTGAGATTCAGAAAGATACTTCAATATACCGATATACTCTAGATTAATCTTCTTGAATATAACACATGATGTTTCAATTTGGTAGATGTTTACTGATTATTTATGAATGACTTTATAGTAGTTTGCTAGTATTATTATAACAAAGTACCACAAACTGGGTGACTTAGAATAACAGAAATGTATTATCTCACAGTTCTGTAGGTGGGAAGTGTGAAATTCAGGTACTGTCAAGGGCGTGCTCCCTCTGAAACCTACAAGAGAATATACTTTCTTGTCTTTTCCACCTTCTGGTGGTTCGGTGGCACTCTTTGGCACTCTTTGCATCCACGGATGCATCCCTCCAATTCTCTCTCTTCATATAGTGATCTCCCTGTCTCCACATGGCCACTGTTTTATAAGGACAGGGTCATGTTAAGTTAGAGACCCATCCCACTCTAATAAGACCTCATCTTAATGTGATTCATGTCAGCCAGACCCTGTTTCCTAATAAGGCCACAATCTGAGCAGGTTTTAAGACTTCAATATATCTTTTTGGAGAAGATTGTTTAATTCATTTTTTTTAGTAATTTTATTTACATTAATCTATATATAGTATTTCTAAAATAATTCCTAGTTTCAGCAAAGAACATGCCTTAAATTCTGAATGGAGGACTTAATATTAATCAAAACCTCTAACTTGATCATATGAGTTTATTAGAGAAAATTACCTTATTTTATTTTTTTCTGACTTTAAAAACACAGCTGGACTTTACTAAAATTCAACAAATCTATCAGGCATGCTTGCGAGTCAGAATAATTTAGTGTACATTTTCAGTGTTATGTTTTGTTATAAATTCTTTCTGAGTAAAGTCCCTTTAAAAAATAAATCCAGGTTTGCTCATGTTACTAGTAGTAACATTAAACATTTGGGCAACATTCATGCATCATGTTATTAAGAAAACCACAAAATATGCCACAGGAAATTAATAAAATAAAAATGAATATTTTGAATAATTTAAAATACACTCATGAATATTATTTCAGATATTGGAT
The DNA here is from genome assembly GCF_043159975.1 of Macaca nemestrina. Lineage (NCBI taxonomy): Eukaryota > Metazoa > Chordata > Mammalia > Primates > Cercopithecidae > Macaca > Macaca nemestrina. The sequence goes on from NC_092140.1 coordinate 5,904,656, forward strand.
ATTGCATTGCTTTGCCTTTATTATTTAAGTAATTACCTTGGTTTCTATTTTGTATTTTGCATATTTATTACATTTTCTTTAACAAAATTCTAGTAGAGAGCATTACATTTTTTTATTTTTGAAAGACTCTTGAGCATAAGAAATGCTAAAATTCAAAGAGCAGTCATCAGCAAAATAGCTGTATCATATTATTTGAATGATTCTGTGGCTAATAGCCATGCTGGCAATCACTGAAGCCTGGATACTCAGACGAAAATCAACAGGAGGGCTGATGATAATGTGCCATTCATTCTGTGACCAAGACAAGAATGAAAAATATGACAGTCACTCTGCCCCATATGGTATAGCCCCTATACCACCATGCTAGCTTAATATAGGGAAAATGTGTGATCTGAAATTTAAGATGAGAGGAACCAACTCTAACAATGGAAGTAGGTGTGACAGCTGATAACTTCCTTTACCTGGGTGCATCCTTTGGGCTAGCACATTCATTTCTAAAGAAACAAAATGAAAAGAGTAAACCAAGCTCCAAATTTAAGCATGGATTTGGAGGACCAAGCTCCAAATTTAAGTGTGAATCTATTTTATAAACAGTGAAAAAAGTTTGCAAAAAGGGTGTTTTAATTATTAGTATGTTAGCATGTCTTAGAGTTCTTAGAGATTTGAATTGAAAAAGCATGTATGTAGCAACATCATCACATTTATCATTATGGTGACTATCACGACAGCTAATATTTTGTGGGTGCCAGTGTTGGTAATTTAACACCAGTGTCTGAAAGTTTCCAGAGGCCTCCCAGCCATGCTTCCTGCACAGCCTGCAGAACTGTGAGTCAGTTAAACCTTTTTTTAGAAATTACCCAGTCTCAGGCAGTTCTTTTTTTTATTATTGTTCTTTAAGTTATAGGGCAAATGTGCACAACGTGCAGATTTGTTACATATGTATACATGTGCCATGTTGGTGTGCTGCACCCATTAACTCATCATTTACAGTAGGTATATCTCCTAATGCTATCGTACCCCCTCCCCACACCCCACAACAGGCCCCAGTGTGTGATGTTCCCCTTCCTGTGTCCGAGTGTTCTCATTGTTCAATTCCCACCTATGAGTGAGAACATGTGGTGTTTGGTTTTTTGTCCTTGTGATAGTTTTCTGAGAATGATGGTTTCCAGCTGCATCCATGTTCCTACAAATTACATGAACTCATCCTTTTTTTATGACTGCATAGTATTCCATGGTGTATATGTGCCACATTTTCTTAATCCAGTCTGTCATTGATGGACGTTTGGGTTGGTTCCAAGTCTTTGCTATTGTGAACAGTGCCGCAATAAACATACGTGTCCATGTGTCTTTATAGCAGCATGATTTATAATCCTTTGGGTATATATCCAGTAATGGAATGGCTGGGTCAAATGGTATTTCTAGTTCTAGATACCTGAGGAATTGCCACACTGTCTTCCACAATGGTCGAACTAGTTTACAGTCCCACCAACAGTGTAAAAGTATTCCTGTTTCTCCACATCCTCTCCAGCACCTGTTGTTTCCTGACTTTTTAATGATCGCCATTCTAACTGGTGTGAGATGGTATCTCATTGTGGTTTTGATCTGCATTTCTCTGATGGCAAGTGATGATGAGCATTTTTTCATGTGTCTGTTGGCAGCATAAATGTCTTCTTTTTAGAAGTGTCTGTTCATACCCTTTGCCGACTTTTTGATGGAGTTGTTTTTTTTTATTGTAAATTTGTTTGAGTTCTTTGTAGATTCTGGATATTAGCCCTTTGTTGGATGAGTAGATTGCTAAAATTTTCTCCCATTCTGTAGGTTGCCTGTTCACTCTGATGGTAGTTTCTTTTGCTGTGGAGAAGCTCTTTAGATTAACTAGATCCCATTTGTGAATTTTGGCTTTTGTTGCCATTGCTTTTGGTGTTTTAGACATGAAGTCCTTGCCCATGCCTATGTCCTGAATGGTATTGCCTAGGTTTTCTTCTAGGGTTTTTATAGTTTTAGGTCTAACATTTAAGTCTTTAATCCATCTTGAATTAATTTTTGTGTAAGGTGTAAGGAAGGGATCCAGTTTAAACTTTCTACATATGGCTAGCCAGTTTTCCCAGCAGAATTTATTAAATAGCGAATCCTTTCCCTATTTCTTGTTTTTGTCAGGTTTGTCGAAGATCAGATGGTTGTAGATGCGTGGTGTTACTGCTGAGGGCTCTGTTCTGTTCCTTTGGTCTATATCTCTGTTTTGGTACCAGTACCATGCTGTATTGGTTACTGTAGACTTGTAGTATAGTTTGAAGTCAGGTAGCATGATGCCTCCAGCTTTCTTCCTTTTGCTTAGGATTGTCTTGGCAATGCGGGCTCATTTTGGTTCCATATGAACTTTAAAGTGGTTTTTTCCAATTCTGTGAAGAAAGTCATTGGTAACCTGATGGGGATGGCATTGAATCTATAAATTACCTTGGGCAGTATGGCCATTTTCACGATATTAATTCTTCCTATCCATGAGCATGGTATGTTCTTCCATTTGTTTGTGTCCTCTCTTATTTCGTTGGGCAGTTGTTTGTAGTTCTCCTTGAAGAGGTCCTTCGCATCCCTTGTAAGTAGGATTCCTAGGTATTTTATTCTCTTTGAAGCAATTGTGAATGGGAGTCCATTTATGATTTGGCTCTCTGTTTGTCTGTTATTGGTGTATAAAAATGCTTGTGATTTTTGCACACTGATTTTGTATCCTGAGACTTTGCTGAAGTTGCTTATCAGCTTAAGGAGATTTTGGGCTGAGACGATGGGATTTTCTAAATATACAATCATGTCATCTGCAAACAGGGACAATTTGTCTTCCTCTTTTCCTAATCGAATACCCTTTATTTCTTTCTCCTGCCTGATTCCCTGGCCAGAACTTCCAACACTATGTTGAATAGGAGTGGTGAGAGAGGGCATCCCTGTCCTGTGCCAGTTTTCAAAGGAAATGCTTCCAGTTTTTGCCCATTCAGTATGATATTGGCTGTGGATTTGTCATAAATAGCCCTTATTATTTTGAGATACATCCCATCAATACCAAATTTATTGAGAGTTTTTAACACGAAGGGCTGCTGAATTTTGTCACAGGCCTTCTCTGCATCTATTGAGATAATCATGTGGTTTTTGTCTTTGGTTCTGTTTATATGATGGATTACATTTATTGATTTGTGTATGTTGAACCAGCCTTGCATCCCAGGGATGAAGCCCACTTGATCATGGTGGATAAGCTTTTTGATGTGCTGCTGGATTCAGCTTGCCAGTATTTTATTGAGGATTTTTGCATCAAAGTTCATCAGGAATACTGGTCTTAAATTCTCTTTTTTTGTTGTTGTTGTGTCTCTGCCAGTCTTTAGTATCAGAATGATGCTGGCCTCATAAAATGAGTTAGGGATCATTCCCTCTTTTTCTATTGACTGGAATAGTTTCAGAAGGAATAGTACCAGCTCCTCCTTATACCTCTGGTAGAATTCAGCTGTGAATCCCTCTGGTCCTGAACTTTTTTTGGTTGGTAGGCTATTAATTATTGCCTCAATTTCAGAGCCTGTTATTGGTCTATTCAGGGATTCAACTTCTTCCTTGTTTAGTCTTGGGAAGGTTTGTGTGTCCAGGAATTTATCCATTTCTTCTAGATTTTCTCATTTATTTGCGTAGAGGTGTTCATAGTATTCTCTGATGGAGTTTGTATTTCTGTTGGCCTAGTGGTGATATTCCCTTTATCATTTTTTATTGCAGCTATTTGATTCTTCTCTCTATTCTTCTTTATTAGTCTTGCTAGCCATCTATCAATTTTGTTGAACTTTTCAAAAAACCAACTCCAGGATTCATTGATTTTTTGAAGGGATTTTTATGTCTCTATCTCCCTCAGCTCTGTTCTGATCTTCAACATTTCTTGCCTTCTGCTAGTTTTTGAATGTGTTTGCTCTTGCTTCTCTAGTTCTTTTAATTGTGATGTTAGGGTGTCAGTTTTAGATATTTCCAGCTTCCTCTTGTGGGCATTAGTGCTATAAATTTCCCTCTACACACTGCTTTAAATGTGTCCCAGAGATTCTGGTATGTTTTGTCTTTGTCCTCATTGGTTTCAAAGAACATCTTTATTTCTGCCTTCATTTTGTTATTTACCCAGTAGTCATTCAGGAGCAGGTTGTTCAGTTTCCATGTAGTTGAGCGATTTTGAGGGTGTTTCTTAATCCTGAGTTCTTGTTTGATTGCACTGTGGTCTGAGAGACAGTTTTCTTAAAATTTCTGTTCTTTTACATTTGCTAAGGAGTGCTTTACTTTCAATTGTATGGTCAATTTAAGAATAAGTGTGATGTGGTGCTCAGAAGAATGTATATTATGTTGATTTGGGTTGGAGAGCTCTGTAGATGTCTGTTAGGTCTGCTTGGTGCAGAGCTGAGTTCAATTCCTGGATATCTTTGTTCACTGTCTGTCTTGTTGATCTGTATAACATTGATAGTGGGGTGTTAATGTCTTCCATTATTATTGTGTGGGAGTGTAAGTCTCTTTGTAGGTCTCTAAGAACTTGCTTTGTGAATCTGGGTGCTCTTGTATCGGGTGCACATATATTTAGGATAGTTAGCTCTTCTTGTTGAATTGATCCCTTTACCATTATGTAATGGCCTTCTTTGTCTCTTTTGACCTTTGTTGGTTGGAAGTCTGTTTTATCAGAGACTAGGATTGCAACTGCCACCTCTTTTTTGTTTTCCATTTGCTTGGTAGATCTTCCTCCATCCCTTTATTTTGAGCCTATGTGTGTCTCTGCACGTGAGATGGGTCTCCTGAATACAGCACACTGATGGGTCTTGACTCTTTATCCAATTTGCCAGTCTATGTCTTTTAATTGGAGCAGTTAGCCCATTTACATTTTAGGTTAATATTGTTATGTGTGAACTTGATCCTGTCCTTATGATGTTAGCTGATTATTTTGCTCATTAGTTGATGCAGTTTCTTCCTAGCATCAATGGTCTTTGCATTTTGGCATGTTTTTGCAGTATCTGGTACCAGTTGCTCCTTTCCATGTTTAGTGCTGCCTTCAGGAGCTCTTATAGGGTGGGCCTGGTGGTGACAAAATCTCTCAGCATTTGCTTGTCTGTAAAGGATTTTATTTCTCCTTCACTTATGAAACTTAGTTTGGCTGGATATGAAATTCTGGGTTGAAAATTCTTTTCTTTAAGAATGTTGAATATTGGCCCCCACTCTCTTTTGGCTTGTAGAGTTTCTGCCGAGAGATCTGCTGTTAGTCTGATGGGCTTCCCTTTGTGGGTAACCCGATCTTTCTCTCTGGCTGCCCTTAATATCTTTTCCTTCATTTCAACTTTGGTGAATCTGACAATTATGTGTCTTGGAGTTGCTCTTCTCAAGGAGCATCTTTGTGGCGTTCTCTGTATTTCCTGAATTTGAATGTTGGCCTGCCTTGCTAGGTTGGGGAAGTTCTCCTGGATAATTTCCTGCAGAGTGTTTTCCAATTTGCTTCCATTCTCCCTGTCACTTTCAGGTACACCAATCAGATGTAGATTTGGTCTTTTCACATAGTGCCATATTTCTTGGAGGCTTTGTTCCTTTCTTTTTACTCTTTTTTCTCTAAACTTCTCTTCTTGCTTCATTTCATTCATTTGATCTTCAATCCTTGATACCCTTTCTTCCAGCTGATCGAGTTGGTTACTGAAGCTTATACATTTGTTACGTAGTCCTTGTGTCATGGTTTTCAGCTCTGTCAGGTCATTTAAGGACTTCTCTACATTGGTTATTCTAGTTAGCCATTTGTCAAATCTTTCCTCAACGTTTTTAGCTTCTTTGCGATGAGTTTGAACTTCCTCCTTTAACTCGAAGAAATTTGATCGTCTGAAGCCTTCTTCTCTCAACTCGTCAAAGTCATTCTCTGTTCAGCTTTGTTCTGTTGCTGGCGAGGAGCTGCGTTCCTTTGTGGGGGAGAGGCGCTCAGATTTTTAGAATTTTCAGCTTTTCTGCACTGCTTTTTCCCCATCTTTGTGGTTTTATCTACACTTTGATCTTTGATGATGGTGATGTACAGATGGGGTTTTGGTGGGATGTCCTTTCTGTTTGTTAGTTTTCCTTCTAACAGTCAGGACCCTCAGCTGCAGGTCTGTTGGAGTTTGCTCGAGGTCCATTCCAGACCCTGTTTGCCTGGGTATCAGCAGCGGAGGCTGCAGAAGAGTGAATATTGCTGAGTAGCAATTGTTGCTGCCTGATCATTCCTCTGGAAGCTTCGTCTCAGAGGGGTACCCAACCGTGTGAGACATGAGGTGTCAATCTGCCTCTAGTTGGGGTGTCTCCCAGTTCTGCTACTCGGGGGTTAGGGACCCACTTGAGCAGGTAGTCTGTCTGTTCTCAGATCCCAAACTCCGTGCTGGGAGAACCACTACTCTCTTCAAAGCTGTCAGACAGGGATATTTAAATCTGCAGAGGTTTCTGCTGCCTTTTGTTTGGCTATGCCCTGTCCCCAGAGTTGGAGTCTACAGAGGCAGGCAGGCCTCTTTGAGCTGTGGTGGGCTCCTCCCAGCTCGAGCTTCCTGGCCACTTTGTTTACCTACTAAAGCCTCAGCAATGGCAGGTGCCCCTCCCCCAGTCTTGCTGCTGCCTTGCAGTTAGATCTCAGGCTGCTGTGCTAGCAATGAGAGAGTCTCTGTGGGTGTGGGACCCTCTGAGCCAGGCATGGGATATAATCTCCTGGTGTGCTGTTTGCTAAGCCCCTTGGTAAAGTGCAGTATTAGGGTTGAAGTGACCCAATTTTCCAGGTGTTATGTGTCACTGTTTCCTTTGTCTAGGAAAGGGAATTCCCTTCCCCCTTGCACTTCCTGGGTGAGGCGATGCCTCACCCTGCTTCAGCTCTTGCTAGGTGGGCTGCGCCCACTGTCCTGCACCCACTCTCTGACACGCCTCAGTGAGATGAACCTGGTACCTCAGTGGGAAATGCAGAAATCACCCATCTTCTGTCACTCACACTGGGAGCTGGAGGCTGGAGCTGTTCCCTTTTGGCCATCTTGGAACCGCCCAGTCATTTTCTTTATGTATATCTCACCATTATGGTAGATAATTGCTCTCCTCCCAATGCTTGTACTCTTTCTCAAATGAAACATTTTACAAATGATTAATGTAATTACTGCTTATAAGTGATTTGGTGAGGTTACAAAGAAGTAAAATTGTTTTATTTTTAAATAAATACAGTATTCTTTTAAAATAAACCCACTGAGAATTATAGTCTTCAGCATTCAAATTGAGCAATACTATTTTGTTTTATAGTAATGGTTAATTGAAACTTCATCTTTGCCAACTATAATATCAAGTAAAATTCACTATTATTGTGTTAAAAATACTGAAATCCCATTTATCTAATATGATACAATCATCTTTTGCCTTATTTTCTGAACTCATTAACAGTTATTTAATCTCAAGCAAAGCCAAAAACATATGGGCCTTACTCAATTTGAGGATTCACATTGGAGTTAGTTCTCTTCAGCAACCTCACTAAATCACTTACAAGTAGTAATTACATTAATTACACATTGTAGTTACAACATGAGAATTATCTATCTATATTTAGGCTGCATCATGCAGAACTTCTTATCTCACATAACAACAGTAACTAAATATACCTACAGAATGCCTTTTGCATCTTTAACAATATTATTAAATCATTTTTAAAACAAGTATTGTGAATAACTTCCTCAGGATTTAAGGATGTGGGAATAATTAGTACTCAAAGATAATGTGTTTCCTTATCCTAGAAGTTAGAGATACTCTGCAGTTTCCGGAGGAGGCTTGGGACATCAGAAGATGCTCTGGAGATAGAACGGTAAAGAGAGGAAAACATTTCTTATGGAACCAGGGGACGCTGGATGGAATCCTTTCACATGCTGGGAGCTTTGTAAGACTACTTCTTTCTTTCCTATAAAAGAAGAACAATAACATCTGCTTTGACAATTTCCTACAGCTACTCCTAAAATCAAATGAAATATTAGTTGTCAAATCAATTTTGAAAGTTTGGAAATGAAACGCATGTTCGAAGATCAAAGAAAGGCATACCAAAGAAAGATCCGATCCCAGTATTTCAGAGGTACTTTCAGAATAAAAATTACTTCATTAAGGATGAAATTAAATATTCCAAATTAAAGTAAAATGAATAATTAGAACACTGATTTATATTAATGTATTTGTATTATTAATATTGCTGGTTATTTTTGCCTATGGAGAGCTCAAAAGTAAGTCAATGATTTTGCAGGAGCTTATATGAATCAAGACTTTATGGAGGTCTTGTCATGAGGCCACATTGTGACATCATCATCATCTCAATGACTTACACAGGAGTAGATTCGATGTTGTTGGTGTTTCTGCTTCTTTATGTATCAGTTTTCAACTGTAACAACCCATGTGCATAAATATTAAATATTAGGTTAGGACCAATAAGGGAAATTTATATAATCTTTTACTGTTGAATATTTATAGTTTTCCCAATGATGGTAAGGAAATTACCTACACTAAGTCTGTCTTTTGGGGAAAAAAAAAGGAGTATTGCTGTCAGATCTTCAGTATGACACTGCCTAGCATTTACTTTGCATAGAGTGTGAGGCCCACCTGAGATCAGTTCATACCTGCATCAGTGTAAATAAAAAGCCTAATTGCAAAGAGCAGTGTATTAGTTCATTTTCACGCTGCTGATAAAGACATACCTGAAACTGGGAACAGAAAAGGTTTAATTGGACTTACAGTTCCACATGGCTGAAGAGGCCTCAGAATCATGGCAGGAGGCAAAAGGCACTTCCTACATGGTGGTGGCCAGAGAAAATGAGCAAGAAGAAAAGGCAGAACCCCTGATAAACCCATCATATCTCATGACACTTATTCACTATCACGAGAATAGCATGGGAAAGACCTGTGCCCATGATTCAATTACCTCCCACTGGGTCCAAACCATATCATTCTGTCCCTGGCCCCTCCAAATCTCATGTCCTCACATTTCAAAACCAGTCATGAGATTTGACTGGGAAACAGCCAAACCATATCAAGCAGCAAGGGGAAGAGTCTGGATTCAGAACCATCAGTAACATTCCAAGTTTCAGGGCAGGGCTATGGTTACAGATTACATAAATTCATTGAGATTGGGGTGGGAAAGTGAAAACAGCATCAACTCTTGGCAACCCTTGGAACCAGCCAAAGAGATTTTTTGGTTGGGATCTTATTAATATTTGGTCCACCTGTATGATGCCTAGACATCTTGACATTTTGTTATATTCTGACTTCAATTTTAATATAACTTAAGCTTTATAACTGGGCCTTTTCAGAACTGTTTCCTAATACACTGTATAAAATTCCAAAAAGTACACACCTCAGAGCTGTTAATTAAAAGGGCCTGCTGGTATAAATAAACACATATGCTGCTGATTAGCCACCCTTTAGGGGTCAACAGTGGGGAACTCCTGCTGGGCTTCTGTTAATTGTTGTCCAAAATTTGAACAGGAACTGTCTAATGATCTCACATGGCTTTGGCCATCTGGCCCTTTGAGTTAACTTGCCAGTAAACAGACAACTTTTAGAGAAAGAGAGAAATATCTCTTATAAGACAAATATCTTTTAAGATGTAACCTAGCTATCTGTGAGTGCTAAGAACTGATTTACCTTAATTTACAATGCAAACTCTATATACCTAACTTGGATTATCCTTTAGATTTACTCTGTCAACTGCTTTAATATTAGCTACAAAATAGGTGTTTTTTTCTTCTCTTACATAAACAGTGTTAGATGCAATTAGAACTTATTAGTAACACATATTACATTTGGGGTCATAAACCATGAAGAATGCTTCTAATAATTAATATATATAAACCATATCTGAGAATGTTAAGTAGTAGTATGTCTTGTTCTTCCAGTGAGGTACTGTGGATCTGATGACCAGATGCAAAACCTAGTTTTCACATATTTCAAAATAGACAGGACTTTTGTTGTCATTAGTCCTCTAAATATTACAATGCTACACTCAGCTTGCTTTTCACAACATCAACACTCCCTTTTTAGCTGAATGTTACACAATGGAAATAACATATTTAAAGGAGCTAAAAAGGGAGGGGTTGTCATTCAAAGTAGGATATTATTTGAGGAAAATCTTTGTTTTATTTGCCTCATTTTCCAATGGAGGTGAATATTTGTATGTAGGGGAAGAGCTCCTTCATCTCAAGGTGCATTTGTGAAGTTTATTTCATAGATAATCATGTATTAAACAGAAGACTATAACCAGCCACATTTACTTTTGTTTACCTGCCAATATACTCACTATGAGAAGAGCTCAAACAGCACCCTAAACACTTTCCCTGCACAATGAATGGAAGTTAAAAGAGTAGTGCTATTTCATCTTACTGCCGTCTATTGAATAGGTATGTTTCTTTCTAAGTCTTCAAACTATTTATTTTCTTGGATGATGTATTTTTCCCATAGGGCTTTGACTAATAATTGAGCAGTATTTTAAAGAATGTTAAGTACAGACAGAATGCTGTGCTTGTCATTGTTCATGCTGGCACTTGCCTGATCGTGGAAGAATCACAAGTGGTTAAATACAGCCATACCTGGACTGTCAGCTGTGTAAGACGAAACTGCATTCTAGTTAAATGACCTTGATGCTGGAAAAATAAAAGCTACATTCTTTCAGAGGTTTTAGAGTCTTTTGCGCTGGTTTTATTCCACTTCTCCTTCTCCCATGGCACCTGCTACCAGATCTGAGGATTGAATGGGTATGAGAAATCCATGAAACAAACCACCACATGCTTCCAGAACACTTTTCACTCCAAAAATCTCTGTCAGGACACTTTAAAATCACAAAATAAATCAAACATTTGTTTTTATATATGTTTAAAACTCAAACAAAGAGAAAAACAAAAGAACTCCTGCGTGACTGGAAGCCTGTGTATCCCTCTGAAGCCCAGAACCTGCCCTTCCTACTGTGCTACTTGTTATGTGCCCCTGACATATTCCGGTTACATTATTGTCAATTGTTTTGGAAAATCAACGAATCTTCTCATGTCGTTTTTCTTCCACACATTTCTGTGACCCATAGTGATTTTCCAGGGTCTCTCTTTAGCATCCTCTAAATATTCAAAATTCATCCATTCATCTAGATGATATAGAAAGAAAAAACACAATTTTCAAGGTGTAAAATTCTTGCCACATATTCTTTGAAAAGTATGTCTGCTTAGTAGGTTTCTGTAATAAAAGGTCAACTAAACTCATTTTCAAAAATTATTTACTGTAGATGTTATAGCTTAACAAATGTATTTGCAAAGCCTGAAAACTGAAGTAATTTGTCAATATTAAAGTGATACTTCAAGTAGGCAAGAAAAGACAAAGTAATTATACAGTTTAGTACTAATTTATGCTACATTTATGTAAATATCCAAAGGTAAGTTATTGTGGTAAGTAGATGGAATAAAAGATGTAGATAATATAGGAAGTCACCTCAAATCAGTATTTAATTAGGTAAATAAGAAGTCATTAACATAATTTGTCAGCACCTCTGTACTGCACTCCCATTGTCTTTTGAACTGTTTCTTTTTAATTGAGCTAAAACTTACCTAACATAAAATTCACCACTGAAAACACTTTAAAGTGTATAGCTCAGTGCTTTTAGTACTTGCACAATGTTGTGCAGCTACCACCACTGCCTAATTTCATACCATTTTTGCCATTTCAAAGAGGAACCTTGTACTCATTGAGCAGGGATCACCATTCTTTGCCCCACCCTTAATCCCTGGCTACCATTAATCTGCTTTCTCATTTTATGGATTTTCCTATTCTGGGAGTTTCATATAAATGGAATAATAATCAATATGTCTAACCTTTTTGCTGGGCATATTGTCTTAAATGTTTATCCATGTTGTAGTATGTACCAGTACTTCACGTGTTTTATGGCCAAATAATTTCCATTATATTGATATATCACTTTTTGTATATCAGTTCATCACATGATAAATATTTGAGTTGATTCCACTTTTTAGCTATTATGAATAATTCTGCTAAGAACATTTGTGTACACTTTTTTTTTTTTTTTTTTTTGAGATAGAGTCTCACTCTGTCACCCAGGCTGGAGTGCATTGGTGAGATCTTGGCTTATTGCAGGCTCTGCCCTGGGTTCACTCCATTCTCCTGCCTCAGCCTCCTAAGTAGCTGCAACTACAGGCGCCCGCCACCTCGCCTGGCTAATTTTTTGTATTTTTTTAGTAGAGACGGGGTTTCACCGTGTTAGCCAGGATGGTCACGATCTCCTGACCTTGTGATCTGCCCGCCTCGGCCTCCCAAAGTGCTGGGATTACAGGTGTGAGCCACCTCACCTGGCCCCACAAGTTTTTGTACTTGTTTCCAATTCTGTTGGGTACATATCTAAGAGTAAAATGCTTATCCTATGGTTATTTTGTTTAACATTTTCAGAAACAACAAAACGGTTTTCCAAAGTGAACTCCCTGTTTTACATTCCTACCAGAAATGTATGGCAGGGCGAGAGGTTCCAATGTCTTCACATCTTTGCCAACACCAATTTGCCTTTTATTTTTGTTTTAACCATTGCCATCCTAGTGAGTGTGAAGAGTATCTCATTGTGGTTTTGATTTGTTTTTCCGTGGTGAGACTATTAAATGTGTATATTTGATATGTGCATATCTTCTTTAGAAAAATCTCTATGTTCAAATTATATGTGCATTTTTAAATTGCTTTTTTGTCTTTTTGTTGTTGAGTTGCACAATTATTTATATAATCTAGGTACTTGGAACTTATCAGATATATTATTTGCAAATATGTTCTCTCATTCTGTGGATGACTTTTTAACTTTTTTAATAATAATCTTTGGAGTACAAACATTTTTAGTTCTGATGAATCCCAATGTATCTATTTTTCTTTTGTTGCTTGTGCATTTGGTGTCATATTTAAGAAAGTGTTGCTTAATAAAAGGTCACAAATATTGATACCTATATTTTCTTCTAAGCGTTTGATATTTTAGCTCTTACATTTAGAACTTTGATCCATTTTAAGGTAATTTTTATGGTGTGAGGTAGGGCTCCAAATTTATTCATTTTCATTTAGCTATTAAGTTTTCCTAGCACTATTTGTTCAAATGATTGTTGTTTTCCCATTAAATGGTCTTGGCATTTTAATTTTTATTTCTTTTTATTTTTGTATAGTTTATTAAAATAAATGCCCAGCTCCTTCATTTTGATTTTAATAATTGAGTCTTTTTCTCTTCCTTCCCAGGTTAGTCTACTTGAAGGTTTGTCAATTTTGTTGATCTTTTGAAGAACCAGCTTTTGTTAATGTTGATTTCTCACTATCGATTTTTTATTCTTTATTTTACTTATCTCCAGTCTATTTCTTATATTTCCATCCTACTACTTGCTTTGGGTTTAGTTTGCTTTACTTATTCCAGTTCCTTATGGTAGAAGTTTAGGTAATTGATTTGTGATTTTTTTTTTTCCATCTGAATGTAGGTGTTTACAGCTCTAAATTCTTTTCTGAGCACTGCTTTTGATGCATCCCCAAAATTTTATTATATTTTCATTCTCATTTATTTCACAGCCCTTTCCAATTCCTTTGTGATTTCTTATTTAACTCTTTGGTGTTTTAAGGACAGGTTGTTTAATTTCCAACTATTCATAAATTTTCTATGTTTTCTTATGTTGTTAATTTCTAATTTTATTCCATTGTATTTCGTGAAGATACTTTTGGGGATATCAATGTTTTTAAATATATTGAAACTTATTTTGTGGTCAAAGATATGATCTATCCTGGAAAACATTTCATGTGTACTTAAGAAAAATGTGTATTCTGCTGGGTTAAGTGTTCTGTGTATCTCTTTTAAATTTAATTGATTTATAGTGTGATCAAGTCCTCTTGTTCCTTGTTGATCTTTGTCCAGTTGGTTATCCATTAATAAAAATGGGAACTTGATGTATCCAACTATTATTGTTGAACTATTTCTCCCTTTAATTCTACCAATATTTGTTTCATATATTTTGGGACCCTCTCATTTGGTGCACATTTGTTTACAATTGTTATAATTTCCTGAGAAACTGACACTTGTATCAATATATAATGTCCACCTTTGTCTCTTGTAACAATTTTTTACTTTTTTTTCAAATATTAATATAGCCACATCCCTTCCTTTTTGGCTACAATTTGATTTGAATATCATTTTTATTATTTTACTTTTAATTGACTTGTGTTTTGAAATATGAAGTGAGTCTCTTCAGATAGCACATATTTGGATAAATTTATGCATCCATTCTGCCTATTTCCACCTTTTAATTGAAAAGATAAATTCATTTATAGTAACTTATTTTCCCATTTGTTCTTTATATTTCTCATTTTTTGTTTCTCATTTCCTCCATTACTTTCTTCTTTTGTGCTTAATTGATTGTTTTCAATGTACCATTCTGATTTCTTTCTCATTTTCTTTATTTTTTTTTTGTAATTTTCTCAGCATTTATCCTGAGGATTACAATTAACATTTTAAAATCTTAAATTTATAACAAATTAGTTTGAATTAATACCAACTTAGTTATGATAATATACAAAACTCCTGCCCCTTTACAGTTCTATCTTTCTCTTTATTGTGGTTATTGTCACAAGTTAAATCTTCATATATTACATTTAATGTAATTTATAATTATTATTGCATGCATTTAAAACATTCTCTCAGATGAGTTGTGTCTCCACCAAAGATATGTTGAAATCTTCATCTCAAGTAGTTGTGAACATAGCTTTATTTGAAAACAGATTTTTTTGCAGATATAATCAAGTTGCAACAAGGTCATTAAGGTTGGCCCTCATCCAATTTGACTGGTGTTCCTATAAAAGGGGAAAATAGCTATGTAAAGACATGGACACACAGGGAAACTATCTTGTGATGTCAGAGACAGAGATTGAAATTCTGACAGCTGCAAGCCAAGGAACATCAGGGATTGCTGGCAAACTACCAGAGGCTGGGAAGAGTCAACAAATGATTCCCTTCTAGGGGTTTCAGAGGAAAGAGCTCTGGTGACACTTTATTTCAGACTTTAAGCCTCCAGAACTGTGAGACAATAAATTTATTTATTCAGTTTATATATGTATCTTTACAGGCACTGTAAAGATTTGCATTACATTTCACAATTCCTGCTCTCAACCTATGTAGCGATTACTATAGCAAAAGGACATCTTTTCCTGGACCCAGATTATGCCTTGCGTGTAGGAGGAGATTAGTAGAAGGATAAACTAAGTTTCTAATGGAGTCAGGGAAATTTTGACTGTGGATAAACCATTTTAGTTGTGAGTAAAATGTTGAAAAGTGCTGAATTAGGCTGAGAAACAACAGAAAAGAGTTGTAGATGAGGGCTCTTGTGCCAAGTCATGAAAGTTCAAAATAACACGAGTTGTTTTGGAAAACATAAGAATTTCCATATTACTGGATATTATTATTTGAGATGAGAATGAAAGGATGTACTAATAATGACTCTAAGTTACAATTGTGAAAACTTGCTTCAACTAGATTTAAGAAGAAATAGAGGAAGACTTGTACTCATATAACTTAAAATATTATGGTTTCTGGCATAGCAATATCCAGGGATTCAAATCACACCATCTGGACTCTCTTTTTGTCTCCACCCCTTGCCTCTTCTTTCTTGTGTGTTGGCGTCATTCTCAGTAGAGTTGACAAAGATGGTAGCCAAATCTGGTGACTCACATCCATCAACTTAGTTACCCTAGAGGATGAGAATTTTGTTGCTATTGTTATTGTCATTGTTTTTTCCTAACACCCTGTGAAAAGTTCCTGGTAGGTGATTGATTGGCTCATATTTGGTCATTTTATATTTCCTGGGGCACTCTGACTATCTGAGTTTGATTTTACATGCTTACCTCTAGGCATGGAAGGGGCAGTGCCAAAATCCTCTCAGCAAATAAAATGAATTATTCAAATTCAGATTATTTTAAAATTACATAAGAATAACCTTCAAAATGGATTATGAGCAGTAAAAAGGACAGAAACAAAAGAAAACCAGAACCCAAACAATTGTTTACACCTGAGGAAATAAAAACTTGAGTATGGTAAGTGGACAGAACCAGATCATGATATACAAGAAATGAAATGTGGTTTGTCCTGTAGGAAAGAGACATTGAGCACATTTGGTAAAAACAAACAATGACATGAATATGTTTGCATATTAGAAAGAGGACTCTGAGGATTGTGTAGAAGATCTATCAGAGATGGGTGAGTCTAAGGCCACTGACAAATAATGTATCTCAAGTACAAAGCTTTTTCCTTATCTGGATGCATTTTTCTAATATTTTTCATACTCTTCAGAGACCTTGGGACACGACACAAAAATAGTGTGCTTTGTTTAAGCCGGTTATGCAAATATGATTCCATTGTAAAATATAAATTATATATATAGTATTATATAATACTGGCTTGTACTTTTCAAATACTACATTTTAGAAAAATGCTAACAACTTTCTTCTGAATTAAATATGTCTTTCTCTAGAATATTTTTATTTCCTGTACACATTCATGTGTTTATGCATACATAATGACAACTGTACTATTCTGGTATACATGCTCTTTATACAAGCATTATAAATTCTAAAGAAGATATTTTGAATAGTCAAATAATGAAATAATATCATTTAGAAAATAGTAAAATCAACCAGACTAACTGAATATTCATCACAATTCAACATATGCTAATATCACATATCACTTATTAAATTTAAATTCTTGACGATTTTGCCTTCCTTTAGTGTGTATTAAACATTAGCCTGCAGTGCTGGCTAAGGCTCTTTACATAATAAAGGTCACCCATATTCATGTATGCTCTCACAAATGTTTATATTTATTTTAGATTAGTAATCTTCTGTGTGCTTTGTGTAAAAACATACTGGAAAAAAAATACTTCCAAACCAGACATCTTGCAGCAGGGGATAAACATGAAGATCAGAACTTTGAAATTCTTTTGTAAACAGAAGACTAGTATCACTGAAGCACAAAATATGTCAAGAGATTGTGCTTGCTTATTTATTTCTGTTACATTGTATTGGCCCTTGTCCTAAGTTTGTATTTGCATAGTGTTAGGCATGCAGAGAAAAGAGTGTGTCTATTTGCATTTTTAACATTCAGTGTCTTTGGCATAAACGAAGGTAGGCAGTTTGCTCTCATAGTCCCTCAATACATTTCTTATCATGAAAATATCTCCCTACTGATTTATTAACATGGTGTGCAGAATGAGTCAGAATATTATTGAGGCAAACTTCAAATATCAGTGAAAAGTTTAGACTCTTAGTTAAATCTGCATCTCAAATGTGATTTTTAAAAATACTGTTATGAGATTTAGTCATGCACTCTTTCCTCAGACATCCCATCAACCACCCCCAACCATTTTATGCATTTGTTGATACAGACTTTGCACTGACTCAAATATCTATTTCTAACATTGAGGAGTGACATCACTTGGAATCTTAGAGTAGGCTAATAATAGGTTGATTCATTTCAACTAATCTTCTAATGTGTAGGACAGTCTTAATGCAAACAGAGGAAACAAACAAATAGCAAAGGCATGTTTTGAAAACAGCAGTCAGATCTAGGGATTCAGATACAATTCATTTGAAGAAAGCACATATATAAAAGCTTCAGAGAACAGAGGGTTCAATTGCAGCTTTAATGCTTATTCATTGGAGGAATATTGGTCAATTTCTAATGTATTCTTTTATTTTTCAATCACAAATCATTTTTTTAAATTAATACTTAATACAACCTATAGTGTATCAGGATTCTCATCTACCTCAATTTCATGTGATTATACCTATCCCATAGCTTTGTTTTCAACCTTGTATTTAAAATGACATGTGAAGGGCTTAGCACAATGCCTCACACATTGTAGAGGAAGGGTACTCAATACATATTAGTGGAATGAATACATGGATTGAATAACATCCACCAAACCTCATGAAGATCATTCTAAAATAAAAGGACATCTTCCTAAGTATTCAAGATGGTCTGTTTAGCTATGAACACATTAAATTGCACAGGGCTGTTTCAAAGTTCAAAGAAGAACCAAACAAGTCATAATTATTATTTCTTTACCACTCACAATATTTTAATTAAGTCTACTTTGGTTTCCAAAGTATTCGTATGCTTCACCTTGCAAGTACTATGGTATTATCACAGTTTGGCAGTCTTATACAATAATTTTTTTGTTCATATATACAAAAAATCAAAAAAGCATTGCACAAACTGGTCAAACCCATTATAAGTTACAAATGCACACAACATGTCAGAATAAAATAACAATTCAACTCCATGAATGCCATTTGCTATTATTAGCAATAATGAAAATGTTTCTTTAGCATGGAATTTCTTATTTATGAAAATTTATAACTGCTGACATACATTAAGCAGAGAAATTTCAGTAATTATATTTAGCATTAAAAGGGCAAAATGCATTACAATGTGTTTGTAATACACATATAAAGTTAAAGAGTAATAGAATGAACCTCATGAATCAATACTTTGCTAAAGAAAGAAGTAGTTAGTACTTTGCAGAGCCTCACGGGACACTCCTTGATCTCATTTCCATCATTCCCTCACAACAAGTAACACTTTTCTTAATTTGGTGATAACCATTTTTTCCTAAATCTTTGTAGATTTATCACAGTAATAGATATCCCTAAATATTATGTACGTATTTTAGTTTTGCTTTTTTGTGAGCTTTATAATAATAGGCTGACATTGGGTTGATTCTTCTCTGACCTTCTGTTTATCCCTCAGAGTTGATTTCAGATTTAGCAATGAGGATTTGTGTAGCCCTACTTCAATCATTTTCATTGCTCACAAGCAGTGACTCTTGAACCTTTTGATTTCAGCCCCCTTTTTATTGTTTTCTTAATGCATACTAAAATTATTTTCCCATCAATCTGAGTTTATCATGCCCATGCCATCCCACCATCCCCCAGCCCCCTGCAAAAACGAGTATGCTTGCCAGTTCTGGCATTCAGGTTTCTTCCTCCATCCCCACACATTCCACCCCTTTTGAGGCAATGCAGAGTAACAACATCTAGAACTGCAGATCTGATTTCTTACGGGTATGTGTCTGCTGCTTGCTTTGCTTGTTTTGTTATGCTCCTTGTTTGTGCGAGAACATTAAATTTACTAAGTTATATGAAACCCTTATTTCCCTGGACTCCTCTTACGTGCTCTCTTCTTACTAAACTACTATCCCCAAGAGTGCTTATAAATTAGGTCTTGGTATGGCAAACCATCTCATGCCTTGACGGGCTAAAAACTTCTTTAACTACTTGATTCACAGATAATGGTGCTCCTTCCCTAGATCTAGCCCTCTTTCATTTTGGTCTGTGCTTTTCCCCACACTATAAACCCAATCTTTTCATATATATATGTGTATATACGTGTATATATATGTGTGTGTATATATGTGTATATTAGTGCATATATAATGTATATATACACTAATGTACATATTCACTAATATATACACTATATACATATATACACTATATATACATATATACACACTATATATACTATGTATAATGTATATATAATATATACATTAGTGTATATATACACATATACACATGTATATACACACATATATATGAAATATTCATATATATATGCATATATATACAGAAGCACACATATATGTGCGCGTGTGTGTGTGTATATATATATGCTTCTGTCTCCTAATATATATATTAATGCTTCCTACAGGCCTTTTGCTAGTCGCCAAACACATCCATCTGCCTCAAGCTGTTCGGCATGGGGGTGGACCTCCCTTTTGTCTCAACAATCTGAGAAATACTAAGCCCATTGCTTGATAAGCTTTAGATCAGTGGACTTTTTATCTTTTTATATTCCCTTTCTCGGTGGATGAAGAGGGGAGTTACGTTGGTAATACTTGCATGCTCTCTTTTTCAGTACCTATTTTTTATCTTATGACAATAGTAATAAGATACCTACATGCCATTCACTCAGTGCATTACACACTCAAACATTTGAGGTAGGAGATGATCCTATCTCAAGTGAGAAAGCAGCACCAGATAAAACCCTCCAGACACAGAGAAATCATTTGGGAAGATTCCACAACACTGTGCCATCCAACCGGAGGTTTAAGAGAATGTGGCCAGAAATCTCAGCCATGGGCAAACCATAGGCTTACATTTGGTAAAGTAAGGTTTTTATTTCCATAGATAATGGATAAATAATTCCAACGGGAGAGTTAAAGCAGACTTTTGAAGAAGGGGAAGATAACATTAGCTCTCAAATAAATAGTTCAAAATTGTTTTTTTAGGGATTGTAAAATTGCTAGAAAATGAGGTGTAAATATGAAATGTAATTAAGAGTGAGAATGGGAACTGACTAAAGAAGGCCTAGGAACTGAGGTAAAACTCTCAGGTGACTCAAAAAATGTTGAGTTTGGCTCGAAGTTTGGCACAATGGATGTTGCATTTGTTGTGAAACTGTCCCCACCAAGTAGATTTGCATGTTTTCTTCAGAAGCCCAGCAATGAGGCCAGCACAGTGACAGGAAACTGGGGGCTTCCAGGCTTGAACTGATATAAACTCTGAGGTGTCTTTGATGAAAGGACTTGATTGGCATCTGTGAAAACTACATTTCTCTCCAATACTGAGGAGAAGGCTTGCAAGGTAGAAATGTTCATTACATAAATTAAAAGGTAGCATTACTCATTCTTTAAGTATGATAGATAAATTCAGACCAGGCATACACCTGCACACACACACATATATACATGTACCTACACACAAAACACCATTAGAAAAAAATACCAAAAATAAGAAAATGTGAAAAAATTCTCTAAGTGGGAGTGAATGAAATGATCGTTTTCTTCATATTTTCCTATATTTTCTACAATTAGGAGTTGTTATATTTGTTATTGGAAAAATATTTATAACAGTAAGAATATAAATTGACCCATAATAGTTCTTTGTTTTCCTAGAAGCTGTCAGAAAAAGCCTGCCATAATTTCTTCTGAAGTTAATATTCTTTCTCGTATTAAGACTAATGTTCAAAATAATCTATATTGATAATGTGGATGTTAATTTACAATAAAGAAGGGCAGAGGAGAGATATACTACAATGAAATGGTCACATGCCAGGAAGAACACGACACCAGGCAATCTCTGGTACATGTTCAGCATAGCCCGATTTTGGTCTATTCTGTGAAGAAACTGGATTTTGACATTCTCTGTATCCAATTTGTTTTCTTCTGCTGAAGACATGATTCTACATTTTAAGCACTCACCATTCTGGAAATAATCATCTAACAAAAGTGTCTTGGGGCAAAGTACTGCCAGATTTGCTTAAACTGTAAGGAGACAACCACAAAAAAAGAACCCCAGATAGTAAAAACTGGGTATACAGGCATATCACTTATTCACACAATCATATAAGAAAATATTAATTTGGTCAACAGTTGTTAATAATTACCGATAATTTTAGGTGACAAACTTCTCTGGTTAATGGACAGTCAGACAGAGTCTTTGATTTTTCACAACCATCACCTTAGTGATAGAAGATGATAATAAGCAAGTGTACAAATAGGGACACTCAATCATAATTACACAAATGATGCCTTGAGACACGACTTCTATCTCCTAAGAGCATCATGAGAAGAATAAGATAATCTCAATAGTCAGCAACCCCAGAATATTATGGAGACATGGAAATATTATCACTTTGATATAATCAAGCCTCATTTTTTGTTTTATACTTTTTATTTATTTTAATTTTTTTTATTTTGTGGGTACATAGTAAGTGTATATTTTGATACAGGCATGCAGTATGAAATAAGTACATCATGAGGAATGGGGTATTCATACCTTCAAGCATGACGCTTGAAAATAACTTAGAGTGTAATCAACCCTCATTTTGATTTTATCTTTTTTTCTGCCACAATGGAGCAGAAACCATTTAATCACCAGGCACGTATACACACACACATACAGCAGCACATATTAGGGGACTGAGATTCTTTTTGTTCTGTTCTTCCCCTCCTTTCCACAGAGTTTGGTCCCAAGGGCACATCTTTTCTTCCCAGCTTTTTTGAGGTATAATTGACAAATAGCATTGTATATATTTAAGGTGAACAAAATGATGATTACATATACATATATATTATGAAATGATCACAATCAAGTGAGTTAACACATCCGTTATCTCGCAGTTTCCATTTGTGTGTGTGTGTGTGTGTGTGTGTGTATGTGTGGTGAGCACAGCTGAGATCTATTCTGTTAGCAAATTTCAAGTATATAATACAATACCATTAGCTGTAGTCACCATATTGTACATCAGATTTCCAGAAATTATTCATCTCATGGGCACATACACCCTGCTAAAAAACCTAAGCTGCAACACACAGGGAATTAGGTCATGGATACAGATTATCCCTTTGTAATTATTTGACATTGAATCAAGATGACCAGGTCTTTGCAATCTTGTATCAATCTGTCTGTGCATCTGGGCACCCAAGAAGGGGCGTGGCCTCTGGCAAGATGAATGGCAGCTGTAGCCAATGGGGTGCTACTTTCTGGGTCCAGCCCACAATCTCAGCCAATGTTCACCAGTGGCTCTTGTTTCTTTCCTCCTCTTTCTTCCTGGGAACTGGTGGGTGTAAGATTGAAACCTGGTGTGTGGGGTTGCTGCAGGAGGGAAATAGGTGAATGCACAGCAAGATGAGTGGAAGGTTTGGTTAAAGGACAATCCTGAGTGTCTCTGGAACCATGAAGAAACCCTCTGGGTTATGTACATGGAGGAGAGGAAGGAAGTACAAGGCAAGTGCTGCCCAGCCTCATAACGCCAGCCTGACCCAATCACAGAATGACTTGCTAACATGTTTACTAGTTGACTTTAGGGATGAAGAGACTTGTCTTCATAACAGAGTGATTGTGTCCACCTCCATGTAGTGAACATTTTCTTCTCTCATTATAAAAGTAAAGATAGAAGTAAAATCATTAAAAATGGAATTTCACATATAAGTAAAAATAATTTAAGCAAATATAGTAAATTTAAGTATCAAATTCTTCCCTATTTTGAAATGGGCAGGTCTTCTGAGGATGGCATTAATCACTAGAAGAAAAAAATGGAATAAAAAAGCATAAAATATTTAAAACACAATTAATTGTGTTTTCATCCCATTTTCATTTTTATGGGAGTGCTTTTTTTTAAGTTGAAATGAAGTTAACAGGCATTTCCTGAATCCATACGTCTAATAAGATACTGTTTAAAAACACAAGGAGAAGAAGATAGGAAGGAAAGAGAATATTTCATGGCTTCAGAGCTGGATGACATTATTATTTTATCTTTAATACTGTTATTTAAGGGTATCATTGAAGAAAACCATGCATGTTAATTTTTTAATACAAGGTGGGGTATAAATTAACAACACAAAGAGTGTACAAATATTTATCATGTAATGTGGAGTTAAAAGTTCCATGAGTTTAGTGGGACATGAGAGGTGATCAGATAAGCTACACTGTCAAGACACGTGTGACAATGTTTAATGAATGAAATTATCTCGAGAACTGTGGAGAGCAGAATGGTTTAGTTGTAAGCGCCAACGCATTCATGAAATATAAGGCACCAGAGCACATGCAGCCTTATTCTGTTAAAATATATGTGCATGTTCTTAAAGAGTGATAAGTGAGTCTGCAAGTCTAGTTTGAAAGCAAAGGTATTCATGATGACTTTGAGCCAGGGACTAGTATTTAAGAACTATGCTTTAGAAACATTAATCTAGAATTAAGATGTGTAGTGAATTTAAGTGGTTCTAGATATTCACTGAACTGTGAGGAAAGATAGAATTGATGCAGTGCAGATGAGCCCCAAAGTGGGCTTAGCATGTGAGGGTTCTTGGCTTTGCCCGGGAAGGAATTCGAGGGTAGGATAGAAGGAAACAGCTTTATTGAAGTGGCAGTGTTACAACTCCATGGTGTCATAACTCCATGACTGCTCCTGTAGCGCAGGGCCAGGGCTGTTTGCAGTCATATTTACACCTACATTTAATTCCATATAGATTAACGGATAGTTTATGCAGAAATTTCTAGGGAAGATGTAGTATCTTCTGAGTCATTGGGTCATTGCCGTGGTAAGGGGTGGTAATTCCCAGGTGTTGCCATGGCTTAGCAGTGGGCGTGTCTTATGGAAAGCTGCTTCCACCTCACCTCTACTTTAGTTAGTCCTCAATTTGGTCCAGTGTCTGAGCCCTACCTTTGGAGTCAGTTCCCACCTTCTACCTCAGAACGAGCATTAGAATGAACGTGAAGCTGCAAGATGACTCCTAACTTGTAAATTATGTGACCCCAGTAGGATTTCTCAGCTAGTACAAATCTTAGTTTTCTTATGTCTATAAAAAGGAGCAGAATATCTACTACACAGAGTGTTCATTAAAGTTTGGAAAGTATCTGAATGTACATTCCCAATAATTACTATTTATTCCTGTCTATGTCTGTCAGTCATCTAGGGTTCTATCAATTATTGTAGTCTAAGAGTAGAGCATTAGTTATGAGGATAAACAGGAGAATAATAGAACACTTAAGTAACCTATATCCATGATTTTACTCCCAATAGGAAATGATGAGTTGAAACAAATGGTCAGTTATGACAAAACATTCTGAAACCTTTTTTTTCACTGAAAATAATTACTAAAATGGAGAAAACACGATAATTTTATAATTGATGGATTAAAATATTTGATGTGTTATGTATTTTAACTTATTTCCTAATCATGGAAAATTTTTGGTTAAACATTGCAGTATATGGAGTTGGATGATCTGAAGTGATGCCAAACTCAGGCCTCAAAATAAATTTTGAGAAGTATGGGGAAATTTGGTGACTCTGGCAACAAGAAACATTTTGAAGACATTTTGGCCCTGCATCAAATGGATCATCTGAATTTAAGGAGTCATCACCAGGGGAATTCTGTTCTTTCTTTGAAAACAAAATTGGTCTTTGTTTATGAAATGTATCATGTTTAAAGAATTGCAAAAGAGAAGATCGTTTCTAAGTTGTCTTATTTCATTTGTCAGTATTTTTCACATAATAAAAACAAGTTATCTCCTCTACTTCTTCCTTGAGCTGTTCCCAAAGGCTCACAAAAAGAGAGAGAAGAGAGCATTAGAAAGAGCAATGCCACTTAGAAACCACATGGCAGGATTATGTAAGAGAATAAAAATAACATAAATATACATATATACATATGTATATACACACATACACAAACATATATGAGTGTGTATATGTACATTGTTGAGTAAGAAATAGCAAAAATGCTGTTTGATTCTGTACCTAAAACTGAGAATACATCTAAAACATCCATAGGATTAATGGAGCCAAAAGCATAGAAAAATAATAAATAACAACTTCCTAGAATTAGTAATGCTTGGCCCAAATAACTTTTTCTCTGAATTTAAAATTAATAGTTTAATTAAATAAATTAAAATAAATAAATATTTATTTATTTATTGAGTCGGAGTCTTGCTCTGTCACCTAGCCTGGAATGCAGTGGTGTGATCTTGGCCCACTGCAACTGCCACTTCCTGGGTTCAAGTGATTCTCCTACCTCAGTCACCCAAGTAGCTGGGTCTACAGGCATATGCCACCACATCTGGCTAATTTTTGTATTTTTTGTAGAGACACAGGTTCACCATGTTGACCAGGCTAGTCTCGAACTCCTGACCTCAAGTGATCCACTTGCCTTGGCCTCCCAAAGTGCTTGGATTACAGGTGTGAACCACAGTGCCCAGCCAAATATGTGTTTATTTTTTAACTTTGAAAAAAAATAAATTGAACGAATAAAATCCCCAATGAACTATTACCCAAAAGATAGTTGCTGTGCAATATTGTGTTGTATGTCTATTTTCCTGGGTTTCTAGGTCAGGTGGGGACTTGGAGAACTTTTCTGTCTAGGTAAAAGATTGTAAACGCACCAATCAGCGCTCTGTGTCTAGCTAAAGGTTTGTAAATGCACCAATCAGCACTCTGTAAAAATGGACCAATCAGCACTCTGTAAAATGCACCAATCAGTGCTCTGTAAAATGGACCAATCAGCAGGATGTGGGCTGGGCCAAATAAGGGAATAAAACCTGGCCACCTGAGCCAGCAGTGACAACCCACTTGGGTCACCTTCCGTGCTGTGGAAGCTTTGTTCTTTTGCTTTTCATAATAGATCTTGCTGCTGCTTGCTCTTTGGGTCTGCGCTACCTTTTTGAGTGGTAACACTCACTGCAAAGGTCTGTGGCTTCACTCCTGAAGTCAGTAAGACCAAGAACCCACCAGAAGGAAGAAACTCTAGACACATCTGAAGATCTGAAGGAACAAACTCCGGACACACCATCTTTAAGAACTGTAAGGCTCACCACGAGTGTCCACGTCTTCATTCTTGAAGTCAGTAAGACCAGGAACCCACTGGAAGGAACCAATTCTGAACACACTATGGTTGCTTCAAAATCTTGGCTCTTGTGAATAGTGTTGCAATAAACATAGGAATGCAGATATCTCTTTGATATCCTGATTTCCTTCTAGGTAAATACCTAGCTGTTGGGTAGCTAGATCATAAGGCAGTTTTATTTTTAGTTTTCTTGAGGAACCTCCAAACTGTTCACCATAGGGGTTGTGCTAATTTACATTCCCACCAACAGTGTATGAGTGTTCCCTTTTCCCCACATCCTTGCCAGCATTTGTCACTGCCTGTCTTTTGGATAAAAGCCATTTTAACTGGGTGAAATGATGTCTCACTGTAGGTTTGATTTCCATTTGTCTGATAATCAATGATGTGGAGCACTTTTTCATATGCCTATCTACCATCTGTATGTCTTCTTTTGAGAAATATCTATTCAGACTTTTTGCCCATTTTAAAATTGGATTATTAGCTTTTTATCCTATTCAGTTGTTTGAGCTCCTTATATATTTTGATTTTGAATCTCTTGTGACATGGGTAGTTTAAAAATATCTTCTCCCATTCTCTGGGTTGTCTCTTGACTTTGTTCTTTGCTTCTATAGAAGCTTTTAAACTTGATGTGATCCCATTTGTCCACTTTTTCTTTGGTTGCCTGTGTTTTAGGAGTATTATTCAAGAAATCTTTGCCTAGTCCAATGTCCTAGAGAATTTCTTCAATGTCTTCTTTTAGTAGTTTTATAGTTTGGAGTCTTAGATTTCAGTATTTAATCTATTTTGTTTAGGTTTTTGCGTATGGTGAGAGACAGGAGTTTCATTCTTCTGCATATGAATATCCAATTTTTCCAGCACCATTTATTGAAGAGACCATCCTCTTCCCAATGCATGATCTTGTCCACTTTGCCAGAAATAAGTTCATTGTAAATGTATGAATTTGTTTATGGGTTCTGTATTCTGTTTCATTGATCTATATATCTGTTTTCATGCCAGTACCATGCAGTCTTAGTTACTATAGCTCTGTAGTATAATCTGACATCAGGTAATGCAATTCCTCCAGTTTTGTTCTTTTTGCTCAGGTTAGCTTTGGCTATGCTGTGTCTTTTGAGGTTCCATATAAATTTTAGGATTGTTTTTTCTACTTCTGTGAATGCCATTGGTATTTTGATAGGGATTGCACTGAATCCATAGATTGCTTTGGATAGTATCACATTTTAACAATATTGATTCTTCTAATGCATGAACATCGAATATCTTTCCTTTCTTTGTGTTCTCTTCAACTTGTAGCATCAAATTTTATAGTTTTTATTTTAGAGAGCATTTACTTCTTGGTTAAGTTTATTTTTAGATATTTTATTTTATTTGTAGCTGTTGTAAATAGCGATTATTTTCCTGATCTCTTTTTTCAGATTGTTTACTGTTGGTGTGTAGAAATGCTACTGATTTTTGTATATTGATTTTATGTCCTGAAACTTTACTGAACTTCTTTATTAATTCTAATGGTTTTTAGGTGGAGTCTTTAGTTTCTCCATGTATAAGATTATATCCTCTGCAAACAAAGGTAATTTGATTTCTTCCTTTCCAATTGTATGCTCTTTATTTATTTATTTTTCCTGTTGTCTGATTACTGTAGCTCAGACTTCCAGGACTATGTTGAATAACAGTGGTGAAAGTGGGCATCTTTGTCATGTTCCAGGTCTTAGAGGAAAGGCTTTCAGTTTTATCCCATTTTATCACAGATACTAGCTGTGAGTATGCATATATTGTTTTTATTGTGTTGAGGTGTGTTCCTTCTACACCCAGTTGTTTGATGGTTTTTAAATCACAAAGGGATTTTGAACACTACCAATCAATTTTTCAGCATCAATTGAAATGATAATATGGTTTTTGTCCTTCATTCTGTTGATAGGCTATGTCACAATGATTATTTTTGTGCATGTTGAACCTCCCTAAGTAAAATCCCACTTGGTCATGATCAATGATTGTTATGATGTGTTTTGATTTGCTAGTGTTTTGTTGAGAATTTATGCATCAATATTCAATAAAAATATTGGCCTGTAGTTTTTTTTCTTTTTTCTTTTCTTTTTTTTAAAATGTCTTTGTCTGGTTTTCGTTTCAGGGTAATACTAGCCTCATAGAAAGAGTTTTCAATTATTCTCTCCTCTATTTTTTAGAGTAGTTCCAGTAGGATGGTATTTGTTCCTCTTTAAATGTTTGGCAAAATTCAGCAGTGAATCCATCAGGTCCCAGGCTTTTCATTGCTGGAAGACCTTATTATGACTTCAGTCTCATCACTTGTTACTGGTCTGCTCAGGTTTTGGATTTCATCATAGTTCAGTCTTGGTAGGTTGTATATGTCTAGGAATTTATTCATTTCTTTCTAGGTTTTCCATTTTATTGGTATATGGTTTCTCAAAGTAGCTTCCAATTATACTTTTAATTTCTGTGGTATCAGTTGTAATGTCTGCTTTTTTATGAATGATTTTATTTATTTGTGGATTCTCTTTATTTTTCTTACCTTAGCTAAAAGTTTGTCATTTGCTTTATCTTTTCAAAAAACTGATTTTTTCTTTCATTGATCTTTTGTATTTTTTATTTGTTTCAATCTCATTTATTTCTTGACTTATCTTTATTATTTCTTTTCTTCTACTAATTCTGGGTTTGGTTTGCTCTTCTTTCACAGTTATTTAAGATGCATTATTAGGTTGTTTATTTGAAACTTTTCTACTTTTTTGATATAGGCACTTATGGCTTAAACTTTCTTCTTAGTACTGCTTTTGCTGTGTCCCATAGGTTATGATATATTGTGTTTCCATATTTTCACTTTTTTGTGTGGTTTTAAGAAATTGTTTAATTTCCTACATAATTTCTTCATTGACCCACTGATCATTCAGGAGCATATTGTTTAATTTCCATGTGTTTATGTAGTTTCCAAAGCTCTTCTTGTTAGTGATTTCTAGAGGTATAGCATTGAGGTCAGAGGATATACTTGATATAATTTCAACTTTTTTGAATGTTTTAAGATTTGGTTTTTGGTGTAATATATTGCCTATCCTTGAGAATGATCTATGTGCTGAGGAGAAGAATATGCATTCTACAACTGTTGGATGAAATGTTCCATAAACAGCTAATAAGTCCGTTCATGAGGATTAAGTCTGATGTTTCCTGATTGACTTTCTATCTGTGTTATCTGTCCAGTGGCAAAAATGAGGTCTTGAAGTCTCCAGCTCATATTGTATTGGGGTCTATCTCTTTCTTTGGCTCTAGTAATATTTGATCTGTATGTCTAGGTGCTCCAGTGTTGGGTGCATATGTATTTACAATTGTCATATTCTCTTGCTGAATTGACCCCATTATCTTTACATAATAAACTTCTTTATCTCTTTTTTACAGTGCTTGCCTTGAAATTTATTTCGTCTGATATAAGTATAGCTACTCCTGTTCTTTTTTGCTCTCCATTTGCATGGAACATCTTTTCCCATCCTTTTATTTTCAGTCTCTATGTATCTTTATAGGTGAAGTGAATTTCAAGATCATTGGGTCTTGTTTTTTAATCCATTCAGCCACTCTATACTACTTACTTACAGTGTTATTACTGATAAGTAAGTACTTACTCCTGCCATATTATTGTTTGTTTTCTGGTTGATTTGTGGTTGGTCTTGTCTTCTTTCCTTCTTGCTTTCTTATTAGTGAAAGTGATTTGCTCTGGTGGCATGTTTTAGTTCTTGCTTTTATTTTTGTGTATCTGTTGTTTTTTATTTGCAGTAACCATGAGGTGTGCAAACAGTATCTTATAATCCATTATTTTAAACTGATTATAACTTAACAGTGATTGTGAAACCACCCTAACAAACAAGCAAAGAAAAAACTAATAAAAACTCTACACTTTAACTTCATTCCCCCAAGTTTTAACTTTTAGTTGTTTCTATTTATGTATTATTACACTCTCTCTGTCTTGAAAAGTTGTCGTAGTTATTATTTTTGGTAGGTTCATTTTTTAGTCTTTCTACTCAAAATATGAATACTTTACACACTACAATTACAGTGTTTTAATAGTGTGTGTTTATCTATGAACTTATTATTACCAGTGAGTTTTGTACCTTCAAATAATTTCTTATTGTTTAATAAAGTCCTTTCTTTTCAGGTTAAAGAATTGCCTTTAGCATTTCTTGTAGGACATGTCTGGTGTTGATGAAATCTCTCAACTTTTGTTTGTCTGGGAAAGTATTTCATTCTCCTTCATGTTTGACAGATATTTTCACTGAGTATACTATTTCAGGATATAAGTATGTTTCCTCCAGCACTTTAAATATGGCATGCCACTCTCTCCTGTCCTGTAAGGTTTCCACTGAGAAGCCTGCTGCCAGACATATTGGAGCTCCTTTGTATGTTACTTGTTTCTTTTCTCTTGCTGCTTTTAGAATCCGGGCATTATTTTTGACCTTTGGGATTTTGATTATTAAATGTCTTAATATTAAATAGGCTTATTTGGGTTGACATTTTCTAATTTTGTGAAGAATTACATTGGTAATTTGATAGGGATTGCATTGAATCTATAAATTGCTTTGGGGCCGGGTGTGGTGGCTCACGCCTGTAATCCCAGCACTTTCGGAGGCCAAGGTGGGTGGATCACAAGGTCAGGAGTCTGAGAGCAGCCTGCCCAACATGGTGAAACCCCTTCTCTACTAAAAAAAAATGTGTGTATATATATATATATATACACACAAAAAAAAAAAATTAGCTGGGCCTGGTGATGCACGCCTGTAATCCCAGCTACTCAGGATGCTGAGGCAGGAGAACTGCTTGAACTCGGGAGGCGGAGGTTTCATTGAGCCGAGATCGCACCACTGCACTCCAGCCTGGGCAACAGAGCAAGACTCCATCTCAAAATAAATAAATATATACATATAAAATAATAAATATATATGTGTATATATATACACACGTGTGTGTGTGTATTTATATATATTGCTTTAGGCAGGGTAATCATTTTAATGATTTTGATTCTTTACATCAAAATCATGAAATGAGTTTGGAATGTTTTTCTGTTTGTGTCACTGTTGAGTCATCTATGATTTCTTTTACCAGTGTTTTGTAGTTCTTGTAAAGATATTTTGTCCTCTTAGTTAAATGTATTCCTAGGTATTTCATTTCCACGTTTGTGGCTATTTTAAATGGAATGGAATTCTTGATTTGGTTCTCAGCTTGCATGTTATCAGTGTATAAAAATGCAACTGATGTCCGTACATTGATTTTGTACTCTGAAGCATTACTGAAGTTGAGTATCGAGTCTAGGAGTCTTTTGGAGATGTCTTTAGGGTTTCTAGGCATAAGATTGTCTCATCAAGAGAGACAATTTTACTTCCCCTTTTCTTATTTATTTGTCTTGCCTGATTTCTCTGGCTAGCATTTCCATGACTTCGTTGAATAGGAATGGTGAGAGAGGACATCCTTGTTTTATTCTTTCTAAGGGGGAATGTTTTCAACTTTTTTCCAGTCAGTATGATGCTATACTGTAGCTTTGTCAATATGGCTCTTGTATTGAGGTATGTTCCTTCAACACCTAGTTTGTTGTAGGTTTTTATCATAAAGGTTGTTGTGTTTTATCAAATGCTTTTCCTACATCTATTGAAATGATCATATTGTTTTTGTTCTTAATTCTGTTTACTTGGTGAATCACATTTATTGATTTGTGAATGTTGAATCATCTTTTCATCCCTAGAATAAAACCTACTTGGTTGAGATGAATTATCATTTTGATATGCTGTTGGATTTGGTTTGCTAGTATTTCATTGAGGATTTTTGCTTTTATGTTCATCAGGGATATTGGCCTGTAGTTTTTTGTTTTTGTTGTATCCTCACCTGATTTTGGTGTCAGGCTGCTGATGCTAATTTTATAGAATGAGTTAGGGAGAAATACTTTCTCCTTAATTTTTTGAAATAGTTTCAGTAAGATTGGCACTGGCACTTCTTTGTAAACTTGGTAAAAATCAGCTGTGAATCCATCTGATTTGGGGCTTTTCTGTTTTAATATTTTTATTATTGATTCAATTTCATTACTCGTTATTGGTCTGTTTAGAATTGCTCTTTTTTCCTATTTCAATCTTGGGATGTTGTATGTTTCTAGAAATATATCCATTTCCGCTAGGTTTTCTAGTTTGTGCACATAGAGATGAATCTCAAATAATATTTTGCCTTTTTGTGGTATCAGTTATAATGTCACATTTATTATTTCTGATTGTGCTTATTTGAATGTTCTCTCCCTTTTTCTTGGTTAACCTAGATAATGGTTTATTGATTTCATTTATGCTTTCAAAGAAAACATTTTTCATTTTGTTGGTATGTACTTTTTAGACTCAGTCTTAATTTATTCAATCGTCTTTACATCGTTGTTATTTATTTTATTACCTAGCTTTCAATTTGGTTTGTTCTTGCATTCCTAGTTCTTTGTGTTGCAACATTGGTTGGTTAATTTGAAAGTTTCATCTTTTTGATTTGGGCCTTTAATGCTATAAATTTCCTCTTACCATTGCTTTTGCTGTATCCCACAGGTTTTAATATGCTTTGTGCCTATTTTCATTTATTTCAAACACTTTTTTGATTTTTGCCATCATGTTGTTGTTTACCCAAAAGCCATTCAGTAGAAAGTTGTTTCATTTATATGTCCTTGGATAGTTTTGAGAGTTTCTCTTAGTATTGATTTCTAGTTTTATTTCACTGTGATCCAGACAGATACTTGATGTGATTTCAGTTTATGTTTTAAATTCATTACGACTTACTTTATGACCAAGCACATGGTCAATTTTGGAGAATGTTTCAGGTGTGGGTAAGAAAAATGTATATTCTGCAATTGTCAGGTGGAATGTTCTGTAAATGTCTATTTGGTCCATTTGGTCTAGAGTCCAGTTTAAGTCAAGGGTTTCTTTGTTGACTTTCTAACTTGATGACCTGTCTAATGTTGTCAGTATGATTTTGAAGTTCTGTACTCTTATTGTATTGCTTGTAGTCTATTTCCTATGTCTAGTAGATTTGTTTTTTAAATCTGGGTGCTCCAGTGTTGAGTACATGTATAATCAGGATAGTTAAATCTTCCTGTTGTATTGAAAACTTTATCATTATATAATGCTTTTTTGTATTTTTTTTACTGTTGTTGTTTAAAGTCTGTTTTAGCTGATATAAGAATAGCTACTTCTGCTCACTATTATCTTCCATTTGCATAATATGTCTTTTTCCACCTCTTTACTTTGATTGTGTGGATGTCTTTAACCATTGGATGAATCTCTTGTAGGCAGCATAATAATAATGTCTTAAAATCCAATTTGCCTTCCATATCTTTAATGTATAGCATTTAGGTCTTTTAATTTCAAGGTTAATATTGATATGTGAGTTTTATTCATGTCATAATTTTATTAGCTAGTTGCCTTGGAGTCTCAATTGTGGAATTAGAGGATCTGTGAATTATAGGAATTTATAGGATCTGTGAACTTTCTCCTTATATGTGCTTTAATTATGGCAAGTATCATCCTTTGTTTCCATGTTTAGAACTCCTTTGTGCATTTCTTGTAGGGCCAGTGTAGTATTGATAAATTCCTTTAGTATCTGTTTATCTGGCAAAGGATCTATTTCTCCATTTATGAAGCTTAGCTTGGCAGGATAAGCATTTCTTGGATGGCATTTATTTTTTCTTTAAGGGGGCTAAAAATAAGTCCCCAATCTCTTCTGGCTTGGAAGATTTCTTTTGAGATGTCTGTTGTTACTTTGAAGTTATTTTCTGTATAGGTAATTTTATGCTTCACTCTAGCTGACTTTAAGATTTGTTCTTTCGCTTTGGACTTGGATAGTCTGCTGGCTGTATGCTTTGGTGGTGTTAGTCTTGTATAATATCTTACATGTGTTCTCTGAATTTATTGTATTGTAATGCTTGTCTACATCTCTAGTAAGTCTGAAAAAAATTTCCCCTAATTATTCACTCAAATACATTTCTAAACTTTTTACTTTTTCTTCTTCTCCATCAGGAAGCTGATAAGTCTTAAGTTTGGTTGGCTTTACATTATCCCGTATTTCTTGAAGGTTTTGTTCATTTTTCAAAAATCTTTTTTTTTTTTTTTTTTTGGTCTGGGATAGTTCAAAAGGCTAGTCTTTTAGCTCTGAAATTCCATCTTCTGCTTGGTCTAGTCTATTCCTGAAGCTTTGAACTCTGTTTTGAAGTTCATTCACTGAATTATTTCATTTCTCAAAATTCTGTTTTATATACGTATAATTGTCTTTCATCTTCTGGATTGTTTTCCTAGTTTCTTTTTGTTGGTTTTCAATTTTCTGTTGGCTCTCATTGAGCTTACTTACAATCCACATTTTGATTTTTTTTTATCTGTCCTTTCAAAGTTTTTATTTTGGTTAAGATCCGTCATTAGAGAACAAGTGGGGTCCTTTGGGGTTGTCACAACATTCTATTTCTTCTTGGTGCTGGAGTCCTTGTGCTGGTTCCTTCTCATCTGTAGAATATGTCACTTCTTATTTTTGGATTTTCTTTCATTTGTTTTGGGATTTTGTCTTCCTCCCTCAAGGGTGCAACTGTTGTGTATGTTGGGTAGGACCCTTTGGCTTTGTGTCTTTGTGCCTTTAGAAGACCAAGGCTCTGTATGCGTTTCTTGGACATAGCCTCCTTGTAGCAGTTTTCTCAATTGCTAGTTGTTTGCAGGTTGTAACGTTGTTGTGCTGTGCATGTGGTCAGGCTCACTGTCTCCTATAGAGATAAGGAGGTGGAAGTCTCAGGGGGCTTATCTCATTACCAGCCTTGTGCACTTCTGTCAGCAGGAATTGCATTGGGTTGTGCCCAGCGCATCACAACAGTGCTCAACTGGTTCAGTGGGTGATACTTGTGAGCAAGAAGCTGAGCACTGTATAAAGATGTCAGCAGTTGTGATGGGCTGGGAAGTTTGACCTCCTGGCCAGTAAGTGGTCCTTGCAAGTGAGAGACAGGTGCAGTGCTAACAGTAGAATTCTTACTTGGCGTTTCTTGGTGGGAGAAGTACCTAGGTGTCCCTGGTAATGAGCAAGGTATGGGGTTCTTAGGGGTTCTACACCAGGCTGTGCTGTCAAGGTGGCTGGAGGGGATAAAGCTGGGCATCCTGGTGAGCATCACCACCAGGCTCTCTGAGGCAGGTGCAAGCACTGACCGTGTCAGGGTCTAGGGGTAGCTCTCAGTATGCCAGCCACCCTGCAAGGAGGAGCAAAGGTGCCTCTTCTGTGCCATGGAGTCTGCTCAGGGGAAAAGGGGCAGCCCAGGTTTCCAGGCAAACAGATAGCTGTGGGTCTCCCCAAGCTTCCACACTCCAGACCCTGGGGGGAGAGGGTTTCCCCTGGTGTCCGCATGGCAACAAGCCTGACTGCTCAGGTTAGTTGCAAGCCTCCCACACCCAGATTGCTGTGCCATTCTGGACATTCCAGACCTGCTGCAGAAACCAGCCACACTCTTCTGTGTTTTAACAGTGAGGCTCCTCCCCTGCTGGAGGTCAGGCCACACATCTCATCCCCCCACATTTTTTTTAATTCGTGGGTGGTGTGCTCAAGTCCTGGGGAACTGAGACCAGGCTAGCAGATTTGTCCTCTGCCCCCACAGGGTCAAGTACCAGTGGTGATGGGGTGTTGAACTACTTTCAGGCAGTGAACAAACCACTGAGTCAGGCAATGGAAGCTTTGTACCCACTCCCCTCATGGTGGGAAAGGCCAAGCAGGCAGTCAGGAAGGACCAGCGGGTATGGGGGCATGTGATCAGATGCCTCTCATTCCCATGACAATGGCAGTGAGGGCTGTCTTTGGCATGTGGGCATGCCCTGGCCACACCCTCTCCCAACCCGACAGATAGCAAGACCTGCAGCTTTTCAGGTTTCAGGGCAGGAGACAGAGCCGTGGGAGGTGGGGTCCAGGTTCACATTTTGCTCCATCTGCCCAGCACACTGATTGATGTCTTTTAGGCTCCATGTAGGTTCAAGCAGTGACTCTGAGTGTCCCCCAGGAAACTTCCCATGCTAAATGTCTGGAGCAATCATGGGAACTCCTGTAGCTAGGATCTCAGAGGTCCACCATGGGAATGAGGTACACCAGAGTCCTTCACTCACCCCCATTTTGGGTCTAGTCTGGGCTAGGGGCTGGTCCTGGAGCAGGGTGATGTAAGCAGGAAGCCTTGCTCCCTGCTTCAATCATGGTGTCTTCCATCGCTTCTCTATTGAATTTCAGTGTTTTTTTCTCAAAAGATAAATTCAATGTGCGAAGGCTCACTTGACATTTGGGTTCCTCCCCATAGAAAAGGTACGTCTCAGCTACATCTAGCCAGCCATCCTTGGGAGGCTATTTTCTTGTATCCTTCAAATTTTATGCTCTTACTTAAATCTGAATGCATAGAATGTTGCTCACAGCCATGATGGAGTGACAGGACTGAACTTAACCTAATACTGTCATAAAAAATTAAAAGAATAGAGAAAATACATGAAACAACTGTTTCAGGTAAAAGATGACAGGCAGCCTGGAACAGTGATTGTGGGGACCGTGGGGAAGCACACAAATGAAGTGAGTCCTGTGATCATAATTCAGATGTTTGCCTGAGAGAGTTTTTGGATCATGAGCATAAGGAGGGAGAGCACAGACTGAGCCCAGCATTCTCACTGGATTGACAAGATGGGGAGAGGAAATTAAAGGGGTTGAGAGGGCTGGACGTTGTGGGACAGAGTTCCAAGGAAGGAGTCTCATGGTGAAACAGCACTACAGATGAGTACAGAAATACCCTTGAGGCATTGCTGAATACTAGCCCACCCTACATACAGTAGGTAGATTTTTAAAAGACTGGGCAAGTAACGACCAAGGGATGGAGAGTGGAACACTACTCAGAGTTCACACAAGGTAAAAGGATGTCCAAACCATGATCAGACCCATTGGAGAATCCTTAATTCTCCTTCACTGAGGCTTTTAGCAGAACCCCAGAATAGTCACACCTTGTAGAAGAGCACAACTGTCTCTGGAGTGAAAGCCACTTCATGCCCACACGAGTGAAATGTGCAGTTAGTCTGCAAAGGGGACACAGAAGTTTTTCAGTAAAAATTTTTCCCTATAAGATTTTTTTTAAAATTTATCCAGTTCTTTATACAATTTTGAGAAAAATAATAAAAATTACTTTCACAAATTAAACACAAGTGTACAAATTTGTGACTAATTTATATATACATATTTATATGCTAAATTTATGCTAAAACATTTTACAGGAAGGAGAGCTGGAAAAATTCGTGAACGAATTGTTCATAATGCAGTGGAGTGGGATTCGGTGTAGAGGTTCAAAGACTGTGGGTTGTTTAAGGAAATTAGATGTTTCTATTTAATACATTAGTATTAGGCACTAAATTAGCCATTTAATGACATGGAAAATTATTGTATTTCATAGTAAGGTGGAAAAGCCTATAAAATATATCAATATGATGTAAATGCTTAATATAGGTTTATTTTTCACCTGAGTAAAAAATGGAAAGCTATATAATACAATGAAGACAACATTAATTCTGTATGTCTGCCTGTCTAACCATCTATCTATCCACTATGCTGTGTTTTTTTGCTTTCTTAATCTATGCCATTTTTCTACATTTTCTGTAAGCACATGGATTCCTTTTGTTATTAAAAATTACATAAGTATTCAAGAGGCTATGTCATATTCATATTGATGACATGTCCCTTAGAATATTGTTGGCATTCGATTTACACTTAATCAAAGAATGAATAAATGAATAACAATTTAGTATTCTGAAAAATTATTTCTCAGATAAATACATTCTATTTCTTCTAATTAAACAACATTATACCAAGTATTCTAAAGTAATCATTTTAAGAGCTTAGTAGTCATCTTTAGTTCTTTGCTTAGATATTTTAAAAATATATATCATTTGTGCTTGCACTCAGCTCTTTCTCCTTGCATTTATATGCACAAAATTTTAAAAGCTTGTGATGCTCTTCTGGTGCTTCATAAGATTAAATGTCTCAGCAGTAATAGTTGTTTGCATGCGAATCAGATTTTGATCCAGAGCATTTTCTGAGTATTTATAATGCTCTACTTCCTCTTCTGTTACTACAGTTTTCACTGCATTCTCTTTATAAAATTGAGTTGGAGTGTGATGAGTAGCATGATTTAATAAATTAACAGAAAGTCAGGGCATGGGGAGAGGCAAGAATGAAAGGGAAAACAAGCTACACAAACTATAGAGTTGTCTTAGAGAATGTGAGGGAGAGTGGGGAGCTGGGGATGGAGGGGAAATGGTTGTAGGAGAAGACTTCAGCCAGCAAAAGAAGCAAAGTCAAATTATGCCAACCATCCTGTGACTTCTTTTCATTCAGATCTACCATGTTTCTTGGCATCAAAATTAAATGAAGCCCCACTTATGACTTCCAGTTCCCTTAGTCTCCTGTGAATTGACTAAAGAAACATAAACACAACCACACATTTATGTGGAGTGCCAGCAAAATTTGTAATGTAGAAAGAATTATCTTGTAGGAAGAAATCTTTATAATTAAAATGACAATATCACTACATAACTACTATTCAGTGTCATCATTTATTAATTCTGCATTTATTTTACAAGATATTTCTTGCATTTGTTTTTAACTTTACATAATTCATTGATTTGTTTGAGAAAAGTAAAATTAGAGGACATATGTAACATAAAATTTTAGTTGTAAATTTGACCAGGAGAACAAAATTTCAAATCTTCCAAATAATCAGAAGAAGCACACACACACACTAACACACGCAAACAACACAGGCATTAAGTTAAAAAATAAATTTAAACAACAATAAAACAGTAATATAATAACAAAATATGAATTCAAAACCAAGAGCCATCACATTTATTATTCCAAGAACCACCACATTTATTATACCAGCGCTCCCAGTTGGAATTACAGAATAAAATGCAACTGTATATTATTGTATATAAGTCAGGAAAGCAAAGTGACTCATAATAGTCAGATGGACATAGACTGCCAGGCACAAATTGAGATCAAGAGTCATGATACCAGTCAGCATTAAATTTAGAGTTACTAAACACTACAGGACACAAAGAAGGGCAATTCGTATTGATTAAGTATGCAATCTGCAACTAAAATCTAATAGTTGTGAATATCTATGCATGTAATAAAATATCATAAACATTTACAAACCAAACCACAAACAATATAAAGAGAAATTGAAGCAATGTAGTAGGCAATTTGATTCATATCTTTCTTGCAGCGTAGCATGTGAACAAAATAATGATAAACAAGACCTAGGTAATGTGATGAATAAAAATATCTACTCAATACAGTGAATTCTGTGCCCTGAAAACAGAGGATGTGCCTTTTTGTTAAGTAACTATATGCCCAACCACGAGTTCAAGGAGTACTACAACTGGTCTAAGACATTTTAACCATGACTTGTAAAAGTTGTTTGGAAAATTGCCCCCGTCCTCGTACTCAGACAATAAAATCAGGAATTGTCTCAGGCCAGATTGTACAACCCAACTCCATGAGTGATGGATGAGGACTTCATGTCTGAGGGTGCTGTTTTCCTGCAGTGATAAATTGCACAGGATGTCTCAGAGATTGATGAACCACACCTGGCCCAGATGAGCTATTCTCTGGCATGGATTCAGATGTGACTACTAGCAGGATTTCTAAAGCCTCATCTATAGCAAACTGGAATCAGAGAGAAATGTTTATACTTTAAGGAATTCTAGCACAACCTTTGTTCATTTACATGTGATCTGTAGCTTTGCTTTCTGTAGTGAGGAATTTTAGTGCCGGATGTCCACTGTGTTTGTGAAAATATTACTGATCATTTTGCTACCTGCCAGTATTGAGTTGCTATATCCGTATCTTTTAGATAATTAAATGATGTTTGAATCATACCTTGTAGAATCTCTGTTATTTTCAACAGTTTTTACCTACTGTTGACTCTTGTCAATGAAATGACCATTCATCCTAAAATAGCTAAAATAGCTACAAAAATTAACAAAGAAAACTCCAAACCATTTAAACAAGAAGAAAATACATTATGACAAAGACATTATTTTCTTATCAAAATACTACAACAATAAATGAAGAAAAACTAGAAAATAAAATATCCTACTATTTAAAATTTGAACATTCTCTTTAAATGACTTCTGGCTAAGAATGAGGAGGGAGAGTTAGTGGCAGAAAGGATTGTTGCTCAATATCTCCAAAGTAATTATAATAAAATATTACATTAAATTAGATAGAGCCAAACCCACACTCCAGAAATAAATATAGCAATAAATAATTGCATTATCAGTTGAGAAGACATAATTTCCCAAAAATCCATCTCAAGGAATTATAAATATAACAAAAAAAACCCTAAAAGACAAAAAAGTGAGAGTAAAAGGTAAATATTAGTAAAGATAAAGGCAGACATTAATAAAATTGTCAAAATAAATATATCTAAAAGCTTGATTTTTGAAGTAAAAATATACAATAAAGTACAGAAATTATTAGCTAACTTTTTCAAAGAAAACAAGTGGTGGGAAGCAAAACGCAACTACTCAAAACAAGACATGATCAGGACAAACTAACCACAGACAGAGGGGTTTTGATTCATGAGACTTCTGATCCAACGCTAAGCAAATAATTTTGAATACATGGGTGACATGCATAATTTTTTAGAAATCTAACAATCCACCAAAACTAATCAAAGAAGATACAGGAATTCTAAACATACGTTACCTTAGAAGAATTACTTGAGAAGATTACTTGAGAAGAATTGGGGAAAGTTGTCAGCCAGTAGTCACCTGAAAGATGTTTTAGTGCCAGATGCTTTCACTAGTAGGAAGCTACCAAATCAGCTCAGGTGAAATATCTAAGTGATTAATACTTTTCTTTGTAGAAATGAAAGGAACTTTGATGAACAAGCTTTTTTTCCCCCTCTAACATCTGATTCTGGTCCTTCTAAATCTTGCATTTAAAGTGTTATAAAAAACACCAATTAAATCAATGAAGAGCTGGAGAGGCAGGGAGCCTCCTGTGAACTTTGGTTGAAAATTCTCTAAAAGAACTGGGTTCCTAGGCTTTGAACAAATGGGTAGCAGCCCAGTAGCTGTTTTTAGTAAATGGGAGTAACACACTTAAACGGAAATGACATTACAGTAGGCATTGGGAAACTTGAGCTATGTACTAGTTTCATTACCCAATGACCATTTTTGTCCTTGAGCAATCATTTACTGTTTCTTTGTGTGTGTGTGTGTGTGTGTGTATTTCATCTTTTTCAATTGTACAATTGGAAGATAACTGGGGGGAGGAACATTTTCATATATTAATTGGTTTCCAACACTATTTCAAGAATGCTTAAATAACTATAAATTGAAATAATGATATGGAAAATGTAGTGTCTTGCACACCACAGTGGGTAGAATAATATCAGTACTACCCACATGTGAAAACTTGTGATGGATTGCTAAGAATATTTTATAGAAAGTCATGGATTTATCAATACCATACTCAGATGTGCAAAGGAGATTTCGCTGTTTTCTTTCTTTCTCTTTCTTTCTCTTTCTTTCTTTCTTTCTTTCTTTCTTTCTTTCTTTCTTTCTTTCTTTCTTTCTCTCTCTCTCTCTCTCTCTCTTTCTTTCTTTCTTTCTTTCTTTCTTTCTTTCTTTCTTTCTTTCTTTCTTTCTTTCTTTCTTTCTTTCTTTCTTTCTTTCTTTCTTCTTTAACTTTTTATAAGTGATCCTATTACTTTATAGCTTCTCTTCCCACTGTGAGGGGCTTGCTCTATCACTTGGTAGTACAAGAGTAAGGGCCTTCCGCTCACCACTCTGTTCTGTGCTTTCCAACTGATCTCTGTAGAGTACTTGATTAAAGTTCCTTTCTGGTCATTCTACTGGAAATTCTGCTAAAGACTCTGGTTGGTAAGCCAGGTAGTCCATTTCCTTTTAGCTTGATGGAAGGCTGATCATCTCCCAAAGCTGACATTACACACGTGGGTTCATGCTGGTTTCCCTAACCCTCTCTCAGTTACCTCTACTCTCTCTTTTTATCTTCTGGCCAGGCCATCAGTGGCACGGCTTTGACTGTGAAGTCACTCTTTCCTTAGACCATTCAGAATTCGCAAGAAGACCTGAACCCTCCTACTTACCTCATAAGGATATCCAATAACTTCTGGGCTCTGACTATACCATACAAAAAAATTGGATGACTTGGGAAAACTACAATCTAGTAAGAGAAAAGATCAATTACATTGTGGAACCACATTTACTTTATTTTGACAACCTTCTAAGTTGATGTGGGGTGAAGAAAAGCACATCCTGAATGCTCTAAATCCTCATTTCCTCCTCCTTTTCTGGTGAGAATCTAGCTCAACCAGTTCCAATTGATTCAATGGAAGAACATCTCCAGAAACTCTTATTTTTAAATAAAGTTATATTTGTAGCAGGAAGCACCCATTGTTACCCAGTAGACTGCATGGTCTCTGCCCTCCTTTCTCCGTAATATGCAGAGTAATGTGAAGGGTTTGGTCTCTCTAATGGTGTACTTCTTTGGTGTGGTAAACCAAAGAAGCTGCCTCCCTGCAGAATGGCAAAAACATGGGAACATCGTACTCTGCTAGTTCTCTGCCTCTGTTTCCCCACTCACCCTTGTTTCACAGTTACAGTGCACAGCACACCTGTTGCTGTGTGTCCGTGCCAACATTGTACAATAAGGCAAAGACTGCACACCTCCTTACTCAGGCCAGGAGGTACCATGTTAAATAATATCACATCTTACCTGTAGCTCACTATAATCTAAGGCAGAACTACAGAGACAGTATCCCGTGGTGTGCTGGAGCTGTTTCCTCTACAGGGGAGAGATGACTGTTAAAGGTTTTTAAATGCAACCTTTATTAAAAATTACATTATATAAACTTACAATTAAATGAATTATATTAAAAAAATACTCAAGACTCATGACTTCCTAATTATTTTGGTACTATCTGTGCTTTTGAGAGTATTTACATCTACTGTGTATGTATGATGGAACTGTGACACCATATTGCACTACCGCACATTTCTTCCCAACTCTGAATTCAATGGCCTTGTGTTTATATCCTGAATTTGGTCATGGTAGGAGTATTTACGCCATGGAAATTGGCAAATACTAAAAGCATGGGCTTTGTTTTTTCTTTCTCTTGGAAAGTTGATTGCTAAGCATTTGACAGCACATCACTGACATACCTCCCCCAAAATGGAGACCATTATTTATTGATGTCAAGCAGCCAAGAACAGAGTAATATCAACATGGTCATTAGACTCTGAAAATGAAGTTCCTGGGAAAAACTTTCTCTGTCAAAGAAAACATGGTAATCTGCCCCTTATCCGTTATTTAAGATATGTAATCAGATCTCAGTTATATACAAACAAGGACTCCTCATGATAAAAATGAACAGTCATTCAATATGACTTTGTAATTCTTTACCTATTTGGCAATGCATTTATCTTTCTAAACGTGCTCAGTCTAATTCAGTTAATCAGGTATTTATTAACTTCCTCCACAAATACCCTTTGACAGAAGGACTCTGCAACCAATCCTGGGAGAAAAAGGAAAATAGACTGGTTAATACATTTTGCCAGAAATAATAAACTCAAGAAAATTTCTACTCTGACCATTCCTTTCATGCCAAAAATTCTAATGTTGTTTGAAATTAACTGTTTTTTAGTTTCCATATTTTTTTGATCATTTGATAAAAATCTTAATTTAGTTGTTTACCCAGCACACACTTAAAAAGAACAATAGGAGTTCAAAGATGTATAAAGCATGGTCTTTGCCCTCAAGGAAATAACAATCCAATTGTAGGAAACAGCCAGATACACAACAAAGTGAAGATATCCAACAACAAAGTGTATGCAATGATATGGATGAGGAATGATTTTGGAGAGCACGTGTGTGGATAAATGTGCCTTCAAGGATATAAA
This sequence comes from Macaca nemestrina, assembly GCF_043159975.1. Lineage (NCBI taxonomy): Eukaryota > Metazoa > Chordata > Mammalia > Primates > Cercopithecidae > Macaca > Macaca nemestrina. The sequence continues at coordinate 5,949,093 of NC_092140.1, forward strand.
CATGCTGTGGTCTGCCTTAATTTCCTTCCTTCCTTCCCTTCCTTCCCTTCTCTTCCTTCCTTCTTTCCTTCCTTCCTTCCTTCCTTCCTTCCTTCCTTCCTTCCTTCCTTCCTTCCTTCCTTCCTTCCTTCCTTCTTTTTGCTCTTCTTCACTTCCTTTTGTTCCTTCATTCTTTTCCTCTCTTTCTGATATACCCTCCATGCTCCTTCTGGGCGAATCCATCTTTTGAAATACACAGTGATATCCCTTGTCCCTCAGTTGCTTCATGTGTTACTGTGAAAACAAAACCAATTTTAGCATCAAAGGATATTTTCAAGTATTTTTCTTCACTAGGCAAGCTGTAAGAATCTTCAGCTGTTTTGTTGCCATGGTGAGTGGAGTTCAAGCGATATTTCTAGTCAGAGAGGAAAATCTATAAAATGAATGCTAATAGGAAATAAACTTACATTTGCCATCCTCTAATGCAGTAGTTTAAATGTTAGTGTCATTGCCTTCTTCCACAATGCAGAGAAGTATGTGATGGTGCCTAAAGGCTGGGGACAAGGATTGCCCATTTTCTCCTCTTTGCAAATTCAGTTTTGAAAACATCTGAAGTTATAAATTGTATTTTATTTCAAGAATGGGCTTAAATGTGATTACTGTGGAAAGATAATTTTTTTTTTCTGGGGACAGAGGAACTAGGTTTGAGTCAGCCCTTCAGAAATTATTACCTCCTATGTGATCCAGCATATGTCACGAATTTGCAGGAACTCATTTTTTTTCACCTACTAAAAGGTAAAAAGAAAAGAAAAAAGGGAAAAGAAATAATCTTTGTCCATTTCAGACAACCCATACTATGCCTTTTTTTTACACAGTTTGTGCGATGGGGTGGTTCTTTCATGGGTCTTTACAGCTATAGTTAAAATATTGTTCTACTAGTAAATGAGGTGGGATGGACTGGTACTTCAGATAATGGTGCTGTTGTTCTAGTATGAGATCTAGCCAAAAAAAAAAAAAAAAAAAAAAAAAAAAAGGAATGAGCAAAGAAATACAATAAATAGAATGATGTTTAATCCAGAAAAGTGATGTAATAGGAGGACCATCATCTAGGACCCTCTAGTGGGGAAGGAGCTAGAAGGGGCAGTTATCCAGGACAGAGTTAGATGTAGCTATGGGACAAGGTGCAGACTTTTCAACAGGATGCTCTCGGTAGGCTGGTAGGTAGAGAAAACTCACGTTGCCTTATGGCTTCATGTCAGTAAGAAGCAGGACCCCAAAGAAGGTGAGGACAGAACACAGTGTGCAGAGCCTTAGATCACCAGGTTTTGGTAGATTCCCATGATGCAAGAAGTAGCAGAACTGTCTGTCTTATTAGGACTCCCTGAGTAATAAAGATGCCAGAAGGTAAAATGAGGGACTAACAGCAGCTGGGAGATACCCCTTAATAGCTACTACTCTAAGTAACTCAGGCCAGGAAACCTTAGGCTACAGTCAGGTTTTCCTAGTGATAGAAATTGAATCACCCACCAGTGCAATGATATGAGGTCTCAGAACTTAATGAGATGCAAAAGAATTTTAAAATAAAATCCAGTCATTCTGCTGAATTGATTTAATCTTTGAAAATTAATTAACATTATATTATTTAGAAACAGATCTGGAGATGGGGGATGTGTATATCCAAAAGTGTCTTACCTCTGTTTGGAAAATACACTTGGAGAAGAAAATAGAGGTAATACTAGCAATAAAGAGAAGTGAATTAGATAACATCCTTTATTGAAGTCTTGCTATTTCATGTTGTTAGGTGGTTCACCTATTATACTCCTCAAACAACATTTACCATCTTCTTCTAACTAAATCCCACTGACACCCTGTTTTCAACTGTTGACTTTTCTTCTTATTTAACTGAGAAAATTGAGTCAAATAGAAGAGAAACTTCTGTTCTCTTATTACTAAATCCCCACGTTTATGCCTCCATGCCCACGTGTTCTACCTTCCCTGCTGTGATCATAAATAGACCTACTAAGCTGAAAGCTAATTATAACCTCTCCATTTGTGCAATAAATCTCATCTACTCTTGCCCACAGTGTTTTTGTTTTTCCAGTTGAATTGTATCCCTAATTTCCAGGCTATATATGTGTCTTCTGAGGCTGAGTCATAAGAAGCCGTTTAGTTTCCTTCTTTGTCTTCTTGAATGCTAGATCAGAGAAATGCAGCTGGGATGCAAAAAGTTCAACTGTCCTGAGCCTGCCATGCTGCAAGGAAGCCCAATCAGGGTGTATGGAAAGCAGGAGCAGTGCCAGCCAGTGTAGTGCAGGAGACACGTTGGAAAACCCAACTCCAGAAGATGCCACGAGATTGAACCAAAGTCGCAGACACAGAGCCAGCCAACCTCCTAACCATTGCCCACCATTTGAGCCATGCCAACTAGGCAGGACACATGGAGGGGTGTCAAATGGTCTCTGCTGTTTCCAAACCAAATTTCTGACTCGTAGGATCACAAGCATTAAAAAAGTTGTTTTCTGCCACTAATTTGGAGTGGTTTGTTAGGCAGCAATAGATAGCTGGAATATTTATTTAATTGTATCTCAACAAATCCACTAAACCTACTTTTGCCAAGATTACCAGCAACCTCCACACATGAAAAAATTCTGTTTTTCTCTAATTTCCTCTCTTTTGCCATTTCCTGAAACTCCTTGTTTAATTTCTAAGACACTCTTCCGGTTTTCCTCATTACGTATTGGGTTTTCCCAGATCACTGTGAAGGCTATATTCCCTGTCCGTCTCCTGTGCTCTCTGCTGGTGGGCGTGGCTATGTGTTAAATACCTCAAGACTCAATATTTGTATTTCTTCTTAGCTCTACCTTCGCTTATTTGTAAGTGGTCTCATCTGGATTTAGGGTGCTAGATACAGTCCATGCCCATTATTCATAGATTCTACATTTTAAAGTTCCACTAAAATTTATTTGTGACCACAGAATCAATATTCAAGCAGTGTCTTTGTGGTCACTGGCAGACATGCACAGAGCAACATGCACAGAGCAACTAATCTGAGTTGCCACACTACCCCCAGCTGGGGCTGAACAAGGTGAGGCAACATTCTCCTCTCAGTTGTCATATGGAGATGTCCAGGGGATGGAGCAGGCAGAGGCAGTGCAGCTCAACCTCGCCCAAGAAGCTCTGGCTGTGGGGTCAGGTGTAACCAATGTGAATCCCAGCTCTAGCACCTGTGAGTGAGGAGGCTTCAAGAAAGTCACGTAACACTTTTGATCCTCATTTTCTCTTTTTATGAAGTAAAGAAAATAGAGTCTACCAAGATGAGTTGTTTTTAGGATTTAGTATTATTATCCATCATGATAGATATATGAACTACTGTCTACATTGAAAATATACAAGATCCTACCAAAAACTACTAGAATTAGTTAGATTAGCAAAATTAAAGGATACAAAAAACCAGCTATTATTCAAGAGTTTTGTGAGGTCTGCAGGATGGAGATCATCTTTAGAAAACCGGTAAGGATCATCTGGGTAAGCACCAAACCTACTAGAGCACACATAAAATTTTTGTCTAAAGCCTGACAACAGAAGAATATGGAGAGGGCCCAGGGATATCTGTCAAGCTCATGTCTAATGGAATTCTTATTTTGTACAAGGAGGCATTATGAGATTGTGAGCCCAGAATGAGATTCAGAAGAAGCTAAGTTCACAAACTGCAGCCCATGAAAACTACACAGATTTGGCTGTGACCAGATAATCTAGTTAGTCTCCTTCTGAATTAACATAAGGTATTGCAAGTTCTGCAGACATAATAATCGTATTTAGATGTTTTTTTCCTTCTGTAAAATCCAATTTAGCCATCCCTGCTGGCATGTGACTTACCCAGACAAATGTCTACAAATTCAGGTGAAAAAAAAAAAAAAGTAAAATATTTATTTTAGAAATCTATTTCTTCACCTTAGGATTAAAATAATTATCTCAGCAAATGTGAAGGGACAAAAGAAGTTTCAGCAGATGTAAAGGAATACCCAATCTCCAGGTACCAGGTATGACATTCCTCTCCATCTACTTCCATTTGAAAAGAAAGAAGTGGGAAGGTGAGTAGGTACTGTAGCTTCTGACTCCGTTTACTTCTATTAGGAGAACAATTGCTTCTCCCACCTCAACTCACACTTCCAAAGTAATTAGCAACCTCTGGGGTTCTGATTTTCCTCTGTAGCCTGATCCAAATATCCAGCTTGCTGGAGCACTGGACTTTATCTCAGATCAAATTTCACAGCCTACTCAAATCAAAGCTGTAAATTACCAGGGGTGAGACATTAACCCTAGATAATAGCTACACAGGATTTGTCACTGGATTGGTGCTTTCTTGTTGATGTTGTTACTACTCTTATTATTATTTTGTCCCTGAGGTTTCATATTACTGTATTGCTGAGTAATGCATTCATAAATATTATTTTCTGCAATGATTGAGGTGATCAAATGTTTTTCTCTTTTATTCTTTTAATGCAAAGATTTGTGTTCATTTCAAACGTTATACCAGCCTTGCATTTCCAAAATAATGCAGGAATTCCTGAAGCCCTGCTATGTCATGATTATATTTTTTATGTGTTGTATTAATTGTATATTAAAAACACATATTTAGAAATTTTTATATCTTCATATATGAGACATATAAACAAGTGTTTTTTTCTTGTAATATTCTTTTTAGGTATTTGTATCAAGATCATGCCAGCTCCATAAAATGAATTGGAATCCTTTCACTATTCTTTGGAAAATTTTATGTAAAATTTGGTGGTATTTACTCCTAAATGCTTGAAAGAACTCACAGATAAAGGCACCTGGATCTGGAATTTTCTTAATGAGAAGGATTTTAATTATAAATTCAACTTTAGTAAATGTTGAATTATGTAGACATTTTTATATCTTTTGTTTGTTTGTTTGGTTTGAGATGAAGTTTTGCTCTTGTTGCCCAGGCTGGAGTACAGTGGTATGCTCTCAGCTCACTGCAACCTCTGCCTCCTGGGTTCAAGTGATTCTCCTGCCCCAACCTCCTGAGTAGCTGGGATAACAGGGGCCCACCACCACGCTCAGCTAATTTTTGTATTTTTAGTAGAGACAGGGTTTCACCACGTTGGGCAGGCTAGTCTCGAACTCCTGACCTCAGTTGATTTGCCTTCCAAAGTGCTGGGATTACTGGCATGATCCACTGCACCTGGCTTTTTATTTCTTCTGCTACCAGGTTTGGTAGGTTTTACTTTTAAGGAATTTATCCATTTTCCCAAATTTTCAAATTTACCTACACGAAGCTGTGTATAACATCTTATTTTCTTGCTAATATCTGTTGTATTTATGATAATGCCTTCTTTTTAATCTCTGTATGGACAACTTGTTTTTCAGCACCAGTATTAATAATTTTTCAAAGTACCAAATTTAGTTTTATTAATGTATTATATTTTTTGTATTGCATTGATTTTTAAATTTATTTTTAATTACTTTTTTTCTATTTTTCATTCAACTTTTTTAAAAAATCTAATTGCATTGGAAGTTTAAATGATTGATTACTACAAAACTTTCCTTTTTTCAAATATATGCTTTAAAGCTAAAAATTTCCCTTAAGGAGAATTCCATGAGTTAATATGGTATTAGTCCATTCTCACACTGCTAATAAAGACATACCCAAGATTGGGTAATTTACAAAGGAAAAAGGTTTTATTGACTCGCAGTTCCGCATGGCTAGGGAGACCTCAGAAAACTTACAATCATGGTGGAAGGCACCTCTTCACAGGGCAGGGGAGAGAAGGAGAGGCAGCAGGGGAAATGCGAGATGCATATACAACCATCAGATCTCGTGAGAACTCACTCACTATCATGAAAACAGCTTGGTGGAAACCGCCCCCATGATTCAATTACCTCCACCTGGTCCCATCCTTGACACCTTAGGATTATTACAATTCAAGGTGAGATTTGGATGAGAGCACAGAGCCAAACCACAACAGATTTTATATATATTTAATCATTCAGCTCAAAATATTGTCAAGTTTTTCTGGTTTCCTTTTAAGCTATGGATTTTGTAGAAGTGTGCTATTGAATTTTCAAACTTTAGTAATTTTTTATCAGATTTGAAAAATTCGCCATGCCTCATTCTCTCTCTGCTCTCCTTCTGAGACTCCAGGTTCACATTTTGACCTTTGGGCCATGTTCTACATATTTTTAAGCTTTGTTATATTTTTTCTTCTCTTCCTCTTTTGCCTAGTTTAGACTTTTTATATTACTTGGACTTCAGGGTCACTCATCTTTTATTCTGCTGTTTTCAATATGCTGTTAAAATCATCAATGAGCTCTTAATTTCATTTATTTCACTTACCCATCCTATGATATCCATCTTTTAATACATCCCATTCTCAGTTGAAATTATCCATCTTTTCATCTATTTTGGGTGCATGTTTTTATCTATTTTTTTATATTTTTATCTTTATTGTCAAATTTCTGCGTGCTAACTCCAATATCTTAATTATCTCTGCATCTGCTTCTATTCATTATCTTCTCTGTCAATTAATACTCTTTCTCTTTCCTTTTTTGTACAGTTAATAATTTCTAATGGTATTTAACACTATGACACTTCAAATGACATTCTAGATGGTTCCCTATAGAATCTATCAATTGTGGTCTCTTCTCAAAAAGGTTTCCATTCATTCAATTGTTTATGGGAATTTAATAACAGCAGTTCACCCTAATAATCTTGGGTCTTGGTTGTTAGCTTTATCGGGGGTGGGAGGGTCTATTTCAGCTTCATCTTATTCAAAGGGTATCTGTTACTCCTAGACTGTGATTTTTCTGAGTTCACACTTTCTGGGATTTCCGTGGTTTCCCTTGCCATTGTTTACCTGGATTTTTGACTGGATTGTGTCAAGGCACAAACCTTTTTAATAAAAGTTTTTTGTTACCCTGACATCCCCTCCATGAGAAAACCTATATTGAGTTTGAGTGAAGGGCACCTGCACTCTCCACACCTTTCATGTATGCCATGTGCCTTTTGCCTTTCACCCATGCTGAACTGGCATTCAAAAACTTGATTCTTTATAATCTGCGTTCTGTTGTGCCATCCTCAGGTGTGGTGCCTCACGCCTGTAATCCCAGCACAGTGGGAGGTGTAGGTGGGTAGATGGCCTGAGCTCAGGAGTTGGAGACCACCCTGGGCAACATGGTGAAACCCTGTCTCTGTAAAAAGCAAAACAAACAAACAAAACAAAACATGATACCTGCTGTCGTGCCATCCATTTCCTAAGGCCAAGAGCATAGAATGGCCTAATTATTGCTTTAACTGGAAAGGGTTGTAAGACATTTCAGGAAAAATTTTTGCTCTCAAGGGACTACAAAATTAGGCAACAGTGTAAGAGTAAGGGCAATAAGAAAAGTGATGGTCACAGACTCTGCAGCCAGAGTTCTTGCTTTTAATCTTTGTATCTTTGAGCAAGTCATACAATCTTTCTGAGATTGTTTTCTTACCTGCAAAATGGGTTAATAATTGAACTTACTTATGGGATTTTGTACAGAGTACATAGGTTTATACATATCCAATACCTGAAAGAGTTTCAAACCCTGGGTAAGGATTGTTTTCCTTGTTTTCTCAGGAGCTAACTGCCCAGGCCTGGGAATCAAGGACTCTGTGAATATAAGGCAGCTACAGTGAAGTGCAGGAAACAGATTCTGCACTGTATCATAATGAAATCGCTTTCTAAGCCATCCATTGTTAGTAGCTCAGTTTCAAAATCCCTTGAGAGAGAGCCCAACTGGTTAGGACTAAGTCTTATCCTATATACCTCTTGATTATGCCATGTGCAGAAATAAGGACTAAGCATCTTTGGTTTCTGTAGAGGAAGGCAGTCACTATCTCCCCGAAGTAACTAACATCATAACAAACAGAACTAAGACTGGATGCTGCTCATCCAAATTATGAAAAATGTATATTACACAAGGCCACAAGAAATGTAACACTTGACATCAATAAATTGATCAAAATTAGTTCTACCACAGATTAATAAATTGCAATTTACTTAGCCATGCTCTTTTTTTTTTTTACTATTTAGACCATGTTTTTTTTCTCTACTTGTTACTATTATTTACAAAATTTTTCTTCTAGGATTATTTCCTTTACAGTATTTCACGGAAATCACCACTGCTGAATCACATGTTGTGCTCATTTTATATTTTGACATATATGATCAAACTGGGCTCCAGGAAGCTTCTTTCAATTTATACTACCAGATATTATATTTGAGAGAGATTGTTTGTACTCACCACTGAGGACACTGCAGTAAGAGAGGGTAATATTTGAAGATAGTCTAAGAGCATTGAAAATTCCAGAGGAGAAGCTGATTTGTGGCTGTGATTATTACTGCTTATTTTTGGGTTCTATGTAGAGTGCTATGTAGGTTCCTCTGCTAAAAAGGATTAGAAGAATAAATATAAACATTTAATATATAGATCAGTTGCTGTGAGCATTGTGATTGGGAATAAATGGGGTGAATAAAATGGTTAAAATAATAGAAAAGACAAAATCAAATTTAAAAAGCATAGATCTGTAATAGAACAAACCAATTTGATTGTATCTCTTCCTCTGTGAACTGCAGACAACAACATAAAAATGAATTGCAGGCAGAGGAAGAGGGTGAGATCCCCATTTGATCACTGTGTTCTGAGCTTCTTGACTGAGCTGGGTGGGGAGTGGTGGAGATAATTTAGAAATCTAGGATAATGGAGAAGGTGACATTAAAATAACGGGTAAGAGCACTTACAATTGTCAACAGCCCCATCAGCAATGTAGCAATTGAATTGGGAAAATAAGGGGAACATGAAGAAATGAGCACATTTTCCTTACTAGAATAAAAAATTCCAAAGTGGGGCCGGGCACGGTGGCTCACGCCTGTAATCTCAGGACTTTGGGAGGCCAAGGCGGGCAGATCACAAGGTGAGGAGTTCAAGACCAGCCTGGCCAACATGGTGAAACCCCATCTCTACTAAAAATATAAAAAGAATTAGCCGGGCATGGTGGCATGCACCTGTAATCCAAGCTACTCGGAGGCTGAGGCAGAAGAATTGCTTGAACCCGGGAGGCGGAGGTTGTAGTGAGCCGAGATTGCACCACTGCACTCCAGTGTGGGCAACAGAGGGAGAGTCTGTCTCAAAAAAATAAATAAATAACAACTAAAACAACAAAATTCCTAAGTGCTCACTATGCAAAACTTCTTACAATTTGGTGCTCAATAAGTGTCAGGGAACAATAGTTTCTTTAACAAAATTGTAGAAGGATGACCAACAAGGAGAGGCAGCCACTCGAAAGGGAGCAGGGAAACAAGAGATTAGATCACACTCCCTTCCTGGGGTTTTGAACACAGAAAGAAGGCAGCTAGAGGCTTTGGAGATGGTGGTGCAGCAGGAGGGGGCCAGGGAGATTCTGGAAGGCTGTGCACTGCTCTATTGGACCCTCCTGCAAACTTTCACCTCCTCAGGGATGTACAATATCCAAAGTATGGCTGGGGAAAGGGCACAATGATTGAGACCCGCTTAGGCAGAGCAGAAATGCAACCTGGGCACACACAGAAGCAGAGTGCATACAAAACTAAGATTAAAGGGTTCAGAGAAACTCTGGAGGTAGCTTAAATTTTCAAAGCTATGGAAGAGATGCTTAGTGCTAACTGTTTCCAAATCTTGAAGTAGCTGGGAATCTTAAGTGTTGCATATTTTTTTTCACATAGGGTTTTCGTATTAAAATGCTATACCTAAATATGTGTTAGATTAAACCATGCTTTATCATTGAATTTAAGAATGGCCTCTTACCACACGTTAAATCTTGGGATGTGCCAGGAGCAGTGGCTCACATCGGTAATCCCAGCACTTTGGGAAGCCAAGGAGGGCAAATCACCTGAGGTCAGGAGTTCCAGACCAGCCTGGCCAAAGTGGTGAAACCCCATCTCTACTAAAAATATAATAATTAGCCAGATGTGGTGGCACATGCCTGTAATCCCAGGTATTTGGGAGGCTGAGGCAGGAGGATCACTTGAACTCAGGAGGTGGAAGTTGCAGTGAGCCAGGATCACACCAGTGCACTCCAGGCTGGGCAACAGGAGCAAGATTCTGTCAATAATAATAATAATAATAGTAATAATAATAATTGGATGTGAGGTGACTAGAAGTTGAGACAGATCAGGCAGGATCTGTGAAAGTTCTCCACACACTACCTCCAAGTCAGGGACATGTTGAAAACTTCTCTGATATCTTAGTTGGAACTTTTGTGAACTGCACGTTTTAAGATGGATGTGAGAGGTACAGACCCAGGCCCTAAATCACTGTGTGAATTTACCAGGAAAAGGCTAAGAAACCATGGTATATTAAGCCTTTCTTGAATTGCTATCAAGCAATATCCAAGACTGGGTAATTGTTAAAGAAAAGAGGTATAATGGGCTCATGGTTCTGCAGACTTTACAGGAAGCATGATGTTAGCATCTGTTCTGCTTCTGGGCAGGCCTCAGGAGCTTACACTAGTGGCAGAAGGTGAAGGGGTGCAGGTGCATCAGATGGCCAGGGCAGGAGCAAGTGAGACTGGGGAGGGAGGTGCCCACACTTTTAAATGACCAGATCTCACGTGAACTCAGAGCGAGAACTCACTTATCAGCAAGGGAATGATCTGCCCCACGGCCCAAATACCTCCCACCAGGCTCTACCTCCAGCATCGGGGATTACATTTCAACACGAGATTCGGGCAGGGAAAATATCCAAATTCTGTCACATTGGGTAACCGGGAAAAGTGGAAAATGGGGTACAATCTACCTCGGTGAGTGAAAATTGTATCATGAAATTGGAGCCGTGCAGCCGTGGGAAAGGATGTCCGTGGCCGCCGTGAGTGGCAGGCTGCAACCCTTTCCTCTGACTCAGAGAACCTCTCGACTGGGGAGCTGCAGGTGGGTCGTCTGTCACGCACAGTTCTGAACTCCTGGTGTAACCAGAGCCTATAAACATATGCAGGAACTATGCTGCCAGAAACAGAAGTGGAGAATTTTGAGTTGGCGTTACAATATGCCTCTGAACTTTCAGAGAAATGACAGGCCTCAGACAGAAGTGACAGATATAAATGGAACGTTTTCAGGGCCTGGCATTAGGAATTATATCTGGTCACATACCCTCAAATTCCCTTCGTTTCTGAACTGCTGCACAGTGTACTTGAACTAGTATAATGCGATAGGAAGAGCTGACAGAAATGTGATGTCAATTTTCTTCCACATAGCAAAGAAAGCAGAAAATGTTTCAACCCTCACACAAACTGCTGTAGCAAGGTGTTTGGAAAATCATCCCTGGCTAGAGAAAGCTGCTGTGAAAGCAAACTCCATATATTGAATAAAGTCTTACTCACAAAAAAAAAAAAAAAAGTCTTCCATGAAAGACTCAAGAATATCCCTAACTTTTTCAAATTATTGAAACTAATTCAGAAGGAATAAGAGTGCAAGGTAGCGCTGAATGGAAAAAAAGCAAGAGTTCACAGTGTGTCCGCATCAGAAGCAACAACCTGGATCTGGAAGCTGAGGTTCACACAAGCTTGACTCAGTCGCAAGGAGATAATGGTACGCCACTCTCCCCGCCCCATTGCTGGTTCTCCTGCCCAGGACTCTGGTCTTAAACCAATGATTTTTTTCTGATGTGGGGACCTGGTCAAAAAAAGGCAGGCTTGACCTCATTGAAACTTACCATCTGATATGGTTTGGCTGATATGGTTTGGCTGATATGGGAGGTAACGGAATCATGGGGGCCGGTCTTTCCTGTGCTATTCTTGTGATTGTGAGTAAGTCTCACCAGAGCTGATGGTTTTATAAGTGGGAGTTCCCCTGCACAAGCCCTCTTGTCTGCCACCATGTAAGATGTGATTTGCCTCTCTTTTACCTTCTGCCATGATTGTGGGGTCTCTGCAGACATGTGGAACTGTGAGTCCATTAAACCTCTTTCCTTTACAAAGTACCCAGTCTCCGGTGTGTCTTTATTAGCAGCATGAGAACAGACTAATACACCGTCTACCTTTTCAGGCTGCTATAAAAAAATCCCACGGACTGGGTGGCTGATAAACAACAGAAATTTATTTCTCACAGTTCTGGAGGCTGGAGATCTAAGATCAGAGTGCCAGCCTGGTCAGGTTCTGGTGAGGAACCTCCTCCTGGATGCAGACTGGTAAATTCTCTCTGTCCTCTCACATGGTGGAAAGAGAGGGAGAGAGCTCTCTGGGGTCCCTTGTCTATAAGCACTAATCCCATTGGTGAGGGTTCCACCCTCATGACAAATCTTCCAAAGGCCCCGCCTCCTAATACTATCACATTCAATTAGGACTTCAACATTTGAATTTGAGTGGGACACAAACATTCAGGCCATAACACCACCTGGTTCCTACAAGACTTCAGTAACTGTAGGGAAGTCCTAGAAATGAAAAAAGAACTCTGCACAAGGTCTTATGAAGCATACATTTGTCCTACACCATGTCTAATTTTTATCTCTTAAATCCTGAGCAACTTCCTAAAGCTCTGCTCGACTGCTTAGCCTCTTAGGTGTTTGTGTACTTTTGACAAAACGAAGTCTCTTAGCTGCAGATTCTAAATTATCTATATTCTGATAGGAAAAATCATGCCAAATATCAATCTCACTTTCCTGGATTTTCTTTTGTAAAAATATTTTGAGATATATTTAATGTGAGGACTTTTCTAAAACAATCCACCAAATTTTGCAAGAAGCCAACTGCTGTGTCCCATTATTTTATGCGTCTATTTCCCTCTTGAGTATTTACCCTTGAGTGTTTGTCTTTTAATTATTTTTTCCCATCTCACTCTTTTTATATGGATTTTTAAGTATTGTAAAATTTGATGTTTGACATATAGTACATCTTTCTATCTTTATTCAAAATATAAATCATTTCCGCCATCCTAGGAAGTTTTATTTTCTCCTTTTTAGTACAACTTTGCCCATCATAGGAAACCACTGTTCTTACTTCTATCACCATAGACTAGGCTTTTTTCATTGTTTTCTTGAACTTCAATGAAGTGGGATCATTCAGTATGTACTATCTTGTGTATGGGTCAGTATGTTTTTCAGGTTCATCTATGTTCATGTATATATCAATAGTTTCATCTTATTGCCAGGAAGTATTGTTTTGTGTGAATATACCACATTTTGCTTATTCGTTCTTTTCTTTAGCCATTCTCCATTCTGTTGTTTCAGTGCTACTTGTTGAAAGCATTTTCTTTTACGCTTTGAATCCTCTGTTCCGTTCCGTTCAATGGCTTTATCTTTTCACTCATACCATGTCATCCTTGATTATTCTAGCTTTACATGAAGTCTTAACATCCCTCAAATTTCTTTTATCATCTAGCTTTGGCTGCTTTAGATCCTTTTTACTTCCTTTTTGATTTTAGAATTAGTCAATATCTTTTGCAAAGCGCATGGGGATTTTGATTAGGATTGCTTTGAATCTATTGGTACATTTGAAGGTATTTGACATATTAACAATTTTGAGTTTTCCAATCTATGAACATGTTACATACATCAATTTGTTTAGTTCTTCTTTAATCTCTGTAATTTTTATATTTTTTCAGTGTAAAAAACTTACATGTCTTTTGTTAAATTTATTTTTGTGTATATTTGTATGTTATTGTAAATAAAAATTTTAAATTTTATTTTAAAGTTATTTTCTTATATAACATATAAATATGGAATATTTATATATTATAAATATTTCAAATATTTATATATTATAAATATTTTGAATATTTATATATTATAAATATTTTAAATATTTATAAATATTTCAAATATTTATAAATATTGAAACTTACCATCTGATATGGTTTTGCTGATATGGGAGGTAATTGAATCATGGGGGCAGGTCTTCCTCCCACACAACTATATATCTGTATTTCTATATAACAGATAACAATAAGTATCACATTGTTTCTGTTCTATATTAACACAAAAAAATTCAATATTTATATATAACATATAACAGTAATTATCATATTGTTTCTGTTATACATAAACAGAGAAAATATTCTGCATTTATGTATAACAGAAACAATATGATAATTCTATACCTGTATTCTGCAAAAGTTGCTAAATTCCTTTTTTGGTTCTAGAAACGTTTGTATGTATTATCGAGTCTCTGCATAGATAATCATATTTTATGCAAATAAAAATGATGTAATTCCTCCTTTCTCTGCCTTTATTTTTGTGCATTATTGCACTAGCTACAGCCTTCGGCTAAAATGATGAGTAGCAGTGGGCATTTCAGATAACTTTGCATTATTCAATAATTCTTAAGTATGATGTTAGCTGTAGAATTTTCATAAATGCTCAATATTAGTTTTCTACAGCTGCATTAATGTATTAACACAGACGGAGTGGCTTAAACAACTCCGTTTAAGCCAGAGATCTCACAATTGGGCTTCCAGAACTCTGACATGAAGTTACAGGCAGGGCCATGGTCCCTCTGGAGACTCCAAGAGGAACCTGTTTTTTGCCTCTTCCCTTTTCTGGTGGTTCCAGACATTCCTTGGCTTGCAGCTCTATCATTCCAGTTCCTATCTCCATGATGACAATGACTCCGCCTCTTCTGTGTGTCGTGTTTCGTGTGTATCTTAAGATGATACTTCTCGTTAGATTTTTGGGCCAAACCAGATAATCTAGAATGATCTCATATTAACTTAATTATATCTGCAAAAACCAATTTTTCAGATAAGATGATAATCACAGGTTTTCAGGATTAACAATTGGAAATCTCTTTTATGAGTCTGCCATTCAATCTACCATATACCCTTAGTCAGGTTGATGAAGTTTCCTTATGTCCTAATTTGCTGAGAGTCTTTATTATGAATGAGTATTGAATTTTGTCAAATACATTTTTCTGAATGTATTGATAGATATCTATGATTTTAAATTTTTGATTTTGTTCCTATGTTGAACTTCATTTATTAGTTTTCAGTTGTTAAATGAACTTTGTATTTCAGGGATAAATCTGTTTGATCATGGATTATACAGTTAAATTATTGGATTTGATTTCTTCAGTGTTTTGTTACATTCAGGAGAGCTCTTGATCTGCAGCTTTCTTTTATTTTTATTCGCAATATCTTTGGCAGGTTTTAATAATAGTTATAAAACCCTCAAAAAAAAAAAAAAAACAAACCCCTCAAAAACTGAGTGTAGGCTGGGCTCGGTGGCTCCCGCCTGTAATCCCAGCACTTTGGGAGGCTGAGGTGGGAGGATTACGTGAGATCAGGAGTTCGAGACCAGCCTGGCCAACATGGTGAAACCCTGCCTCTACTAAAAATACAAAAATTAGCCGGGCATGGTGGTGGGCACCTGTAATTCCAGCTACTCAACGGGTTGAGGCAGGAGAATCACTTGAACCCAGGAGGCTGAAGTTGTAGAGAGCCCAGATCGCACCACTGTGCTCCAGCCTGGGCGACAGAGCGAGACTCCATCCCAAAACAAAAACAAAAAGAGTGAATCCATATGGCACCAGAATTTTTTTGGGGAAAAGTTTCTCATTATAAGTTAAAGGTCTTTGATAGAGACTTTCTATTTCTTATCGTGTTATTTTGGGTAAATTGTGTTTTCCAAGGCAGTTGTCAGGCTTATTATCATAACATTATTTGTAAATTATCATGTTATTCTTTAATGACTGTAGAACCAGTAGTGATATCAATCTTTTATTCTTGATACAAATAATAGTATTTAAAGTTAATAGTTAGCTTTTTTATGTGCCAGACCCTTTCCAAAACATTATTCTTTAATAACAGCAAATCATGACTATGCAATCACTAAGTGTTAAGCACGGTTCTAAGTACTCTTATTATCTCACAGCAATACTGGGAGTTTGCTACTGTTATCATCCAATTTTACAGGTCAGAACCCTGAGGCACTAACCTGCTCAAGGTCTCACTGGTAGTAGTGAAACAACTAGGGTCTGAACACGCACTGACTGGCTTCAGAATAGGTACCAGTAACCGCTTCAGTATGAGCTTCTGCAAGTGTTTTATACAGTCCTTACAATAACTTTATGAGCAAATACTATATTAACACCAGGTTCACTGATGAGGACACTGTGTATCAATCACCTCGAGTTCATGAACTTTGATTATTGAACTTGCAATGAGTCACAAATGTAGTGATCTGTGAAGACAGACTTTAACTGTAACATGGCAAACTTAGTACTAAGTCGGTGAGGCTTGTGTTAATTATGCTTCAAATTAGTAATGTAAGGGAAGGTAATTGTAGTGTGTGATGAGACTAGCATCTGTGGTGAATGTAACTAGTCATGATTGTCAGTAACGATTGTCAAAGAGGTAGGTGAGACTTAGAGGAAAACTTCTGAGTTCAAGGCTCACTTTGCTTCCCTGCATTTCAAGCAGAAATGGTTTGGGTTCTATTTGATTCAGTAATTTTGTATCACATACAAGTGTGAGAGGCAGTATCCTGGAGCTGTATATACTAGAAAATGAAATTGTGGGCTGTGACATTTTGATGACTTATGGAATATTAGATCTCTTAGCCTTAAGAGACAATCAAAGTTGTGGTAAGAAGGTCAACTTACTGACTCAGAAAACATTCTGTACCGGGGACAGGTTTTATTTTGTCTATTATAGATTCAAAACTTGAGAAGCTCTCCTGAGGACACAGTTCCATCTCCTCCATGCCCGAGCTCTGCGTTACTTTTCAGGGGTCTGTTGTCAGACTGTCTTTCTTCTTCTTATGACAACACGGCTAGCTCAGGGCTTACATACCGTTCTCTCATTCTAGAAGTTCTAAACATTCTAAGATTGAGCCTCCCTAGTTCTTTTTGAGCTACACAATCACTCTCACTAATCAGATATGCTACTGACTGAGAAAGCCTGGGTCCTGTGTTCACCTCTGGATGATATGGGAGTTTATGTTGGACTGTGAAGGAGTAGTGGGGTCCATTCCCTTTCTTCCCACTGGCAACAATTGCTTTCTAGATTTTTATATTTCTTTATAGTGTTACTGCTTCTGTGAATCCTTAAACACTGTGGCATTGGCTGTTTGGGGATTTTATATAAATGGAATTGAATAACACACATTATGTTCCGACTGGCTTCTTCAGCTCAATATTATATTTGTGAGATTTATGCAAAGCACTGATTGTATTTGTGGTTTAGTCATTGTTGTTGGTGATGTATTAAATTCTCTCTTCTGAATAGACCATACTTATTCACTGTAGTAAGGATAGACCATTTTGTTTTGTTTTGTTTTCACTCTGAGGTTAGTGCAAAAACAAATGTGGCAATCACATACGTATATCTTCCATGAAGAGCACACATTTCTCTAGGATGTATGCCTAGAACTGAGCTGCTGAGTCACAGGATGTGCGTGCTTTTAAATTGAGAAGCTAAGGCCAAACCGTTATTCAAATTATTTGTAATGAGGTATATTCCTACCAGAAATGTGTGAGAAGTCCTGTTGCTTTACATCTTTACTCCATATACTGTCAGATTTTAAAAATAATTTTGTCAACATGTTTACATATAATTGTTAGAAATGTATTCTTTGGCATTTCTTGTATTTCTCTGATTTGTAATGAAGTTAAATAGTTTATCTCATGCTTATTGACCATGTGAATATTCTCTTTTCTAAAATACTTTTTTCTTTTTGCACATTTTTATTGGTTTGCACATTTATTTTTATTGACTTTTATGTCTTTCTCACAGACGTGCTCTCTCTCTTTTTTCACGGGTTTAGTAAGATTTTATTTATTATAACACGAATCCATTGCTGCCTAGATAACATAAATTGGGGTGGTGTTTTCACTGTATCTTGCTGAACAATTACTGCCTATTTTGAAGTGAGGAAATTATTTTCCTATGTTCTTGGTTTTATAATTTTCACTTTTACAGTTGGTTTTAATCAACTTGAAATTGGTTTTTGGTAAGGTTAGGCTCAAACATCAATTTTATCATATATTATTATAATTACCCCAAAACATTTGTTGAAATCAATTGTCAAAACATTTATTGAAGATTTTCTACTGCCCTGCATGGCTGTGTCTTTCATAAACCATATACCCACGTACCAGGGGTCTCTTCCTATTTCCAGACCTTTCATCCTGTACTTGGGTCTTTATGAAATTCAATTATTCAATTCTCCATTGTAATAATTATCATCAATTAATAATCAAGGTGAGTATATAATTTATTTTCCAAACTAGGATTATTTTGAGAAGGTGCCCAATAAATCAAACTATCTGAGTTTTAGAAATATTTATTTATTCATGAGTAATTGGATTTTATGCTATTGGTGAACCTGAAGAGAATTCTACTCAAATCTGTTTTTAAAAATGAAACTGTATCCCAAAAAATGAAGTAACAGTAATACAATGTATACATTGTGTATAGCAAAGCAAATTTTTAATTGTTAAAAATGGACTCAGTCTCAAAAGATGAAAAAGCAGAATAACTCATCTTTGTAACATTCACAAAATTATTTTTTTACCTACATCTATTTGTATGAGTCTGTCACTGGAATTTCTCAGAAATAAGGGTTTTTTCTTCACTATGATCATGTATAATTTGTTATAAACTTTACTGTAATCTTCAGATTTTTAATTTATAATTAATAACTTATTTATGCTTGTTGAAAACTTGATTCCATGTTCCCTGAATACACAAGTATTTTTGAGAAGATACTCTTTTCAGGGTTTGATTCACCTGGTAGACCCACAGAAAATTCTGCTTCAGGGAAGATTTCCTTGTCATTTTAAACAATATGAAATGTATAAATATTTTGCCAAAATATTTTTTAGGTACTGTTTTTCAGTCTCTATTCCAATCATCTTTCTTTGAATAGAATTTTTACATGGAAAATCAGTTGATTCTATTTATGATTCTTTTGGATGTTTTACATTTATATGCTGGAAAATCATAGACCTTCTCCGTTTCATTCTGTTCCAGTCAGAACATAAATTTATCCAATTAAAATAGGAAGTTCATCAGAAATTCTTCTCACAATCCAAGATATTCCAAATCACACTCATAGAACTTGAGAATTAAATTCCGTGCACCATCTGAGCTCTCATTCTGCGATTTGTTCAGTTCCTCCCTTGCTTTTGTCAGGGTAATTTTCAATGTCTTTTTGCGTGCAAGGTCTATTTCCAACAATTGCAGTTCACCCAGTTATTCAGAATCTGATGTTTCTTAGCACTCTTCACCAACTACTTGGATTAAAGATTTCCAATCAATTTTAAACAAAATGGAGTCAATTTTTAGAGAACATGTTTATAAAATAATTCAGTAAGATTATTATACATATGATTTAGCCACATCATCTCTGAACTTTGAGATTTTTGATTGGTTATTTCAGAGCTGTGATTATTTTCTTAATTTTTCCAGATCATTATAAAATATTGGATTATAGTTCATTCACTTTGTGACCTTGTATTTCTGGTGTTTTTTCATTATCTGTTAACATATGAGTAGGGTTACTTTAATTTTTCTCCTCAGAGTAGATTTTTATGGATTAGAGTATATTTCATTTTTGTCATCCCATTGCATGAGGTGACAGGAAACAGAAGGGCTACAGCAGCTTTCTTGGTTTTCTGGTTCATGAGTTCCCTTATCTGTTGTTTTCCTGAAGGATTCACAATATAACCTCACCCCCTCTGAGAGGCCACGCTGGTCTCTCTAAAGGAAGCTTTGACCAGTGTGGCAGTTAATTTTATATATCATATTGGCTGAGCTAAGGGATGTTCAGATAGCTGTTAAAAAACACGATTTCTGGGTGTGTCTGCAAGGGTGTTTCCAGAAGAGATTGGTGTTTAAATCAGTGACTGGGTAAAGCAGATCACCTCACCCTCCCCAGTGTGGGTGGGCACCAGGCAATCCTCTGAGGGGTGCAGTAGAACAAAAAGATGGAGGAAGGGTACATTCTCATTCTCTCCCTCTCTCCTTGAACTGGAAATCCTGCTTCTCCTGCCCTCTGACATAGAGCTCCTGGTTCTAGGGGCTTTCTCACCCTGGGAATTACACCATCACTGACCCAGTTCTCAGGCCTTGGACTCAGACAGAATTCCATCACCAGCTTTCCTGATTTGCCCGCTTGCAGATGACATACTGTGGGACTTCCATATCTCCAAGATTGTGCGAGCAAATTTTCATAAGAAATCTCTTATCGATCTCTATGCAGCCTGTTGGTTCTGTTTCTGTGCAGAACCTCAACTGATACACTCTGCATCATTTTTTCCCTTCTGCCCCAGCCCCAGCTCCAGGCCCACGGGCATTGCAGTGTCCATGGCCTCCCAGCCTCAGGCACACCTTTGCTTCCTCAAACTTCTTGCATCTGCTTCTCCTGGTCTGCGGGCTCCCAGCCTTAGACACCCCATTACTTCCCCACACTTCTCGGATCTGCTTCTCCTTGTTGGGCCCTTTGAGCCTTCTCTCACTCTTGCTTTCACTGTTTTTTTCTCTGCTGACTTTGAACTGTCTCTCTACTCTCCTGTTGGAATGAGACTCTCTTCTGAAGAAGAGGGTCTGCTAATATTTCTGAGACTCTCAGCATCTTATTTGAGTCAGGTGTTATTGGAGCTTTTTTGTGCTTGCCAGCAACTTGTAGACGATGAGAATTTTCCGCTTTTGCCTGTGGTTCTTAGTCCTCCTGAGAGGTGAAACCAGCTGGACTTCTGGGGTGGGGTGGGGACTTCGAAAACTTTTCTCTCTAGCTAAAGGATTGTAAATGCACCAACC
This sequence comes from Macaca nemestrina, assembly GCF_043159975.1. Lineage (NCBI taxonomy): Eukaryota > Metazoa > Chordata > Mammalia > Primates > Cercopithecidae > Macaca > Macaca nemestrina. The sequence continues at coordinate 5,969,846 of NC_092140.1, forward strand.
AGCACTCTGTGTCTAGCTAAAGGTTTGTAAATACACCAATCAGCACTCTGTAAAAACACACCAATCAGCGCTCTGTGTCTAGCTAAAGGTTTGTAAACACACCAATCAGCGCTCTGTAAAAACACACCAGTCAGTGCTCTGTGTCTAGCTAAAGCTTTGTAAACATGTCAATCAGCACTCTGTAAAAATGCACCAATCAGCGCTCTGCGTCTAGCTAAAGGTTTGTAAATGCACCAATCAGCACTCTGTAAAATGGACCAATCAGTGCTCTGTAAAATGGACCAATCAGCAGGACGTGGGTGGGGCCAAATAAGGAATAAAAGCTGGTCACCCAAGGGGGCAGCAGTGACCCACTCAGATCCCCTTCCATGCTGTGGAAGCTTTGTTCTTTCACACTTCACAATAAATTTTGCTGCTGCTCACTCTTTGGGTCCACACTACCTTTAAGAGCTGTAACACTCACTGTGAAGGTCTGCAGCTTCACTCCTGAAGTCAAGGGAGACCACGAACCCACTGGAAGGAAGAAACTCCAGACACATCTGCACATCTGAAGGAAGAAACTCCGGACACACCATCTTTAAGAACTGTAACATTCACCGCGAGGGTCCGCGGCTTCATTCTCGAAGTCAGCGAGACCAAGAACCCACTGGAAGGAACCAATTCCAGACACGTTTTGGTGACCATGAAAGGACAATCACCAAACGGTGAGTACCATCAGACCCCTTTCACTTGCTATTCTCTCCTATTTTTCCTTAGAATTTGGGGGCTAAATACTAGGCACCTGTCTGCCAGTTAAAAGCGAATAGTGTGGCCTCTGGACTAAAGACACTAGTGTCAGGTTTTCTGGGAAAGGGCTTCCTAACAACCCCTGACTCTTTGGAGTTGGGAGTGTTTGTTTGCCTGGAACCAGCTTCCACTTTTTCTGTACTTCTGGGCTGAGCTGAGGCTGACAGAGAGGAAAGCCATTCAGCTCCGGGGTCCTGACAGCAAGTTGGTTGACCCTGCGACCATGAGTGGAACTCTCAAAGTCATGTTGCCCAAGCGAGACTCGCCCATCTATCCTCTCTATCCTGACCCTTGCTTCCTGGGTTGAAAGTCTGTCAGACAAACTACCTCTCACCTCTCTTCTCCGAGGCTTCTCCCACTTCTAAAAACCACTCTCTGTCTCTGATTATTTTAGTTTCTTCTATAAGAATGATTTCTAGTAAAAACTCCAGGACTCTGTTACCTTCTTTAGGCAAATCTTCTTGTTTTTGTCAAGTTTGTCAAAGATCAGATGGTTGTAAATGTGGGGTATTACTTCTGAGGGCTCTGTTCTGTTCCATTGGTCTATATCTCTGTTTTGGTACCAGTAACATGCTGTTTTGGTTACTGCAGCCTTGTAGTATAGTTTGAAGTCAGGTAGCATGATGCCTCCAGCTTTGTTCTTTTTGCTTAGGATTGTCTTGGCAATGCAGGCTCATTTTGGCTCCATATGAACTTTAAAGTAGTTTTTTCCAATTCTGTGAAGAAAGTCATTGGTAACATGATGGGGATGGCATTGAATCTATAAATTACTTTGAGTAGTATGGCCATTTTCACGATATTGATTCTTCCTATCCATGAGCATGGAATGTTCTTCCAGTTGTTTGTGTCCTCTTTTATTTCATTGAGCAGTGGTTTGTAGTTCTCCTTGAAGAGGTCCTTCGCATCCCTTGTAAGTAGGATTCCTAGGTATTTTATTCTCTTTGAAGCAATTGTGAATGGGAGTCCATTTATGATTTGGCTCTCTGTCTGTTATTGGTGTATAAAAATGCTTGTGATTTTTGCACACTGATTTTGTATCCTGAGACTTTGCTGAAGTTGCTTATCAGCTTAAGGAGATTTGGGGCTGAGACGATGGGATATTCTAAATATACAATCATGTCATCTGCAAACAGGGACAATTTGTCTTCCTCTTTTCCTAATCGAATACTCTTTATTTCTTTCTCCTGCCTGATTTCCCTGGCCAGAACTTCCAACACTATGTTGAATAGGAGTTATGAGACAGGGCATCCCTGTCCTGTGCCAGTTTTCAAAGGACATGCTTCCAGTTTTTGACCATTCAGTATGATATTGGCTGTGGGTTTGTCATAAATAGCCCTTATTATTTTGAGATACATCCCATCAATACCAAATTTATTGAGAGTTTTTAGCATGAAGCACTGTTGAATTTTGTTGAAGGCCCTTTCTGCATCTATTGAGATAATCATGTGGTTTTTGTCTTTGGTTCTGTTTATATGATGGATTACGTTTATTGATTCGTGTATGTTGAACCAGCCTTGCATCCCAGGGATGAAGCCCACTTGATCATGGTGGATAAGCTTTTTGATGTGCTGCTGGATTCGGTTTGCCAGTATTTTATTGAGGATTTTTGCATCAAAGTTCATCAGGAATACTGGTCTTAAATTCTCTTTTTCTGTTGTTGTTGTGTCTCTGCCAGTCTTTAGTATCAGAATGATGCTGGCCTCATAAAATGAGTTAGGGATCATTCCCTCTTTTTCTATTGACTGGAATAGTTTCAGAAGGAATAGTACCAGCTCCTCCTTATACCTCTGGTAGAATTCAGCTGTGAATCCCTCTGGTTCTGGACTTTTTTTGATTGGTAGGCTATTAATTATTGCCTCAATTTCAGAGCCTGCTATTGGTCTATTCAGGGATTCAACTTCTTCCTGGTTTAGTCTTGGGAGGGTGTGTGTGTCCAAGAATTTATCCATTTCTTCTAGATTTTCTAGTTTATTTGCATAGAGGTGTTTATAGTATTCCCTGATGGCAGTTTGTATTTCTATGGGTTCAGTGGTGATATCCCCTTTATCATTTTTTATTGCATCTATTTGATTCTTCTCCCTTTTCTTCTTTATTAGCCTTGCTAGCCATCTATCAATTTTGTTGACCTTTTCAAAAAATCAGCTCCTGGATTCATTGATTTTTTTTAAGGGTTTTTTAATGTCTCTATCTCCCTCAGTTCTGCTCTGATCTTCAACATTTCTTGCCTTCTGCTGGCTTTTGAATGTGTTTGCTCTTGCTTCTCTAATTCTTTTAATTGTGATGTTAGGGTATCAATTTTAGATATTTCCAGCTTTCTCTTGTGGGCATTTAGTGCTATAAATTTCCCTCTACACACTGCTTTAAATGTGTCCCAGAGATTCTGGTATGTTTTGTCTTTGTTCTCATTGGTTTCAAAGAACATCTTTATTTCTGCCTTCATTTTGTTACTTAACCAGTAGTCATTTAGGAGAAGGGTTGTTCAGTTTCCATGTAGTTGAGCAATTTTGAGGGAGTTTCTTAATCCTGAGTTTTTTTTTTGTTTGTTTGTTTGTTTTTGTTGTTGTTGTTGTTGTTTTTTTAAGAAACAAGTAGACAATTTTAATGAAGTCTAGCTTATCAATTCTTTTTTTCACGGTTGGTACCTTTGTTGCCGTATCTAAAAAGTCATCACCAAACCCAAGATCTAGATTTTCTCCTATGTTATCCTCTAGGAGTTTTATAGTTTTGATTTGTTTGATTGCACTGTGGTCTGAGAGACCGTTTGTTATAATTTCTGTTCTTTTACATTTGCTGAGGAGTGCTTTACTTCCAACTATATGGTCAATTTTGGAATAAGTGTGATGTAGTTCTGAGAAGAATGTATATTCTGTTGATTTGGAGTGGAGAGTTCTGTAGATGTCTATGAGGTCTGCTTGGTGCAGAGCTGAGTTCAATTCCTGGATATCCTAGTTGACTTTCTGTCTTGTTGATCTGTGTAATGTTGATAGTGGGGTGTTAAAGTCTCCCATTATTATTGTGTGGGAGTGTAAGTCTCTTTGTAGGTCTCTAAGAACTTGCATTATGAATCTGGGTGCTCCTGTATTGGGTGCATATATATTTAGGATAGTTAGCTCTTCTTGTGGAATTGATCCCTTTACCATTATGTAATGGCCTTCTTTGTCTCTTTTGATCTTTGTTGGTTGAAAGTCTGTTTTATCAGAGACTAGGATTGCAACTGCCGCCTTTTTTTGTTTTCCATTTGCTTGGTAGATCTTCCTCCATCCCTTTATTTTGAGCCTATGTGTGTCTCTGTACGTGAGATGGGTCTCCTGAATACAGCACACTGATGGGTCTTGACTCTTTATCCAGTTTGCCAGTCTGTGTCTTTCAATTGGAGCATTTAGCCCATTTACATTTTAAGTTAATATTGTTATGTGTGAAATCTATTCTGTCATTATGATGTTAGCTGGTTATTTTGTTCATTAGTTAATGCAGTTTCTTCCTACCATCAATTGTCTTTACAATTTGGCATATTTTTGCAGTAGCTGGTACCGGTTATTCCTTTGTATGTTTAGTGCTTCCTTCAGGATCTCTTGTAGGGCAGGCCTGGTGGTGACAAAATCTCTCAACGTTTGCTTGTCTGTAAAGGATTTTATTTCTCCTTCACTTATGAAGCTTAGTTTGGCTGGATATGAAATTCTGGGTTGAAAATTCTTTTCTTTAAAACGTTAAATACTGGCCCCCACTCTCTTCTGGCTTAGAGAGTTTCTGCTGAGAGATCCACTGTTAGTCTGAAGGACTTCCCTTTGTGGGTAACCCGACCTTTCTCTCTGGCTGCCCTTAACATTTTTCCCTTCATTCCAACTTTGGTGAATCTGACCAATATGTGTCTTGGAGTTGCTCTTTTCGAGGAGTATCTTTGTGGAGTTCTCTGTATTTCCTGAATTTGAATGTTGGCCTGCCTTGCTAGGTAGGGGAAGTTCTCCTGGATAATATCCTGCAGAGTGTTTTCCAACTTGGTTCCATTCTCTCCATCACTTTCAGGTATACCAATCAGACATAGATTTGATCCTTTCACATACTGCCATATTTCTTGGAGGCTTTGTTCTTTTTACTCTTTTTCCTTTAAACTTCTCTTCTTGCCTCATTTCATTCATTTGATTTTCAATCACTGATACTCCTTCTTCCAGTTGATCAAATCGGTTACTGAAGCTTGTGCATTCACTACGTAGTTCTTGTGCCATGGTTTTCAGTTCCATCAGGTCATTTAAGTACTTCTCTACACTGGTTATTCTAGTTAGCCATTCATCTAATCTTTTTTCAAGGGTTTTTGCTTCTTTGCGATGGGTTTGAACTTCTTCCTTTAGCTCGGAGAAGTTTGATCATCTGAAGCCTTCTTCTCTCAACTCGTCAAAGTCATTCTCCATCCAGCTTTGTTCCATTGCTGGTGAGGAGCTGTGTTCCTTTGGAAGGGGAGAGGCACTCTGATTTTTAGAATTTTCAGCTTTTCTGCTCTGTTTTTTCCTCATTGTTGTGGTTTTATCTTTCTGTGGTCTTTGATGATGATGACATGCAGATGGGGTTTTGGTGTGGATGTCCTTTCCATTTGTTAGTTTTCCTTCTAACAGTCAGGACCCTCAGCTGCAGGTCTGTTGCATTTTGCTGGAGGTCCATTGCAGACCCTGTTTGCCTGGGTTTCAGCAGTGGAGGCTGCAGAACAGTGAATATTGCTGAACAGTAAATGTTGCACCTGATTGTTCTTCTGGAACCTTCATCTCAGAGGAGTTCCCAGCTGTGTGAGGTGTCAATCTGGCCCTATTGGAGGGTGCCTCCAAGTTAGGCTACTCAGAAGTCAGGGACCCACTTGAGGAGGCAGTCTGTCTGTTCTCAGATCTCAAACTCCGTACTGGGAGAACCACTACTCTCTTCATAGCTGTCAGACAGGGACATTTAAGTCTGTAGAGGGTTCTGCTGCCTTTTGTTTGGCTATGCCCTGTCCGCAGGGGTGGAATCTATAGAGGCAGGCAGGCCTCCTTGAGCTGTGGTGGGCTCCGCCCATTTCAAGCTTCCTGGCCACTTTGTTTACCTACTAAAGCCTCAGCAATGGTGGGCGCCCCTCCACCAGCCTTGCTGCCACCTTGGAGTTCGGTCTCAGACTGCTGTGCTAGCAATGAGTGAAGCTCTGTGGGCATTGGACCCTCTGAGCCAGGTGTGGGATATAATCTCCTGGTATGATGTTTGCTAAGACCATTGGAAAAGTGCAGTATTAGGGTGAGAGTGACCCGATTTTTCGGGTGCCATCCATCACCGCTTCCCTTGGCTAGGAACGGGAATTCCCTGACCCCTGGTGCTTCCCTGGTGAGGTGATGCCTTGCCCTGCTTCAGCTCATGCTTGGTGGGCTTCACCCACTGTCCTGCCCCCACTGTCCAACAAGCCCCTGAGATGAACCCGGTACCTTAGTTGGAGATGCAGAAATCACCCGTCTTCTGCATTGCTCATGCTGAGAGCTGTAGACTGGAGCTGTTCCTATTTGGCCATCTTGGACTCGCTCCCCTCAGGTAGTTCTTTATAGCAATTTGAGAACAGCCTAGTACACAAAATTCGTATCAGGAATGGGCATTGCTGTAAAGATACCTGAAAATGAGGAAGTGACTTTGGAACTTAATAACGGGCAGAGGTTGGAACAGTTTGAAGGGCTCAGAGGAAGACAGGAAGATGAGGGAGCTTGGAACTTTCTAGAGACTTGTTCAATTGTTGTGACCAAAATGCTGATAGTGATATGAACAATAAAGTCCAGGAGAAATGAGCAACTTATTGGGAACTAGAGAAATGCCACTTTTGTTATGCATTAGAAAAGAGGGTGGAAGCATTGTGCCCCTGCCCTAGAGATCTGTGGAACTTTAAACTTAAGAATGATGATTTAGGGTATCTGGTAGAAGAAGTTTCTAATTGGCAAAACATTCAGGATGTGGCCTGGCTGCTTCTAGCACCCTATGCTTATATTCATCAGCAAAGAAATGACCTGAAACTGGAACTTATATTCAAAGAGAGAGGCAGTGTAAAGGTTTGAAAAATGGGTCTGAATAACCAATTTTCCAGGGAGGAATTCAAGCTGGCTGCAAAAATTTGCATAAGCAAAGAGGACATGAATGGTAATAGCCAAGACAAAGGGAAAAAATGACTTGAAGGCATTTCAGAGAACTTTGCAGCAGTTCTGGAAGCCTAGGGGAAAAGAATGGTTTTATGGGCTGGGCCCATGGCCCTGCTGCCCCGTGCAATTTCAAGACACTGCTCTTTGTGTCCCAGCCACTCCATCTCCAGTTGTGGCAAAAGGGCCCCAGATACTTCTCAGGCCACTTCTCCAGAAGGTGCAAGCCTTTTGGCTTCCATGTGGTGTTAAGCCTGTGGTGTGCAGAGAGCAAGAGTTAGGCTTGGGAGCCTCTGCCTAGATTTCAAGGGATGTATGGAAACACCTGGATGTCTAGGCAGAAGTCTTCTGCAGGGGCAGAGCCCTCATTCAGAACTTCTATTAGGGCAGTGCAGAGGGGAAATGTGGGGTTGGAGCCTCCACACAAATTCCCCACTGGGGCACTGCTTAGTGGAGCTGTGAAAAGCTCCAGCCCCCACAATCATAGATCATCCAGACCCCACAAGAGTAGAGCCTCTGAAAGCATGCACTGTGTATTTCGAAAAGCCACAGGAACTCAATGCCAGCCCATGAAAGCAGCTATACCCTGTGGAGTCACAGGGACAGAGATGTTTAAGGCCTTGGAATTCCACTCCTCACATCAGTGTGGATGTGAGACATGGAGTCAAGGGAGATTATTTTGGAGCTTTTAGATTTAATGACTGCCCTGCTGTGTTTCAGATTTGCATAGGGCCAGTAGCCCCTTTGTTTTGCCTGATTTTTCCCTCTTCAAATCGGTGTATTTACCCAATGCCTGTACCTCCACTGTATCTTGGAAGTAACTAAATTGCTTTTGATTTTACAGGTTTATAGGTGGAAGGGACTTGCCTTGTTTCAGATGAGACTTTGGACTATGGACTTTTGAGTTAATGCTGAAATGAATTAAGACTTGGGGGACTGTTGAGAAGGGAGGAGCATTATATTTTGCAATGTGAGAAGGACATGAGATTTGGGAGGGACAGAATGGTATGGTTTAAATTTGTGTCCCAAATCTCATGTTGAATTGTAAACCCCAGTGTTGGAGGAGAGTCCTGGTGAGAAGTGATTGGATCATGGGAGCAGATTTCCCCCTTGCTGCTCTCATAATAGTGAGTTCTCACGAGATCTGGTTGTTTAAAAGTCTGCAGCACCTCCCCCTTCTCTCTATTCTTCTTTCTCCAGCCATGTAAGATGTGCCTGCTTAATCTTCACCTTCTACCATGATTGTAAGTTTCCTAAGGCTTTCCGAGTCATGCTTCCTGTACAGCCTATGGAACTGTGAGTCAACTAAGCCTTTTTCTTTATAACTTGCCCAGTCAGCCAGGTGCGGTGGCTCGAAACTGTAATCCCAGCACTTTGGGAGTCCAAGGCGGGCAGATCATGAGGTCAGGAGATCGAGACCATCCTGGTTAACACAGTGAAACCCTATCTCTACTAAAAATGCAAAAAAATTGGCTGGGCGTGGTGGTAGGTACCTGTAGTCCCAGCTACTCGGGAGGCTGAGGCAGGAGAATTGCATGAACCCAGGAGGCAGAGCTTGCAGTGAGCTGAGATCACTCCACTGCAATCCAGCCTGGGCAACAGTGCAAGACTCCATCTCAAAAAAACAGAATTACCCAGTCTCAGGTAGTTCTTTATAGCAATGCAAGAATGGACAAATAGTGGTGTCATCAGCAGGTCTTTTCACCTTTCGGTTGCTGGGGATAAAGTTTCTTTATGGCTGCCTTGGGGAGCCTCTGACTTCCACACTGTTTCAGAATATCCTTGGTTTTTGGCTCCATTGGCCATCTAATTTCCTGGTCTTTATAGCTACTGCTTCACCCATACTTCTCAAATTCCTGAGCTATTTCATAAGTTAGTGCATTTATTTCCACAGCTTCAGACTTTGCATCAGTAAATATTTTTAAAACTGCACTGCTGCAGGGTTTAATACTTACCACCAGTGATGGGGTCCTCATTGCCAGCCATCTTATCAGAAATCCTAATCCCATTTTGAGTTGTTTTTCTTGGACTACTTTTGGTGCCGCTTATCTTACATAGAGTCCCTGGAGATAGACTCAAAGGGAGAAGTTTGTGTGAAGAAGCTTTATTGAGGAATGTACCTTGAAACAAAACCTCCAGGAAATGAGAGAAACAGGGTTGGGCAGAGGAAGGAGCTGGATTGTGCTGTAGTTAGAAGCCTCAGACAATCCAATGGGGAGCTCTTGACTTGGGCGAGTCCATCAGAATTGCCCTAATTGAGGAAATGGGGCTGATCCTTCATTCCTTCACACTGACTGGTGATTTAATGGGGTATAACCTTGGGCAAGGAAGTTCCCCTTGACTTACGGCAATTTCTAAGTAGGAATTTAGCTAAATACTGAAAGTATCCAGTGCTCCCTGCAGTCTGAAGAATTAGTGCCTCAATCATTAAGAGAGTATATTTTAATAACACACTGAAAGCTAGACTCTGAAATGACATTTCTGTGTGCATAATTCTAAGAGTTTGTGGAATAGATTTCTAGAACATCCTCCTACAAATATCCCTGACTGTGACATTATCAAACTAGCATCTCTCACACTGCCACTGAGATCAAATGTCTAAAACACAAAATCTGATTATTTCAGAATTTTACCAACTACTTTATTGACATTCTCTTTTGTGCAGAGTAAAGTCCAAATATGGTGAAACAGGCATATGCTTGTTTGTACAATCTAGCCTTCATTCTCAACCACACAACTTTAATTTTTCAGAGCCATGCTCTTTAATTTCTTATTCTTTAGCTATAGCACAATGATTATACCTTTTTGACAGCCCTGGTAAATGAGAAAATTTTACTCTTTCTCCAAATTTTACTCCATTAGAGAAATGGTTTAAAGATGGGCACTTCATCTATCAGAATCAAGGAAATACAGTGGAACTTCGGCTGAGGCTGAAGTTGAGAGAGTATGAGGCGCAAGCCCATTATCAGGAGTCAGTCTGAGGACAGAGTCAGTGGAATAGAATGCAGATCCAAGTGATAAGAGTAAAAAGAAGCAAGCGGCCTGAATCCAACAAATCTGAAGCCAATAATTTTAGTTACATGAGAGAAAGAATCCCAATTGATATCGAATTTTAAATTGAGAACAGGGTTTTGAAGTGAGAGTAGTGACATTGTAAAATATGAGAGTGATTGCCTAAGTCATGAAATTAGTTGGGCCACCTCTCACGGTCGGCAACATCCTAAGATGGAAAGTTGGGAATTCTTGTGATTTGGAGGTACAGTAGACACTTGAGCACAACCTTGTGAATATTGAGTCCCAGGAATATACACCTGGGAGGGTATACACCTGGGAGGGTAGGCATTAAAAACATAGCAGAAAAAAGTCAGGATCTTACAGTCAACAGAAAGAAACACTTGCCTAGTTGATGTTGAAACTAGCCCATCTGACAACAGTGATACTTCTGCTTTCAGCCTGTGATGGAAAAGAATTTGACATCTAATAGTTGGAACATTTGCATGGTTAGAAAAAGCAAACCCCCAGTCCTAAGGTCAATGTAGAGAAAACACAGGCTAGAAGGAAAGGCAGAAGAAAAAGGCTAGAAGAAAAGCCAGCCATTGAAAGTAGTGGTAAAAACCGGAATTACTTTTGCACCAACCTAATATTTTAGAACCTGAGAATCCTGTTTCTCAAGGCCAATACTCAGCACCTCCTGTTGTCCATCTCTGCCAGATGAGGAATCAGTTGCCTTCATTGTCGGGATGCTGCTGGCATGGAGCCTGGGGTCAGAGGAAGACCCATACCTCTTTACTTCATGACATTGATTCAAATTGCCCTGTTGTATGGGCGCAATTAAGTGCCCTCATTTCATGGGCCTGAGCATAGATACTTATGAGCAAAGAAATGGACATTCTCCAGCCAGATTTCAAATTCAGAGATTACAATTGAGAAAGAGTTTTGGCTTTGGTCAATATCTTATGAAAATGACCAGAAAAAACACTAGTTTGGTAATACATTTATTTACTATTATTTGGTAGTTTCTCTAGATGTTTACAAATGCATCTATTACTTCTACTTTTGTCATTTTAGTTCTAGAATTTATGGTTGATTCAATTTTAGGGTTTCTCTGATATGATTGTTCGTCATATTTTCCATTTTCTTGAACACACCCATTAAAAAGTATCTGAAATCTTATGCCCAATTTCTGGATCTTCTACAGATTTGTTTTTATTTTTATTTTTTCTCCAAAAATTCTGTTATGCTATCTTTTGATAGACTTGATCATTTGCTTATTACATTCCAAATGATGATGTGAAACACTATAGAGATAATTCTGAAATCTGAGTGATGTTATATTTCTCAGGGGAGGTTTTTGTTTGGACCAGGTAGCAAGTTAGAGTAGACACAGATCACCACAATCTTATCAGGGATCAATCTGCATCAAATTTAGGCTTCAGACCTTATAAGGCCTAGCCATTTTTCTGGTTCTCTTTCCTTCTTCTACTCTGTAAGTGTTTGAGGCTCCTGACTACATGCCTGAGATATTTACTGTGGTCTCTCCCTTTTGGTGGACCTGAGTCACTTCCCTTCCCCTCACTCCCACAGTTGCTTCTTTCAGTTTAGCTAGAAAGCCTTTTCACTGTTGCTCTGAATTGACAAGCTTCTGAAGAGCAGTGTGGAATGTGGGACTTACCGTGGTGTGTCACAGCTGCCACAGATACGTATTTTATATTTTATTCAGCTTTCCTAGCTGGAAGAAGCCAGTCTTCCAACAATGGAAGTGGAAGTTTCTCCTCTTTTGATAAATGGTCATTCATGTTGCACAACGCTGTGCTGGGTATGTTTGGGAGTGGTCAGGTTTGTTATTTATCCACAGTTGCCAGACTGTGAGAAGCCGTGTCTGTACCCAGTGTTATGGTATATCATTCAGAGATCCTGGACATGGAGGCAAACGTTGGGACTCCAGGATGAAAAAGTAGGTTATATTATTTTAATAAATACTCTTTTTTTTCCTTCTCACTATCCCCCTTCTCCTTGTGATTATAGTACCCCATCTTTTTATTCGGGGGTGTCTCCTCAACCCATGTAGTTTCTGCAAAGCTAACTTCACTGCTGGATTTCTGAATAAAATACATGCTCCAGACTAACTTCTTCAACATGTTCCATCCTCTTGGTCATGGTGATTAGTTCAAGGATGGACTCTAGGACCAAGCCAGCCCATAGGAGTAAGATACCTCAATTACAGAGACTTATGTTCAACCTTGTATCTCCTGAAGCCACAACATGGACCTTATAAATGAAGCCAGCACAGTGGAAGACAGTGCTGAGGGAATTAGAGAGGCTGAGTTGAATATAAATACACACGAAGTCAGCTCTGCTCTATTCCTGGACGTTTTGGTAATTGAACACAAAATAATCATTTTTCTTTTCTGAAATTAGTTTTCAGTAACTTTTCTGTTACTTGCCAATAAATAGACCTACTTTGCAGAGATTTTCTGTATTTGTAGAGGGGAGAGCGCAGCTTATGTAAACCTGTGTCTTTTGAAGGGGTTTAGATGAAAAGGAGGATACATGGATGCTTGCCATTCATTGAGAGCTCTGTATCCATTCCCCCAATTCTGGTGATGGCCTCAGATTTTCATATGCAGGTCAATCACTCTTGCATTCAGCACACCCAGCCAGGATGTGGATCAAACCCAGCTCCAGGTGTGGATCACATGAGGCAGCCTAAGCCACAGTGATTGGTTCAAGAGTAAGCACTTGGCATAAGCCTTTCCAACCACAGTAAAACTCTGGACTTTAGTGGGAGCTCCTGGAAGAGAATCTGTCATTTCTAATGGTCTTAAATTTTGGAGCATGTGGGATGGTGGTGGCTGACACAACCCTGCCATGTGAATGAAGCACCCACGTGTAAGCAGAGCCAACACATCAGGAGTCAGAGCAGAGAGTTGGAAAATAACACTGGCAAAAAAAGACATTGTTTAATCCTGCATATCCAGCTATGTCTGAAAGAAAGCTTACCATGGGACTCGTCAGTTACATGAGTCAATACATTGATCTTTACTTAAGTCTATTTAGGATTTTTTTTCTATTGCTTTCAACAGAAGAATCCTAACTGATGCTCTATGTGATTAGTTGTTCCTGGGGGAGATTAAATTATGTAGGCATAAGCAACTTTCATGCAGCATGTTTTAGAATAAAAGCTGTGTGAGATCCTACTGAATTCTGTCTTTACACATATCCACTTTCACTCAATAAATATTGATATGTGCTGTCACTCTGTTAGCTGCTGTAAATACAAAAAGACACACTGCCCAAGAAGAGCCTACAAGAAGGTAAAAAAAGAAGAAAAAGGGAAGATGTATAAACAAACATAGGCAATAATTATGGGCATCTGCCAAGATGGAAGGTTCTGTTGCATGTATGGCTGACCTGATATAAATGATCCATGATGGAATTTCAGGAAGTCCATGAACCCTGCAAAATTATGTGCAAAATATTGAGTGTATGAGCCTGTAAACTGATTTCAGAGAGAGTGTGCAGAGCTGTCATCAGAAAAGCAAAGAGATACTTTAAGAAATGGTTAAGAATTACTGAATATATTATTGTAGAAACACCAAAATTTAAAGAGTCAATAGTAAAATTGTAACTACATTGACAACATGTTAAGGAGATGGTCATATCTCTGTTCCTAGAAAGATACATAGTTGCTATTCAATATACACCGGTGAAATGAATTAACAAAAGCCTAATGAGCTGGATCTGGAATAGTCAAGGAAGACATCAGGGAAAAATTAATGTGTAAGTTGAAATTCAATGATTGAATCAGAATTTACAAGGCAACCTGGCTTGGTAATGTATTTGTTACCAATTGTTCTTTTGTGATGATAAGTTTACATAATCTAAAATTTAATTTTTAAGCCCTTAAAAGTAAAGTATAAAAATATCTGCCCATATTTCTGGACTGTCAGCACCATGCGGTCAAAGTGCATATTTACACTGTTCACCCTTGAGTCAAGGAGAACAAGACATCTACTTAATACTTAGTGGTTGTAGAATAAGTAAAGTTTCATAATAAACTGATGAATGAATACACATTATACAATAATTTGTAATTCTAACCCTTTATGTTTGTAAGTTTGGGAAGGATATGTGTATCAGTATCAGGAAATTAATCTGCCATACTCATAAAATACTTGAACAGATAAGAGTTTATTTTCCTTTCAGTTTAGCTATATCTATTTTTTTCTTTTTCATCTTTTATTTTAGGTTCATGGGGTACATGTGCAAAGTTGTTATATGGGTAAATTGTGTGTCACTGGAGTTTGATGCACGAATGATTTCATCACCCAGGTAGTGAGCATAGTACCTGATGGGTAGTTTTTTCATCTTTCTTCTCCCCCTACTCTACCCTCAAGTAGCCTCTGGTGTCTATTATTCCTCTCTTTGTGTCCACATGTACTGAATGTTTAGCTCCAACTTGTAAGTGAAAACATGCACTTTTTGGTTTTCTGATCCTGTGTTGATTTGCTTAGGATAATGGCCTCCAGCTGCATCCATGTTGTTGCAAACAAAGCACATGGTTTTGTTCTTTTTAAATGGCTAAGTAGTATTCCATGGTATATATGTACCACATTGTCTTTATCTGGTCCACTATTAATGAGCATCTAGGTTGATTCCATGTCTTTGCTGTTGTGAATGGTGCTCTGATGTGCATACGAGTGCATACATCTTTTTGGTAAAATGGTTTATATTCTTTTGGGTATATACTCGGTAATGAGATTACTGTGTTGAATGGTGGTTCTAAGTTCTTTTGGAAATCTCCAAACTTCACTCTTCAGTAGCTGAACTAATTTACATCCCCAACAGCAGTGTATAAGCATTTCTTTTTCTCCACAACCTCATCAACATCTGCTACTTTCTGACTTTTTAATAACAGTCACTCTGACGGGTGTGAGATGGTATCTCACTGTAGTTTTGACTTGTATTTCTCTAATGATTCGTGATGTTGAGCATTTTGTACATGCTTGTTGGCTGCATATATGTATTCTTTTCAGAAGTGTTTGTTCATGTCCTTTGCCCATTTTTAATGGAGTTGTCTGCTTTTTGATTGTTGATTTAATTTTTCTTATGGATTATTTGTCAGATGCATAGCTGTCTGCTTTCTCTGTTGATAGTTTCTTTGCTGTGCAGAGGCTCTTTAGTTTAATTAGACTCTACTTGTCTATTTTTGACTGTTTTGGAATTGCTTTTGGAGACTTTATCATGAAATCTTTGCCACGGTCTGCGTCCAGAATGGTATATACTTGGTTTTCCTCTTCTTCTTTTTTTTTTTTTTTAGTTTTCGTTCTTAGATTTAAGTCTTTAATCCATCCTGAGTTGATTTTCATATATGGTAAAAGGAAGGGGTCCAGTTTCAATATTCTGCATACGACTAGCCTGTTATCCAATGACCATTTATGGAATAGGGAACTCTTTCCTTATTGTCTGTTATGGTCAACTTTGTTGAAGATCGGATGGCTGTAGGTATGAAGCTTTATTTCTGGGTTCTCTAATTAGTTCCTTTCATCTAGGTGTCTAATGGTGTCTATTTTTGTTCCAGTACCATTCTGTTTTGGTTACTGTAGCCTTGTATATGGTTTGAAGTTAAGCAGTGTGATGTCTCCGGCTGTATTCTTTTTGTTTAGGATTGCTTTGTCTATATGGGCTTTTTTGGTTCCACATACATTTTACAATAGTTTTCTCTAATTCTGTGAAAAAAAAATGACATTGGTAATTTGATGGGAATAACACTGAATCTTCCTCTCTATGCGTATGGAATGATTTTTCTTCTGTTTGTTTTCCCTATGATTTCTTTCAGCAGTGTTTTGTAACTCTTGTCATACAGATCTTTTACCTCCCTGGTTAGCTGCATTCCTATGAATTTTATTATTTTGTGGCCATTGTGAATGAGATTGTGTTCTTGATTTGGCTCTCAGCTTGGACGGTTTTTGGTGTATGGAAATGCTACTGATTTTTGTACATTTATTTTGTATCCTGAAACTTTACCAAAGTTGATTATCAGTTCTAGGAGAACCTTGGGCAGAGATTATGGGGTTTTCTAAGTCTAGAATCATATCGCCTGCAAACAAAGATAGTTTGACTTTCTCTCTTCCTATTTGGAAGCCTTTTTTCCCCCCCTTCTCTTGCCTGATTGCTCTAGCTAGGACTTCTAGTACTATGTTAAATATGTGTGGTGAGAGTGGGCATCCTTGTCTTGTTCTGGTTCTCAGCAGGAGTGCTTCCAACTTTTGCTCATTCAGTATGATGTTGGCTATGGGTTTGTCATAGACGGCTTTTATTATTTTGAGGTATGTTCCTTCAACACCTAGTTTGTTGAGGGTTTTTAACATGAAGAGATGTAGAATTTTATTGAAAGCATTGTCTGGGTCTATTGAGATGATCATGTGGGTTTTGTTTTAGTTTTGTTAATGTGATGAATCACATTTATTGATTTGCATATATTGAACCAACCTTGCGTCCCAGGAAAAAAGCTTACTTGATTTTGGTAAATGAGCTTTATGATGTGCTGCTGGATTTAATTTGCTAGTATTTTGTTTAGTATTTTTGTATCTATGTTCATCAGGGATGTTAGCCTGAAGCTTGTTTTTTGTTGTCTCTCTATCAGCTTTTGGTATCCGAATGATAGTAGCCTCATAGAATGAGTTGGGGAAGACTCCTCCCTCCTTCATTTTTAGGAATATTTTCAGCAGGGCTGGTACCAGCTCTTCTTTATACACCTGGTAGAATTTATCTGTGAATTCGTCTGGTCCAGGGCCCTCTCTGGTTGGTAGGTTCTTTCTTTTCTTTTTCATAACTGATTCAGTTTTGGAACTGTTATTGATCTATTCATGATTTCACATTTTTCATGGTTCAATCTTAGGTTGTATGTTTATAGGAATTTATTCATCTCTTGTAGGTGTTCTAGTTTGTGCGCAAGGTGTTTGAATGGTCTCTGACTTTTTGTTTTTCTATGGGGTCAGTGGTAATGTCACCTTTGCATTTCTGATTGTGTTTATTCAGATCTCTCTTGTTTTAAAAATCTATCTAGCTACCAAATCTTATTTATTCTTTCAAATAACAAATTTTTGGTTTTGTTATTGTTTGACAGGCATTCTCACGTCTCAATTTCCTTCAGTTCAGCTCTGATTCTGCTTAATTTATTTTCTGCTAGCTTTAGGGTTGGTTTGCTCTTATTTTTCTAGCTTCTCTAGGTGTGATGTTAGGTTGTTAATTTGAGCTCTAACTTCTTGATTTAGGCATTTAGTGCCATAAACTTTCCTCTTAATGCTGTATTATATCTAGTATGTTGTATCTTTATTTTGATTAGTTTCAAAGAAGTTTTTGATTTCTGCCCTAATTTTATTCTTTACCCAAAGTCATTCAGGAGCACGTTGTTTAATATTCATGTAATTGTATGGTTTTGAGAGATTTTCTTGGTATTGACCTCTGTTTTTATAGTGCTGTGGTCTGAGAGTGGGGTTGGTATGATTTTGAGTTTTTAAAATTTGTTGAGAATTGTTTTATGGCCAAGTGTGTGCTCGTTCTTAGAGTATGTGCCATGTGCAGATGAGAAGAATGTATATTCTGTTGTTGCTAAGTGGAATATTCTGTAGATGTCTGGTAGGTCCATTTGTTCAAGTGTCGAGTTTATGTCCTGAATATCTTTGTTAGTTTTCTGCCTCAGTGATCTGTCTGACACTCTCAGTGGAGTGTTGAAGTCTCCCACTATTATTCTGTGGTTATCCAAGATTCTTCATATGTTTCTAAGAGCTTGTTTTATGACTCCAGGTGCTCCAGTGTTGGTTGCATGTGTATTTAGAAGAGTTAAGTCTTTTGGTTGAATTGAACATTTTATCACTATGTAATGCCTTTGTCCTTTTTTCTTTTCTTCTTCTTTTTTTAAAATCATGGTTAGTTTAAAGCCTGTTTTATCTGAAATAAGAATAGCAACTACTGCTATTTTTTTTTTTCCATTTGCTTGATATATCTTTCTCCCTCCCTTTGCTTTGAGCCTATGGCTGTCATTGCAAGTGAGATGATTCTCTTGATGGCAACATATTGTTAAGTCTTGCTTCTTTGTCCAACTTGCCACTTTGTGTCTTTTTTTTTTTTCTTTTGAGATGAGGTCTCTGCCATTCAGGCTGGAGTGCAGTGGCAAAATCTTGGCTCACTGCAGCCTTGACCTCCCAAGCTCAAATGATCATCCCACCTCAGCCTCCCAAGTAGCTGAGACTACAAGCATGTGACACCATGCCCAGCTAATTTCATTTTATTTTATTTTTTTGTAGACATGGGATCTTGCTATGTTGCCTAGGCTGGGCTCAGCAATCTTCCTGCCTTGCCCTCCCAAGTTGCTGAGATTACAGGTGTAAACGACCATGCCCAGACACCGTCCGTGTCTTTTAAATGAAGGATTTAGTCCATTTAGATTCAAGTTAACATAGATATGTGAGGATTTGATCCTGTCATCGTATTGTCAGCTAGTTGTTATGTAGTCTTGATTGTACAGTTGCTTTATAGGATCAGTAGGCTATGTACTGAAATGTGTTTTTGTGGTGGAAGGTACTGATATTTCCCTTCCATGTTTAGCGCTCCCTTGATGACCTCTTGTAAAGCAGATATGCTGGTTATGAATTCCCTTAGCATTTGCTTGTCTGAAGAGGATTTTATTTTTCCTTTGCTTATGAGGCTTAATTTGACTGGATATAAAATTCTTGGATGGAATTTCTTTTCTTTAAGGATGCTGAATATAGGGCTCTGATCTCTTTTGGCTTGTAAAGTTTCTACTGAAAGGTCTGCCATTAGCCTAGTGGAGTTCCCTTTGTATCTGACCAGCACCTTCTCTCTGGCTGACTTTAATATTTTTTCTTTTTTATTGACTTTGGAGAATCTGATGACTATGTGTCTGGGGGATGGTCATCTTGGGTAGTGTCTTACAGGGGTTCTCTGAACTTCCTGAATTTGCATTTCAACCTCTCTAGCAAGGTTGGGGAAATTTTTGTGGACAATGACCTCAAATATGTTTTCCAAGATGCTTGCTCTTTCTCCATCTCTTTCAGGCATGCCAATGAATTGTAGGTTTGATCTCTTTACATAATCTCATTTTTCTTGGAGGTTTCATTGATTTAAAAAATTATTTTATCTTTATTTTTGTCTGCCTCTATTGACTGAAAGGAGTGGTTTTAGGCTCTGAGATTCTTTCCTCAGCTTGGCCTTTTCTGTTATTAACACTTCCAATTGCATTCTGAAATTCCTGTAGTGAATTTTTTATTTCCAGAAGTTCAGTTTGGTTCTTTCTTAAAATATTTATGTCATCTTTCAATTTTTGGATCATTTTATTCTATTCCTTGGATTGGGTTTCAACCTTCTATATGTAGATGAGTTTCCTTGTCATCCAGAATCTGAATTATCTGTCACTTCAGCCATTTTGGTTTGTTTAAGAACCACTGCAGGTAGCTAGTACAGTCATTTGGAGGTAACAGGACACTTTGACCTTTAGAACTGCCAGAGTTCTTGCACAGTTTCCTTCTCATCTATGTGGGCTGATGTTCCTTTAGTCTTTTAAGTTGTTATCTTTTGGATGGGGCTTTTTGCATTCACACTATTTGATGCCCTTGAGGATTTGACCATCGTATAAGTTGGATTTAGTGGGTTGGCTTCATTTCTGGATGATTTCAGAGGGTCGAGGCTCAGCTCAGCACTCGTAGGCTAAATGCCCTAACTCTAGGGGGCTGGGACTAGGCCTGTGGCTTTGTTCTCTGGCCCCTCAAGGTTAAGCACTTGCTCTGCTAGACTGGCTGAGGTGTGTCCTGTCTGCTGGCAACATTCTGATGGGGGCTGCTGGCAAAAGCACTCCAGTAAGGCGGCTATGGGTCCCCCCACACATGCATCCTGGTAAAACAGTGAGGATCCTTGCACATGTGTGTGCTGGCCAGGGGTCTGCAGAGAGGGGGATCATTCAGATCAGACTGGCCCTGTCCCACGGGCAAGACAGCTCTACTCTGTCCAAGTCTGGTAGTCAACAAAGGGTACAAACACCTAGAGGACTATGGTGAGCCTTGGAGGATGGGTGACTATGGCGTTGCTCCACTGCAGCCACTCTGGGCTCCACACAGGCTGGAGTTCTGTTTCTCTCAACTCTCTGGACAGTTCTCCCTGCCAGCTCAGATGTCCCTGAGGGTTGTGGGGTCTCCCACAGCTGGGATCCCAGGGGTCCATGACAAGAGTAGGCCACTCCATGCCTATCTCACTCACCCACCCCCAGGAGCTGCTCAAGGCCAGGAATGAGTCCAGCTACGCGGCAACCCTGTGAAGAGTTCTCAGTTTCCTTCTGTTTCAGCCCAGGGTCTGCATCCTTCCTCTGTCCACTCTCAATGCCTTATTTCCGAAGATCTGTTTGGAGTGTGCCAGTCTACTTGATGGTCTGGTCTCTCTCTATGGGAGAAGCTCTTCCTGGCTGCATCAAGTCAGCCATATTGGCTGTCCTCCAGAGTATAAATTTTTAACAAACAAAAGATGTATGAATTTATAAACTTTAATTTTCTAATTTATTATGTGCTTTTCCATTTAAAAAAGTCTTATTTTTTCAGTTATTTTAATATTTAATTATTTAACATGCCTAGAAACTATTCAGAAAGTAAATATCTAAGTGAACGCATATCCCACTATGTAAACTATTGTCCCAGAACCATATATTGTGTAATGCTTTTCTTTATCCTTTATCATATACTAAATTCTTTCATATACTAGGCCTTTTTTCTGTAATTCCTAATTTTTACTGCTATTTGCCTAAACATTTATTAATTATTATATCATTAACATACGTTTTAGCACCTGGTAGGGTTATCACCTCATTACTTTTATTTATTCACTTTAAAATCCACCTGCATTGAAATGCTCCCCAAATGGGTGGCCTGTCCTCTTGGATGTAGATATCTTAGGTATGTTTTCCTTCCTCTCTGTTGGCTGTTAATTTTCTTCTGACCTCTGCTCTTACCATCCTTGTGGATTTTGAAGTCTGAGAAGTAGGGAGAGAAATATATCAGAGTCCACTCTTTTGCAGATGGATCTGATCTCAAATTATGATCAAATTCATAGCTAGTGTCACAAAGCTATTTTCTCTGCTGTGTTGTGCGAACCAGTGCCAACTACATAGTAATGTCCAAGAAAGGTCTCTGAGATCTGCTTCCTGGCCTCATCCCTGCTCTGGCTGGAGATTCTCTTAGAGCTGGAGGGCAGAGGCTGGACCCTGCATCAAATATTAATGGAATGAGGGAGTCACCATTTATCTACCCTGTCCACTCTGCTTTCCCTGTGAGCATACTGAAGTTAGCGCCAGAGCACCAGGAAGGCTGTCTGAAGATGGAGCCAGACGTTTCCCACAACAGCGGCAAGCTGCTGGAGGACCATGGTTAGGGAGGCTCCATTCTAGTTTCTATTTATAATTTCAGATAAATGTTATAATTTGTCAGGTTCTATAAAAAAATCTCTTAATTGAAACTGTACTGAACAAATCATATTTATGTACACATATAAAGCAAGCCCAAATATTAGACCCAAATAGGTCTAAAGCCCATCATACTTTTTGATGAATCAGAAGCTAACTTCAAAAAGGTTTCTATCAGTTTTTTTTTTTTTTTTCTTTCAGAAAGGGTCTCACTCTGTCACCCAGGCTGGAGTGCAGTGGTGCCATCTCTGCTCACTGCAACCTCTGCCTCCAGGGTTCAAGAGATTTTCCTGCTTCAGCCTCCCGAGTAGCTGGGATTACAGGTGTGTGCCACCATACCTGGGTAACTTTTGTATTTTTAGTAGAGACAGGGTTTCACCATGTTGGCGAGGCTAGTCTTGAACTCCTTGCCTCATGTGATCCACCCACCTGCCTTGGCTTCCCTAAATGTTGGGAGGACAGGCTTGAGCCACCATGCCCGGTCAGTTTGTACTTCCCAAATTTAAGGATGAAATGAAATTAAATAGCCTAATGTTTACTCATAACATTTTATGTGTTTATTTAGATACACGCTTATTTAAAATAGTACAGAAAGTAATGTATTAATGTACATTAATGTATTAATTTAAAAATGCATTTTTACACTCTCAAACATTATGAAACTATATTCAAACTTTTCACTTGTGTTTGCCACTGGAACCTTTACTATCACTAGAGTCCCTTGTGAGGTCAACTAACCGTCATCATCAACTTCACTCCTATCTCTGCTGACAGGCAACACTTGGATCATTCAATGATGACCTCCCTGGAAAATTTTGTACCAAATTGGAGAAACCATGCATATAATGAGACTGTTCTTTCCCCTTTTATCTTAAAAATCCCTGAAGATGAGTATTATTAACAACTGCCACATGAACACTTTCTATGTTGTTTTCTACCATGATCTTAAAAAAATCCACATTTAAAGTAATGTCTAGTGATAACACTTGCTATTGCAAAATCTTTCCCCCAGAAATAATTACCGAATTTTCCTTTGTTAAAAAATTTAGGCCGGGCGCGGTGGCTCAAGCCTGTAATCCCAGCACTTTGGGAGGCCGAGACGGGCGGATCACGAGGTCAGGAGATCGAGACCATCCTGGCTAACACCGTGAAACCCCGTCTCTACTAAAAAAAAAAAATACAAAAAACTAGCCGGGCGAGGTGGCGGGCGCCTGTAGTCCCAGCTACTCCAGAGGCTGAGGCAGGAGAGTGGCCTAAACCCGGGAGGCGGAGCTTGCAGTGAGCTGAGATCCGGCCACTGCACTCCAGCCCGGGCTACAGAGCAAGACTCCGTCTCACAAAAAAAAAAAAAAAAAAAAAAAAAAAAAAAAAAAAAAAAAAATTTATTTTGCTGTGTTAACAGCTCCATGAGGTAACCTTTATAAGCATCTAAAACAAACATTGGTGGCTCTTATTTTAAGAGCCTTTGTGTGTTCCCAAAATGAAGTTTGAAATGAAATAGAGACAAGCCCCCACACTGAGAGATTCTGTAAGAACTCAAATATAGAATGGCTGCCTCTTTTCTGGAAGATAATTTCTTTCAGGAAAAATAATCACATCTTGTTTTCAGGAATATGTAACTTGATTTGGGGAGAATTTTCATCTTTACAATAGCCATCTTTCTGTTTAGACACAGGCAGATTTTTCCTACTGTTCAAATCTTTTATTTTATTTCTCAGTAACTTCTGTTCATTTCTCCATATGGGCCTCGTTCTGTGTATCTTGAATGAAGTGTTTTCCCTCTGTCACTTTTTTTGCTTGCAAAACGGTGTGTATGTACACATGTTCTTAAAACAGTTTGTCAAATAGTAATTTTGATGATGACGATGATGTAGATTTTTAATGTCATGTGGAGTATACTTTATTTGCATTCTATGAAAAGTGTTCATGACTTAATTCTATACATGCTAATGCTTAATCACAAAGAACATTATTTAACACCATATTCTCCACAGATGAATCTTGATACTGATTTAGAACTTAGAGCATGCACCTTCATTTGACTCACACCAGCCACTCTACCCAGCAGTGCCAATACTGTGGATAGAAGCATTCTGAGGTTATAAAAAGTTACTAGGAGCGTCTTGTTAAAAATATAGTTTCCGACAGAGCCAGACTCCGTCTCAAAAAATAATAATTAAAAAAATATATATATAGTTTCCTTGGATCGCAGTCTAGTTCTACTGAGGCAGGTCTCTGGAGAGGGTCCCCAGTTGACTAAGTCCCTACTTGATTCTCTGCCCACCAACATTAGAAAATCACTGAGCTGGAGCATGGTGGAAGTACACAGATAGAGGGAAAATGCTAGCTTGCCAAATCGACCCTATCAAATCAAGGTGGAAATGCAGTTACAGAAAGCCCCAGGCACATTTCCCATCTTGGTAACTAACTAGAGCCCTCAGGTATATCATGATGCTAGAATCTGCTTTTATCTTAAAAAGAGGTTTACATTCGCAAATTATAGTGGAATTAAAAGCTTATAGATTAGTCTTTTTTTTCAGACGGAGTCTCGCTCTGTTGCCCAGGCTGGAGTGCAGTGACGCAATCTCGGCTCACTGCAAGCTCCTCCTGCCTCAGCCTCCCGAGTAGCTGGGACTATAGGCGCCTGCCACCACACCCAACTAATTTTTTGTATTTTTAGTAGAGACGGGGTTTCACCATTCACAGGATGGTCTGGATCTCCTGACCTTGTGATACGCCCACCTCAGCCTCCCAAAGTGCTGGGATTACAGGCCTAGATTGGTCTTACATTTTTCCACAAATAAACTTTGACTATTCTTTATGAGCTCTTTATGTTTAATTTGTTTTAAAAAACGTAGACATTTGCTAGTGCAGTGGCTCATGCCTGTAATCCCAGCACTTTGAGAGACTAAGGCAAGAGGATCACTTGAGGCCAGGAGTTCTAGGCCAGACTGGGCAACACAGGGAGACCACATCACTACAAAAAATAAAAGTAAAAATAAAAATTAACTGAACGTGGTGACATGCACCTGTAGTTCTAGCTACTCAGTAGGCTGAGGTGGGAGGATCTCTTGAGCCCAGGATTTTGAGACTGTGGTGAGCTATGATCGCACCACTACACTCCAGCCCAGGGGACACAGCTAGACTTCATCTCAAAAACCACTACCATAAAAATAAATAAAAAATGTAGTCATGCTCATCAAGAATTTTCACATTACCTGTGAATTCTAAAAGCACAAAAGTCTTTTTTGAGATTAATGTGTATATAAGAGCATAATCCATTTTCACTTATATGTGTCACATAAACAGTAAATGAGAACAACAAAGGGTGTATCTATTTTTGTGTTTTCAGGATGCACTCAGTATGAAAAAAGAAAATATCCTGGGGTTGTTATTTACTTGATTTATGGAGTGGACATGTTTAAGTAATGGCCTTCACTAGCTAAGAAGATATTCTGGATTTGCCTGCTTTTCTTTGGTAAAATTATTTGGCAGATGTTAATTTTAACGGGTAAGAATAAATACTTGAGAAGACAACAAATGTATCATTTTGTTGTTTTTATAATACAAAGGCAGAATAAGAAACCCATCTCCCAATGCATAACAACTTTAGCCATTTAAATAGGAATAAAAGCACTGATTCCCATGAAAATAAGCATGATGAAATAAAGTAAGAGCTTTGAATTTTTGAAGGTTATAAACATATATGACCCCCGAACAGTAATCCAGGAGCTATGACATATATGTAGATTGTTTCTGCAATGCTCTCTTGTTCAGAGTATACCCTGTCAGCAGATCCCTCAATACAATGTATTTGCAACTGTCTACTATTCAGCAGCCTTCTGAAATGTGCTGGTGCTATTAAACTTCTCTATTCCATTAGTCACACTCCTAGGTAAAACCTACGTAGGAGTTTCTAGACTCCACAGCCTGATTTTCCTGATATAAATGAAACCTACATTCCAGCCAAGCTATTTGCTCTTCTTTGCCACTATGCAATATTTTAGCTGATAAGCTAACAAGAATCAACATTTACTAATCTAGTTAACACATTCTCTAAACATATTTCTCATTTTCATTTTATTGAACAGTGATGTTCATGAAAACGAACATTCAAGTCACAATCTAAATTTCCTTAATGAATCCATCTCTTGCAGGAGAAAAGCCAGTTTCCTTTGAGTATTATACAGTATCATTCATAACAGAGTCCTAACCTTTCTCTCCAGCCTCTTCCCTTGCCCCTTCCCAATATACAGGTCACACACAACACAGCCCACTTATCTGTCAGTAGTCCTACCAGTGCCCTGGGCCCCTTCAAGCTCCTGAGTCCTTGCTGTTCTTCTGAATTGTCCTTTTCCCCTCTCTAGAAGACTTCTTTCTGCTCCAGTTAAATGTCCCCAATTTCTATCTATCCTTAGTCCCTCTTAAGATCCGCTCCACTCTGAAATCTCAAAACATGCTAATCTTCACAGATTATCTTGTATTGTAATTGTTGGCTTAGTTAGTATTATCTGCCCCTTGACTAAGCTTCAAGAGGCCAGACATGGTCCTTTATCTGTCTTCCAACAATTTATTCTAGAACCAACACACAACAAACAAAAGTCAAATTGGTTCTTGACAGTTTACTTTCAATGGGCCTCCGTCCTTAAAATTGTCTTTTACAAAAACATCCTAATTCATGAGAAACATTAGAGGAAGGCAAGCCCCAGCTTACTTAAAAATAAAGAACTAACTATAGTCTATTACATGAAGTAAAAATAGATTAAACACTATTATTTCAATGCAGTATTTAAGACTTTTACTAAGTATCACTAAGCTACCTTCTGAGACATGATTTTACTAGATCTGCATAGTAATAAGTCACAGAGCCCTCCTTTGCTTCAGTTCCTTGTTTGATAATTATGAACCTTTAAATTTATATTATTTATTTATTTTATTTCCCAGTTTTCATTCTCTTTCTGATTTAATCACACATGCAGAGTAAGACAGTGGATGCTAATCATCTGAGTCACCATTAAAATGTTTGTGTCTGATTAAAATTAATGCATTATTGAAGGGAAATATTATCTAATAAGTGTGGATGTGTATTCTATTATATTCCCTATATCAGTCCTTCAAAAATGCTGGACTAGTGAATATCACAAAACAATAAATTAGTAATACAAAATAAAAATGTTAGGAAGATGCTATAAAAGGAAAATACTGATTATATCTGGGTGTTGACACCACCATGACTTTTTAAATTGCTCTTTTGATTTTTATAACTTTTCTGCAATGCACATAGTGTACGTGTATAATAATTATGTCAGTGTGAATGTATGCACTCATTTACATTTAGTTAAGAGATATTGTGGCATGTACAGTACAGACCTGATTAATAAACAATCTGGTTAATAAATAACAATTTTGTCTGTAGCATGAGGAAAAAACTGACATTACTCAGAAATTCAACACATTGAAATTGAAAGTACTAGAATGATCTACTTACACAAATGGTCTTTTAAAACACTACATGATACTTGAGTAAACCAGCAATCAAACTGGACGCAGCTTTTTGATGATCATTACCTATAGTTTGTAAGAACTGAAAATTTTTAGGGGTAAAATTTAGTGTATACTGTACCTTATTACGCAGCAGAAGAGGCTAGTAGGTCGAATCCTGCCCAAGAGGTTTTGCAATTTTCTTTTTAAAGAACACCTACTTCTCCCGCATCCCCAACACCCACAGCGCTCCTTAAAGGAAAATGGATATGGATGCCCCATCCCTTTGGTTTCTCAATGCATTTTACTTAGAACGAGGTCACCTAGTAAGACCCATGTGATGAATGTGCACCCGGGCGGAGCATGAGGGTCCTTGGAAAGCACCGCAGGGAGGGCGACACCGCAAACCGCTTCCCACGCGACCCCCGGGGAGAGCCCGGGCAGCGCTGCCCTCGGTGAGCACGGGCAGCGTCTGGCACCCACGCAACCTCCTGCTTCCGCGGGTCTGGCAGGGCGAGGGGCGGAGTGGGCAGGATCTTCAGATCAAAGGAGACCGATGCTTGCCCAGGGCATCCAGCGTAGGAGCCGGAATCGAGGTGACCCCGGATTTTCCCAGAGTGTCTGTTGCCTTCCCTTCTCAGAACTCCGAGAGCCAACGCTAAGGGGCACCAGAGGCTCAGACTGCGGCGGCGACTCGCAGGCACCCAGCTCGCCCGCGGCTGCGGAGGACCTCGGAGAAGCCCACCCGGGAAGGGGGCTGGGCGCAGGCAGCGGGGCAGGGGAGGGTCGGAGTCGCTCCAGGGGGTCCAGATCCGAGGAGGAGCCCTCGGAGACGCGGACGGTGCACGCGGAGGGCAGGGCTAGGCAGTGACCCCGGGTGGCGCAGGGCTTACTGTTTCTTCCTAAGACTCTATGAGGCCACTTCTAATCGTTTACTTTAGAATAGGAAAACATGGACAAATAGGTGGCTGTCACTCAGGCAGCTACACCGTCGATGCAGGTGCACAGGCGCGCGCGCGCGCCATTCGCCCGTGTCACACAGCAGGACGGAATAACTGCACGCACTGGGAGCGATGGATCTCGGGGTCCGGGATCCGAGACGTATTCAGAGACCAAATGTCACCTCATCCCTCCTCTAGCCAATTCGAGTTTCCTCCGCGGACCCCCACCTTCCATCCGAAGTGGCTCGGTCCTTAGTTGAGAGGACTCTTCCCAGACCCTCGCCCCAGTAGAGACCTCTGCCCGGGCGCCTGCAACTCGGACGCTTTCCGGAGCTAGAGCGTGCGGGCGGCGCGGCCGCGAGGAGCCTCCCCGGCCACGCCGCCCGCAGTCTGACTTTTATTTTTCTCTCCAGTGATTAAAACAAAATATCGTGGACGGGGGGACGGAAAGGAAAGAGCAGGCGCCTGAGCCCGGGGAGCCGGGCGGGGAACCCTGGGCGCCGCGGCCCCGCCGCCGCCCGCCCCCGCGCGCCTTCGCCCTCCTCCCGGGCCGAGCCGGCGCCACTGCGCCAGGATGGAGCGAGCTCGGCGCGGGAGGAGATGACGCAAAAGGCAGCGCTCCCCCCAAAAAAGTGTTTCTCCAGGACGAAGATGGCGGCAACTTAGCCCGGGGACTGAAGATGACTGTGGCTCTCGGGAGGCCCAGCCCAGGCGATTCGGCCCGGAGCTCCGCGGGAGGCGGCGTCAGCAGTCGGAGCCCCGGCGGCGGCGCCCGCGGGCGGCCCTGCGGCAGCGGCGGCGGCGGCAGCACTTAGAGCGCGGGGTGGGGGGTGGGGGGGAGGGAGCGCCCCGCCGGAGGCAGCCCAGGCTCCGGACTCTGGGAGAGCCAGCGCGGAGCAGGAGCGGGAGGCGGAGGAGAAGAAGAAGGAGAAGGAAAGGAAGGAGGAGGAAGAGGAGGAGGAGAAGAGGAGGAGGAGGAGGAGGAGGAAGGGAGGCGCTCCGGGCGCCGTCAGTGGGCAGCGGAGGCGCGGCATGCCCCTGGCAGGGGAGAGCGGGCTGGGCTCCGCGGGGCCATGGGGACCCGCGCGCTGACAATGCCTGGGTGACCGGAGCCGCGCTAGCCACCCCGTCACCTCTACCATCGCCCCCTGCACCCAGCCTCGCCACCGGCCACCAGCACAGCCTCCTCCGTCTCTCTCTCTCTCTCTCTCTCTCTCTCTCTCTCTCTCTCCATTATTGTTTCCCACTCTACAGAGGATGGGGTCGGCTGATGATTAGGTCGGAAGCAAGTCAGACCTTCCTTCAAACCTGGTAATATTTATGTAGGCAAAAGAGACAGAGAGATAAAAGAGAGGGAGAGAGAGAGGGAGAGAGAGAGAGAGGAGAGAGGGAGAGGGGGAGAGAGAGAAAGAGAGAGAGAGGAGAGAGAAGAAACGGGAGGAGGGGATAAGGAAATTAAACCCTTTAAGTCAATGCATATTGTGGTGACACCGGCACAGGCGCCCTCACGGTGGAGTCGGCCAGGGCTGTGCGTTCCCAAAATATGACCAGGGGTGCTTGGATGTGTCGGCAGTATGACGACGGCTTAAAAATCTGGTTGGCAGCACCCCGAGAGAACGAGAAACCGTTCATCGATTCCGAGAGGGCTCAGAAATGGCGACTGTCTCTGGCATCTCTCTTGTTTTTCACAGTCCTGCTCTCTGATCACTTGTGGTTCTGCGCCGAGGCCAAGCTGACCCGGGCCCGGGACAAGGAGCACCAGCAGCAGCAGCGGCAGCAGCAGCAGCAGCAGCAGCAGCAGAGGCAGCGGCAGCAGCAGCAGCAGCAGCGGCGGCAGCAGGAGCCCTCCTGGCCCGCGCTCCTGGCGAGCATGGGGGAGTCCTCGCCTGCCGCCCAGGCACACAGACTCCTCTCCGCCTCCTCGTCCCCCACCCTGCCCCCCTCCCCGGGAGACGGCGGCGGTGGCGGCGGCAAGGGCAATCGAGGCAAAGACGACCGGGGCAAGGCTCTTTTTCTAGGAAACTCTGCCAAGCCCGTGTGGCGCCTGGAGACTTGTTACCCCCAGGGCGCGTCCTCGGGCCAGTGCTTCACGGTGGAGAATGCGGACGCGGTGTGCGCCAGGAACTGGAGTCGGGGGGCGGCCGGGGGGGACGGGCAGGAGGTGAGGAGCAAGCATCCCACTCCGCTCTGGAACTTGTCGGATTTTTACCTTTCGTTTTGTAATTCCTACACACTTTGGGAGTTGTTCTCGGGGTTGTCCAGTCCCAACACTTTGAACTGCAGTCTGGATGTGGTGCTCAAGGAAGGCGGCGAGATGACCACCTGCAGGCAGTGCGTCGAGGCTTACCAGGACTATGACCACCATGCTCAGGAGAAATACGAAGAGTTTGAAAGCGTGCTCCACAAATATTTACAGTCGGAGGAGTACTCGGTGAAATCCTGTCCTGAAGACTGTAAGGTAGGAACCCTCGGGGGTTTCCCCCTTTCCTGCACTTTCCTATCTCTGTTTGCTCGTTTGGGGTGTTTTCTCGAGTTTATTATTATTATTTTTTTGAGCTCTGGTTTTGTTACTTTGTGTTTTCTGCTGATATTGAGAGCTTGGCTTGCTGTTTGAGTTGAGAATACCTGGTGGATTGCTGGTGGACTGACTAATGCCTTCTTCTGGGAGTCCTTGGAAGATCAGGGAAGTCCCCGGTTATCTGAGATAATAAAGCTGGCACTTTAACTGTTTCTTACATCCATGCAGTTGGCTCAAACTCTGTTACATCTTTTAAAAAATGGAAGTTGAAAAAGTCTTGTCAGGAAGATAGCAATGAGACTGCACACTGATGCTCACAGGTAAAGTCAGAAGAGTTAGAGACAGGCATGTGTGGTTTGCAATATAGATCTGCGCACAGGAACGCTCTCATAGTGACATCATTAAGTTGGTTGAACAAGAGAAAGTGGTTGTAGTTGTTTCAGTAGTTAAAAAAAAAAACCCTGTTTTTACAGGGGTAGTTCTGGTCAGAAAGTCTGGGGGCCTACCTGAGGATATTTACTTTTTTAAAGTTTCCTGTTTCCTCTTGGACATTTGTATAATTATTGATCTGGGACTCACTATGAATGAAAAGTTGCAATTAGGTGTCTAGTGATTGATTAGCAATAGGCTATTTATCAGACACCCTATGTAATTAGCTTGATTTTCAGTATGCTTTCCAGAAGTATTAAATGGCAAAACGTTGATGCTATAGTTAAAATTTACTGAAATATTTAATAGTCTGTATTATATTTAAGCTCTCCCTGTTCAATGTAATAAAGAATATAAGCCTTGCTGATGGGCAAATGGGAAGCCTGCGCAAGTTTCTTAAGAATTGGTCTATGGAAATGTAACCATAGGTGCAGGTTTTAATAGGAGTGTCTCTGTCCGTGGTGCTGAAACGATATTTAACCAAGAGCTGTATTGAAGATGAGGATACTGCAGTGACCTTTAGTAGGGAAGATGTAATGACAGAATCTCTATAAGCCGTAGTGTTTTGTTCCAAGGGCAATTTCTTACACAGCACAATAAACTGGTACTGCTTTTCAAAGGAAACAATACACCACATTCTCTCTCTTTCTTTCTCTCTCCTACTTTCCCAATCCTATATACAAACAGAACAACTGTCCCTCTGTCTCACTTGCGTTCTGCTGGGAAAATGAAGTCAAGGGTGGTATAGATCAAATAATTCTGTGACTTTTTGATAAAAGAACTGGACTAAGGGATGCTTATTTTAAATGAATACAGTTGAAGGGCCATATTTTACTTTGGGTGGATTAGTTGTGCTTTTGACAATTAAACTCAAACTGACCTTGCCTTATTATCATTCTTTAAGACCAGAAACGCAGCTCTCTGAAAATAGTAAGTCTGAATTTACAACATTAATTTAGAGTGGTACTTCACTAGACAAGTGTATCTTAAACTTTTCTATCTAGCTTTTTAACCATATCAGTTTAACTTATGCCTGGGAATAAAACTTTAATGGTAGAAATTAATAATGAATAACTACTGCAATTATTGCATAGTTATTTATTTTGACAAGATATGTTGCACTGAAATTGTAAAAAAAAGGGAAACTCTATGTCTGCTAATTCTACTACTAATAAAAATATTGTAGAGGTTTCAGTATAGTTGCGTTCCAGAGTGGTACCCTGTAATAATCATATTTCCCTCCTTTCCTGCACATAAACCCTAATTTCTGATAATTTTCATTTGTACAACTCAACTCAGTATTTAAAAGATAGTCTGTATTGACAATGGACTGCAGCATATTTTCAAATAAGCATGCCAAATACATCTTAGTTTAAATGTTCAAGTAAATGTATTGAAAAGTTTTCTTTCCCCTTAACCTAAATTACATCTCAACTGTATATTTACATCATTGACATCATCATAGCGATAAAGTATAGTGTAAGTTAACTCATTTATAACGCTATTGCCTACTTCTGGATTATGTTTTTGTGTAAAGTAGAAATTAACTGTATGCACAAAAAAGCACATTATAAAAACCTTAATTTCTTTAAAAACTTATTCTTCACATTGATAAGTAAATGCAGACACTTGACTTCTTGTCACCACACCGGAGAATTAATTACATGTTACGTCTTGCAGACATTTATTGGTTGTGCGGTGTTTTTTTGTTGTGGTTTCTTGTAAACTTGAAATATTTATTCCATAATAGCTGTTGTCAAAATTACAGGTGTAGATTTAAAGTGTGGTGTTCTTGGTTTAAGACTCACAAATCAATTGATTATATGTAGAAAGGTAGTAGAAGCATAGTTTCTTGTTTAACATGTAATTTCTCTTTGATTCGGAAACAGCTACAAACACATTCACATATAAACTGTAATACATGACTTAAAATGTTTTTGTCCTCGAAAGACGTGCCTGAGTTTCTTTCTGAATACTTTTACTTATTTCAGATGGACTTATGCCTATGAAATGACTATCATTAGGAGCCTTCTTCAAGATGGAAGTTCTATGCAAAATTTTTCCTTTCTGAAGGCATCTGCAAAGTCATAGGCTACATTAAAAGTAAATGTATTATATTTATGTAATTGGTAATATTGTCATTAAAAATTAATTTTAATGTATAACTTATAAATATATTTATTAAGATTGTAGAGAAAAGAATACATAAAATCATGTGGGCACCACAAATTATTGGGATTCATATTTTAGAAAAACTATATTAACTTTATTATCCTCATTTACAATTAAATGAGTAATGCAGTGATTTCTAAATTTTAGAGTTAGGATGAATTATTACTTTCCAGTTATATATTCTCCCCTCATTCAGAATTGCTACATTTCATATAAAATAAAAATAAATTAAATTTCATTTTGATTTAAATTATTTAAAAGGCTTTTTGACCAATTATTCTGAAGAAACCCCTTAGAATAGATCTAATAGAATTATAGTGTCTCAAATTTATAGTAATTGCTGCTCAAGCATAGATTGGATGTACTTCTATATTGCAACGTATCATTGAAAAAATGTGCACTCAGTAATATTTCTAAATATTCTGATAAATGTAAATATATGCATTTATCTGGGAAATTATTTATGGATAAATAAGGAACACAAGATATTGACTATATCATTACTACTATAGCATTTTGCTGCATTACATAGAGTAGCAAATATTACAGTAGTAATTTTCCCTTGTAGTTTACAGTATTATTTAAAACAATGTTTTCGATATGTAATAAAAAACTGACAAAGCTACCAAAATTTTTAAGTTTGACAATATTAAAAAATGAAATATTCTAAGTTACAAAAGTACAAATATTTATTATAAACATGCTTGATTTTTACTTAAATACAGATTTTCTCTTATACATGCCATTCTTTAGTTCCTGATAATTTTTGCAAATAAATATAACATAAACTTTTATTTTACAGACAAATTTCTATAGTTATTGATAGCTTTATTTAGTTACTATTCCCTCAAACCATTGGTCAATGTAAGTGGGTTTGAGATTAGATTGCAAAATAAATCATTGTACCGTCTATACTTTAGTTCTCTCAGTATAAATTGTAATTTTTGTTCTCTCAAGAATGTATGAATGCTCACATTTTTATTTTACAATCTTATATTAAAGCGGATTATATTGCTTATTTTTATTTAACACACACTGACCGAAAGGATACCTTGCAAGTATTAGGCATGTATAGCAGAGCTCTCTCATTTGTATCACCCACCAACATTACCCAACTAATTTGAGAACATAGAGTTTGGTTTACATAACGTACAATTTGAAAAGAAAAAAACGTATTTCTTAAATTCTTATGTATTTTAGTGCTTTAGTGCTGCACACTGAAGATTCATAAAGAAATAGTTCTCACTCTGTCACCCAGGCTGGAGTGCAGTGGCGCAATCTTGGCTCACTGTAACCTCCACCTCCCAGGTGCAAGCGATTCTCCTGCTTCAGCTTCCCGAGTAGCTGGGACTACAGTTGCGCACCACCACACTTTGGATAATTTTTTGTATTTTTCACAGAGACACTGTTTCATCGTATCAACCAGGATGTTCTCGATCTCCTGACCTCGTGATCTGCCTGCCTTGGCCTCCCAAAGTGCTGGGATTACAGGTGTGAGCCACAGCGCCTGGCCAAGAAAGTTTTTTAAGAAGAAATCAAATATCTTACAAATTTTTTCACTTAAATTTTGAACCAAAAATATTTTTCTCTTGACTAAGTGCTATTGTAGTATCATGTCACTCTTCAGAAGTGTGGAGTACACATCTATAAATAGAACCTTTTAATATTCTATCACTTTATTTACAAATAATTTTTATAATGGAATTGCTTCTCTACAAGATCAGTCTGACCATGCAGATGACTACTTAAAATTTTTTTTTATTGATACCTAATGGTTACACACATTTTTATTTCTTTAACCATTAGTAAAGCTATTTATAAGGTTGAGAATATCACAATCATTTTAGTTTATGGTTTATCTCCATGTACAACTATTGATTTATGATTTGCATTTTATTTTTGTAGAAAGATATTCCAAATTATATCTTATTATTAAATATTTGTTTTCTCACAGACTGTGGAATACATATTTTTAGTTTGAACTTGTAACTGGGTCAAACTAGTGGCTACATAGGTATGATCACAAAGTTTAAATAATTGCTGATATATATTGTTTTTAACCTCTTTTTTTAGATGAAGTTAGTGTCTGCATATACACGGTGAATTAAAGAATTAACAAAGGAAATCAAGCAATGCTCTCATTCTCACTCTCCTCCACATGTAAATCATAATTCATTAACATGTATTTTTACCAGATTTAATGTACAAGAACAAATTTATGGATAACTGTTTCAAACAAAAGACTATTTTGATTTGAAAGATGTGAACTGTTGTTTTAATTTTATTTCTCAATTTTCTTTTAAAATATTTATCCCTGTGTTGATCTCACAATGACTAAGCAGCAAATATTTTGTTGTTTCTATTGATTTACATTGCAAATATATTTTTTTCAGTGAACATATACTCTAGATTAGTGGTCTTTGGGGTCACAGTGGAATATCCTGGAAAGCTTTGAGGGCACTAAGGCCAGGGCATCCCCAATCCTAAGAGATTCTGATTTTATCGTCCTGCTGGTGTCATGGGTCTGGGCTCTGTCAAATTTTCCCTGGTGATTCTGATGTGCAGCCAAGGTTGGGAACCACCATTCTGGTTCACAGTGACAATTGATATGGAATGACTTTCAGCTCCTATGTCTCAGTAGTACATAATAATCCCATTTGCTCAACTGATGAAAGTAGAACTCAGGTATTTTTAAAAAGTGGTAATGGCAATAAGACATAGCCCAAGGGCAGGGAACAAATTTCTATTGATGAGACTGAGGAAGTGCATGAGAAGTGAACTAACTGGATTTCAGGGTTAGGGAATGTGCCAGAAGGGATCATGGAGAGAAGGAGGTGGATGTGTGTGGAGGGCCAGAGTTTTGACTACTTAAGGTTGTGTCAGGCGACTGTGGATTTTCTATATTTTAGCCAAGGTTGTAATATCAGTCATCTTTTTTATTTTTTTAAGTTTAATTCATGAGATACTATATAAAGTTAAATTTAAATTTTATCTAATAAGAAAGCAAGCATCATTACAATCTGCATAGTTGAATTTCGCCAATGTAATGCTTTAATTTACTCTGAATGTTTTTTTCTTTTTTTTTTTGAGATGGAGTTTTGTTCTGTCGTCTAGGCTGGAGTGCAGTGGCATAATCTCAGCTCACTGCAACCTCCGCCTCCTGAGTTCAAGCGATTCTCCTGCCTCAGTCTCCCAAGTAGGTGGGATTACAGTAGCTGCGATTATAGCCTTCCACCATGCCTAGCTAATTTTTGTATTTTTGTTGAGATGGTGTTCACCATGTTGGCCGGGCTGGTCTCAAACTCCTGACCTCCAATGATCCACCTGCCTCGGCCTTCTAAACTGCTGGGATTACAGGCGTGAGCCACTGCACCCGGCCCACTCTGACTCTTTAATACTGGAAATGAGAGATGGTTAACATGAGTCCTTTCTTGTCAACAAATTGTTAATGACTTACAGACATCTTATACTGGAATGCATGAAAATATTTAATTATTGGGTAGTTTTTAAAAAAATTCTTGGGCTTTTAAGGTGTTAAAATATGGTAGTTGATTTTCCCCACTGGAGGTTTTCTTTTTACATTGAGTCATTTACAAACAAAATTTATAGAAGCTATCTCAGATGGTTAAAGATCCTGCAAAAGATAGATGTTTAATACCTGTTTAATTACCATTATTGATCTTAGCAGTAGAACATGTGTGATGGGTGAATGCAATAATCATTTCTTTGGAAATACATGGGGATTTTGTATGTCAGCCGCTTCACTTTGCACAAGAAGGAAAATGAGTTCCATCAACATTGTGAAATAGATGACTTAGCCTCTTCACCTCTCAGTTTTCCTTTCCACCTTGTCAATGTGCCTTCTTTCCATGGCTGGGTCCTCTCCTGCCATTTGTTAGCTGCATTTCCAGAGCCTGTGTACCATGGGAAACTCGAAATTCAGAATTCTTTCTTTTCTTCTCTGTACCTTCGCCTTCATCAAAGAAGATTGATCTCTTTCTTATTGAGCTGTCACTGACTTTGTTTATTTGAATAGAAAACTGAACTAAGATGTTAAATAGATGATCATGACAAAGTATTAGCTCCTACAGAAAATGACTTAAATCACCCAGAAATTTAAGCCCTAGAACAATCTTTAATAGCAGGGAACAAGCTTCAGAATTTATTAGATGTCAGAAACTATTCTAATTTGTTTAATCCTCACATCAACTTTATGAGGTAAGTATTATTACAAATTTTACAGATGGGGAATGTGAGGACATAAAGTTAACTATACCAAGGTCAAACAGACGAGTTATTTGTTTGTTTGTTTATTTATTTATTTATTTATTTATTTATTTATTTATTTATTTTGAGACAGAGTCTCTCTCTATTGCCCAGGCTGGAGTGCATTGGCACAATCTCAGCTCACTGCAACCTCCGTCTCCCAGTTCAAGTGATTTTTATGCCTCAGCCCACTGAGTAGCTGGGATTGCAGATGTGCCTCACCACAAATGGCTAATTTTTGTATTTTTGATAGAGATGGAGTTTCCAAATGTTGGCCAGGTCTTGAACTCTCCACCTCAGGTGATGCTCCCACCTCGGCTTTCCAAAGTGCTGGGATTACAGGCCTGAGCCACTGCACCCAGCCAAGATGGGTAATTTAAATATTAGGTTCATTTCATCACTGTAAGTGTTTTCTTTTTCCTTTTGATTAGAAATATTTACAAACATCCCAAAGAATTAAGAGATTATTATAATAAACCTACATATAACTGTCTCATAAATTAACAATTATTAAGAATTTTGCCATATTTGCTCATTCTATTTAGTTTTAATTTATCATCAAAAACATTTGTCAGATGATATAGAAAAAAGAAGAGAGAAATGTGAAAATTCTGGGCAACTAGGATGGATGGCCAGGTTTATCATTGTCAAAGTCTTAGGTAACCTGAATATGAATGAATAGTGTGAAGATCAGAAGAACACTTAGGTTTCTGATTTCACGTTTAGAGCTGAGTAGAGAAAGGTGGGAGGGAAGTAAACTTTGGAGATCAATGATAATTTCTACGAATTCATAAATTTCAGTATGGCAGAGTCTCTTAGTCTGGTTGGGTTGTGACAAAATACCACATACTGCATGGCTTAAACCATAGATACATATTTTCTCACAGATCCAGAGGCTTCAAGTTCATGACCAAAGTGCAGACAAATTTGGTGTCTAGGGAGGGCTCTCTTCCTGGCTTTCAGATGGCCACCTTCTTACCAAGTCCTCATGTGGGGTTTCCTCTGTGCATGTGTAGTGAAAGAGCAATAGGTTGGGATAGGATGAAGTTGGGATAGGAGAAGCAATAGGTTGGGATAGGATGAAACAGAGATCAATTCAAAAGTTGCTGCCTTTCTTAGGAGTAATAGGATGGTCTTCTAAATCAGTACTCTTCAGAAGAACTTCGTGTGATGATGGAAGTGCTTTATTTTCTGCCCTGTCCAATGTGGTAGCCACTGGCCACATGTGGTTATTGAGCACTTGAAATGTGGCTGGGGTAAATGAAGAGCTAAAAATTTAATTTTATTTAATTGTAATTAGTCCAAGTTTAAATAGCTCCATGGGGCTAGTGACTATGATGTTGGACAGAAAATTCTAAATGACTACAGTGGCCGTGGAAGTGGAGAAGAAAGGCCACATTCAGGAAGCTTTTCTGAGTTCACATTTACAGTATGTAGTAATCAATTTTATTTAGAGGGAGAATATGAAGTAAGTTTTGTAAAGTGTGAAACTGGAGATATGTTTGTGACATTTAAAAAATTATATTAATTTTAACTCAATTGTATCTTCTGGGATACATGTATAGAACATACAGGTTTGTTACATTGGTAGACATGTGCCATGGTGGTCTGCTGCATCCATCAACCCATCACCTAGGTATTAAGCCCCATTTAATAGGAAATAAAGGAGGAAGAACAAGTTGAGACTGGTGAAAAAAGGGAGTTCATTTTTGAAGATAATGATAGCAGGAGCTGTCCAGTAGATGGTATGCCACTTGGGCAGGGAGCTTGAGTGCGAAGTCCACTCTCTACTTGTTGGTTTGATCTGGAAGCTGTGGGCAGAGATTAGATGACTTAACCAAAACACGCGATGTGAAGAGAACGCCAAAGATAAATCCTGAGGAAAAGCAACAGTTAAGGGAAGGGTTTGGCAGAAAATGGACCAGGGAAAGAGACAAAGAAGGAAAAAGGAATGACGGTGAGAATGAGAACAAGACATAGGAATAGGAAGGGTGGGATTGAGAGAGAGAAAAAGAGAGCAGGGAGAAGGAGAAGGATGGAATCATGAGACTGTGATGATCTGAAAGCCTAGGTAAGGATTTTAAGCCAGATACAGAATCAGTGTCCAACATTGCAGAGAGGACATGTGGGATGAAGCCTAGAAATAGGTCACTGAATTTGACAAGTAAGTGTTGGTCACTTTACAAGAGTAGTTTTAACAGAATGGTAGGAAGAGATGTCAAAATGTGACGGATTAAGGAATGAACTGGAGATAGGAAATAAAGACTAGTCCAAACCTCTCTTCACTAAGTTTGGCACTGAAACAGAAAGAGAACAGAATAAGTGGGAAGATGGATGTGAGTTTACAGAAATAAATGATGTATGATGGAATAAACTTTAGAATATGTGTAACCTTTGATCTAAGATCCAGATGGGGGTATGTGATTGAAGGAATATTAAGGACGAATTAATGATGGCAACAGATGGAAAAGAAGAGGTGATGGGTTCTTTTTTTGCTTTTTTCTCTGCCTTGGGGAAGAGGAGAGGTTGTGTCTTGTACATGCTGCTGTACATCTAAGAACCTTTATTTTCTTGTTTATGTTTTAAACAGGAACAATGATTTACTTTCTGAATTTCTGAAAATAAACACATAGTGAACTTGAATATGTTTAAATGCAGTAGAAAACTCATTTTCAAATGATATAAAATAATTATTCGCTTTAAATATGGAATCAGCAACAATTATATAGTATGTATTACTATAAATTATTTTCCATCAGAAGGTGTTGCCCTGAGATATAATGGCAAATTTCTATAACCAACTGAATTAAATATGGCTAGCTGTTTCTTGGTTTCCTGAGAAATATTAGTATGTGTAATAGAAAATTATAAAGATAGAAATTAGTTTTAACCCTAATAGGAAAGCATAGTAAAATAGTTTAAAGAATGATTGAGGATAGACTGGTTCAACTTCCAGTTTCACCATTTATTAGTCATATGACATTGCTCAAGTCACTTAAAATAAGGATGTGAATACCTCTCCTATACCAATGGTCAGGGGGAAGAAATTAAGAGACTCCTGAGCATATGAAAATACCTGGCCTAGCGCTTGATGATGCCCAATAAATGGTAGCAATTAATTAAAACCCATGGGAAACATCAGTAAAATTAATATAGTCCTCACTTGAGATCTCATATAAATTTTGTGTAAAGAAGACTCATTTACAAGACTTTTATAAACAGACTTTGCATATTGTATGGTAAAATCCTCTGATTTATTGCATCTACATTTATTGTGCTTCTCTAGAAGGTGACTCTAAATTATTGAACAACTCTAGAGTAAAATGGAAAACACAAGTTCAGTTGGAGTAAAAATGTTTCATTCCTAAGGCTGGAATCTTTTTCTCTATTTTAATTTAGAGATTAACACGTGCTACATTTTAGATTGACCGGATCCTGGTAGGTGTGTAACCAAAGGCCTTGAGCACTTTGGTTCACAGCCTTTTTGAGAGGGCAAGTGAGGAACCATTGTAGTGATCTTCCATCTCCTGTAAACCTGTGGGTAGAAATGGGTCTTGGGAAACGTTTTGTGTTATGTCATCTTTCAGGCATTGGAAAGCCATGTGTCTCCAGATTCCACTGTAGAAGGTGTGAACTTTGTCCTGCACCCTAGATTTTCAGCTTTGTATTCTGTTATGTTTGGTTGTCTCTGTTGTTCTCTACTTCACTCAGCATTTATCCACTCAGCCATAGTTAGTGTTTTTATTGATTGAGGAGTGAGATGAAGTGGGTAGCAGATACCCTTGATGTCGAACTAGAGCTACCAGACAAGGCAAACCTGGTAGCCAAGATAGAGAAGATGGAGCAGGTTGAAGAAAAGGTTGGAAGTTGTGTTGCATGAATGGAAACAGGATTACCCTGAGGAAGAGAAGACATAGGGAGACACAGCAATGCTCTTTAACTTGATGAAAATCATCCTGTGGAAGAAAGTCTTACTATCCAATGCTTTGTGTTGCTTTAGGGGTGAGAGTGAGGCTCTGGGTGCAGGTGTTTTGGCAAAAAGATCTCTGCTCTAAATAAGGAAGAGTGTTCTATTAAAGGAATT
Source organism: Macaca nemestrina (assembly GCF_043159975.1). Lineage (NCBI taxonomy): Eukaryota > Metazoa > Chordata > Mammalia > Primates > Cercopithecidae > Macaca > Macaca nemestrina. The sequence goes on from NC_092140.1 coordinate 6,011,118, forward strand.
GCTCTCCTACAAAAGGAAGGGCTGTCTGAGGAACTCAAGAGCACATTTCCACAGAAGATGTACAAATGGGATGGGAGCTGTCGGCCACCACCCTAGAGGGCATCTTTCCTATGGGTTGCAGGTTGGACTACATAATTTTGAACATTCCATCCAACATCCTTTGGCATAAGATGAGGCACCTGGAAGTGACTTTGCATGGTGAGATGGTACTTATTGCCAGTAAAATTCCGTCACATAAAAAAAAAAACCTATTTTTTTTTAGCCTAACACCTTGCTCACAGTAATAGTACCTTGCTTTTAAAAAGGAAAGCTTGCCAATTTCAACTATAAATTATTTCTCTGATTCCTATTCATGTTATCAGTGAGAATAATTTAAAAAATAATGAATAAAGTATATATACTTACCCTAGAGTTATGAAGTCAACTAATTTCTAAGTACTTTTTTGCTCTTGCTAATGTCAAGAATATATACTGTCTCATCTCTTCTGATCACAAACATATCAAGCATTATAAACTCTCAAAGAACCCTTTTGAGCAAAGCAGGACTAAACATTATGGCGGTGCTGGGAAGGACAAGTTTTGTATGACCTTTCTCCATTGGTTTCACAGCACTTCTTTGCACATAGTAATTCATGTCCACATCCAATTCTTTGGGGACGTTATCGAAAGGACTGAAGTCACTGTATACAAATTCTTTCTCTTGCCCAGGTGCAGTGGCTCATGCCTGTAATCTCAGCACTTTGGGAGGCTAAGGCAGGAGGATCGCTTGAGTTCAGGAGTTTGAAATCAGCTTGGGCAAGATAGTAAGACTCTGTCTCTACAAGAAATTTTTAAAAAATTAGCCAGGCATGGTGGTGCATACCTGTGGTCCCAGCTACATAGGAAGTCACTTGAAACCATGAGGTTGAGGCTACAATGAGCAGTATTCTTGCAACTGTACTCCAGCCTGGACAATAGAGCAAGAGCCTGTCTAAAAAAAAAAAAGAAAAAAAATTCTTGTTCTCAGGCAATTCCACTTATTCAATAAACAAGTTCTGTCACGATGATGTTATCATCCGTATGTTATTCATTCCCCCCAAAAATTCAACAGCATGGGCAAAATCAGTTTTCTTTAACAAAGGGGTAACTAAGACTTAAAGAGGTTAACAATGTGTGAACATTCTCATAGGTAAGTATGGCACATCCAGAATTCAAACTCAGGAATACCTGGCTCTTAATCTCTTGGGTTTACCTTCACTATTACTTTATACTGCTCACTGTGCCACAAGTCTTTGCCCATGTCTGGTTGCCTTGTTGTTTCTTTTGTTTTTGTTTTAGAGGGAAGGAGGTGGAGGAGAACAGCAGGAGTTGATAAAGTATCCAATTATTTGGTACATAAGAGATAATGTAACTTGCTTTACCCAGAATGTGTGCTGTTGTGGCAGCTTGGTGTAAAGCAGGAGTGTCCAATCTTTTGGCTTCTGGGGGCCACACTGGAAGAAGAATTGTCTTGGACCCACATAAAATACACTAACACTAATGATAGCTGATGAGCTAAAAAAGAAAATCGCAAAAATGTTTTAAGAAAGTTTATGAATTTGTGTTGGGCCACATTCAAAGCTCGCCTGGGCTGCCAGCGGCCCACAGGCCGGGGATTGGACAATCTTGGTGTAAGGAATGAGCATGGGCTTAAGAGTCAGAGAGGCCTTGATTCCCAGGGTGCTTTCACCAGTTCCTGTGAAATGGGGATTGGTCCATCCAGTTGAAGGCAGCACCCAGAGAAGCAATGGAGCAAGTGTGTGGTGAAATGTGGCTAGAGCTTCCTTTGCGTCAGCGAAACGCCTCTGCAAAGAGGTGGCCACTCCCTGCTGCGCTTCGCCAGCACTCCACGGTGCCTGCTGGCTGGATGCTGAGCTGGTAGAAAAGATCCACGAGGCTCGCTGCCTAACTCAGTGATTGGTTTCTTACCAAAAGTTGGCCTTTTCCTGGTCCAAATGTACTGCCTCACAGACGGTTTGAAGTAGGTTTCCATATAGGGCTCTCTCTCTCTCTCTCTCTCTTTTTTTTTTTTGAGACGCAGTCTTGTTCTGTCGCCAGACTGAAGAGTAGTGGCGCGATCTTGGCTCACTGCAACCTCCTCCTCCAGGGTTCAGGCGATTCTCCTGGGTCAGCCTCCCGAGTAGCTGGGATTACAGGCGCACACCACCACGCCTGGCTAACTTTTTTGTACTTTTAGTAGAGACGGTGTTTCACCATGTTGGCCAGGATGGTCTCAATCTCTTGACCTCGTGATCTGCCCGCCTCAGCCTCCCAAAGTGCTGGGATTACAGGCATGAGCCACCGCCCCCGACCCCATGGGTAATAAATTAAACCTCAGGAATCACAGTGACCCTAGATAGCTGCGGAGTTTGGAGAGAAGCAAATGTTTTTAAAAAGTTCAATCTGAATCTTAAATCATTTAAAATCGGTATCTCCTGCCCGTAGGGAACGGCACACTGGTGGTGGTGGACCACTAGGCAACAAGTTGTCGGGCAGGTATGCCTTCTCAGGCAATGGGCTCATGCCAAAGTCCAGATGAAATAGCAAATAGCAAAAAAAAAAAAAAAAAAAAAAAAAAGACCACATGCATGAAAATGCAAGTGACCTGCTTTCTGGAGGTTTGGCCAAGTATGGCAGGTTTCAGACACATTCTATGGGTCCTGGGAAGTTTCTAAATATGTATATTGAATATTAAAAGTCACTTATGAAAAGATGAATCCTTTTATATCATTTCAGCTTTGACTGTTTTTACACTGAATGTTCATTTTTATTCAGTGTGCCTGCAAATTCTAGTAAAGAGGAGAGAATTCAGCTCTGAGTGAATAAAATCCTGTCTGTATAGTTTTGCTTCATTGACAATAAAATGGAGTATTTGCTGTCAACTAAATTTGATTTCTCCATTAAATGAATTAACTCTTTAAGATGATTAAAATAATTGATCCAATCTTTAAGTATTTTTTAGTATTTTGTTGTCCTTACAACTTAGTGGGTGAAACAATCCAACTATCTATATGCTATATTCATCTACAATGAGTCAAAGGGGCTATGTTTTGACAAAATCAAACTTTTTTAAAAAAGAGTGCCCAATCTATTTTTGCGTGTTTTATTTAGTCTCTGATGAATACATTTCTCATATCTAAATAACTGCAAAATCTGTGGAATATTAGGAAAGTCTATTGATATTTATGTCTTAAATCTTTAATTGTACATTTAGAATTAAATATATTAGTTTAAAATTTAATTTGTGGTATTGCAGTATTGTGATACTAAGAACTCCAATTTTTTCATACTGAAAATTTCAGTTTTCTTAAAGCTGTGGGGATCATCTTTGATGTTCCTCAATTGTTAAGTAGCGACTTTACAAAAGGCCGTAATTGCAGGAGTGGTTCCAATGCTTATCAGTTTTTCCTAGCTCCCTTTTTGACTGTGTCCACAAGAAAAGCAAAGTAAGACCCATAAACAACTACAATTGAGACAAATAAAAATATGCAAAGATTTAAAACATTGTTTTGTAATTAATTTTCTGGGGCTAATAATCTTTCTCAGAAATATGGTAAATCACTGATTAGGAAATGAAGTTCAGGTTTTCAATATTACACCCTACTTAGATGGATGTTAAATTTTCTCACAATGTCAACTTTAGTCAGATTAAACGCCAAATCTGAGCAGTGCAAATTTGCATTCCTTTTACAACTGGAGAACATTAATAATATTAAAACAATATAGCTAAAGACACTATACAGCACTCAACAATTTCCTTTTTCTCCATGTGATGACTAGAGTAGACGAACTGTAGAAAAATTAATTTACGATAGAGCTGGTTTAGGGAAAAATCATATTCACTCAAATATGACTTTTAATTAATTCATCTTAATAGCCTGACATGTGAAATGCATGGGATAAGATGAAGTGTCTGAATGGATGCTGCCGATAAGCCAGGGAAACCACAAAATGATGTTTGAGAGTTCGCATTTCCTACCTCTGACCAATTATAATAATTTTTTCTTATCAGTGGAATGCTAGCTCCATTGTGGGTTATTTTGTATGGCCCTGAACCTGTACTTTTTCTGCTGTGTTTTTTTGATGGCATGACAACAGATAATGTACTTAATGTGGAAACTTACGAAAAATAATTTTCCAAGGGGCTTTTCAACCTGGTTCTTCTGATTTTTTCAAGTAATGGTGAAGGACCATTTTCTTGGTTGCCCATGCTTGTGGAATGAGCACATGAATCAGACAGACCAAGATCTGTCAATTCTGAAGAGGTCACATGCATTGCTTTGAAATGATCACAGTGACTTTGTGCAAAGGATATGATCATTGTTGTCCAGAGTCATTAAAGGATGCTACATAAAGAACATTTTAATGTCTCAAGGTGTGATCATTTTCTTTGGGAATGCATTTTGTCACACAAGTTTTGTGTACTACGTGGAAAAAGAAACATAGTAGACCAACAAATGAATATTGCTTCTTAAAAATAGAATTTTAGTGGAAACGGTTCTTAATTTGAGTGCTGTTATTATATGGCAATGGTAATTTAGGCACTGAGATAAAAGGTGTCCCACAGTGCACCTAGTTTAACAATGAATAAGTATTTCATCATGTGTGATTCATATATGGACATGGAAAAATGTAAGCCATTTACATATAAACACGATGCTTGTTAAAGGAAAGGAAGAAAAGAATATAATGGAAAACCTAGAAGAAAACTTGCTTTTCTTTTTCTAGGTGCACATTAATGAGAGCAAGATGAAAGGGCATGGGTCAGGTGAGGTGGCTCACACCTGTAATCCCAGCACTTTGGGAGGCTGAGGCAGGAGGATCATTTGAGGCCAGGAGTTCAAGTCCATCCTGGGCAACATAGTGACACCCCCCAAAATTAAAAATAAATAGCTGGGCAAATAGCTACTTGGGGGGCTGAGGTAGGAGGGTTACTTGATCTCAGGAGGTAGAGGCTGCGGTGAGCTGTGATTGTCCTGTTGCACTCAAGCCTGCATGACAGAATAAGAATTTGTCTCAAAAAAAAAAAAAAAAAAAAATTAAAGGGACTGTAAAGCCCTTAATCCAAAAGCATTGTGCTCATAATCTGTTACATAAAAATTCTAGTTAACTCATTTTCCTTTTCAAATGGTCTCACTTCCCACCCGTAACTGAAAATTAGATTTTACTCAGATCTTTGAAATTAAGATAGTGCTGCAATTTCAACCTGACAGTTGTTCCTTCTCCTTGCTTATTAAAGGGGTCATTGTTTCTCTTCTAAAATGTAGTAAGCTCTAAGTCAGATAATTACAAAATACTAATTTTATAAAATAGAGTGTTTGATATCTTTGTAGCTGAACAGCAGAGCCTTTTATATGGGAAATATCAATACAGTATCTGTGCATGCTTCTTTATGGCTAATTATGGGTTTGAAAAGTAATAAACAGGGATGTGACCACTCCATAGCTTGCAGTGGGGATGTGTCTCCTTAATCTGGCCGCTTAAAGAAAAAAAACTGTTCATCTGTGGACTTTTCCAGATAAGCAATTTTTAAAGCTAATGTCACTTGTTTTCCAAATTAGAAGCTGTTAGCAAAATAGGTCACTATTTTGTTCTGCTGCCTAGTTTATGAATTTGAAGACACTGAAAAGATACTATAAAGTTACCATGTCGGGTAAAAAATTCAGATGACATTGAAAGAGAGAAGATTTCACTTAACAGAAAAAAGCGACTATTTGACAACACAATTGAAAGATTAATTCAACCATGGGGGTAAACTGTCAATATTTTTCTTTACTACACACTACATGATCTTATTCAGATAACTTCCATAGGATGTGCCTCGGAGAAGAAAGATTGTTATAACCTCTGACAAATCACCTAGCAGGTCATAGAGTTTCAAAAATTTAAATCACTCACAGCAATTTATTTTTCTTTTTCTTTTACTTTTTTTTTTTTTTGGAGACAGAGTCTTGCTCTGTCACCCAGGCTGGAGTGCAATAGTGCGAACTTGGCTTACTGCAACATCTGCCTCCTGGGTTCAAGTGATTCTCTTGCCTCAGCCTCCCAAGTAGCTGGGATTACAGGCACATGCCACCACTTTTGGCTAATTTTTGTATTTTTAGTGGAGACGGGATTTTACCATGTTGGCCAGGCTGGTATTGAATTCCCGACCTCAGGTAATCCGCCTGCCTCGGCCTCCCAAAGTGCTAGGATTACAGGCATGAGCCAACGTGCCTGGCCAGCAAATGTTTTAAATATCGCTTTCCAAATATTGTTCTGTATTATTTCACATTATGAAATGAGTTAGAGTATCACCAGTAAAACAAGGAAGAAGCTATTACTGGAAGAAACTGAATCCCTAATGGTCATCATTCAGCTTTCTGTGTGTATGTGTGTGTGTAAAGTCTATTACTTATAATAGAAACCAATATAAACAAGTATAGTACTGTGACTGCTTTTGTCATCTGATTTGAAAACAGTTTAATATCGTCAGTCAACAACCCAAGTACAGGGAAAATATGTGATGTAAAACATTTTCCTGTCTTTTTAAATGTAAGTGATTTAATCAAATTTTGTCTTTTTATTTTAATTTGATAAATGGAGAGGCAGCAAAATTATGCCTAAGCTGGAAGCAAGATTTCTTCCTCTGGTAGGTAGTGGTAGTGAACAATCAGTACTTAGTGATAATGCCAGGTCAATTTATTTCATTCTGTGAAGTAGGCCTGATAATTATCCCATTTTGCAGATAAGAAAACTAAGACCTAGGGCACAGGATTCTTAACTAAGGCTTTTAAACACAATTTTACATTTATTTTTTGTCGTATTACTTGGTATAAAAACAGTCCTGATTTTCAAAGGTTGCATACAAATTGTTGAAAAGGAAGAAAATAATAGATTACTAAAAGTATTAGCCTGAAGACAATTTCTAGCAGCACATAAATAATTTACATGATAAAGCTATAGAATGAATTATATACTTCTATACCACTGCCTTTGTTTCTCCTATTAGATTTTGAGAGTACTCTTAAAGATAGGTGTTGTTTCTTAATTATTTTTGTTTAATCACTTGCAAAGAAGAAAGGAAAGAAAAAAGGAAAAGAAGAGCTTGTGGGTGGGTGGTAATGAAACAAAGTGGCAGGTTCTTTGACACTCCTCCAACTGAGAGTGAGTAGGGCAGAAATAATGTTCTGGGACTTCCAAAGTAGGTGATAAAAGGCCATGCAGTTTTCATGCTGTTTACTGGGACAAGTATTCTTGAAGCTTTGAGCTGTGCTGTAAGGTGTTCAATTAGCCCAAGACCAGCATACTGCTAGGAACTCCAAGCCTCAAAGAGAGGCCTTGGGCAGGCTTCTTCATGCAGTGTCGCTTGAGTCCAGCTTGTGTCTTCCAAGGCCATGCACCAGACATGTGGGTGAAGCTTGCAGATGAACTTACCACCCAGCCATTTAGATCACACTGACCCCTTCAAATCTTCCCAACGTCTTACAAACTTCAAAGGAGAGAACTATCCATATTTTTCTTTACTACACAATCTTATTCAGGTAACTTCCCTAGGATGTGCAGAGAAGCAAGGTTGTTATAGCCTCTGACAAATCACCTAGGCAGGTCATACAGTTCCAAAAATTCAAATCACTCACAGCAAGTGTTTTAAATATCATTCTCCAAACATTGTTCTGTATTTATTTCACATTGTGAAATGAGATAGAGTATTACCAGTAAAATGAGGAAGACGCTAAATCCCTAATGGTCATCATTATGCTCTAATTATGCAATATCTTAATTCCTGAGCCACCAAAATTCTAGAATGCAATAAAATGGGTGTTGTTGTAAACTACATTTCGGGGTGTTTGTTACGCAGCAATAGATAAGGGAACGGTGTTCCATAATTTTTTGATGAATTATTCTCCATTATGTGAGAGGTTCCACTGAGTAAAATTAATGAAAATTGAAACAAAAGAAACCTATGTGGCCTCATGTATTTGACTGAATTCTTTTCCTGTCAGGTTGGTGATGCTGGTAAGTAGATTCTTGACACTATTTCAGAAATTGCCCCTGCCTGTTCATTTAAATCATTTAGTATCAAATATGACAGGATAGACATTTTGCACAATTTTTCATTGGAAGAGTTATGAGAAATATTATGTTTCCAAAAGGTAATTGCCTTATGGACAGGTTGTAGATGCAGTTTGAGGCTGAACATGAAGTACCACCGAGAGACACAGGGGATGCTTAGGCAATTTAGGATAGATCACTTTTTGCTTTTTTCACTGAATTATACTCATATGTGTTACTGTGTGTCCACATGCAGCAAGTAAAAAGGAAATTAACTGTCCAAATAATTAAAACATCAAAATATAGCTGCTTGCATTTTGAAGGCAAAAGTAATTTTAAGGCTGCATTATTTGGGAAATTTACTTGAAATCATGTTTTGTTGCTGTTTTCAAATTAATAAACCATAGTAAACTATTCCTCTTGAAATTGAATCATTTACTCAGAATTTATAATATCAAACATTCCTTCTTAGTCGGAGTTTCTCTTGTTCTTTAGGAGAAAGAAGTTACATTTTCATGCCTATATTAAAATCTTCCCCTCTTTGATCATGTGCTTACTAGCCATACTTTTGAACACTGTAAAGAGTATTAGTGCAAATTTGCTCATTTGATTTGTTTGAAATATTTTGGGAACAGTTAAAGGTTAACAATTACAGAAACCACCAAAGAAGACTTTGTTACGTTATAATCAGCAACAAAAAGCATTATCTAACAGGTGAAAGTGGCAAACAATGAGTTGTCCTGAAGGAAAGCACGAATTACTTTTCTGACTGATTTAGTAGACTTTTGATTCAACAGACTGGTTGCCATTTTTCACAGATAATTTCAAAAGTGGATTAATATTATATTTGATTTCTTCTTAAAGTTTAGATCAAAGTGAAGCAGGTTGAGTTTATTTTTCTTGCTTTGCATAAAAGGTAGAGAATTTCATTGTATTAGCTATCTATTGCTGTGTAACAAATTTTCACAAATTTAGAGACTTAGAACAAGTCATGTTTATTATCTCACACTTTCTGTGGGTCAGAAACATGGACACAGCTTAGCTGTGGCCTCAGCAAGGCTACAGTCAAGGTGTCAGCCAGGGCTGGGGTCTTATCTGAGGCTCTGCTAGGGGTAGATCAGCTTCCAAGCTCACGTGGTTGTTGAATCCTGCTCCCTGAGGGCTGTTCAGCTGAGGATCTCAGCTGTTTGCTGTCTGTGCGCTGTCTCTGACTTCTTTGCCTGTGACCCTCTCCAGTGTCGCTTACAATCTGGCAGCTGGCTTCTTTAAAGCCAGCAAGGGGGAATGTTTCTCAGTAAGACAGATGTTTCAGTCTTATGTAATGTCATCACGAGACTGACATTCTTCACCTTTGCTGTATTCTGTTTGTTAGAAGCAACACACTGGTTCTGACCACATTCAAGGACAGGTGATGACACAAGGTCATGAATTTCAAGAGGAAAAATCAGAGGCCCACCTAAAAGACTGTTTTGCACATCCATTACATTATTTTTTAGATAATCAGAGATAATTTCACATATTGTAAAATCAGCTCAGGAAAAATACATGTTTATTTTTGTTCGATGTTGTCAATGAAATCAAAGAGAAATATTTGATAAATATTTGTAAACATAGAAGGCCATCACCCATTATTAAATGCAAATAGGTAAGTAAAATTTTATTAGGCATTATTCTATATAAGGAAAATTTAGTTTTAATTAATGAAATAAAAACATGGTCATGTTCAAGTTTTCTTTTTTTTCCCCAAAACTGTTAATGTATAAAATCAGTTCTAAAGTTTGTCTTTAATTATTTTAATTTAAGAAATTTGCTGTTATTTTGGAATAATAAATGTCATATAATTGCTTTAGAAGTCTGTTTCCTAAAAATGTATTTTGGAGCAAATTAATAAATCTTTGGAACCTGTAGTTTCTAAGTGGTGACTTAGAACTCTCATAATTAGATTGACTTACTCAGGCCATTGCAGTAATCATATACGCCTATTTAGTCCTCTATCTAAATCTCATTTGTCTGGAATGCTGCCCATAAGGCTAAATCCAGATTAAAGGTTTCAGCAATGGGATTTGAGATAAACATGAAGGCACTTGAGGACAACTGCCTTTTATGAATAGAGGTCTGGAAACTCCTTGTCAGCTATGCTGACCCTACTAGCAGATTTCTTTCTTTTCACGATGTCTGGAATTCTAGATATTCTTCTAATTCTTTTAGGAGATGCATCTTGTGTCTTCAGTCCTTGATCCTCACTAAAGCACAGATTCTACATGCCTATCCTCATTACACATTTGCTTTAAAGTAAGATTTTCCCACATTTTGCTTACTGTATGGCTTTGTTAGGGAGAGCTGAAAAAATATCCCAGGGGTAGGAATGAGAGTACTGAGGCAGGCTGGAAAGGCAGATATGTGTATCAATCAGGATAGACCAAGTTCCCCTGAACTAATGAACATTCCCCAAGTCTTCCTGGCTTAGGACAATTTCTGCTAAAGGTTTCTTTCTTACTAACATTCTATGCCTTTTGAGGTTCAGCAGTGCCTCTGTATACCTTTTCATTCCAGACTCCCGTCTGACAGAACAGTCTCTATCTAGAACATGGTGGGTTTCATGGCGGAAGAAAAAGAGACAGGGCTATACTCTGGCTTTGAAAAATCTAGCTCAAAAGAGATACAGGACGCTTGCAGCTACCTTTCACTGACTGAAGCAAGTCATGTCACCACTCCTGTGTTCAATGGAGCAGGGAGGGACCTGGAATACGTGACAAGCAGTGATACAGTCTACCAGCGGATAAGCACAAAATGCAGAGAACCTGAGCTCAACGAAGATAGATTTGTAAATTCCAGGGCTTTCCTTATGATTGGTACTATTTTTTTCCTGTATACTCTAATATATATATATATATATATATTCATATGCATTTGAATTATATTTATATACATGAATTTGAATTATATTCAACTCTACCATTATCTTCCAGGTTTCAAGCTGCCCTTTCTCAGGATAGTGTTACAAAGAATTCTTTAGCAGTGGCATTCTTTTGGGTAGTATTATGGTGCTAAAATTGATAGAGCTGATGGATGAGATTTTGTTCACTTGTAATTTTAAAATGCCCGTAGTTTAAAAGAGAGTGGGGAAGATAGCATGGGGGTATGTGTTTAGCAATAGTTTAGAGTCTTCTCCCAAAAAGCATAGGGGTTAAAGGATCCCGAGATATGAGAGATTATTCTCCATTGCATTATCTCTATATGACTATGGTTTCATGAGCTAAAGTTATCCAAATAAGTGGAGAAAAATAGAATGCTTTGTACTGAAAATGGAAGACACTGTGTGGGGATAGTGTTTCGGATTCTAGATTCATGCTCATTGAGTGACTGGTATGGACCTTTGTGGAGAAGGAGTGAATCGTGTTGGGCCATTGGGCAAGCGGAGTAAGGCTAAGTTTCACCATTACCCTGTCCACCTCAACATCCACCTCTTCCTTATCATCAGGTAGCTCCATTCCACAGCACACACTCGACATTCTGATTGTTTCAGGAAGTGGAAGTGGATCACTGCAAATACATCATCACCACTTGGAAAAGGATTGCAAGCGTATGCCACCTGATAGCATTACATTGATGTTTGACGGAGACAATGGAATTAGCAATCTCTCATCTGGACTTGGGTCACGCCAAAATGACAAAAGAAATGAGTGCATTCCACCAAAATTAAGAATTTAAAAAATCTTTCTGGAAAATCCTTTGTGTCATAAATGAAATCACCATGTTCCCAGATATTCTGAAGTGACTATACACTATTAACACATGTGTATAGTGTTCCTTTTACCTATGCATAATTGTTGACTTAGAATTAATGTGCTGTTGTAAATTTCCAAAAGTCTAAATCTTATTTGTTCTTGCATTATATCTGATACCTAAGTATTCATTAAATGTTTGTTAAATTGATATATTTGACTTGGAGAAATTTAGTTTATCATAAACACAAAAAAGGGAAGACCCAACTGTTGGATATCCAGGCCTGCCTTGACTCTCAGAAATGACTATCCCTATGCCATGCTCTGGAGGAAATTAGGCACGGTTTAGCTATGGTCTTTTTCTGTGTGGTTCTTAGATAAAGTCATGCTGCATCACAATGTCAAAATCTTGTTTGAACTAGGGAAAAAATCCATCTCTTCATTTGAAAATGTATTCATTCCATTGTCAAACTATCAGTTGTTGGATTTCTTCAAATCAAAGGATGATTCATATAATTACTATATTATGATTAGCTTTATTAAGGGACTGAAGTTATTTTAATGGTGTGTGATGAATAAAAGGATGATTAACTGTGAAGAGCTAGTCTGTAGCAAGAACTACTGAATATTGAATTCAGTTATACTTATTGTTGAATATTCTTTTAATAAGACTGAATCCAAAGGTAAGGGATTTTGTTCCTTAAAACTTCATTGAAGTATATTTTAAGAAGGACCTATATAATAATGAATTTTCAAATTCTTATTAATATTTTGCAAAAATATAAAATAACCCTGACATAATGACAGCTTTTCAGTTTAAATTTGTGTTTTTTTGTTATTAGTTTTCTTCTGGTTGTTTCGTAAGATTCTCTTGTATAGTTTGTGATTTTTTTAGATTTTCTTAACATCCATATTTATTTGTGGCTATATACAACTTGCTACTCAACAGACTGTCTTTATTTCTAGTAATAAACTTTAGGAAAGGGAATGATAAGTTATTTTAATTACCTTAACTATTTTTAGAACCCTTAAAAAAAAAAGATTTCTTTAGAGATTGGGTAAGAGAAGAGTGAGTATTAATGTCCATTATTAACTAATTCATAACAGATTAATTATGCAGAAAGTAAAGACTAACCATTTTTTGATGCTTCAGTACTGAGTGGAAAATAATTCAATGAAACCTGCTTTTGCAACACTGTATCTTTTTAGAAGCAGTAACATTTGCTGTTAGGGGCAATGTCTATTTTACAAAATATAATTTTTGATCATTAGTTAACGTTTACTTTCTCTCCAAACATCTTTAAAATGCTGTTAAGTTTATTCTCAATTTATTTTTTGGACTGATTCCATTTGCAGATGGCTTATGTTTCTACTGGCTCTTCTTTCTTTCACTGATTTTTGGTCAGTCTGGCCTCCATCCCAGGGAAGGCAGTAAAGAGGTCATCCATGTGCACATCATAACTTTTAGGATGTATCTGCTGGAAAACAAAACTGAAATAAGAAATTGGAGTAATTAGGTTCATCTCCCAGTAAATTTCATTTACTTTTACCAGGGGAACCCCTTGGGGATCTTGCTAAAATGCTAAGCGTGATTCTTCAGGTCTGGGGTGGGGCTGAGCATCTGCATTTCAGATGAGTTTCCAGGTCATGATGTATTACAGGTGATAGTAGGAAGACTTGACCATTGACAGGGTGAGATTTGAGGAAGTCCTGTTAGCATTTCCTTTCTACAGCAGCAGAGAATGTGGATGATTCTGTAAGTGGAGCATGAACTATATGCAGTCAGACTGTCTAGCCTCAAACTTCAGCCCTGCAATTTACAAGCTGTGTGACTTCAAGCTATTTCTTTAACTTTTCTGATACTCAGTTGCTTCATTCTGTTATGAGAATAATAGCGTCTACCTCTTGGCATTGTTGTATAGATGAAATAAATTCAGATAAATAAAGCACTTGGAATACTATGTGGAGCATTTTAAGTATCATAGAAGTATTTGTTAGATAAATAAAACATGCTTTGCATGTAAAACACAGCAGCCCACCATGAGTCTTCATTAATAGTCTGCTGGCCATTATTATCTAAATGTTAAATGTATTTCTACTACCTAGGCAAGTATCAGTGGCCTGGATAATATGCACATGACCCATGGAGGCTGAGTGCTTCTATGGCTTGGGGAACATCTGGATGATCCCTTTATTGAGGAGAACACATCAGTTTCTCGGGGAAGGGGGCCATATCCTAGTGTTACCTAAATAAGAAGCCAGACAGAAATATCACACCGGCAGATGTCTTCTTCCCAGAGATTTGCCAAGATGGATTAAATCACTCTCAAGATTTTCCAAAGAGTGTGCTGAGGAATGACTAATTACCTAGGAAGTTGAGAGCTGTTGAAAGATAAAGGAATTTTTGCTCATGTTTGTCAGAAAATTATTAGCTTTTAAAAAAAGTTAATTACTTTCTTTATGGCAGGTCTACAAAAGACTACAAAGGCCAGTCTTTTGTATATCATGTGCTTTTGAATCTCCAAATTTATTTAAATATGAAACTCTATAAGGCATTGTGAGGGACTTAAGTCCACTACAATTAGAGATACTAAAATAAATAAAAATAACTCTAAAGATACTTTACCACAAAAACTGATATTTGTTGGTTAATGCATAAATTTATACCCTTAAACTTTTTACTTTTATTCCCTTTTATACCCTTTTTATTCCCTTTTATACCCTTTAAAAAACTTTTATACCCTTAAACCTTTTACTTTTAATCTTTACATTTGATTTTGAAAGCAATTGTAATTTTGTATTATAGTCATAGCCATTACTGAAGGAATTCTTAAAGGCAATTACTAAATTTCTGTAATAGACACACTATTTTTTTGTTATCCTGCACAAATAATTTGATTTCTCTGAGTTTTGATTGTTTCATCTATAAAATAGGCATACTTCATTTTCATACAAATAAATGATGAAACATTCAAAAAAATTTTTTCAATTCTGATATCTATGAGTATATGGATTTTGGGCCATGTTTATATCAATGATATGTCAGGTATTTTAAAGAAATAAAATAATCTATTGCTTGTTTTACCTTATTATACACATCAAGGTTAAATTTGCTAAAATATTCTAAATGGAATCAAATTTTAAAAATTTATTATGTATAAATCAAAAGAATATGATATTTCAAGTAATAAATTTGCGTTCATAAATATAAGCAGATATGAGCATATTTTTATTTTTAATATGTAGCTACTCATGAATATTTTATCTACATATTGTCTCTTTCTAAAATAATAGTAATTACATATAGATGCATATTTCTCCATATGATTTTTAGAAAGCATTCTTTTGCAAGAATATTTGGGATTTCAGTGATACTTCAAGTATGCAGGAAATATAAAAAAAGCATACATTTTGACTTCTTTTTCATAATTTATTTAAACAATATGCTTTCCCTGTGGCAGTGTAAAAACAGTCTTTGTGAAATGTGATTTGTTAAAACAAAATAAAACAAAACAAAGTCAAGCAAACAATTGAAAACTTTTTATGCATTTTTTTTTTGCATTTCTCTTTTGTATGGGCAATAAAAGCCCAGAGTAACTATCACTGGGGAGAACCAAGACCTACTAAGCAGGAGTAAACATCCATGACTTATAATATTTATTTACATTATTCCAGTGGTGGGTATTTCCCCTTTTCTCTCCTCAAACATTTTAATATGAATTTTTTCTACTTAAAGGAAAGTGCCCTCTAAGAACACTTCTTCATGTCATCAAATGTGCCAAATAATCATCTTTGTCTTTGACCAACTCTGTCCCTTTTAGGATTGCACCTAAATGGCACACATAGTGAGGGCGCTCTCTTCATGCAAACTCTTTAGCCAGTAGTTTGAGCAGTGATAGATGGAAGCCCAGATGATCGCTGATTGCCTTGACTCCTCACCAGATTGTGAAACCTAGAATGCTATTAAAATTTTATTTCAAATCTGCGTAAGTGTAATTGCATGATTTAACAAATTTTAAAAAATATCTTGTACATACAAAACATGGAATGGAGGTGACCGTAATAGTTGCTCAATTCATGTTTGTTGAGTAAATGAATGAATACATGGATGATGACCCCTGCCCCTCGAGAGTATGTAATATAATGAGAGAAACAGAGTTGTTTAAAGTGATTTGTTTTCCAAACCAGGATGGTATGGATCACTAGGAAAGGTCAAGTTTAGCAAGGAAGGATTAGGAAAGATTTCAGTTAGGAAGTAGCTTTTAAATCAAATAATAAAGATGAGTAGGATCTTAACATTTGAAGGAAAAAAGGGCATTCTGGGTAAACAGAATACCGAGAACACAAACGCAGAGACTAAAGGCCAGGGTGTGTTGTGGAAGGACCTTACTGTGTCTGACGGGTTTGATGTACTGAAAACGTTGAAAGTAGTTGATTTTGGTCCGGTTCTTTTGTCTCCATGTATGAGAGACTGACATTTGCTTCCCAATAGACATTCGCTCTTCACTCTTGAGGAATAGAACCCGGGTATCCCAAACTAATTTGCAGCTGCATGTGTCAGTGAGACCAAGTGCACTGAATGTCTGTGTGCATTTGGTGTAATCCTTTAGGGGGATCATCTTAAAGGGAAGGCACATTCCTTTTCCTTTTGTCACTTCATTTTGCCACCTGAAATGCAAGTATAATGTTCAGGAGCTCTGGCAGACACCTTGAACCTTGGCCAGGAAGGTCATGTTCTAAGATTGGTACAATTTCCATGGGACCTGATGAATATCTGCGTCTCCTAAACCAATATGGACCACCTGCTGCCACTTTTAAAATTTAAGAAGTAAACTATTTGCTTGCAGCTAGTATTATTTGGGATTATGTTGTTATATGTAGCTAACAATAACCTTGACCTACATACTCTTCAAATAGATCACAATCCTTCTGCAGTTTCCAATCCCAAAGACTCAATCCTCTGTTTCTTTCCTATTCATATAGTTGCATGTATAGAGTTAGGTACACAGCCGACTGCATTTAACTGACTAATGAATGAATGATTGAATGCATGAAGAAATGACTGGAAATATGTATCGCAGTGGCATTGGTAAAGGGCTTTGTCAACTGTGTTGAATTCTTTTAGTTTCTTTTATATTTAGATCTTAGGGTATGTATGGGATCAACTTATGGATTTCCCTTTGGCTACATAAGAGCATTGCCAAGTTCATGGTATATATGCATTTGTAGAATATTTGTGTTTGTGACTTGTTTTTAAATATTAAAGGGAAGGAGATACAAGTTTAAGTGCAAACCGAATATAGTATGCTATGCTATTTCACCACTTTAAATTATTCACAGAGTAGTCTAAGTTCCATACAAGACATAAAAAAAATGGTATTTCACTATTTTAATTTACTTTTTCCACTTTATTCCTTGTCTCCCAAATGTTTTATGGGTCATAAATATCTGTTTATTTAAACATTAAATAATACTTAAGAGTTTTTTTTTTTTCTTACGCAGGACCGCATTTTCCCCACTCTGAACCCAGGATTGGGGTCATACTCTGCTGCTTTCTAACTGTGCGTCATTGGGCTAGTTTCTTGAACTTTCTCTCCTTTAATTTCCTCTCAGTTGGGGAATAATTGAACTTACATCAGACAGTGGATTGCATTAATATATGGAATGTGCTTGTACAATGCCTGGCAACAGCAAACAATATGAAATAACAGCATTTCTTATAAAGGGGATCCTCTCATGATAAGCTATAGAGCTTAAACTTTATCTGTATATAAAACAATAAGTGATTTAAATTGGAAGCAGAAGCATACTAGATGAGGAAACTGGGATTTTAGGTAGGTGATAAAAGATTAGAGTCTGAAAGATAGACTGGAATATAGTATACTATGCTATTTCACCACTTTAAATTATTCACAGAGTAGTCTAAGTTCCATACAAGACAAAAAAAAAGGTATTTCACTATTTTAATTTACTTTTTCCACTTTATTCCTTGTCTCCCCAATGTTTTATGGGTCATAAATATCTCTTTGTTTAAAAAATAAATAATACTTAAGAGTTTTTTTTTTTTTTTTGGAAATCAGTTTGCTTTACCTACTTAAAGGGGACTGGCGGTCACATTTTAAGGCATTTCAATGTGATGAAGATGGATAAAGTGAAGATGTCAGGACACTGCTTAAATAACACCTATGATTTTACATGATGTGACCAGGAAAAAAGCAGGAAGATGCTTCATCTGCATGGCATTAGTTAGAATTAAACTAAGCACTAAACTCGGTAGGCCAACTAAGTATCAGCCCCTTACCCCAGTCTTGTTACATAGCAAATATATTTTTTTTTCTAGGAAGATAGAAATTATTAGTTTAATTCGAATGGAGGAGGTCACTGTGTATCCTCACTGTCTGAGAGGGCAAGATGTGGACTCAAACACAGGCAGAATTTTGCAACCAAATAGAGGCCCCTGAAGGTGAGGGGGAAGCACCTGCTGTGCTCTCTCTTACTGCGAGGAAGGTCTGTTAATCCTTCACTTGCTAGAACACAATAATTACTCACAAGTGAAATGTGATAGAAGAGGATTTGTTGTTGTATAATGACTTTCTTACTCAAAACATCCCCGAACTCTGCAGATGAGTGATTGAAGAGCTCTGTGCCATCCTCCCACCTGCTCAGGGAGTAACTGGAACCTCTAACAGCATGTATTTTTTTTAAAACCAAGTGAGATCACTGGAGGGAAAGACTAGGGTGGAGGTGTGTTTGGCATGAATTTAAATGATAGCTTGAATAAAACATCTCTAAAGCACTTTTCAACTGTTGCCATCGCCATTGTTTCTGCTAAGATCTCTTTTTTTTTTTTTTTTTTTGAGACGGAGTCTCACGCTGTTGCCCAGGCTGGAGTGCAGTGGCGCGATCTCGGCTCACTGCAAGCTTCGCCTCCCGGGTTCCCGCCATTCTCCTGCCTCAGCCTCCTGAGTAGCTGGGACTACAGGCGCCCGCCACCGCGCCCGGCTAATTTTTTGTATTTTTTTTTTAGTAGAGACGGGGTTTCACTGTGGTCTCGATCTCCTGACCTTGTGATCCGCCCGCCTCGGCCTCCCAAAGTGCTGGGATTACAGGCTTGAGCCACCGCGCCCGGCCTGCTAAGATCTCTTTAATCTCTGATATAGCCTGGATGCATCTTCATACATGCATGCCTCCCACCCGTTACCTATTACATACAACACAATTTGAAATGCCTTAAAATGTGACCGCCAGTCCCCTTTAAGTAGGTAAAGCAAACTGATTTCCAAATGCATGGTGTTCTAGAAGGTGTAAGCAATTACAGGAAAAAGAATACTGCAACTGAAAAGGAAAAATCAAAACATTCAATTTCATTTTAATGTATTGTTAAGGAAAAGGAATGCATAGCCGTGCATCTCAGATTTTATGGTTTTGGGGAATCCCCTTGGAAGCCTGCTGAACTGTAGGTTCTGATTCGTAGGATGGAGTTGGGTCTGAGAGTACTTTTCTGACAATCCCCCAGGTGCCGATGATGCTGGCTTTTTGTTTATCTGTTTGTTTCTGGCTATACTCAGAGGGCCTATGGTATAATGCCAAAACTTCTTAGTACATGTGGAAAGAGCCATAGCAGGCTCTTTAGAACCCCATTCCTTCACAAGTGCTTCTTGTGCCGAGTTTACCGTGCTTCCAGCATTTGGAAATTCAGTCTGAACAGAAGTCATAGTTGCTCCTACTCACATTTTGAGCACCTAATTAAGAAAAATATAAAACCATAGCACATTTCTGAAGCCTTATGACTCTATGATGAGTTTCTTTTACTGTTTTTTTAATCTGTATACTGTATTGATGGAGGCTCCCTTGTAAGTCAGTTATGATTGCCTTCTCACAGGGAAACCTCTGTTAAATGATCTTAGAGTATTTTAGGCTCTTTTGCAGAAAGAACTGGTAAAGTATCATTTTCATTCATCATCCTCGTCAAATGTCTTTTCTCACACCCGGGTGGCTCTGTGAAGTGCTGCAGGGGAGGAGAGAAAGCAGATGTCATGCTGGCGCCCGGGAGTCTGCGCAGCTGGTGGGGCATCCGGGGTCCCCAAACCCTCCCCAGATGATTTCAGGTTATTTGTGTCACTCAAGCTTTGATATTTCCCTGTGTTCTCAGCATCTCCCCACTCTTTTCAGGACCATTGTGCATTATTTCCTCTGTACTTACAGAACTCACCCCGAATCCATCTAACAGGTAGATGCCTAAGGAAAATTCTTACAGTTCATCTGGTAGTGGAAGGTGGTACGAATGAAAAGGACCACTGATGTCAAGAAATGGAATTGTCTTTTTCACTCAGACCCAATGCCAGCCTATGAATCAGAATGTACAGTTCAATAGCCTCCTGAGGGGATGCCCAGAAACAATAAAATCTGACATACACCGTGGTGCATTCTTTTTCCTTAACAATATTTTAAAGTCAAATTGAATGTTTTTATTTTTCCTTTTCAACTACAATATTTTATTTTTCCTGTAATTGCTTACACTGTATAGAGCATCCTGCATTTGGAAATCAGTTTGCTCTTCCTATTTAAAGGGGGCTAGGGGACACATTTCTAACACATTTCAATTTGTGTTGCATGTAACAGGTAGCTGGTGGAAAGCATGCTCGTGTGAACATGCTTCCAGGCTCTAACACGGATTAAAGAGATCGTAGCAGAAAAAGACTACATTATTTTCATTCTAAAGCAAGAAAAGGCCCTTTACTGTGATTAAGAGTTGTCCGTGCCCTGATATATTTTTCATTCAGTAAATCAGAACTTGAACTTGGGAGAGTTCTTCCCCTTAGTGCCATCCTCTCTGCCTCCCATTGTTCGTCACGCTACATGCTAAGTTGAGATTGATGAGGGCTGTGAATAACATCACCTAATGTTAGTAACATTCATAAAGAGCTTTGCCATTTCAAAGATTTTCACATACATTTCAGCAACAAATTAGAGAGGCTCACCTGAGGTCACTTGGCTAGTTAATATTTTCAAGGATATTTTGAAACCAGGCCAGGACTTTCCTTGCTAGAAAAATACCGTTACGTACCCTTCAAATACAGAGTAATACTTAACTCAGAATATTATTGGATTCTGATTTTCTTCCTTATGTTACAAAATATTTCTACTGTTTTCCTAACTAAACTTTAATTTTTTTTAAATTAAAAATATCGCATCCTTTTTTTCAGTGAGAAAGTCCTCATTTTTAATGATATTGACATATTTAGCAAAATACTACTACAAAATGTTAATGTTCAATGATCTTAATTTCAAGGCTTTCTATTCTCTTCTAAGCCCCTTTTGTATCAAACACAAAAATTATTTAAGACAGCTTTGAAAGCAAAGTGCTTCCTAAAATTTCCATAAAATCACCTACGTATTATGTTTAAAGTGAGACTGGGCCAGGCATGGTGGCTCATACCTGTAATCCCTGAACTTTGGGATGCAGAGGGGGGCAGATTGGTTGAGTCCAGGGGTTTGAGACCAGCCTGGGAAACATGGTGAAACTCCATCTCCACAAAAATTACAAAAATTAGTCAAGCATGGTGATGTGCACCTGTAGTCTCAGCTACTCAGGAGGCTGAGGTGGGAGGATTGCTTAAGCCAGGAGGTGGAGGTTGCACTGAGGTATGATTGCATCATTGCACTCCAACGTGGGCAACAGAGCAAGACCCTGTCTCGTAAAAAAAAAAAAAAAAAAAAAAAAAGGAAAACTGGCTCTATGCTGCTTCTGCTTCCTGGGTTTAAACCCTTGCCCGGGATTTGTTAGTTCCTCTTGTTGATCTAGACTGTGGGGAAGGTCATAATCTTCTCTCACCCCTGATCCTCATCTATAAGATGGTAACTACAGAGCGCATGTTCTCAGAGGGCTTCTGTGATGAATAAAATAAGAATGTGAAGCCCACAGCCGGGCACAGAGTAAGCTTCAGGGAGTGCTAGCTCTTTGAATTAATACTGTCACTTCACACATTTCCTGTCACGATTGCTCAAATATTATTATTAATATACTTCAGAAATATTGTTATTAACTCTCTAAGCCCTGAGTCACCGGCGTGTGTGTGGGGTCTTGTGCCTGCCCCTAAGCTCACTTGAATACCTCACTGTGTAGTTTTGTGTTTTCTATTTTGCTTCATAATAGGTGACAAAAAAGCCTCAAGTGAAAAAAGCACTGACTCCCTCATTCTCAGGACAGGACCAATGAGGAAAGGGACAGTCCCTAAAAGGAGGTTCATTCCTCCTGCTTTCAGAGGAGTGGCTGGTAGACTGATGGCTCTTTTATTAGTGAAGGTAAGTCATGCTGTCTTGTAAGAGTCTTCGCTGTGAGAGTTAGGAGCCAAGAGGGAGGCAAACCAATCCTTCCATCATTTGGGGAAGGGGAGATACTGAGGACAATACATACATTATAAGGCTTTTTAATCTTCTGGTATCTAAGAAAAGAAGGGAAAAATTTGTTGTTCCATTTTATGTTTGAACCCATGCTCTTCTAGGCTTCTGGTGCCTCTGTTTTTAACCCTTCAAACACTATATCCTTACAACTATCTTGTAAATAAATATTGTGCTACATCAAAAGAAAAATATAACTAACCCCATATTAGAGCATCATAGACAATACGTGATCACATATTTTCTCAAGAGGATGAAACAGAAGAGAAAGGCAAGTATTAATGCTAGTGTATATGTGACGGCTGCCTTCTTCCACAGTCAGTCCTTTTTTTTTTTTTTTTTTTGAGACAGAGTCTCTCTCTGTCGCCCAGGCTGGAGTGCAGTGGCCGGATCTCAGCTCACTGCAAGCTCCGCCTCCCGGGTTTGTGCCATTCTCCTGCCTCAGCCTCCCGAGTAGCTGGGACTACAGGCGCCCACCACCTCGCCCGGCTAGTTTTTCGTATTTTTTAGTAGAGACAGGGTTTCACGGTGTTAGCCAGATGGTCTTGATCTCCTGACCTCGTGATCCGCCCGTCTCGGCCTCCCAAAGTGCTGGGATTACAGGCTTGAGCCACCGCGCCCGGCCCCACAGTCAGTCTTTAGAGGCTATCATTTATGACATGTCTCCCGTGAGTGAGCTTTCCCTTCCCTCCTCTGTGCCGTTTGCTGTCATGTTAAACCTGGAATTAGTTTGGTGTTCTTGCCTCGTTTCCTTAGGAACCTTTCTGAGGAATTTGTTACACAGGAAATTATCATCCCACAGTTAAGAAAGCAGTGCTACAGATGAACAATGTTTTGACAGAATTTTCAAAATTAAATTGCATACCATACCTTAGCAGAGTTGAAATAGCTTAATGTATATTTTCCGGAGAACGTTCTTTACCATCTAAACAGGGAATATGAGAATGAAAATTGATTCTATTTTTCTTATAAAAAAATCAGAGAGTAAACTTTTCTTCAGGCAAATGATCCAGCTGTCTGGGGTAACATTTAGACATGAGATTCAGAATCTTTTTAATTACACTAGTTAATTGTTTACCCTTTATTGCATCATTAATTGCCAACCTTGTTGGACCAGTACTCTGAAGACTACTTTCTCACAGCTTGGCTGATAAATAAAGGCATGATTCATTCATTTTTTCCCCATACTCTTGACATTGATGGTAAGAGCTGTGCAGTTATTAAAAATATGTTAAAAATTCAGTCTCTTGCTCTTTGGCTCAAATATAATGCAAAAGTGGTCTAATTGACTACAGTTGTCCCTTGGTATTTGAGAGGGATTTGGTTCCAGGATCTCCATGGACACCAAAATCTGTAGCTGCTCACTTCCCTTATTTAACATGGCATAGTATTTGCATCTAACCTATGCATATTCTCCCATCTAGATTCAATCCATCTCTAGATTACTCATAATACCGAATACAAAGCAAATGCTATATAACCAGTTATTAGGCTGTATTTTTAAAATTTGTGTTTAATTTTTATTGTCATTGTTACTTATTATTATGATTACTATCATTATTATTTTTATATTTTCGATCCTCAGTTGAATCCATGGGTACAGAACCTATAGATATGGAGGGCCAACCATATTAAGTTTGAAATTTCTTCCTCAAAGTTTCCATGGTTTTACAAATTTATATATTAGTGAATGGCATTATTAAAAATTAAGAAAACACCTTTAAGATACTTTAATATATTTAAGATAGTATGCAAAATACTGGAAGTTTAAATACTATTATGAGAAAAAAGTAAAAGGATGTTATGGAACAATACCATTACATGGGAAGCATTATCATGGCTTTGGGTAACAGGTGGTCAGGAAACTTGTCCTTTCTCTCAACATTTTAACTAATTGGTTGAGAAGTTTTTGACTCCTGACTTAATCTGTTTCCCCATTGCTTTAGTACATCAAGTATCTTGTTTTTAACACCTTTCTAATGGAAAGGATTGAGAAGGGGGATGATGACCATTGAGCATGAGTAAAAAATACATTTAAACATGGCACACAAGAAAGTAAATATATTTGGTACTTCATGATAGGGAGATTTGAATGTAGAAGATCTGTTTTAAGAGATAGAAGTAACAGTGTAAGACAGCTAGCAGGAATAGTTTTCCAAAAATAATCCTATAGGTGGAAAAAGAAAAGAGGACATGAGTTTTATCCCACAAATGCACACGGGACAACAGAGAGCTTATTTTGAACCGAGTGTAAAATTATACCAGTAGTATTCATATGCGTATTCAATACACATCAATTAAAGAAAGGTGTGGTATGGGTAAGACACTGTGCAAGTCACCAAGTCTACCCTGGTGAGCAATGTAGACCTTGTTCTTGTTCTGGAAGCAGTTCAAATTATTCATCAGACGTGTCTTCGTGTGTTCAAAGTGGTACGTTAAAGGAGGCGCAGGGACCCTCTGAGAGGGCTTCGCCTAGCAGGGGCCCTCTGCACAGAGAACTTCTGGACGGGTACCATTTGCTAGGAGACTGGGCATGTGTGTGGAGCACCAGAGAGGCCAGGGGCCACGTGAAGAATGGAAAAAGTGCTGACTAGCTCCATGGTAGAGTGTGAGGGAGGGGGGACTACAGATGGCAGCAGGCACTGTGCTGCTAAAGAAGAAGAGATTGGAGTGTATCCAAGGGCAATGGGAAACTACTGAGTGCTCTTAAGAAGATGCAGCCTATGATTTGTTGCTTTTGAAAGATCACTTTTCTGTGGCTTGAACTGGGGGTCGGGAGACAGCAGTACTGTAGGAAGGAAGGTCAGGTAGGAGATTCTTGTAATTAGTGAGACAGAGGAGAGCAGAAGTCACGCCAGATGGGGCCTGTAAGGGTTGAAAGAAGAGGACAAAGGCTTCTGGCTGCCACAATGCACAGGACTGTATGGATGTTAATGAAAGGAAGAACGAGGAGCTGCGAAGGACCGTGACCCTTCCAATGTAGGCAAGTGAGCAGCAGGTGGTATCCTTCCATAAGACAGGAGAGGCAGACAAACAGGGTTTTGAAAGGCGATCGTGTGGAGTTCAGTTTTGTACATATTAGATTTGAGGTGCTTGTGGGATCCAAGTGGGGTCAGAAAATCTTCAGTATATACCCCAAATATGAATATTTTATTTATATATGATCTCTATATAAATATATTAGCACTAATGTGCAAGTGTGTATGTATATATATTTATGCACATTCAGTATATATACAAAATATTTACATAAGATGAGATAAAGCTGAAGTAAACAATATTTTAAAACATTTTTGCCTATGAATGATACAGAATATCTTTGTTTTTACTTAAATAGAATGGATTAAATATAATAAATATTATATTATATTAATAACATGTTAATGATCAGCTTGAAGTTAGAATAATAGGATTGAATATCCATCATTATTTCTAAAATCTTGGCTTAATATTTAGGATAAAATGCTTGGAAAATTTACTTCTATGTTCAGTTCATGTCACAGTTTGGTTTCAGTACTGGATATAATAGTTTAAAAGACTATCAAAAAATGTGTGGTTCTAAATGGAAGGACAATATGAACTTTATTAAATCATTAGACTTTATTTTAATGATGTCCACAAACTATGAAAAATTTTTTACCTCAAACAGTTGAAATGCCATTTTTGAATTCCCATCTTCCTTAAAATTAACTATCTTTACAAACTAAAAGAAAGTTGAATTTTTGCCTCATTATCAAATGAATTTAAACCGAGGCTAAACTCTGGAATATTTTGAAATGTGTTAGAAAGTTCTCCGCCTGCATCTGGGCAGAGATGAGAGGTGACATACATTGTTTTCAACAACAAAATCCCAGAGGCTGCAAATATGCACAAACATCGTGTTACAAAACACTCTTTCCACAGCTTAAATGTCTTCCCTGAAATCAGTACTGTAATTTCTACCTCATCATTATATAATCACCTTTCTCAGAAGTGCAATCGAGTATGTTTACATTTCGAGCTTGGTCCCAGATTTTCTACTCTTTTTTCTGTTGAATTACAGTACTAGTCAGAAACTTTAGGACGTGTTTTTTTTTTTGTTTGTTTGTTTGTTTTGTATTTTTTTTTAAGAAAAATAATTGTTTGTACTTTGACCTAAGCCAAACCAGCAAAACTCTGCAGGGCCCAAGATGTTGCCATGACTACATTCCATCTCTGCAAATTATTATACAGTGCTGCTATATTTTAATATGTTCTTTCTTTAAGTTATAAATAATTGCCAATCTTATTAAGTGCTGAGGCTTACTTTTTAAGTGTTTGAATCTTATTGGTTTCTTTAGTTTCTCAGGCCACAGTGTACATGTATGGTAAAGTTTATTGTTAGCAGTAGTCAGTGTTTATCCAGGGGTCAAATAGTGTTCTTGATCATTTGAAGTTTTAAACTGTCTGTTGTTCAGATCTGGATGAACTATCTTGGTTTTTACCTTGAAATGTGGATAATGAAAGTTTCTTATTCAGAGTAGGAAAAGTGTCAGCATTGCAATTTCTTCTTGATTTATGTGTTTCTATTTTGAGGACACTCTTCAGTCCCAGTTTCTTTGCAGGAATCTTTTACAACTCTGGTTATGAGGAGATCCTTTAATCCACACAGCCAGAGTGAGGTTAGCACTGTCAGCCCATGCTCTGTGTGGAACATCCTGTTTCCCTCAGGACTCCCATTTTTCATGTAGGACGCAGGATTATCTGAGATAAGGATGCTGTGAAGGATCCCATTTTAATCCAAATATTAAATATGAGTAAGGTTTAATTCCATTCATAGCTTAATACAAAAGGAAAAGGAAAACATCTCTACATGCACACATGCGTCAGTGGCACACCGCGTTCTTCAGCCTCCCTGTGGAGGCCTGTGGAGCAGAAGGAGCTTAAATATATGGGAAGGGGTGAGATCACACGGAGAGGGTGTTTGGAGGGAAAAAGAGGAGGGATGGAAACACTCAACAACAAGAATACTCTACTTCCCCGAAATTGATTAAAACATAGCCAAAGGGCTTGAATAGATATTTCTCCAGTGAAGATGCACAAGTGGCCAAAAGACATGAAAAGATGCGAAACATTTCTAATCATGAGGGAAACCCAAATCCAAACCACAGTGAGATACCATTTCCCAGCCATTAGGTTCGCTGTCCCGGAATCAAAAAATAGCAAGCGTCGGCAGGGATATGGAATGATTGGAACCCTTGTGCGTTGTTGGTGGGAACGTAAAATGTACAGCCACTGTGGAAAGCAGTATGATGGTTCCTAAAAAATTAAACATAAATTTTATATGTAGAAAATTACCTTGATATTATTCTTAATATATTCAAATAAACACGACATTTAAAGGAATGAAGGATACAGTGGTGGTTAGCCTTTGGAAGACAGATCTTTGGGTCTGCACAGTGTGAAGTCCCCATCTCTTTCCAATTGGAAGATCATTCATCAAGTTAGATGCTTGAATGCACAAGAGGCGGTAGAAAGGGAAATGGGCCAGAGACAGCTGGGCCGAATTGTTCTCAGTGTAGTTTCCCTACTTACTTGGTGAGGGTTCCGAGGGTAATAATGGCACTCTTGGGTTATAAAAAGGTAATCTTCTGTAAGTTAGGATTGTGAGTTAGGGTTGGGCATCTGTTGCCAGAGTTTCTTGTTGTGACTTCCTGCTAAGCCCGAATGTGACATCAATATCCTTTCAACATAGTGACAGTACGAATGAACTGGAAGTGGTATATGTCTTTGGTACAGATGATAGTGCATAAAGAGAAATTTTAAAAATCGAATGTAGCCTCCTATTACAATACAAAACTTAGACTGCTGTGAATAAGTAATTGTAAAATGTATAGAAATGCCAACTTCACTGATGAGGAAAACCATGTAAACCTATCATCCGTGCTTATGGTCCAGCAGAATTTTCAGACATGAGTAAACTCATGGTCTTTTTTCCATAAATTGTTCTGGAAACATAAATTATTGAAGCAACAATAATACTTAGATTTTCAGTTAATACAGTTATATTAAATTTAATTATTATCAATTATAATAATATTAAAATACAAAAAGGAGGTTCTCTTCATAACATGGCCCTTAAATATCAGTGCTTTTGTCTGAAAGAATTTGAAGATCTGATTTTATTTCACCACTGGAAAAAAAATTCATGAGATCCAAAAGTTATTTCGTTTCTATTGTGGGAATATATTATGTCAACATTTAAATGTCAGGTTCTCCACGGTATTTTTAGTCTAGAAAATTTCTGAAGCATGCAAATAGTTATTATGGTGTCTGTGGTATGCTTGATCAGAGTTACAGGCTTTGACTGACCAATGCAATTAGAAACTTTATTGGTCACTGCTCAATATTGGTGTTTCATAGGTATAGTGTAGAACAAATATGGAAGCTGGATGTAGGGGTATACTTGTTTCACATCCATGTCATTCTCACATCCTCCAAAGTGCTTTCTTTACTTTGCTTTGTAAAAATAATGGGTGATCTCTCTGGTATTTCCAAATGCCTTTCACTCTGACATTTGCTTGTCCACTTTTGCTCATTTGGCTAGCTGTTACATGAAGTGCAGAGAAAAGAGGGCATGTTCACGACCCGGCTGTTTTTGGAATTCTTCTAAGGTGAGACAATGGATACAGGTTTTGTTGAACTTTGGGCCAGAAACAAACAAACCAATAAACAAAAAACAAAAACAAAACCTAATTGCTTAAAGAAATGTCCTTGTGCAGGTAATGATTCATGTATAACCAAAATGATGAAATCGATACTGTCCCCCCAGACTGATCTGAAACCATGTTTTTATTCATATAGATCGAGGTATTAGTTATCAAGTGAAAGTACAAATCCACATCTGTTTTTTACAGGTTTTGATAAATAAAGGCTGTTTTACAGCCATTATTGTTTTATCTGCTTCTCCAAGCAGAAATATATCTTCTCTGAAAAGAGATATTGGATTGGAATATAGTTAAAATAAAAATCATGTTTGTTGCTGTGGGAGATTTGTGTGTGTGTGTGTGTGTATATTTTTATTTTGATAGAATTTAATATGACTCACTACCTATTCTGAATTTCCTCACAGTGTTCTCTTTGGAAAAAAAAGTCAGTGGCTCAACTATAAAAAGCACTCT
The DNA here is from genome assembly GCF_043159975.1 of Macaca nemestrina. NCBI lineage: Eukaryota > Metazoa > Chordata > Mammalia > Primates > Cercopithecidae > Macaca > Macaca nemestrina. Next base: position 6,040,435 of record NC_092140.1, read on the forward strand.
ATTTTGTGGTGTTTTCATTTAATCAAATTAAATGAGACGAGTTATAGAAGCACACATTGATGTATGAATGCGGTTGCAGCTGCTGTGCAGTGCCTGACCTGAAGCCTTTTCTGTGCTTCGGTGACATGGTTTATGCACTTAACCGTAGTCACTGCAGATTAGAACCGCACGCAGTGACGTGGATATGGGCCAGATAACAATAAAAAAATTTGGAATGTTAGTGCTACTAGAGGGGGCCTTCACTCAAATTACTCATAACAAAATATTTCAAAAAGAAAGATAAGATTGCGTGGCTTAATAAAAGTGCTACCAGCACTTTAAGCTGAAAACTGCCCAAATGAGAAATAATGTGAAATCAAACTCACAAGTCCCTTTGGTTTACTCTCACGGTGAGATCCCTGTCACCTGTGAGTATACATTGGCACAGCCAGCTTCGGGGTAGAAGTAGGTTCTGACTGAGGGACAAAACGCTTCCTACCGCCGACGGCTGCAGTTTTGTACAAATAAAAATACAAGAGTATAATATTCCCAGAAGAGTTCTTCTTCTCATTTTTGTGCTAGAAGACATGTTTTTAACTGCCCTTTCCAAAACTTACCCAACTTAAATTTCCGTAATATTGTAACCAGTAATTATAATACTGCTGTTTTTCAATTCAGTACTGCACTGACAAACATTGGATGTATGTCATTTTTAGCTGTCTGTGGAAAATAAAGCACAGTGTGTTTAATAAAGTGTTCGTGGAATAAAACTAGATTATTGATTTGTGGGGCAAAGATTATATCTATATTAAGAAATATAAAAGCAAACAAAAATGAACAGTCATTTTTTCAAAGCAGATGGAATGAACTGATCCCATTCAGTTGGTGGCTGGTGCTTGCTGGCCCAGGAAGGTGGGTTTGGTTGCCTGGACTCTAACGCTACCCGATGGCCAGACCCGTGTTGGGGTGTTTGTGGGAAGCACTGGATTTAGCTCCTAGGAGCGGGTCTGTCTGCAGCAATCCTGCAACGAGTCTGACTCTGACAGATGCTTTTCCTGCATACCTGCGTGGAATGATCTGAAGGAAAGACATAATGAATTAACAGGGAATCCTTCAGATCCTTCAGGTCGGATGAACCATAAGCTAGCTAGAAGAAAAAGAGCAAAGAAACACGCTAAGTAAATCTGCAAGTTTAGTTGAGTGTCAGTTTAAGAAAATGCCTTAATGTTTAACAGATACTCCACAAATATTTATTTTTGCGTTTCTAAGATAACTCAAATAATATTGATTTGATTGGTTAAAACAAGTATATTATTACAATATTTGTGGTTTTAGGAGCCTGTAGTCATAAATCCTAACACAAGGGATTGTGTTCAGCATACAGCTTGAAAACCTAAACATAGTAGGTGCTAAATGTTGTAGATAAATGAATGTACATGGACCAGTAGTCGAAGGCATGCTGATTTCACTCAACATGCTAACTTGCTTTCTCTCTCATAATTTTCTACCACTTGTGTAAGGACTTGCTTTTCTCATAAACTAAGAGGATGGAGCACCTACCCTGTGTCAGGCAGGGTGCATAATTCACTCCATATCTTTTCCCAGCAGTTCTTTGAGGCCAGTGATGCCTCTTGTTCCAATGAGAAAACTGAGGCTAAGAGAGTTCGATGTGTTTCCCCAAGGTCATGTAAACAAGGAAGTGAAGCAGAATATTTAATTGAAATGTTTCTGAATCCAAATCCTGCCTGCTCTTCAGAAGGAAAAGTTCTTGTTGTGAGTTGACTGTGGTCTTCTCCACTGGTCTTGTATATGTTTTATGCAGACAGATTTCACTCTGACATCACCCATTGTAATGCTAAAAGGAGTCTGCTAAACTTACTGAAAAGTGTTTATAAGCTGCATCCTCTTTTTCTAAAAAATAACTTTTTATTCTGCTTCACCATTCAGCCTGGAGCTCCGTAGGCATCTTTCTCGGCATACTGGACTGTTATACATGATGCCTCTATCCTGCTCTTTCATGCCCCTCTCTTCTGTTTTAAGCATGCACACGCTATTGGGCGGCCTTGGCAGCTCTGGAACTGCAGGCATTCCTGAGGAACACCTGTCAGCTTGTGTTGTTGGTGGAGTGACTTTGAACTCTGGTGGGAACCACACACACACACAGACACACACACATGCGCACACGCACTCACACACACATACATGCACCTATGTTCTGGCACCTACACAGAAATGGACTAAGTCAGAAAGACCACTTTTCAGAGATCTCAAATGAATGTTCCCGCTTTCTTTCTCTGCTTTTCCTCAATCTAAGATATTCTTCTCTAGGCTTCAGTAATGTGGCTCCCTTTAAAAGATCATCAGCTGGATAGTTTTACTCTTTAAGAAATAGTAGTCACTATAAGGCAGGGCATGGTGGCTCACACCTGTAATCCCAGCACTTCGGGAGGCAGAGGCAGGCAGATCACGAGGTCAAGAGATTAAGGCCAGTCTGACCAACATGGTGAAACCCCATCTCTACTAAAAATACAGAAATTAGCTGTGCATGGTGGCGGGTGCCTGTAATCCCAGCCTCCCAGAGGCTGAAGGCAGGAGAATCGCTTGAACCCAGGAGGTGGATGTTGCAGAGAGCCAAGATGGCGCCATTGCACTCCAGCCTGGGCAACAGAGTGAGACTGCATCACAAAAACAAACAAACCAACAATAAAGAGTACTAGTTATAGTCAAAATATGGATACATTATTGGCCTTTGTGATAACTACTTATTAAAAATATATGAAGTTTCTCTTCTCTTCACAGATTTTCGTGGGTGAAGAACTTTATATTAGTGATATGTGGAGTTGATTATGTTCTACAAGTACAGGAATTTATTTTCCATTATCTTCCCCACTTTTATTATGAAGTAATATTTCCAGCAGTTATTGAGCGAATGCTCTCTGTGAAGCGCTTTTTCTATCATGATGCATAAGAATTGAGGCCTAATTATGGATTGAGGCAACAGATCAGATTAAGGACAAAAGATTCTGATGACAGATTATGTATCCATTCTTTAAAAATGAATGAGCATCAACATTTTTTTCTGATGTCATATGACATTTGACATGAAAAATGTCATTTCACCAATCAAATAGCATTATTCATTTAGGTTAGGTTAGAGAAGAAGAATTATGTAGAGACACAAGATGTTTTAGTTAAAATGCCCTTTACTCAGACATCCAAAGCAGACCAACATTCTCACTTTATAGCTGAGGGAATTTTGGAAGGTAGATTTCACACCACCTATCACATAAAAAAAACAAAGCCAAAGCTAGTTAGTAACATAGTCCAGAACTCCTAACTATAACTCATTCCAAATATTGTTTACTTTATATTGCTTTAAGAACTGATAATTGTGTTTTATTTTTATAAAGCTGATTTATTATTAGTAGTATTGCCTTTCCTTTCTAAATATCCAAAATACTATTGGAATATAAACTAACAAGTAACTAAACAACAACAAAAGCATTTTAGCTACTAGATTTGTGGTTTGGGATCATGTCCTAGTATTCAGGAAAGGTGGAAAGCATTTTATTACTTTATCTTCTACTTTCACACATCTGGCATTGGCCACTGAAGTGGCAAAATGAAACTGGTAAGAGCAGTGGTGCAAAGCAAACATGATTTATGACTACACCGCTACGGAAGAGTCCAGTCCATACTCACTGAACACCACGTGCACGCACATGCTCATCAGGATTCTCATCAAAAATGAGCTGCACTTGCAGTTTTGGCTTCTTTACCTGGAATTTTTTGATTACCTGTATTCATATAGACAGAATGGGGGAATCTCCTACACATGCATAATGGAGCTGAGAGACAAATGATTTTCTGTCTGAATCAGTTATTCTAATTCTTCAGTCTGGATTACTACAGGCCAGAATTTCCTGTCTAGAATATCAGACTCATGATTTCTGTTCTTCCCTTGATTTTGGGTTCTCCAATCTGAGGACTGTTTCCCCACGCTTTGTACTGATGAAGAATGAATTCCATTACAGCCTTAACAATCCAACCACGCATCATCCAAAATACAGGTAGTTAAGAAAATTAAGGGAGAAAATAGCTTAGGGAAATTCACCTATTCATAGTTTTTTTCCTCATTACTTTCCTCCTTCCACAAGTACTTATGGCAGGTGCAATGTTAGGCACTAGAGTCAAAACAAATATATGTAGGGGCCACTTTGATATGGTCCCTATATTAACAGTGAGACAATTTAGTGGAAAGCAGATGGATGGAATTATGTGCTTACCACAGTTATTTTAATATGTGGTCAATATAATGCGGAAATATTCATTTGTTTATTCAACAAACATTTATTGAAAGCCAGCCATATACCATGAGCTGGTACACAGGATAAGAAAAACAGGAACAGCCTTTGCCTTTAAGGAATGATGGGGACTAATAATAATAATAACAGCAATGGTAATATTGAACATTTTCTAGATGCCAGCTCTACAAGAAACACTTTACATATATTAAATCATTGATTTCTCCCAACAGCCTTATGAAGTAAGCATTACTATTATCCCCATTCTATAGATGAGAGCACTGAAAGCAAGCAGGTTAAATCACTTGCCTACTATCACACAGCTAGCAAGTAGCAATAACCGATACTCAAACTCAGGCTGTCAGGCTCCAAAATCTGTATATACTTGTCACACAAACGTATATAAAACTGTGTCAAGAGAGGAGCATGAAAGCTCTCTGGAAGGTCACCGAAGACTTCTTTGAAGAATTAACCTTTGAAGGATACATAGGGCATAAGTTGGAGAAGGGAGAGAGAGCACCAAGGTCTTCGGGAGAGGGAGCAGAAGCCATAGGGGATACTGACCAAAGCCAGTGAGACCAGAGCACAGAGGACCTTGGCAGAGGTGAGCCTGGAGGGGTACGCAGAGGCAAATCCAGGCATGGATACTTGGCCATGGTGAAGAGATGTGCCTTCAACCTAAGAACATTGGGAAACTGTGGAGTTGGCATGATTTTGCATGGAGAACAAATGCCAGCTAGGGGCAGAGGGGCTCCTGACAGATAAACTGGGGGATTATTGGACTCACCCAGATGAGAGAGGATGGTAATGTGAGCAAGGGTGAGGATGGCGAAGTCAACAGTTTGGTGACCACAAAAAGATGGAGCTTTTAATTGAATTAGAGTTCTCTGTTGCAGAAGAACTCAGCAGAGAAGTAGCAGCCACACTAGGCCTGAAAGGCAGGGGTTTGCCTGACAAACAAGGAAGGTAACTGACCATTCTAAATAGTGGAATGAGGTAGATACTGATGAGGAAATTTGGGTAAATTGAACTGTTGCAGTAAAACTAAACAAATGCTCTTGATAACAGCATTTCCCATGGTCAGCCATGTCCAAGCACATTTACAGAGATTCTCGTTCTCAGCAGACCTCAGCAGTACCTGATTATTTGTTATGGCCACTGGTAAACACATTATTAAAACCCAACTGAAGGGAGAGCAGGCTTTCTCAGAAAAATGAATTAATATTCACACCCCAAAAATTTTGGTGTAACTATAGCAGCTTAAGTGACAATTTCAATCTTTGGGTTCATCTTTTAAGCTAAGTTTTTCATTGTTCTTTTTATATTTAACAATTTTCCTAAATCTTCATATCTTTCCAGAATGCTAATTCAACTTATCCATTTAATTCGAGTGCCAAAATTTGGAAGATTTTCAATCATATTAGTGCTGGAATAAAAAGAAACATGAAGCAGGTTGTAAAAAGAAGGATCTCAGCACTTTCACAGTATTCACGATTTATCAACTGCAATGCTGAGATTGTTCGTGGCTGACTACTTCTATGCTGTAATACATTAAACTGCCTATATGATAAAGCAGTAGTTCTCATTTCTGGGTGTGTAGTGGAATCCTCTATAGGCTTGTTAGACCATAGATTCCTGTACCTCACTCTCTAGGATTTCCGATTCAGTAAGTCTTATATCTCCATTTCTAAAAAGTTCTCAGGTCCTGCTGCTGCTGCTAGTATAGAGGCCAGGCTTTCAGAAGCAGTAGTGGAAAAGGTGGTCTTCTCCAGCCTGGGTGACAGGGCCAGACTCCGTCTCAAAAAAAAAAAAAAAAAAAAACTTTTGCATGACATCAGGCAACAGCTTGGGTTGGAGGGATGGCAGAACTCCACTACACAAGTGCATTTTCATGAAAAGGAATGGAAGTCAAACTGGGCTTTGTTGTTTTTGCCACAGAAGGTCAGCATGATGACCTTATTTCCTAGCTACTCTGGCACTTTTATAACAAGAGGCTTTTTATTAAGTAAAAAGTAAGCTAGCTTTCTAAGGATGCATGCTTCTCAATGATACCCATGTACATTTTCTGAGAGAGAGACATGGTTGTAATTAATTTTATGTTCACAGGACAGCATAGAAGGTATGACAAAAGGAAATACATTTATATATTACCATTGTCCATATCCGTTGTAATTTTAAAGTTATTTTGGGGATTATATTGTGCCATGGCCAATTAATTCACATAGTCTTTCTAAAATACGTTTGAATGTGAACCTTATTATATAATACAGATAAATTGTTTAAAGGTTTAAGGAAGAAGAACAATGACAGTATTTTACAAATAAATTCAGTGATTACCTTAAAATTTTACTTTGTTGTTAACATAATTAATGGTATGACATCATTTGGATTACATTAGTCACCCTATTATGTACTCTTTGTGTTGTCGGATCTCATCCAGAGTACCACATTGCATTTAGTTGTGACATCTCCCCAGTCTCCTCTGGTCTGTGACAGTTTCTCAGTATTTCTTTACTTTTCATGACTTGACAGTTTGAACAATGCTCCCAGCCATCCTGTAAAACTCTGACTCTATTTGTCTGTATTTTTCTCCATATTAGACTAGGGTGATGGGGTTTTAGAAAGAATTCTGCAGAGAAGAAATGTCCTCCTCATGCATCATCTCAAAGGGTGCATCATCTCAACATGGCGTTACAACCCTCCTGCGTCATCTCAAAGGGTGCGCAATCTCAACATGGCGTTACAGTAGCAGGACTTTTAACTGCAGGAATCATTACTGATGCTAAGTCGCTGTACATGCATAATTGTAAACATTTGAGCACATTGGTATTTTCAGTTGTTGAAAGGTATTGGGGTATAAGTCCTCAGCAAATCAGGTAGACAATTCTCTTTCTTGTAAACATTGCTGTAGTAAAGGAAAATATGGTAAACTATGTCAAGAAAACTACAAATAAACAAGTAAACAACAATACTTAGGCACTGAAATACTTTTAGTACTTAAGAAAAGATTTGTTTTCAGCTCTAGAGACCAATTTTTCCTGAAGGGCATAGGCAGTGATGGATGCACATGCGCATATTATGACGAATTCGTGCTTGTGTTTCTAGTTTGATAAAATGCTAAGGGAGGGAGTATGCAGAATTAATTGCTATGCATTTTGTCCGCATGTATGAGAATGCAGGTAGCACCAAATGATGTTTGCCAATACCTGGAATAAATACACGGCAGCGGCATTTTGCTGCCGGGTTTCTAATGTGGATTATGGACTAGATCATGAAATAACATCACATTTTGCCAAATCAGTGTCTCCTATGGTTATTAAGCCACAGACTAGCACTGGAAAATCACTGTAAGCAGCAGGCACTGTGACAGAAATATCAATATAGTGAGGACTCGGAAACATGTATTTTTCATTAAAATGTGAAGCATTTAAGCACAAAGGAAAGATTTATACAGCAGATAAGAGGAAATAGATTAACTCTCCCAATATTCATTTGGAAATTGTCATTTAGGCTTTTGGACTCCCTAAACACCATAAGCTTCAGCCTGGAAGGTTTTGAAAAAATAAGTTTGCATGTCAGTACCTTGACAAGGTAGATTAGGAGCTGCAGGTAGCAAGGCTGAGGGCAATTTCAGTCTGCTTGTGTGATGTACAAAAAGAGTTTGGGATAATCCATCCTAAGATAATGTCAGATTTGTGTGTGCATTCAATTTTAAAAATATGAGTGCAATTCAGGCAATTGGAGACAGTCATGCTCGTGAAAATATATGGTTAGCAATGAGTCCAGCTGACTATAAAATTTCTTTGGAAGAACAGGAAATTTTTGCATTCACAAAACATCACAGAATGCATCATCCATGAAACATCTATTTATTGATCTCTTACCTTATGCAGAATACTATCTGTGGCACTGTAGAGTATGCAAATGATATAGACAATAAACAGTCAACTGTCAGTGAGCTTATGAATAAGAGCATAGGAGTAGAACTTCTTCCTGCAGAAAGAAGGGTACATGGGGTTCTACCTACTGGGTCAGAAGAAACGGGGCTGGGTAATGAAAAACAAAAGCAGTGTCTGAAGCAAGAAGTCTGTAATCCGTGTCTTGAGGATTTGGCTTCCAGATTCCTTGTGGATGAATCCATTGTTGGGGAAGAAACTAATAAGATGCTAGACCCAATTTAGACAACTCTATGAGCAAATAACTGCACATCAGAACGCCTAAAAAATAGATAGTGGCAAGGGCTACTAGAAGGTACAGATTATAAAATATGAGTGAAGAAAGAGGAGAAATAGAGGAAGGAAGAGAAAGAAAGAAGTGTGTGTGCTCTGTGTGTGTGTGTCTGTGAGACAGAGAGAGAGAGAGAGAATTTCTGAGAGAGAGAGGATTTCCAGCTGGAGACAGCAGATTCATTTTATAGGAATGTTGTGGCAGAGCACAATTAGTATATTCTTTAAGTCATTTAAATCTAGACCTTGCTCAGTGGCCAATGGGAAGTGATTAATATTTGTGAGTAGTAAAGGAACATGAATGGAATTGTACTTGCGGAAGGTTCATTTGGCCAAAGTTTATAAAATAGCTTTCAGGTGTGTAGAGCATGGGGAGTCCCACATAAGAAGTATGAGCAAAAGATGATGATGTCCTAAGTTTGGAAAAAAGGATGACACAGTTGCCAGAAATGCTGCTGAGGCAGAATCTGACGAATTAGAACTAGTCGTGTAATCATTAATTTGCTTGAAGGTATTTACTGAGTGCCTGTTCTTTATGTGCCAGACATTGTGTTAACATTGGAAATCCAGGGTAAATATTACACCCTGCTTCATATTACTTATGCTCTAATGAAAAAGAGAGGCTTATCAATGAAGTGATTACAAATCATTTACTTGTTTATTTGATAGATATTTGAGAACCTACTATCTTCAAGACATCAAGTTGAGCTGAGGAATTAGAGCTATAAACTATTTACTCATGGTCAATGTTACACAAGTTACAGGTTGTCATGGGAGTATGCATCTATAAGAGCTTGCCTACTTTTTGGGAAACAGAAAGAAAATAATCCAGTGTGACTTTCAGTAGTCAGGCTCTCATATTTTATAAGTCCTCAGCATTCTCACACGGCAAGAACGTTGTTGGATCTTTTCACCCTCACACTGCAAGTCTCACATTTGCTCATCTGGATTTCTAAGACTAATTCTGATTTCATGTGTAAGACACAGGAAACTCCAACTCTACAGTCTGCCACTCAACACCAAGTAGTCCATGCTCCCTGGTTGGGAGGTCTTTGGGACTGGGACTCAACCTCCACAAACCCCATTCCAGTAGGAGCAGCTATGTGCAGACCCTACTTCCTCCAGTGTCTCCAATTCCTGGCCAGGTGCTGTCCCCAGAAACTCCTGTAAACACATGGCCCTGAGCAAATGTGACTTGGCACTCAGACCAAGAGTGCTTTGCTCTCTTTTTCCACTTTGATGTCCCCCAATCCCTTAAAAAGGAAGAACAGCAGGTGGGCAGAGTTATTCTGGATCATAGCCCCTCCATGTGTCTAACTGAACGGAAGCAAGCTTACCTTTCCTCAAGATGTTCCCCGCACATTAATGCACTTGACCTGGTCAGAAAATGCTTGTTGATGTCCCTCTGATGCCATCATATACCAGAGAAGACAGCATACAAGAAAATCAGCATTGGTTACCATATGACCTGAAGGGAGAATTCAAGAAGGATAGGGATTTATCTTTTATTTCATGTCTATTTCTACCAAAAAATATCCCCTTGAAAGCAAAGAGCTTGCCTTATTCCTTGGTATATTCAGAAATCTTAACAAGCACCTGACAATAAATATTTTTCAGATGGATGGATGGATGGATATAAAAACAAAAGCCTTTGGGCTGTGCTGCTATGATGCAAATAAAGCAAATGGAAGCCAGATTGCAAGGGATGGTATGCTGAGGAAGTTTAGGACTCACAAAGAGAGGGCCCTTTGAGGGAGTATGCAGTGATACAGAGAAGTGCAGCGTACCATGGAAGCACCCTGGAATGGAAAGGGTGAAATAAGCCATTTAGAATTGAGCATATTTGAGCAGGAGTCCTTTAGCAGATGGATGGGATGTCCTTTATATTTGGTAATAAACTGAAAACAAATTTTAAAAAGAAGTGAAAAGGCACAGATGGATGGTTTACCCTAAAAAGGAAAACAAGGATTTCTTTAAGAGGAGGGAATTGGGAGATAAAACAGAAGATATTTACAGGGATTAAAATCCCTGCACTCCCTAGAGTGAATGATTTAAAGATAAGAACATTCTGAAGATATCACAGTATGTTTCTTTATATAGCTCTGGCTGTGTGTCCTCACCTGCTTATGCTTCTTACATTACAGATCTCTGCTTAAGTCTACCAAAAGTTGCAGAATCATCATTCTAAGTAGCACAAGGACACCACACCTATATGCATTGTTGTTTTCATACCCAAAATGTGTGATTTTGTGCAAACCACAATTTCAAATACACTGCATTTCACAACATTGTTATTAATGTGAATGCTTTTTGTCTTTAGCAGTGAGATATATTTTAGATAACCTTGTAATGAGGATCACATTATTTATTTGTGTCCTCACCTACTTCCATTTTCATCACATATTTTCCTCCTCATTTATTGATATGGGTATTTATAGTTCATATAAATCGCTTTTGCTCAGTCTTTTTCTCCCAAGTATAGTTAAGTTCGGAAGAGATTAAAAATACAAAATCCCTACATTTATATTAAATTCTCCAAAATCCATATGTATAAAAAGGAAAAGGTGAAATGATAAAATGGAGTTGGAAGTGCTACTCATGAATGTATTTGCTTGATTGGCAGACCTGCTTTTTGTTTTAAATATCCCTGTCTGTTCCTAGACTGAAAGAGAGAGAGAGATCTACGAATCAGGTGAACACACTCTGCATGGAAAGAAAATTCAACAGAACTCTGTTGTACATTGAATGTAAGGGTCTTTTTTTTATGCAATACTCAATAGGTCAGCAAGCTTTGTCATATGCTTGTCAATAATCTATGTTTTGTTGTCAATAAAAACTTTTGTATACCATCTTTACTGTTATATCATTCACCTATTGATATGGTTTGGCTCCGTGTCCTCACCCAAATCTCATCTTGAATTGTACTCGCATAAGTCCCACGTGTTGTGTGGGAGACCCCGTGGGAGATAATTGAATCATGGGGCTGGTTTCTCCCCTACTGTTCTCGTGGTAGTGAATAAGTCTCACGAGATCTTATGGTTTTATAAGGGGTTTCTGTTTTTACTTTTTCCTCATTCTCTCTCATTCCTCATACTCCATGTAAGAAGTGCCTTTCGCCTTCCACCATGACTGTGAGGCCTCACCAGCCACGTGGACCTGTGGGTCCATTAAACCTGTTTTTCTTCGCAGCCTCATGTATGTCTTTATGAGCAGCATGAAAACGGACTAATACACCTGTCTTTCAATTTACTCTTTTAAAAAGTAAGTTCTAATGTTCCATGGAGAATGGAGAATGTCTCCTGCACTTGAGAAGAATTTTCATTCTGCTGTGTTGGGTGAAGTGTTCTGAAGATCTCTGCTAAGTTTAGTTAGTTTATAGGTTTGTTCAGGTCTCCTCTTTCCCTGTTAATGTTTTGTTCAGTTGTTCTATTCGCAAAGTTAGGCAACCATCACCATAAACAATTTTAGAACATTTTTCTCACTCCATAAGAAAGCCTGATATCTATTAGCAGCCACTTTCCATTTCCTTTTAATACCCCCAGTCCTAGGCACCTGCTAATCTACTTTCTGTTTCTAGAGACTTGCCTATCTTGAACAATTTACATAAATTGGATGATACAGTATGTGTGGTCCTTTGTGACTGACTCCTTTCACTTAGCATAATGTTTTCAAGGTCCATCCATGTTATAGTATATATCAGTGTTACAGTCATTTTTATTGCCAAATAATATTGCATGGTATGACTATGCCACATATTTTTTTATCCATTCACCAGTTGATGGACATTGGGGTTGTTTACCATTTTGGGCTACTATGGATAATGCTTCTATGAATATCCAAGAATAAGTTTTTGTGTGAACATATGTTTTAATTTCTCTTAGGTGTATACCTAGGAGTGGAATTGCTGAGTCAAATGGGAACTCTGTGTTTGACTATTTCAGGAACTGCAGAACTGTATTCTAAAGTAGCTGCACCATTTACACTTCCACTAGCAATGTGCAAGGGTTCCAATCTCTTCATGTTCTCCTTGATACTTGTTATTATCTGTCTTTTTGGTTATAGGCATCCTAATTGGTGTGAAGTGGTATCTTATTTAGGTTTTGATTTTTATCTAAGTGATTGCTGGCGATGTTGAATTGCTCTTTATGAGTTTGTTGACCATTTGTATATCTTCTCTGAAAAACATTTCTATTCAGATCATTTGATTAATTTTGTCGGGTTATTTATCTTGTATTACTGAGTTGTAAGAGTTCTTTTTGGATCCTAGATAAAAGTTTTAAAAAAAATCAGTTACATGATTTGCAAATGTTTTCTTCCGTTTTTTGGGTTGTCCTTTAGATTTATTGATAGTGCCCTTTGAAGCACAGAAGTTTTTAATTTTGATGAAATCAGATGTATCCTTTTTTCTCTTTTATTATTTGGACTTTTGAGTCATATCTGAGAAACCATTGCTTCATCCAAGATTGCAAAAATTTACATCTATGTTTTCTTCTAAGAGCTTTAGATTGTTGGCTTTTCTCTTTTAGGTCTGTGATCCATTTGGAGTTAATTTTTGTGTATGATCAGATAGCATACTTGTATGATTTCAAACATTTTAAATTTATTGGATCCAGTTTTATGCCACAAGACATGATATATCCTGGAGAATTTCCATATGCACCTGAGAAGAATTTTTATTCTGCTATGTTGGGTGAAGTGTTCAGTAGATGTCTGCTAAGTCTAGTTGGTTTATAGGTTTGTTCAGGTCCCCTATGCCCCTGTTCATCTTCTTCTCAGTTCTATCAATTATTAAAAATAGAGTATTGCCATGTCCAATTATTGTTTTTGAATTATCTTTTCCTTTTTTCAATTCTTTCCATTTTTGATTCATGTATTTGAAGGCTCTGTTAGGCAAGTATATTTTCCGCTTGTTACAGCCTCCTGATCAGATGACCCTTTTATCGTTATAAAATATCCCTCTTTATCTCTAGTAACTTCTTCTGTCGTTGTTTTCATGTCTATTTTTTCTGATATTCGTATAGCAACTCCAGCTTTCCTGTAGTTGCTGTTTGCATAATATACCTTTCTCCAGCCTTTTACTTTTAAACTATTTGTAATTTTCCATCTGAAGTGTCTCCTGCAGATAGTGCATTAAAAGTTTGAAAAATCTAAAATGCGTATTAGTACTCCTTCTCTTCCAGGACCTGGATGACCAGTAAAAGGAAGGACCTACAGCCTCAACGTCCAACTGGTTTTGCTGGTGGTGTAGACAGATTGAGGATAATGGATAGGGGTATGGTCCAAAAATACCTCTCCTCACCTTTGACTGGGAGTTGGCAATATCATGGCAAGGTGAATTCTATCAGAAAGTCCTGTCTTCTAGTGGCTTTTAATATAAACATCAGAAAATCCATCCCTGTTCCTTAGTTACAACTCTTGTCCAACAACAAGATATTCCCCTGAAATAGGAATCGGTGGTCTGCTGTGTGAATTTCCCTTTTATGTTTCTTTTCCACAGCTTGCAGAGTATAATATAAAACTCCTCTAGTTTCCTTCTTTGCACTTCACCTTTTATCTTATCTTCTCATGCCATAAGCTCAAAAACCTATGTATTTTGGATACTTACATTGATTATTTCTTTATATCTAAAATCCAGCTAGGATAGTTAAACAATGATAGCAGCAACAACAATAACAAGAGCAGTTACATTGGTTGTCTTAATTTGACTCATGATCTTGAATCTCAGCAGCACAGAACCACCTGCATCTCCAATGTCCATTCAGTGTCTATCTTACTCATATATATGGAAGATCTGATGGACTTATATTGATTTAATACTTTCTTCTTCTTGTTGTTTGAACCCACAAGCCCCATCCCGACGTCAGAATATAAAATTTTTTTTTGCTGGTCTTCCTTATGCACTTTGCTAGAATTTTCAACAGAATGCTTCTATTATTAAAAGCCAGTTGAATTCAGTAAGTATCTACCCTGTATGAAATATGTAACACCTAGTACATGTGTAATATAATAATAATTTGTAATAAATGGTACCTAATATATAGCCAACCTTATGAGAAAATGGGAAAACACACAAATAAACAAACATTAAAACAAGCTTGAGCTATCCACAGCTTATTTTTGAGCTTTACAACATGTACTTAATGTTATAGGAGGAATTAAATACTTTGACTTTCCTCAGGCTGGTTTATATGTTACATGTGTTGTTTCCTTATGTTTTAAGCTTGTGTTTATAAACCAGTCACCTTCAAGACCTATAATGCTATTGCAGAATATGATAGTCATTTTCTATCAACTTAATTATAGCTTTGGTTTCATTGTTCACTGTGATAATTTGCTATGGGGAAGTGACACATATAAATAAGCATACTTATTCAAAGCTCAGTAACTCACAATTTATGAAAATTTTACCAAGCCTGTTTCATAGTGAATATCTAATAAGAAACTTGCTAATCTTCTTGCAATAAGGGCAAAAGAGAATAAGCTTGACAAAACATATCATAATAACATGGTGTCCAGGCATGGTGCTCACGCCTGTAATCCCAGCACTTTGAGAGGTTGAGGCGGGTAGATCTCTCGAATCCAAGAGCTCAAGACTGGCCTTGGCAACATGGCAAAACCCTGTCTCTAAAAAAATACAAAAATTAGCAGGTGTGGTGATGCATGCCTGTAGGAAGGCGAAAGTTGCAGTGAGCCGAGATGACACCACTGCACTCCAACCTAGGTGACAGAGCGAGACCCTGTGTCAAACCAACCAACCAACCAACAAACAAAAGAACTGAAAAACAACAACAAAAAAAACCCCTCATAAGAACATGGATAGAAATTGTAGCATTATTTAGAAATTTTCAGGAAGTTACACTGTTTGAAAACAGACTCCATGGCTTGATAAAAATAAAAATAAATACTAACTACCTACAACCATAAGAAGTTTTACATGCTAAATATGAAATTAATTGTATAAAGTTCTGTATATGTCTATGGGTTAAAAAAATATACATCAATACAGAGAAGTTTGAATGTTAATATTATGATAAAAACTTTGTATCTGTTTTTAGAAATCTTTTTTCATTGACATGACTAAAAATCACATTGATAAGTAGACCTAAGGTAACATATGTCAATGTTGTATATTTTTTGCATATAAATCAAAAGAACCCATTTCAAGTGGTCTTTTTCACTAGTCTAAGATCAATCTGTTTTAGAATATTATAGTGGTATTGGCCGGGCGCGGTGGCTCAAGCCTGTAATCCCAGCACTTTGGGAGGCCGAGATGGGTGGATCATGAGGTCAGGAGATCGAGACCATCCTGGCTAACACGGTGAAACCCCGTCTCTACTAAGAAATACAAAAAAACTAGCCGGGCGAGGTGGCGGGCGCCTGTAGTCCCAGCTACTCGGGAGGCTGAGGCCGGAGAATGGCGTGAACCCGGGAGGCGGAGCTTGCAGTGAGCTGAGATCCGGCCACTGCACTCCAGCCTGGGCTACAGAGCGAGACTCCGTCTCAAAAAAAAAAAAAAAAAAAAAAAAAAAAAGAATATTATAGTGGTATTATTTTGAATAGTTAACAAATACTATTATAATAAAAACATTTAATTCATTTAAGGCCAATAGTATTTATAATGCAAAATTTACTTGGTAGTTATAGTTTCTTCATGAAAATGAGACTGTAATATTTGTATATTACAGCATTTATGCTGCCTATAGACTTTTCATTCATTTAACATACATCTGGTTGAAATGAATGAAGCTTTAGTTTTTCATGGAAATTTACTAAGATTTGATCAATTTTAAAATGCTACTATTAATAATTATGTTTAAGGATTAAACACTAAATACCAACCACCATTAAAATATTTTCTATTTCTTAGATTCCATTAGTTCTTAGGTCTTATGAAAATACCAAATAAGGAAAAATTTTAACTGTTATGATAAATTTCCCTGCACATCAATAAAGACAATGAGAGGTGTTGCTATGGCTTGAATGTGTCCCCTAATGTTAATGTGCTGGAAACTTAATTCCCATTGTATTAGGAGATGAGGTCTTCAGGAACTTATTAGGTCATGAGGGCTCTGCCCTCATAAACGGATTAATGTCATTATCATGGGAGTAGGTTAGTTATGGCCTTGCCGTAACTAAGGAAATTTTTAGTTTAGTTTAGTTGGTGATGAGGCCCTCACCAGATGTCAGGGCCATGTTCTTGGACTTACCAGCTTTCAGAACCATGAACCAAATAAACGTCTCTTTATGAATTACCCAGGCCATAGCATTCGGCTGTAGCAGCAGAAAATGAACTGAAACAGGTATAAATATACAAAAACACAAAAGCCTTTAAAGTATCTGTTTGCCAAAGTCAAACACATACTTTAGGGGTCTATAACAATTAATAATATGCATTTCCTGTCCTCTGTGAGCTCATAATTTAATAAAGAGGATACACATGCCACATACACATAAAATGTCAATCAACATAAGATACAGAAATGTAACATAGAGATTAAAAAGCACATAATCAGAGTCAAAGAAACAATTATTTGTTTCAGGAATCAGGGACATTTATAGACAATGGCATTTAATTTGAGGTTTGATGGTTTGAGGTAGAATTTCTTAAGTGGACAAAAGAGAAATAACATCTCCCTGAGGAAACAGCACAAGTAAAAACAAGTATGAAATTGTACACTATGTTTCAGTAGCAATTAATTATCTGGTGTGCCTGCAGCTTAGATAGTGTTCTGTAGGGAGATGGATGCTGCTTAAAGAATAATGCGATGCTTAAAAAGGTCTGTTAACAGAAGCTCTTGAGTTTCATAAGGAGGATTTTGGACTCTACAGATAAATATTTCCAAATAAAGGTGTAGTGTATCACCGTACATCACAGGATATAATTGTGCATTATTTATATATTATAGTATATACATACTTTATGAATAATATATACATAATGTATGAATAATATATGTTTGCACATATAAATGGAGAATTGTACAGAAGTTAATCTGGTTCTAGAGAAGAGGATAGAATGGAGAGGCAGGAGATTGATGGGGAGATTGACCGATATGTGAAAGCAACATCTCTGTGGAGAGACTTTGAAGATATAGTTCACAGAATGACGTTTTTTGCATGCAAAAGAAGAACAGGATGGGACAGACTTTGAACTGCATATTGACAGGAGTCTGTGACCAATGGATTGAATGAAATGTGAGAGAGAAAGTGATCTTAGAGACTCATGATGGCTTAGCTTGGGTTATAAAAATAATGATCATGCCAATAACCAAGACAAGGATGGAAGAAGATTTTTTGAAAAATGATGTTTGCTTTATATCTACCCAGTTTAAGATGTTTTCAGGACATTTGTGTATAAATATAAAAGAAGCTATTGGAAACATGGATATCAAATTAATTAAGGAGATCAATGGAAATGTGTAGACTTAGGGCTTATCTGTATAGAGGTGATGACAGGTCGTTATGGGAAAGAACCTAGAGAGCAAGAAGAAAAGAGGAATGGTGCCCAAATGTGGGAGAGACAGACTTCAGGATGGCCAGTCATTAAATGAGGAATGAAGAGACTCTGAGATGAATTGTTAGTGACAGAGAAGGAAAAGCAGTAGTGAATCATTGTAAAAGGGTAGGAAAAAGGCAATTCCATGACTGTTTAAAAGTGTCACATTTGAGGAGATATTGAGTTGTATGTAGAGTATGGGTTTGCCATTGGGAAGAGTTTGTTGGCCTTGGAGAAAATAATTTCTACAGAGATGGAGAAATTACAAAGAAACCAATTTGATGATATTTAGGAAAGAGGATTGGTAAGGAAGTGGATGTAGAAAATGTAAATTTCTTTCTAGGAAAAATTTGAGAGAAGAAACCTAGATGAAATAGTAGTATGATGCGGTCCTAGTATATGCATAAATCAAGGGGGAAAAGTGGTAAATTAGGAGAGAAGAAGAAAGGAGAGAGATAGAATGGAAATGAGAGACATGATAAGATTAAAACTATGATTTGCCTTAAGGGGGGTAGAACTATTTCTTCCTTGAGACAGAATAAAGTTGATAAATGAGGATAAAGGGAGAAGGTGAGGTGTGATAGAGAAATTTGGAGGACATTTCCATGAGTATGGATTCTGTTTTCTTAGACACGTGTATGGGTGGACTATAGTGAAAGTTCTGTCTGGGAAAGACATGATGAGGATATAAAGTGGGTGTGATATTAAGATCTCATACAAGACAGTTAATTATAGCAAAAATAAGTCTTCCAAAAATTGCGGGCACATTTCATGATTCTCCAAGGTGATAAAGGCCACTAGCCAAAAGCTGCCAAGGGCAACGTTTGCATTTTAAATTTGCTGTGCAGAAAGGAAGCATACCCCATGTGAACAGTGGGCGTCTCAGTTAGAGGGAGGAGAAAAAGGGCTTTTCTAGAGTTTGAAATTTTGCTGGATTATGGTACATACAGTGTAAATGAAGTGGCAAATGCCTTCACATTGGATATTGTCCTGAGACAGAGTCTTTTCAGTAACTGCTTATCTCAGTAATCGTTCAAGAGGTGGGAGGCGCTAAGAGGGGTAGGAACATCATTGGAAAGAAAGCTATGATTGCACAAGAGGAGGGATGGTGTGGCTTGAGAAGACAAATGGTTAAAGCAACCTTGTCCATGTCTAGGTAAAAACATATTTAGGTCATGGCCTGATTAACCACAGTATGAGAAATGAACATAGGACTGGGGTTCTGTTTCTTTGCAAACTAGATAATGCTGAGAAGTGTGAAATGCTGAATCCCAAAACTCCCTATCTGAAGCTCTGCACCTTATTTTAAAATTGAATCTGCCTCCCTGAGTCAAAGTGACTCAGGTGGCTCAGCTTCCTGGAGTAAGTCGTTTCTTCTTTAGTCGTAGGTTTTCACTGAAAATTTTGTATAGTTTATGATTTCAGAAAACAAGGTTTCTTAGCCCTATTCTCAAAGTTATATAAGCAGATTTACATATTCACAGGCCTATTAGTAACTTATTTCCAGGAGTGAAAATGGGTCTTGTATAGGACCATCTAGTGAAAAGGCATTTCGATTTGGACGTGTGCTGCAAAGTTTCCTGACCTCCCTCCCAGTTATGCATGATATTATGATCTGAGGCAGGGAGATACATTTTGTGAGATATTGGGAAGTAAACTTCCAAATTGCCTTTTATTTTATTTTATCTTATTTATTTATTTATTAGTCTATATGGTGAAAATTTGATCACAACTAAAAGTTGTGCAGATAGGAAAATCAGATAACAAAGATCACTCCCTCTTTCAGCTAGCTACAGTTTCTCTTCTCGAGTCATCTGTGTTTCCGTAAAGGCCTCTGTTCATAGTTGATGTTCATAGCAAGAAGAGCTATTGACATTAAGATTACCATGTTGTGCAGGAAGTCAGGAGAAGGAAAGACAGATTGTAATAAGCCAAAAGTAGGATAAACCTTGGAAAAAATGTGTTAAAAAACTAAGTGAAATTTATATTCTCTAGGGGAAAAAGAGACAGATATCCATTTTGTGTGGAAGAATCTTTTAAAAGTTGTCAGAATTAGAATGGAGTCACTTGTGCTTCAAGCCTGACAAATGGAGCCGAGAAAGATTATGAAGAGCGGATTCTCACTCATGTATGCCTGATAACAAGGCTGCCACAAAAGATTCTGCAAAACCCATAACCCACAAAGGCCACTGCAGCCTTACAAAAATATGTATACTGTGAGTGCATCAGCCCGGCAACTGCCTGTCCAACCTTGGACTGATGCCACCCTTGATATCGATTCTTGTAGCCAAGTCTAATTGTCTCAGCAACAACTTATGTAACCCTCCTCATTTTTCTCTTAAAGATTCTTGAGTCCCTTTACCTCCTGGAACATGCCCACATATATTCCCATTGCAATGCCTATTTCCAAATAAATATAATTTTCTTTTATAGTCGTCTTCTCTGTTACTTAGGCTTGGCAATCTAAATAAATATCATAAGGATTTTATTGTAAACATTGTTTGGTACAGTCATTTATATGGTAGTCTGCATAAGCTGTTCCCTGTGGGGTATATATCTAGACTGCAATAGCATTTGGGTTCTACAATACCCCTGCAAATTAGCAATCATTGTGGTCCCCTTTGATAAATAAACTAAATGAGGCCTGAAGAGAAAAAAGTAATTTTCCTAAATCAGACAGCCTGTTAATGAGAGAGACCTAGAACTCACCAGATAACATTTGCTTCTGGCACAAATTATTATTTGTAGAAGGAACCACATTGAAACATTTTGAGTTCATTTATCATTGGTACATTTTCCATTTTATCACAATAGCTAGGTAATGCAGTGTGGAAAGAATAATAAAAAATCTACAAGTGCTTCTTGGCTGGCAGCCATCTACTGGCTCAATGACTTTTCCTGTTGGTGAAAACTAATGCTCATCAGTATTGAAAATTTTCATATATTGGTGTGTCATTTTATACATTTGCAAATAGTTTATTTGAAGTGTTAAGCCTTTTGTTTTTACTGGTTTGATTTTGTCAGTTCTTGCAGCATCACCCAGGTGTGGTAATATTATACAAAAATGCATCACAGTATATTTTTATGCATGGTGATAGTTTGTATTTAGTTGTGCATATTATATCTTAGATATTGAAAATAATATTGTGCAATGATACAAACTTTTATGAAACTGAATAAACAGATTTTCGTATCAATATAATCATACTTACATACTGAATATCTTATAGTTGAATTTAAAAAGGATAAGACATGAAGGGATTAACAATGAAAGAATGTGAATATACTATTATGTTCTTTTAGAAGTACATGTCAGTATTTGGTATTTTAATAAGTGTCTACTGGCATGATACTTAGAGTTTCAAACACATCAGAATTCACCAAAATAGAAAATAAGATGAACCAGCCAAAAATTGTTTTAACTTTGAAGAAGAATTATAGAATGTCTACTAGCAAATGTAATTTAACTTATAAGAATGATTTAGAAAGAAAAGAAATAAAGCATGACGCCCATGAGTCAGGGGTTTTTAAGTATATGTTATTGATTTATTACATTGAAACTCTTGGGGTTTAAACAACAGAGCTATTAAAAAGTCTGTTTTCCATTTATTTTAGTTGATTGTAGAAACATTTGGTAAATAAAATGCAGAGATTTAAGTTTCATTCGAAACTATCATAATGGTAGGTCAGGGATTATGGAGTGACTTTTATAAGAATTATTCTGAAAGTGCATTTCAACTTTTCTCATCAACTTAGTGTATTGACTCAACCTCATGTATAGATATTTTTTGCTTTTCTGACCAGATGTCACATTTTGACACCATATTTAAAGATAAATTAACAGTCAGTCCCTTGGTGTTCAAAAC
Organism: Macaca nemestrina; assembly: GCF_043159975.1. Lineage (NCBI taxonomy): Eukaryota > Metazoa > Chordata > Mammalia > Primates > Cercopithecidae > Macaca > Macaca nemestrina. The sequence continues at coordinate 6,062,306 of NC_092140.1, forward strand.
TCATGATATTTTCTTATTTCTAAGTTACATAAGATATTAAGAAATGGACAAAATATGTCGTTGGCTTTTTTAAAAAAATGGTTGTATCTGAATGTTCATTTTTTTCCCCTATGGTTCTTTTCTGATGTAATTTCTTTAATTTGATCTAGAAGGTTTTAACATTTCAGTCTTTTAATGTTTTTATAAATACTGCAAGTATTTCATCTTCCTCACAATTGAAAAGGTCAATATTTAAGCCACATCAGCAGTGACTACATTAAATTACCTGAAGGCACAGAGTGTTTTAAAACTGTAGGCAACAGAACCCAGGAACACAGCAGAGTCTTTGGTATCGGAATCTAGGTCAGCCCTCTAAAACGCATGTGCCTTCCCAACCATTGCTTTTTCTCTCTAGGTCACTTTGAGGTTTATATGCTTAGTTCAAATGCTTGCAATCTGAAACCATTACAAAAGGGATGAGGTTTCTGAATCTTTCTTCATTTCTTTCTATATAATTCTACAAAATTTTATTTAGAAGTGTAAATAACAGTAAGAAAATATTTAAGGCAACAATGTTTTCACTTTTTTTAACCTACAGATGTTGGGATTGACCTTTTAATTTGGTGCATGATATTTTTTCCATGATTTCATGATTAGCAGCCCACAGGCTTTAGGGATCTGGGTGGAAGAAGCCACAGGTGAAGTCCAGCACCAACAGTAGTGAGAATTGTTACTAGTTCATTAAGAAGAGACTTGCAAAACGTATATTCAAAACTTCAAAGATTGTAGACAATACTTTATTTCTGTATACATTTGCTCCTGTGGTCACTAATTGAAGGTAACTGCACATAGGATTAAATAAAGCACATAGGATTAAATAAATTGAGAAATGCTCAATTTAATATTTATTTACTCATGTAAGTGAGACATTTTGAAATTATGCTTTTTTTTTTTCTGATGGAATAAAGCAAGGGTCAGAAGAAGGCAGATAAACTCTGCTGTGTATTGTATTCCCTCCATTTCTATCCTTCTGTAAGAACAAAAGAGCTCCTGGGAGAGTGAGGAATACATGTGTTTATTTTACAATTATTAAGGAGTAAAATTATCTTGGACATCCTAAAATACCATCTATGCTTCTTCTGTAATCACAGAAGTGACAAAATGCATAGACAAACACGTTCGAAATAACAAATACTGATAGCATTGATAGGTTTTTGCTCACTTGAGGGGCAATTATTGATGATATATATGAAATTTAAGGAGGCTGCATAGCATCTGTAAGAGTAAACCCTGAGAAATCTTTAAAAAATAGTGAAGTGACCCATGAAATTTACTTACGGAATAATGTACTTAATGCCATTTTTAATGTTACATAATTAGACTCATAAAACATAAACCTAGGATAACTACATGTCTGTAAACATATTTCAATTACTATTTTTAGCATGTCAGGTGTCTAGGTCACCCTCCAAGTCAGTGATATATATTCAATGACGTAAATTATGGTATATTTATGGGGTGTAAATTATGATGCATGTTATTGTCTTCAATTAAGTCCCATGAAATGTAATTTGAAGCAAAATAATTATGATTAAATATATGAGGCACAATTTATCTGCTTACATTAACAAAGAAGTATTTTGTTTTCTATTTATTTCTTGTTCAAAGCAAAAATTCCTGCACACACACACACACACACACACACACACACACGTATACACATATATATACACTTTTATAGATAAATGAACAAATTTGAGTTACTCTGGTATTGTTCATTACACCACAATGTTTCAGTGTGGATTGAATTCTAAAGATTATAATATCCACATATTATCTTTCAAAATGGCTGATATGTCCCGACATTCCGAATGCCCTCCTACTGAGAAGAGTGTGACAGTGCGCCGATATTCTCCTATGGGGAAAAAGAACACATTCAGTGCAAGTACCTGCTGAGCACCACCCAACTGCATACTGGGTCTTGGTGAGGTGAGAAGTGCCACAGGGTAGAGGGATGCTGTCCCTGTCTTCAGGGAGCCTGGGAACTAGTGCAGGACTTTCCCCTGCAGGGAGATAAGTGAGGGTATGAGAAGGATAGGATACATGTTTATAGTGGCAGAGACCAGAGAAAGTTCTCAGAGACAAAAAATGGCCTCTGGGCTCCAGTCTCAAGGAAAGGCAAGTGGGAAGGAATGAGAACTGGACCGTGTCCGTCATTTTCTCTGTCTCCCCAGCACTGGGGAAGTGCTGGAGTATGACTGACGCTAACGGTATTTTTAAATGAATGAATGAAGAGCATACCAGACAGAAGAGGGGCGTGAACAAGGTCTTGAAGACAACAAAGTGTGCCTTTCAGGAGGGACATTTGCTTGGATCAAGGTGGACAGGCGAGAGAAGAGCCCGGGCTGTGGGTTAGGCACTTGTAGGTGGGATTTTAGAAAGGACACTTATACCCGTGTTTAGGAAAGATAATCCCAGGAAAGTAGAGAAGAGGACACAATTGTGACACTGGGGTGGGGGAATGGGCCGGATGTGGCAATTGATTGTGATGCTGGGTATAGGGAAGGAGAAGTCAATGGAACTACATTTTCTGTCTTAGGCAATTCACTGAGATTGGGCCCAAATAATAGAAACAGCTCCATGGTGCATGGACTGACTCTCAGGGCCAGCATTTAAATCAGACACTACCATTTTACCTGTGTGTCTTTGGGCAAGGCGCTGCCCCTTCTGAAACCATCGCGTTATTAGAGTTAAATTAATTAATTCAGATGCAATTGCCTGGTTTAGAGTGGTGCTCATTAACATTTATTAAATTTGTTGTTTAGGGACTCAGTTTATTTGTACTTAGTTTTACAAATCAAAACCATAAATGCAGCAACTCCCCATACTTCTGAGGTAACTTTTCTAAGGGGACTTTTTAGCTCAAAGAGTTCAGCATTTGCCTGGGGAAGGTAGTCGCTCTGCACTGGAAAACATGATACAATTATGTACAAAAGAAGAACGGCAAAATAAAAATGTGATATTTTAAAGATGAAAAGTTTTCATCAAATATTTCTTAATGATTTTTGCGCTGAATATTATGATCCCTTTTCTTTTTAAGAGTTCTTAATGCATGTTAGGTCACAAAATAAGAATTGGACTGTATGAAGTTACTACTTTTGAGCAAGATGCCAGTTGGCTCTTACTACTATTTTCTGGAAACCAACTAGAATCCTAAGAAAAAAATTGACCACGTTGTATTTAATATAGAAATATAATGTGATTAAAGTTTTGTCATTGCCCCTAGAATTCATATCAATATTGCGTACGTATTTTTTCCAGTCTCCTATGGTTTTCTAGGCCATTTGTTTGCTTCTTTGAAATAAGAGGCACAGCTCAGCTACCTTCCTCCAGAGAGGGCGGGGCCATTTCTTTCATGTCTGTGATGGTCATTCCCTAGTAGCACGATGCTAGAATTTAGAAAGTGCTTAGGAAGTATTTTTGGATAATTGAGTACATAAATGAATGACACTGAAGTTGAGATTTTTCAGGCAGTTGTGTGCAAGAGATTTTTGCATTTCTACTCAAAGGGTGCTGACCAAGGCTTGACCAGCACAACTGAATTTACTGACCATTGAATAACCATTCATGTGAACCCAACTTTCCACTGAGATTTTTTTCTTTAGTCCTATTAAGTAAATGATCCTCCTCAATCTTAAAGGCAAACATTCAAACTAATAAAATTTAGTAATGGCAATGGCATAAAAATGGCTTTTTCTTTTTAGTTCTGTCTAGCACATTCAGCAATTTTTATTTATTCATTCAGTTATCCTTCTACACCTTAACATTTATTTTATATATACTCTCTACTAAGCATCGTGCTGGGTATTGCACACTGATATCTAAAAAAACATGGCTCTTGTCGTCAAGGAAGTTGTTCTGTGCATCTCTTTTCCGTTCTGGGAACTGTATGTCTATAGCAGTTTTGTGATTCAGTAAATTTTAAATGATTGATAGAAAAATGAAAATTTAAAAAGGGTTACAAGAAAAAATAAGCATAAAATAATTTTTCTAAGATCTATAAAATTGCAAATTATAAGAAGAAAATATACATGCACAGTGCTTAGAAGGATATAATTTATAAACAATATGATTTTGGTATTTTAGTGATATTTTTAACAATCTGAAATATATACAAGTAAATTAAAGGCTGTAAACAAAAATAAAACTATCTCAAAGTTATGTTTAGGAAAGACTAATTTTGTCATTTCTACTTGTGGTAATAAAATATTTTTCTAGGGGTATCTACACAGCAAAGTAACTTAAATATGTGAAATAAATAATTGATGAAAAATATAGGAAGAGTCTTACAAATTGAAATAAAGCAATTACAAAATTATTACATAAACAAATGATGGTTTACCTTTATATTTGATACAAATATCTTTATCAGAGAAGAGACATTTAGCAACTTTTTGTTAATAGGATTTTTATAGCAAAGAGACTTTCATATTGAGGCGTTTGCATAGGACACGTTTCACATGGTTCTTTCTTTTTAAAAAATATCTAAAATATATACTCTTACCTAAAATCATAGGCAAAAGAGATGGTTCCTTAAACTGCTGATACACAGTCATAGAATTTAGACCGTGAAATGTGTGAAAGGCAGAGGGTAATTCGGAATCATTTCATTCAACCGGTGCAGTGCTGGCTGTGTGAAGAGGAAAGGGGAAGGAAGAAGGCGACTCGGAAGGCTGTTTATGCAAATGTTCATGGCCAATTTTAGAGAGCGACTGAGTAGACTTAGTTCATCCTTGTGAAACACTTTTGAAATTGCTCCCTATCAATGTTAATTAGGATATGAAATTAAAATCTGCTCATATCCAACTGAATATTATGTCAGCAATATAGGGCATATATTTAGTTGGCCCCGACAGGATTTTAATTTTCTGCAGTCAGTTTCTAGGAAAACTTTGTAAGGAATGGATGCACCGATCTATATTTTTCCATTGACAGCTGCCAAGGCTCTACCAAAACCATCTGTCTTATTATTATTGCCTTTTACTGAATTTCTTTGAAATTTCTCATATATAAGAACACTACCCAAGCATTGCCTCTGACTGTATTACAATGATGCCAGCCTCCTTTGGTAATTGCTCAACTATTCAAAACCTTTCTTATAAATATTTTAAAACAAATTGACATTATCCTGTACACCAGTTAATCTACTGTTCTGAAATACGTGGGAAATGTCTTATTGCTATGCTTTCTATGCATGGGTACCTCAAAAGGAAAATTAGCTATGAGACAGTGTTTTAATGATATAATTATATCCAATCACCTAGAATGTCTAGAATTCTGTGACAGCAAATGGCACTCTATGTTTCTCAATACTTCCCTAACAAACATCTTAATGCTGTGCTATGTGATGTACCTTTGTGTTTTGTATTGATCTGTAGAAAAATCTGTTGAACTAAGCAAAGCAAATGAAGGCAAGTGTTATTTAAGGACATTTAAATAGTTTAACTGACAGATTGTGTAGGACTTGTAGTGAGATAAATTATACAAACTAATTTCCTTGAAATGCGATTGAGGTAATTGAATTAGTATAAGATAGTTCATTGATAGAAGAAGTTCTGGATGTCATCTGTCAAATAAAAGGCTTGGTCTCAATTATCTATAGCTTATTATTTGAGCAAGAGACATCATACTGTAACGTAAACCAACTAATGCTTGGTTTAGGGGATATTTCATTAGCAACTTCAAAATTACCTGTACTATATTTAAATACAGTAAACTATGTTATAAACTGTATTATACATTATATCATATATAATTATAATATCTTATATGTAGTATATGATATATAATATGTATTTTATTACAAATAAAATACAATATTATGTATTATATATTATATAATATCTTATATGTATTATATAACTATATGATGATTATATATTACGTAAGTTAGATATATTATATATTATATTAAAAACAGTAAATTATACTTGTTACTATGAGAGTTAAATTAGTTAATTCAGATGCAAAGGCCTGGTTTATCATGGTACACATTAAAGTTTATTAAATTTGTTGTTTAGGGACTCATTTTTATTTCTATTTAAACAGTGTAGTTTACTATATTTAAACTCATTTTATTTAATTCCATGAGAGTATATCATGACAGAGCTCCTGAAAAAGTGATATGATAATAATCACAGTAAAAATACAAAAATTGGTTTTCTACACAGTGTCAAATTTGAAAGTAAAGTATCTTGAACAATCTGCTCAATCTTTAATTTTCATGTTCACGAAAGCCAGGCAAAGGCAATTGTAAATGACACCTGAGACAAAACTTCAGACCACACTCTGCTTCCCTTTTCTTTGTATCTTTCTCTTTTTTTTTCTCTTTTGTTCTGTATTTCGACCCACCAACAAATATCAACTGTATGCTCCTTAAGTGCGGAGATTGCAAAAGAAGAATTAGACATAGTTTGGTTCTTCAGAATAAACATTAGCACCTCCCTCTTCGCCCTTTCTTCCTTTTCTTTCTTCATCCTTGTTTTCTTCCTCTCTCAATGTTTTTTTTCCAGCTTTCTTCAATCCATTTTGCTTTCTCATACATTCCTATTTCTTTGCAGTAGTCACAAAATATGTAACTGAAATTCTAGAGATTTTTCACCTGATTTTTTTTTCATTGTTATCGCTGTTGTGTTTACCTTCCCCTACAAAGTAAAGGGAATCTGAAAAACGTCTGAAACCCCAAGGTTGCTCTTTTACTTTCATCCACTGACCTAATCATAATACACTTTTCAAATTATCAGTATTCTTTTGATTGCTCTTTGGCTTTAAACATTTTAACATCTGCAGTTTCTGTTCTTAAAGCATCTAATAATCTGCCCATAGATCCTTCTACCCTTAGATCTGTTATAAGCAAAACAAGCCTTTTAAAATGTAAGAATTATTTGTAAAAGTGAATTGTGAGTGCAAACTTCTAGCTTCGAGGCAATGTCAGTGGTGTTTGGGGGATGGGATGTAGAAAAGCTGACTTCATCATTCCCATGTTCAAATATATGAAGAAAAGAAAGATGCAAGGAAACTGGTGTTTACTGAGTGTATACCGTGTACGTGGCATTGAGCTCAGTGAGCACTTTCCCACATACCACCTCATTTACAGGCATGTCACATTCTTATCTGTACCTACAAGGGATCTTCCGCGGAGCCAGTCTCATAAAAGAGCTGTAAATAGGGCATAATGAGAGGAGTCTGTGGCTAAACCAATATAATATTTTAAGATTTTGTGATGCATGCTTTCATATCCCTACAGAGGTGTTAAAATCACTACAGCAAATGTCTGACGCCACTGTCTTTTTTGCACGGCTTCCCTTGATTTGCTGTGTGTGGATTAGGTACTAAGTAGAAGACAGTGGATATACAGTGTTTAAGGACAGAGGCTTTGGGGAATGAGCAAGCCGATGTGGACTACTAACTCTGCAATTTCCAGGTCACAGGACTTGTATTATATAGGGCCCTCTAAGGCTCGGTTTTTCTCTAAAATGAGACTATAAGGCACTTGTGAGCTTAAAAGAGAAAATATAATATTCCTGACATATATAGGTGCTCAAAAGGCTACAATGCATGTGTTTACTATTATTTCTATTTTGAAAAAGTTGAGTTTTGTTCTACAATATTTGGGAGCAGTTTGTTTTTCCTTATTGCCAGGGCTTCATGGACTACTGACTGTATTCAAAGTAGGACTTAGCCAGAAAGACTTAGCCTGCAAATAAAGTATTGTCCTATCTCACAGTGGCAAACTCTATTTAGAAATGCTTAAGACAAAACTGTAAATACATTCCAAACTGATAGAATTTTCAGTCTGAAGTCCCTGGTTTTTTTTTCCCTAATAAATTAAAATTGTAATATCACTTGTTAATCTGCTTCTTAAATATATTTCAAAATTCAGAAGAAAAGGTGAGGAACATACATAAAAGAATTGAAGTAAAGGAAGGATATATAAGATGATAGGGAAAGAAGGAAGAGATTGATAAGGGAAGGAAACAAGAGATTGATAATAATTGTGCTACCTCAAAATAATATTATAACATTTTGCAATTCTAGTTTTAGAAAATTCTGTTAATATATTAGATAATTTTTGTTATTAGTTTTATAAATAGTGTCTCAATTCTGAATGGAAAATATATTAACCTCTAGAGAGAAGAAGTTAGCATACTAAACTGACAACATATATTTAATGTACATTTTACTAATTGTGTCCTCTGAAAAGTAATTTTGCATGCAAAGGACAAGAAAATACACAAAACTAAAATTGGCTGCATTCAACCATTGATAATCTCTACTCACTGTTATTGAATGGACAGATGCCATAGCGCCCCATATTCCAAAGAATGAAACCAGAAAGCCTAAATCATGGGGAAAATTAGGAATCCTTTATTACGCATCATCATGTCTCTGTGGCCAAAAATATTGGTTTTCATAGCATAGCAATATACCTGAATACAATCTGCTGATCCCAAGTTGGGGAAAATGGAATATGCTATTTAAATTGGTGCAAATTGCTTTCAAATGTTTTAAATGTAGAAAAGAAAAGCCATTTTGGGCCATTTATATTAAAATGAATTTCATTAGTTCCATTGAAAGTATTCTTAGGTCAAGTATAGAAAAATAAGCAGCCGGGCGCGGTGGCTCAAGCCTGTAATCCCAGCACTTTGGGAGGCCGAGACGGGTGAGGTCAGGAGATCGAGACCATCCTGGCTAACACGGTGAAACCCCGTCTCTACTAAAAATACAAAAAAAAACTAGCCGGGCGAGGTGGCGGGCGCCTGTAGTCCCAGCTACTTGGGAGGCTGAGGCAGGAGAATGGCGTGAACCCGGGAGGCGGAGCTTGCAGTGAGCTGAGATCCGGCCACAGCACTCCAGCCTGGGCTACAGAGCAAGACTCCGTCTCAAAAAAAAAAAAAAAAAAAAAAAAAAAAAAAAAAAAAAAAGAAAAATAAGCAGTATGGTCCACATTTATCATTCAAATATAGGGTTGACTCTTTGGATTAATAAGATATTATTTTTTTACCTTTATTGTTTTTATCTTCCCTGAAATTAGATATTTGAAAAGAAGTGAAATTTATCTTCGAATATAAAATCTGAAAATCAACAATATTTTAGCTTGTGAGTTTCATTCATTCTTCAACCAGACTGGAACGTCCATGATGTGTTTTGTTCATTGATAAAGCCCCAGTGCCCAGAACACTGACCCATGTATCTTACATACTTAATAAGTATTTGTGGATTATTTACTAAGCAAATGTTTATACAGATTGGGATTGAAAAATGGGAGGTGGGTCGGGCGCAGTGGCTCACGCCTGTAATCCCAGCACTTTGGGAGGCCGAGGCAGGCGAATCACGAGGTCAGGAGATCGAGACCATCCTGGCTAACACGGTGAAACCCCGTCTCTACTAAAAATACAAAAAAATTAGCCGGACGAGGTGGCGGCGCCTGTAGTCCCAGCTACTCGGGAGGCTGAGGCAGGAGAATGGCGGGAACCCGGGAGGCGGAGCTGGCAGTGAGCCGAGATCGAGCCACTGTACTCCAGCCTGGGCGACAGAGCCAGACTCCGTCTCAAAAAAAAAAAAAAAAAAAAAAAAAAAAGAAGAAGAAAAATGGGAGGTGATGAGGAATAGAAATGTAAAACTAAAAAAACAAAACGCCGTGCTTACCTGTCAGAGTCAAGGGAGCAAGGGGATCTGGTGGAAGGAAACCCGATCACCTCCTGGCTCAGAAAGCTTTTTGGTGGCCATGATCTTTGAAACAAACATGGGGTTCGTGAGCAGCTCGAATACATTTCAGGTTGTGAAGGGCATGCATTTGTGGAAATGGCTGAGGAAGTTTGGTGTTTTGTGGAGAATAAGGGTATAAGTATAACAGAAGTATTGGGCGTGTAAAATATGGTAGGATAAGATGATGGAAGAGTATGAATGTGCCAGAGGTTAGTATTCTCTGTTAAGGAGCTTTTCTTCATTCTGTAATTAGAGGGGTGTCGTTTACGTTTTGCATTCAGGTAAGCCTAACTGGTAATTCAGAACGATATTGTAGAAAAGTACTCTGATAACATCATGGAGAATAAGTTGGGATGGGGACTGTTGGGAAGATAGCAGGGAGGTATTTTATGATTGGTGAAGGAGGAAGGACTGCACTAACAGCATGGAGAAGTAACACCGGCATGCAGGGAAGGGGAATGACACAAAGGATCAATAAAGCAGCGAGAGTAATACATTCAGACTTATTAATAGCTGTTGGAAGAAAAACAAATACCACAGAAATTTTAGATGGAGTTGAAATCGCAAAATATAAATCTTGGTAAATGCACAATATAATTAAATCTCGACCAGCGAAAAGTGATATTAAATACCTCTCAATCATTTGTTCACATCGAATAAGAGAAAATAAAAATGCTTAGAAAAAAATGAAGGCAAAAAAATTATCTTAAAACAAAACGTTATACAAAAGTATTACATCAAGGCCTCCAAAATTCAACTTAATGAATGTAGGTGAGCAGTCCCAGAAAAATAAAAGATAAATGTTGATGAATTGGATGTTATTTGATGTGAACAAAAGCTATTGTGAATTTATTACAGGGCTCAAGAAGTTAGAAGATCCAAACGACATAAAACGCATGAAATGAAATCCTATAATTATGGCTTTAAATTTGAAGAGGGAGATATATTTAAGGGGGATTATTAATCTATACATTACCACACACAAAGATTACCTTATATTAGCATTAAACCTGTTGGATTGTTAAAAAATGCCTTAACCATCAATATTTGATTCCTTAAAAAAATAGTGGCTTAGGACTACAATAAGACACCAATATCAGCATTGATATACCTTAAGCCTAGCAGTATTCAATCTGCTGTGATAGGTGATTTTTCTCCATTTTCAAACAGATGATGAGAAAAGAAAGAAAAAAGATGTATGTTTAACAAGGCAAGAGAATGGTGTTTGGGGATTATTCCTCACTGCTATTGACATAACACAATGCTACTGAGATGAAACTAGAGAATAATTTGTTTTATGTTCAAGGGGCATGATAGTGAAATAATGGAAATGTATGTTAAACTTCCATTCATAGCTAACGTGTGATAAGTTTGCTTACAAATTGTAAAATTGAAATGCTATATAAACTATAGTATTAATTGTTAAGGATAATAACAATGGTAATTATTGTATACAGCATTGTGCTAAGATAAATGGAATACCTGGAGATCCTGGAAGAACAAAGCCTTCTGCCTTCTGAATTTGGAGCTGATTTGAAGAGAGTAGCTTTTTACAGAAAAGCATAAAGGACTTTTCTTCCAGCAATTTGGACCTAACTTGTTAAAATGGTAGGACTGTGAGGTTCTAGGAGAAAGGACAACTTTAAACTAGAGAGGGATGGACTGATTCGTTTAACGACACTTTCCATTCTCTGTGTTAAGGTGTGAAAAAAAAAAAAAAACCGCCTAACTCAGTAAGTTACATGTGAATGATGAGCCTTTGTAGTTTTTCCCTTCCCCAGATCAGTGGCTTTCCCCCTCTTTCTCTGCAAGATGTGTGTTGATGTTTTTTGTTTGTTTGTTTTTGGTTGTTGTTGCCTGAGAATGAGAAAATGAGATTGACCTAAATTTAGCTTGGCTATATTTTATTTTATCCAGAAACACAGGCATGATTTGTAGTTATGCTTGCATTCTGAATACAAACCGCAAATGCACGTGTCTAACATTATCTTTGCTAATTTTTACCCATTTTACTTAATGTCTATTCTTTTTTACAATTATTTGTGTTTGCAAATAAACATCTTATGAAATTAATGTGTATACAGATTGTGCCTCTTAAATTTTTTTTCTTTTTATCCTCCTTATTATACTCTGTCAAAAGGTAATCAGTACATCAAAAGATTTTCATCTCTTCAATGTTAGAAGAACTTGTTCAGAAAAATATTTGCTTTTTATTAACATAAACCAATTATTTTGTGCAATTTAAACATAGCTTTAGACATGACTACATTGTCCAGACATTCACGTTGTAGCTCAAAGAGCACAGAAAAAAATAATTATTCAGTGCTTCCTATGTGGTAGAACTTTGCTTTACAGTATATGAAATTCTTACAATGATGCTGTGATAGAGTTGCCATTATTTCTAATGTCCTATAGGTAGGAAATGGGGATAGTAGGGTTTTTTTTTTTTAACTCAATTATGTGGATTTTAAGAATACTTGTAGAAACTGGCATTACATATCAGGTTTTAATAGGATTCTTTTTTTTTCTTTTTTTGATGGGTGAAAAAGTTGTTTTTGTTTTTCAATAACATAATATTTTGACATAGTGTTAAAGCATTATCATTCTTGCAATAAAGAAAAAAACACTGCATGCTAGTCAGAGAACAATAGATTTACCCTATCATCATTAACATTATCATACCTTGTGTCCCTCTTTCCAGTTCAAGGGTTGAGCAATTCTAATAGTACTGGGAAAAAAGGACTCAACAATTATTCAAGAGGGACAAGTCAAAAAGCCTACAGGAAAATAACCCTGGTTTAGATTGGAAAGGAAAAGTCAAGTTAGAGACGTAACTGGGGCTTTCGTGTTGAATGTAAAAGTGGCGGGCAGCTGTTCTTGTTCTGCATTTCCGAGGGCATGTAACAGGAAATGAGGTGTAAGTTGCAGTCCTGTGGATCTAGGTGAAGTATGAATTGGCTGTAGGTTACATATAAATTGGCTGTGGGAATAATTTACATAAATAAGACATTTAACTCTTTTCCTGAACATATTTTCAAACAGTGAAATTCTCTCTCCTGTTTGGAATGGTTTACATTTTACCTTGCTGTGAAATAAGAAAATTAATAGGTCTATGGACATACCACCCTGAGGGTACTTGATCTCATTTGAAATAAGAGTAAATAAATGAGTTAGTGAAATTCATATTCACATGCACTTTATTCTTCAATTTCAAGCAACTTTCAAAGACTAAAATAAAATAAAAACTTTTAGTGATTCACTGTCAATTTAGAGACTAAAGAAAGTAGTTAAGTTGAAGTGGGTTTATTTGTGTCTGGATACCAGAATTTATAATAGGCTATGTGGGTGGAAGAGACTTTATAACCCAAAATCAGAGTAGAAATTGATTCAGAATAACTAGGTCTGACTCAAACTTATGACATGTTAATGACAGAAAGTTTGAAGCTGAGGTTTAAAAAGAAATACTAATATTAAAACTTTGACATAAACCTATTTCTTAATTGAAGTAGCATTACTTTTTAATAGAAGCAGGAGAGACTTGATCTGTACCTGGCATCAGCTGGTGTCTTTAAAATAGATTAAGTAAAATGTTCAGAATAGCATTTTGCATTGTATTGGGTGGGTGGAATAATTTTATTTGATAAATACACTAAGATGGCATTGCCTAACCCTAAATGCATAGCCTGGCTATATGGTGGGACAATTCTTGCATCATAATCAGCTCTAGTGTTGACAGTGTGAATTTTTCACTGTTTTTGTAGAGAGTGCTTATCAACACATAAGATATTCACAGATAAGTATTTCTTCTATTGGCATCGCGGCATAATATGGAACGTATGAAAAATCAACAGCCCCGCTCTCCTGTTGAAATAAACTGGATCACTTTGAGTTAAAAGGGCACAGAACAAACTTTATCATTATTTTCTGTATTCCTTCAACTGTCTCTTATTAATGTCAAACTACATAAGCTATTACCAAAAACATGATACTTTTGATCTTACCAAATAAAAGGTTTTATTTGTGATTATATTTACAAGTCTCACTGATGTCCATAAATATTGTTTACAAATTAAGGATGTTGGAGCTACAGAATTAAAAAAAGGCCAGGCTCAGTGGTTCACACCTGTAATCCTAGTGCTTTGGGAGGCCAAGGCGGGGGATTCCTTGAGGCCAGTATACACGGCTGCAGTGAGCTATGATTTTGCCACTGCACTCCAGCCTGGGTGACAGAGTGAGACCCTGTGTCTAAACAAACAAATAAGCAAAACGATTAAAAAGAATTAAGCTTAAAAAGTATAATTTTGTGTATATTATAAAACACGAAATGATATCACCAAAGCCTTTAGTTACTGTGATTGTGACATAAGTGTTTCACTCTTTTATGAACTTTAACTAACATACATCTGGAAACCTGTAAACACATTTTTATTTCATTAAGTCAAACTTGTGTCTAGAAAGATTGTCATTGTGATAGTAGTTTGGCAATTTAATGTCAGAGTATGTGGACTCTACACTTACAATGTCCCATTTTGGCCCTGAGGAAGTTTGGGATAAGCCACAGGAAAGCAGATCTTACTAGGCTCATATACCAAGATGTAAATTTTATAAATTTCTATAAATTTGTGTTTTATAAAGATCTGTTTGTGGGGGAGAAGTGAATCTTGGGAGTATTGCTAAGTGACACTTCGACACTTTCACATTCTGTCTTTATTTTTCCTGAAAAGTGTCATGGACTTGAGGAAAAATCTATTATAATTTTACTAAATGTTGTATGTATGGTATTAAAATAATCCATGTCCAGCATTACGTTTGTAAAGATTTTGAAAATATGCGTCATGATTGGTTACAAAGTTTTAGTATGGATCAAATAGGATTAGTAGTGTACTTGATAAGAAAGACGAAATTCTGAGATAGCTTCTTGGTCTTTGAGCACAGTAAGACCTGCTTTCTTGTGACTCAACCTAAGCTTCCTCAGAGCCAGGGTGGGACAACATTGTAAGTGCAGTGTCCACGTACTCTGGCATTAAATTGCTAAGCTAGTATCTCAATGACAAACTTTCTAAACACAAGTGTGACTTAATGAAATAAAAATGTGTTTATAGGTTTTCAGATGTACTGCACATTTTAAAATTCCACTTATATGCCTCATTTGCATATTGATAAAAAATTAATTTGAAACCGACTTCAGCTCTTTTTGTAACTTAAAAAAAAACATAGCAAATTTGTAGTCTGTTCTTTTTTTTTTTTGAGATAGAGTTTAGCTCTTGTTGACCAGGCTGGAGCACAATGGCGTGATCTCAGCTCACTGCAACTTTCGCCTCCCAGGTTGAAGCAATTCTCCTGCCTCAGCCTCCTGAGTCGCTGGGATTATAGGTGCCTCCTACCACACCCAGCTAATTTCTGTATTATTAGTAGAGACTGGGGGGACAGGGTTCACCATGTTGGCCAGGCTGGTCTGGAACTCCTGACCTCAAGTGATCCACCCACCTCACCCTCCCAAAGTATAAGTCTGTGTTTTATGTGCTTCAAATGTAAGGATTCTTTGTAAACTCATTATTATTTTTTCACAACCTTATATTTTTGTGAATTCTGAGTACAAATGTACTTCTTTTTATGACTTACTGCAAAAGGAATTTTAAAAATAAAATATCCATTAGAAGAACCAAAGGATCATCATATACACTAAGCTAGCTAGTATTTTTTGGGGTTCTGCATTAAAAATATATCTAATTATACAAGTATTACATGCCCTTATGGAAAACTTGACAAAAGTATAAAGTCTAAAACAATAATCACCCATGCCCCAGGAGTAATCACTATAGACTGAAGACATAGAGGATTGATAGCTAGCTAGCTAGATTGATATGATAGACAGGTACATAGTTTTTGTCTTTTTTAAAAATCAGGATTGTGATGTAGATGATACTTTTAATCTTACTGTTTCCATTAACAGCATAACCATTTTAAACTATTACAAATTTTAGGGAATATTTGATAAATATTGCCAAACTTTTGGCAAAAACATTTTTACCATTTTGTATTCTCAGCAATCTTACTGGAGCTGCAACAAACCTGAATATTAATAACTTTACATTTTTTCTACATTAAATAAGCAAAATAAATAGAAAAAGGTGGATTTTATTTCTCCATTTGCCACCTTTACAACCTTTTTGAAAGGTATATGAGACTGATAACATTTTTAGGTTTGTAGGTAGTTTTCACCATCTCCTTCCAGTATGATCTTAGGATCAGATGCTGTTTTTGCTCTACTGTCTTATGATTTTTCCTAATGATGCTGTAAGCTCTTTAGAGAATAGGAATCCTATATGTTTAATATGATGTAACATTGTTATAAATCTATGTTTATAGATTTTTATTTAGCCCTGTGTATTATATAACTAAAAGACTTCTAAAATAAGGCCTTAACCTGCACCCATTTTCTATGCATGTTTTTCCCAAATCCATTTAATATGGTACCCATATATGGCTAAAAATTAACACTCCTTGGTTAACTATGAACATGGTGAAACAGCTGCTTCTTTTATTCACATAAATGTATGCAGAATTGCTATGCTATTTTAATAACTATGCAATAGACACATCTTGCCATGACTCATTTCATGTTGCTGTTAGTGAATTATGTGGATGTGATCTGACATAAAGATTTCAGCCCTGTTTTATTCAATTTATCTTCATCATCATCAGTAAAACTTCATCATATAGGAGATGATCGATAAATGATTACTTATGGAACAGATTTAAACTAATTATATGATGTATAGTTTATTCTATAAATGCTTTCATCTAAGCTTCCAAAATAAAATGTCTTTTTAATATTTTAATATCCACCCTTTATGCTTTCTTCAATTTGTTGCCTATTTAAGGGTTAATTTTGGCATATTGTATGTACTGTACTATTCTACTTTTTTCTGTAAATGTTTTTTGCCATAAGCTATGTTTAATACTTTTTATTTTATTTTAGCCAAGTTGTATGTGTAAATACACATGAAAGACTTTGAGCAGTGCTTGGTATAAAGTACTTAATAAACATTGATGGTTGCCATTGCTGTAAATGCTTCAGGAAAATTCTTAATTATGTCTGAATCACTCTAGTTTCCTAAATTAGTCTGTGGTTTATGAGTCTTGATGGTTTTGCATTGTAAGATAGCAGTAATTTTATAGAGGCAGCACTGTAAACCTGTACTACTGAACATTTTCAAATATTGTGTACAGTGTACAAGGGAGTGAATGAGTCCTGAACAGCACAATTTGCCATTTTAATTTTCCTAAACAAAAGTTTAGTTTCTTTTATCCTTCTTTGCCTGTATATGTAACTCAAGACATAGTAGTTGGTTGACAAGTTTCTGTCCAGATTATTACAATTTACCAGGAATTTAGGTGAATATAACCAACTGCCTGGCAGCATAGTGCAGTGCAGAGAGCACGGGCATTCGGCTCAGAGACCTGGGTGCCAGTTCTGATTTTGCCACTTTGTGGCTATATCACCCTGAAAAAGAATCTGTCTGAGTCTCAGTTTTATTATCTGTAAAATGGAAAAATTATGTTTGCTTCTATTTTAGAATGATTTTGATGCTTAAAAAAGAACAAAGAAGTGATAGTGTTTCGCGTGTAGCCACTGCTCACTGTCTCTGTTCTTTTTCACTCTTGCTTTTTCTAGCCTATATACCCCATGATCTATACTGACAAAGAAATGATGAAATAAAGATGAAGTAAGCAGAGTTTCCAAACCATAAACTCTCTGTTTATAAAGATTTTATCCTGTAAGGTGGAACTTTGTATGATTTTAAGACAGGAATTGCCTGACGACATTCGTACCCAATTGTAACTGAAGTAATGAAGTACTTTTTAAAGCAAAAGAGATTTTCAAAAATTGTGAAATTCATTCTGTACTTATTGTTGTAATTAAATTGTGGAGTAGAAATTACAGTCTTATCAAAATTTAATTTTAGTAAATTCATGCCAAGCCACTAAAATATTAAATTTTAATATCATGATCTCTCTTTTCCTTTACTTGTATACACACACAAAATTTCCTTCTGTTATTTCACCGTGTTTCCTAATTCTTATTTCTTCTCTTGGTCCAGTTCAGATAAGCCTGTGATCCACTCCATGGCAACCCAAGGGAGTGGTCAAGTCACACAGAACTCTGTGTCACCCCCTGACAGTTTCCTCACCACAGTCAGAATGGCACTTGTGACAGACACTGGAGTTTCTCTTCAATCTAATTAAGGTTCCATTAACTTAACTAGGTTAACCATATTTGTTTTCTATTATGACCAACCTCCAGGCCAGAATTTCAGTAATTATCATATATTGTTAACGTTTTTTTCACGAATGCTTTCCTGTTGCCACTGTCCTTCAGCAATTGGGCAAGTCTTCCATCTGTGTGACAAAAAATAAAAAATAAAAAAGGATACAATCAAACTGCATCCATTGATTGGCAGATACGTTCTAGCTGCTAAATTAGCTGCTGGGGTCTGCATTCTGGAGCTTGCCCTGCAGTGGGTGACAGGGACATGTTCGGCAGAACTGTGTAATGACTGTGGCCATGTGCCGGTAGATTCCAAGTGCTGCGTTATCACTCGTGAGGAACAACAGGACATTCATGGAACCATTACTGGAAGAGGAAAGGGCTAGAATGAAACCAAAATTTTAACTGGAGATAGGCCATGGGAAGAGAGAGGAAGAAGATATTGCAGGAAGAAAGG
Organism: Macaca nemestrina; assembly: GCF_043159975.1. Classification (NCBI taxonomy): domain Eukaryota; kingdom Metazoa; phylum Chordata; class Mammalia; order Primates; family Cercopithecidae; genus Macaca; species Macaca nemestrina. The sequence goes on from NC_092140.1 coordinate 6,080,782, forward strand.
TAGTGACTTGAACACATTTGGAAAAGTGCATTTATTCAACAAGATCCACCAGTGCAGGAAGAAGAGGGAGAGAGAGATGATGTCAGACCATGAATGTCCCAAATAGAAAAATTAAAAAGGGAAACTTTGTTATCAGCTAGATTGACTTAAAAAAAAACATAACACTTGGTTCCAAATATGGAGACTAGATCAGTAAGGGCAAAATGAGACACCCAGATAATAAGTGGGAGGCTGTTACAGTGATCCAGTTGAAAAACAAGGAGGATAAACTAATTTTGGGATGATGGGATGAAGAAAATTAAAAAAAAAAATTTACAATAGACAGGATTCCAACAAGGAGGATGAAGAAGATTTAAATGCTAAGGATGACGTCCAAAGTACAGACTGACCCAAATGTCTTGATGGTGGCTCTGCTGGGCAAGCTAAAGAAATGGTGAAGTCAACTCAGGACATTCTGACTCTGAGAGATTCAAGGGACAATTCATGCAAACCGTGGGTTGGCAAGTGCACATCTAACCTGGGGATAAGGATGTAATATAAGATAAAGCTTCACAATTCATAACAATGAATGAAAATATCAAGGTCTAAAAAAAGAATTAGCCGGGCGCGGTGGCTCAAGCCTGTAATCCCAGCACTTTGGGAGGCTGAGACGGGCGGATCACGAGGTCAGGAGATCGAGACCATCCTGGCTAACATGGTGAAACCCCGTCTCTACTAAAAAATACGAAAAACTAGCCGGGCGTGGTGGCGGCGCCTGTAGTCCCAGCTACTCGGGAGGCTGAGGCAGGAGAATGGCGTGAACCCGGGAGGCGGAGCTTGCAGTGAGCTGAGATCCGGCCACTGCACTCCAGCCTGGGCGACAGAGCGAGACTCTGTCTCAAAAAAAAAAAAAAAAAAAAGAATTATATTACCTAGGAAGATTTGATTGGTAGATGCACTTATTATTTATAGGTAGATGCACTTATTATTCAAGCACATACACTGCAGTGTTCAGGAAAGAATGGTTTTAAGTATTTTCTTTTTCTTTTTTTTTTTTTTTTTGAGACGGAGTCTTGTTCTGTCACCCAGGCTGGAGTGCAGTGGCCGGATCTCAGCTCACTGCAAGCTCTGCCTCCCGGGTTCACGCCATTCTCCTGCCTCAGCCTCCCAAGTAGCTGGGACAACAGGCGCCCGCCACCTCGCCAGGCTAGTTTTTTTCGTATTTTTTAGTAGAGACGGGGTTTCACCGTGTTAGCCAGGATGGTCTCGATCTCCTGACCTCGTGATCCGCCCGTCTCGGCCTCCCAAAGTGCTGGGATTACAGGCTTGAGCCACCGCGCCCGGCCCCGGTTTTAAGTATTTTCTGTGAGACCAATGTATTAGTTTGCAAGAGGTTTTAGACTGGTAGTATTTTTTTCTAAAAACATAACTTCAGAAATACTTAATTGTACTTATTTGTTTACTAGAATAAATGATATACTAGTTATGGGAATGTAGCAAGAGTCAGGTAGCTCTCAGTTCCATTCTCTGAAAGTCAGAAAAAGATATGGAAATATTGGTGTTAGCTAATTAATTGCTTTACCGTGACCCATGTAGCAATAGGTTTGGTGTCGTTGGGTGTGAAACTATAGACACATAAACTGTGAATCATAAAGAGAACAGAAGGCATATTTGGGACTCAACCCATGTGTCTGACTTTGCATTACCTTAGAGCTTCTAATAAAGTTTATATCTTTAAATAAACCAATTACATAGACATTCTTATCATATAACTGTAATGATAATATTTTCAGCTTTAAGCATATATTATTGGAAAAATTTAAGGCCAGAGTTTTAGATTATTGAAAAAAATTGATGTTTATGCGTATATATGGATTTCTTATCAACCTAAGAATATATTCTGTTATGGGTGTACAAAGAACTGGTTAAAGGTATTTTCTTACATCTTCAGTAATGAATAGTGATGGTACTTTAATGTTATCCTAAAAGAGTAATATTAGATGTACATAATAAATCTAATATTTTCTTTGTAGGTCAGGAGTAAGCATAGGAGACCAAATGAAATAATAGCGTGAAATGATTATGTAAACATTCTTAGGTATGTCTACCACTCAGGGTATGAATCTCTCTGAACTTCAGCGCCCTTACCTCAGAAATGAACATACCTCAGGCGTCCATTGTCCCCACTAGGTTTACTTTCCAACATTCTTTGCTCCGTTCTCAGCTCCTGGGAGTGGATGTGTAGCATCTACTCTAAGCTTCAGTGAGTTAGATTTCAGTGAGTTTCCTAGTCATTTTGGTGAGACAAGTGGTTGCCTTGGAAAGAGTTGAGAGGGAGAAAAGAGCCTGAGGTCAGGCATATATTCTCTCTCTCTCTCTCTCTTTTTTTTTTTTTTTTTTTTTTGAGATGGAGTTTCTCGCTTGTCGCCCAGGCTGGAGTGCAGTGGCACAATCTTGGCTCACTGCAACCTCCGCCTACCTCAAGTGGTTCTCCTGCCTCAGCCTCCCAAGTAGCAGGGATTACAGGCATCCACCACCACCACGCCCGGCTACTTTTTTGTATTTTTAGTAGAGATGGGATTTCGCCACGTTGGGCAGGCTGGTCTCAAACTCCTGACCTCAGGTGATCCGCCTGCCTCAGCCTCCCAAAGTGTTGGAATTACAGGAGTGGAGTGAGCCACCACTGCGCCCGGCTTTTTTTTAAATTTTTTTTTTTTTCAGAAGGAGTTTCGCTGTTGTTGCCCGGGCTGAAGTGCAATGGCACGATTTCAGCTTACTGCAACCTCTGCCTCCCGGATTCAAATGATTCTCCTGTCTCAGCCTCCTGAGTAGTTGGGATTACAGGCATGCACCACCACGCTCAGCTAATTTTGTATTTTTAGTAGAGATGGGGGTTTCACCATATTGGTCAGACTGGTCTCGAACTCTTGACCTCAGGTGATCCACCCGCCTTGGCCTCCCAAAGTGCTGGGATTACAGGCGTGAGCCACCATGCCCGGCCCATTTATTCTCTTAAGTTCCTTCCTGTGAGGATTCCTTGTACTGGCTAACTCCTCAACAAAACCTTTGCTCTTCCAAAAGAGACTATCTCTGGGACTCTGTGAATTTCTCTCTTTCTGAGCCCTCTCCATACTCTTGTCTTTTGAGTCTTGGCTGTGGGAACACTCTGCCTGGCTTTTACACCAAACCTCATGGTACCTCTACCTCTTGCCCACAATTCTCTCTCTGTAAATAAAACCTCCTCACATTGTCCCAATTTGAGTGTCCTCTGTGGCCTGTCAGATCCTGATTGATAACACGTTCACCAGGATGACAGAAAATTATTCTTTGTTTCTGTAGGTTTGAGAACCACTGTATCAAAGTACAGCCTTCAAAAAGTCTGTAAGGGGGAACAATTATTATAGGTATTTCTTTGCATCTCACTGGAGCAATCTCTTTTTTATTCCTCAAGTTATTTGGGTACAAGTGGTATTTAGTTAAATGAGTAAGTTATTTACTGGTGGTTTGTGAAGTTTTGGTGCACCCGTTGCCCGGGTTGTACACACTGAATGCTATTTGTAATCTTTTATCTGTTACCCCTCTCTCACCCTTCCCCGCAAGTCCCCAAAGTCCATTGTATTATTCTTATGACTTTGCATCCTCATAGCTTAGCTCCCACCTAGTGAAAACATATGATGTTTGGTTTTCCATACCTGAGTTACTTCACTTAGCATTATAGTCTCCAATCTCATCCAGGTCACTGCAAATGCTGTTAATTCATTTCTTTTTATGGCTGAGTAGTATTCCATCACACATACACACACACACACACACACACACACACACACACACACACACACCACAGTTTCTTTATCCACTCGTTGATTGATGGGGCATTTGGGTTGGTTCCACGATTTTGCAATTGCAAATTGTGCTGCTATAAACATACATGTACAAGTATCTTTTCCATATTATGATATCTTTTCCTCTGGGTAGATAACCAGTAGTGGGATTGCTGGATCAAATGGTAGTTCTACTTTCAGTTCTTTAAGGAATCTCCACACAATTTTCCATAGTGGCTGTACTACTTTACATTCCCACGAGCAGTGTAGAAGCACTCCCTAATTACCACATCCACACCAACATCTACTGGTTTTTGATTTTTTGATTATGGCCATTCTTGCAGGAGTAAGGTGGTATCGCATTTCCCTGATCATTAGTGATGTTGAGCATGTTTTCATATGTTTGTTGGCCATTCGTATATCTTCTTTTGATAAATGTCTGGTTGTATCCTTAGCCCACTTTTTGAGGGAATATTTTTTTTTCTTACTGGAGCAACCTCTTTTTAATTTGACTTTAAATATTGATCAGAACAGACCTTATCATGTTTCATCTGTGGCACTTTAAGATAATCCGAGGAGCTTTCTATTCCATATAAAGAAGAAAATGAGTGAATAATTTACTAGGAAAAATTTTCGTGAACTGACAACTAGGAACAGCTATGCTGGTATTTGTGGATGCCTTTATATGATAGCACAGGATAATTGCTTGTTTCATTAGTTACCTGCAGCATGCAGTTTCCATGCTTTCACCTCCTGTTGCGGTTGTTTAAAAACACAATTTCTACTTGAGACCCATCACTGAAAGTCAGCCGGGCAGTAGTTATTTCGCTACTCTTTGCATGTCTGGGGAAATCTCGTTTTCTAAAATAAACAAGTATATGTAGATCCTATTGTGTACAAGTTTTCCTGAAATCCCATGCAGCTTGGCGTCTAAAATACTATGTACAGCTGGCACCTCTTTATGGCTGTTGGAAGGAGACGTCTTCTCTCAGTCAGTCACTGAGGGGAGCGGTTGTGTGGAATCAGCACATAGTAATCCTACTGCCTCCCGGGTGCTCAGCTCTGAAAGTGTACTGGGTAGAAGAGGAAGTGAGGAATCTCTCACAGTAAATGGTTTTTATAAGATTTTCTTATAAAACCATTCCTCGGAAGTGTAACTTAGCCTTTCCTTACAATTTTTATCACCAACCAAGCACTAATGCAAAAAATAAAACAATAACAAAACAGTGTTTGGTTCATTTATTCATTCAAAAAACTTTACTGAGCTAGGCAGTGTGGGTTTGATAATTAATAAAATTTGTATTAGTTGTCCACATAATGATTACAGTCAGTGCAGGCTACAGCAACATGCAATTAAATAAACAATTACAGTCAAAGAATAGAGCTTTTAGCGGCGGATAGCAGTGACATCTAACTCAAAATGAGATTATGCACCAAATAAAGTGCTGCAAAGAAGAGATCCTGAAGATGGGGTATGCTTCTAATATGATCTAGTAAGCTGGCACATCTTTGATTCTGCCAATTAGTGAGAGCTGCTGATAAATTTTTAAGTGATTAGAACAAACATCATGCTCTCAAAACACAATTCAAATATGTAATGCTATTAGTAAGGGAAGAATGGATGTGGATAGAGTGAAATAGCCTCTAGAGTCAGAAAGGAGACAGAGTTTGTATGTAGGGGTGGGAGCAAACTGAAGTAACATTTTGTATACATCCAAAACGTAGATCAGATTTAAAAAATCGATAAATTATACTCAGGCTGTTTCTTCAATTGAATGTTGATTTTTAAATCTCTAAGGTTTATGTAATACAGCCTTTGCTACAAGTGGATACTCTCTCATAGGGCACCCTGTGTTGCCTTTAAATGATTAGTATGTTAAAGATTTATTAAATTAAAAATGAACATTCTTTTTTTTGCAGAGGCATCTGTGGTTTCAAGAAACAGAAACAAAATGAAAATTTTCATATAATAATCAGATAATAATATTAGCATAGACAATACTGATTAGTTTTCTCCTGGCACAAGAAGAAATTTTTAGTGTTATCACCAGTAAAAAGTGATGCAAATCCACTATAAATTTGATAAGTATTTGACATTTCTCCTATGTTCTAGTTTGTGCAACTGTTAAAACACTTAGCATGTATTGATTATCTAATTCAATAAAACAGCATCTAAAATGTTATCAGCAATATACTAAATGCTAAGAATATAAAGATGAATAAAAACTTGGTCTCCATTTTTCAAGAGCTCAGATTTTTATCAGTAAAGGCACTACAAAAGATTATGAAGTCAGTTGGGGGTCTATTAAAATGGTTACAGAGTAATAATCATCATTGCCTAGCACTTTACAGAAATTAAAACTCTTGTATTTTTAGTAGAGACGGGGTTTTACCATGTTAGTCAGGCTGGTCTCGAACTCCTGTCCTCAGATGATCCACCTGCCTCGGCCTCCCAAAGTGTTGGGATTACAGACGTGAGCCACTGCCAGTGTTGGCGGGCACCTGTAATCCCCGTTACTCAGGAGGCTGAGGCAGGAGAATTGCTTGAACCCGGGAGGAGGAGGCTGCAGTGAGCCGAGATCACACCATTGCACTCCAGCCTGGGTGATGGTGAGACTGCGTCTTAAAAAAACAAAAAAAGTTAAAACTCTTTTCAAATATGTTATCTCTTTGGATACTTTCAACACCTGTGAGAAATAATCATAATTTTAATCATTCCTATATTAAACATCAGAAAGTTAAAATTGAGCAAAGACAGGACTTTTTTCTTCTAAGGCACAGAAAAATTGTGCCCGATGTCAGTGTTGAACGCAAGCAAAAACTGTGAAAACGTGGAGAACCCGAGTGAAAGGTAAAGTGTTTAGTTGGGTGGAAGGTGAAATATGGAAATTAAGAGGGGAGAGGAGAAAGAGGGTTCAGCATGGAAACTGAGTCATGGGGCCTTTCAATAGGGAGAAACCCTAAGTTTTATGGCCTCCATCTCCTGTCCACTCTGAAAACTTGAGCTTAGGCCCTTCTAAACATAGGCAGTTTACTCAAACAAGACAAAACAAAACAAACACAAAAACAAACAAAAGAACAGAAAAGAAAACACTCCTGTTTTAATCCTAGCCTGCAATCTGCCTTCAGCAAACTGCCAGCCATTGACTTTAGTTCTGCCATCAAGAGTCATGTCTGTTCCAATTCCGGTTCAACATACAGGTCTTTAAAATGTGAATTCAGTGATCATACCCCCTTTAAGAATTCAGTTCAAGTTCAATATTCCCAGTTTCTTTAACCACTCCTCACACAGTATCACATTAGACGTTCCACTCTTCTGGTTTTGCTCCTCTGGGCACACTGTAATTAAGTTCCTTCTTAAAACATGGTGACCAGATTTAAGCATGATGCTCCAAATACATTCCTTTACACCAAGGGATAGAGGAAGACAGATGTTTCCTTTGTTCTGAATTCTGTGATTCCATTCATGCAGCCTCAGTTTGCAGGGGAGTTTTGGCAGCCAAGTCTCTCTGTTCACTCCTGTTAAATAAACAGTCACCCCAGAAATCCTAGGTGTTTTTACACGTTATTTCATTTACCCAGGTCTCCCTCATCTCAGGATTTGAAGCAATTATTTAAAAAGTAAAATGTGCAATTTGAATCTCTCTCATTAAATTATGTTTTTAATTCATCAGCAAATGAATCAGCAGAGAATTTGAACAAGACAGAAAGTAAGAACAATGTCACAAAGTCAAAGGAAGAACATTTCTGGGAATATGATGTAAAAATATGTTTACCTTTTGTTAAACATATATATTCCGTAAACATACATAAAGGAGCCTTTTAAAGTTTTTTTCCCTCAGGTTTCAATAACTGCCACTGTCTTCCTTTCCTATAATTTACATAAAATTAAATTTCTGTTCTTAAAGGCATTGATGCATGTATTAGGCCGTTCTTGCATTGCTACAAAGAAATACCTGAGGCTGGGTAAAGAAAAAGGGTTTAATTGGCTCACTGTTCTGCAGGCTGAAGAGCAGCATAGCTCCAGCATCAGCTTGTGGGGAGGCCTCAGTAAGCTTACAATTATGGCAGAAGCTGGAGCAGGCACTTTACATGCAGGAGCAAGAGATAGAGTTGCGGGCAAGGTGTCACACACTTCTAAACGAGCAGATCTTGCGAGAACTCACTCACTATCATAATGAGAGAAGCAAGGCATGAGAGATCTGCCCCCATGATCCAAACACCTCCCACCAGGCTGGCCCTCCAGCATTGCAGATTACAATTCAATGTGAGATTTGGGTGGGGACAAATATTCAGATTATATCAATGGGTGTATCTCCCTTTCTTTATACTTCTTAGCTATCGGCTGATAAAGCTCAAGAGGCAAACTTCTGACTGTACCACCTCCTGGTGGTCTGTCTGGGGCAAATCTTAAACTTTTTCTAAACATAATTTTCTTACCTATAAAATGGGTACAATAATAAAATCTTCCTCATAAGGATGCTGTGACAGCCATGCAAGATACTTTATGTGAAGTTTTGGGAAAGTGGCCAGATATAGAAATATCAGTAAATGTTAGCAGTTTTTTGTTCATTTGTTTGTTTGAGACAGGTTCTTGCTCCATCACCCAGACTGGAGTGCAGGGGCAGGATCACAGGTAACTGAAGCTTCAACCTCCTGAGCACAAGTGATCTTCTCGCCTCAGTCTCCAAGCAGCTGGGACTACAGGCATGAGCCACCATGCCTGGCTAATTGTTTAGATTTTTTTTTTTTTTATACAGACAGGGTCCTCTTACATTGCCCAGGCTGGTCTTCAATTCCTGGCCTCAAGCGATCCTCCTGCCTGGGCCTCCCAAAGTCTTGGGATTGCAAGCATGAGCCAACATGTTCGGCCAATGTTCAGTATTTTTATTAAGCCACCACTAAAACTGGTATTAATTTATATTGCAGCATTTACATCAAAGCACGTCATGTGTATTTTAAGTATGCATTTACATTTTTGTACATCCTAAAATCTGTCATGTTCTTAAGGAAATTGTTTCCTACTCAACTTTGTGTTCATAAGATCTATCATGATTCCTAGCACACAGCAGGTATTCAATACATGCTTGTGAAATTAATGTAATAGATGAATTAATAAGTGTGGATATGGTGCAGTTTAAGAGTTCATCAGTCAGGCTATCCTCTTGTTTAGTGATAGTGTTCATCGCGTTGTCATGCTGGAATAAATCCGTGACCTGTTCTTTACGTGTTAAGAATGATATTATTACTGAGAGCATCCCATATGCCAGAAACAGTTTGCGTATATTTTTTCCTTTACTTCTCATTGCCGCCCTTTGAGATAGGTTCAACGACTAATCGCTTTTCACAGATGAGGAAACCAAGGTACCTAGACATTAAAAAAATATACCCAAGGAAACTTACCCAGCTGATGAGAGATGGAGCAGGACTAGAACCTAGCCTGTCTGACTGCAGAGCTGAGACAATTCATCACTGCCCTCTATTGCCTCTGCCTCTGCCAAATCAATGTGTCTAATGATAGTAATGATTTTAAAAATGTTCCAGATTTAGCTCAGTTTGTACATTTGTTTTGTTCTCTCCTGACTGCTTTCGAAAGCTACAGCTGATGGCCATGCCACGTCCTCTTTCCCTCTTGCTGCTGAAGCCAGCAAGTTGTACAGTTGACATGAGAGAAAAACAAGGTCAACTTTCACTTTAGGGTGATTTGAGGACACTTTAGGACGATAATATCACCGTTTGGCTGTTAGGCCAGGTGCATAAAAGTTAACTTGCTCTGACAGCCTGGCTTGGTCATTTCCTAACTAACCTCAGAGATATTATTCAGCATACCCAAACCTCAGTTGCCTTATCTTTGAGTGGGGAACATAATACTTTTCCATATTGTTGTAAAGAATAAATGAAATAAAATGTGAAAGCATCTAAAATGTTGTGTAGCTTAGAGTCTGGCTTTGTGTTTCTGATCTCAGTGAAATTCACAGTTCGTTGGGAAGCATAGGCACTTACATCTATAACTGTGGCGTGATGTGGTCTCTAAGACACGTGCATAATATAGAGATATCAGGGAAGAAAGAGCCCTCCTGACTCGGAAGAGAGGAAGGAAGAACCACAAGAGCTGAGATTTAAGGCTGCTTTTTAAAGAAGGGTTTCAGCTCCTTCATAACATGGCTAATTTAATAGTGGTCCATTCCCAGAGACTCCATAAGAACAAAAAAGGGCTATTTTCTCCAGTTCTCCATCCCCACTACCTAGCACTGAAGCCTTGCATATTATAGGAATTGGATAAATGGCTGCTGGAGGAATTATGGAACTACAGAGAATGTAGTAGCCAAAGTTATATGCTGGCGTTAGGTAAGAAATATATTGACCTCCATTTCACTAATGAACAATTTAGTCTCAGAGAGGTTTTAATTTGGCCAACATAGTTAATGTAGCCAGGAAAAGATAAAGGAACATATACTATCTAACTGTAAAATTGCTGAATGTAGTTTCTTAGGATTTTGTCCTAAATTGGAAAGCAATGCCGTAACAAAATGATATTCAAGTTGATTTTGGAATCCAGTGGTGGTGCCTGTGGCTTCATTTCCGTAGTTGATTTATAAATTCCTTGAATCTGTTAGAGCAGACACTAAACCATTGAGGAAAATGTATAGCATGATATGCAGAAATAGAGCTCTGTAGCACACCTGTGCACATAAATACAAATACACATATTTAAATTGACACAGGATTACTGCTGCCATATATCAGTCTTCTTAAATCCATTGGAAATATTGAGAGAAATGATTGAAGTAACTGTTCTTCTCATCTTCATGAAAAAGTAAAATTTCTAGCTCAGTTTCTGGAGCACAGTAGACACTTAATGTTTGATGAATAGAAGCATAACAGGCTGACTTAATTAACTAACTAATAGTTTAAAATACTTGAAGTTGATAATTTAAGGGGGGAATCTATCTTTAGCAGGATCGAAAACACAACATGATCGTTACAATATAGTTGATTGTACACTTATACAAAAGAGTGACACTCATCATTTTTAAATGATGAGGAAATCAAAGCCTAAACACTCACAGGCTTGTTAAAAATAAGAGATCTTCGTAGAATAATACTTGGTTTTAGAAAAATTATTCAAAATACAGGAATATAATTAGGACAATAATAAGAAAATCCTTGAAATTATTTTATCAGATTTTTAGCTTATTTAACCCATGGCAAAGTAATTACAAGATTGTCCTGTAATAAATTGAGGTCTAGCCAGATATTAGCTTTAAACGAAGACATTAGTCTTTTTGGCACTATTTTTGAGTTTGTTTATTCTGAGTGTGATTTATAACCCTGAAATATGATTTATCATGTATATCAAGATAGTTTCACATTTGCTAGTGCTGTCTTTGCTTCAGTTCATGTTTCTGATGAGAAAATTGAAAGTAATCCATCAAACTGGAATATGGTCAAGGTAGAATATGTCAAACTCTGTGAATGAAAACCACAGTATAGTCAAATAGCTTCTACAAACACATGGCCAATATACTGCTTACCTTACTAGTACTTTGTTTCATCTTCTTAATGACATTGAGCTTCTTAAAGGAGCTGTAAATTATTCATGTTACCTTGCTTGTGCGTACCCAGGTACACTGTACTCATTTAATCTTCATATTAAACAAATATGAAATGTAAAAAAAACCTTCTTTTAAAATGTGATAGATAATAAAGATCTATCCTGACATTTTATATTGCATACAATTTAAACATTATTTTTTAATGGGAAACCATCACATATGGTAGAGATTTTATACAGAATTTTAAAATGTGGCATTAAAAAAAATTGTTCCATGGAAAACTGCTTTCAGAGATTTTTAGTGTTTTTCTCACATAGGAACCTAAGCTTCTCAGAGCTTTTAATAGGCTTCTAACAGGCTAATAGTCAAGGCCATGACCCAAGAAGGGATATAGTTCACAGTGTTTTCCACAAATATTTCACCCCAGAATTTCTTTTCTCATTGAACACATTTTAGAAAAGCCTGCAGTAAATGACGCTGCAAATCTCAAAATGGCTAATTTAGCTTTTACTGACATATTGCATACATTGTTAATTAGGGACTTTTTTTTTTTTTCACATAGCATTTATATAACTCCTGAAACACCTCCCTGAATTTATGTTTTACATTTAACTTATCTCAAACAAATAGAGACATACTGTATTGCTTGTGCCAGGACAGGATTTTGTTTTTTTCACATTAAATATGGAAACTCTGTAATAATGCAAAACAGATCAGACAAATGGTCCACTTACCTCAATATTTTAAAAAATGTTCACTACTAGTGGTATAGGAAAGGGGTACCTATGCAGACCCCAAGAGAAGGTTCTTGGATCTCGTGCAAGAAGGAATTCAGGGTAAGTCCGCAGTGCAAAGTAAAAACAAATTTATTAAGAAAGTAAAGTAGCGAAAGTGTAGCTACTCCATAGACAGAGTAGGAATTCCTGAAAGTAAGAGGGGGAACGCGTCCACCCTAGATACAATACTTGTATATATGGGGAAATGTGCTCTGCTTCAAGGGTTTGTGATAAAGGATTAATTTTCTTAATTACTGTATTTTGCAAGAATCAGTATTATTTTTAAAGCAAAATTAGAAATGTCTTTGTTCTCATGCCTGTAATCCCAGCACTTCGGGAGGCTGGGGTGGGAGGATCACGAGGTCAGGAGATTGAGACCATCCTGGCCAATGTGGTGAAATCCTGTCTCTACTAAAAATACAAAAATTAGCTGGGAGTGGTGGCACGTGCCTGTAGTCCCAGCTACTCCAGAGGCTGAGGCAGGAGAATCACTTGAACCTGGAAGGCGGTTGCAGTGAGCCGAGATTGCGCCACTGTACTCCAGCCTAGAGACAGAGCAGAGTGAGACTCTGTCTCAAAAAAAAAAAAAAAAAAAAAAAGCTTTTGTTCTCCAGATATCAGGATATCTGGACACTCCCAAGTCTGGGTCTATTTAGTAAACATTTTTAATTTGTTCCCTTAACAGTAAACATCTACAGGCTAGGAATGCCTTTCTGGAAATGCAGTCCAGCAACTCCTAGCCTCATTTTCCCAGCCCTCACTCAAAAAGGGAACGCTGTGGTTCGAACGCCTCTGACACTGATCTATATTATATATTATACTATATTACATATTATAGATTTTATATATTGTATTATATATGTGTATAATATGCACATATATATACATTTATGCTGTTAAGGAAAACAAAACAAATATTTTATATATGTGTATGTATAAAATGACATGCAATCCAGTTGATCGCCATTAAGTATGTTATGTATTGATTATGATCATCATTATAGACCTTCTACAATTTATATATGTTTTCAATTGTAAAACATATTTTAAAAATCAGATTTCAGGTAATTATCATATACTGACACACACACACACACGATGTTAAAATAACATCTCAACCAATATATAAGTTTAGGATATGGAAACATCCAGAAAGTAAAATTTAAAAGTTCTGCTAATTTTACATTTTGGTAAGATTTTTTTTTTAAATTTAGTCCTTAACATAATGCAAATTTAATTTGCAAGATAGAATACATAGATAGATAGATAGATAGATAGATAGATAGATAGATAGATATTTGACGTACAATTTGAAATTGTTTTATGCCCCTTTGAGGAAACATGTCAGTGATTTTATTTAAGGAGCTACACCCACACTCCCTCATTCCTGGGAAAGAAAAAGACAAGAAACTCACAAGGTCTGCTAAAGGCCAAAGACTATTTAGGCCAAAAGGAATAATGCAACCAAAAGATTGCCGGAATCAAAGAAAACAGAGAGAAAAAGGAAATCAGCAAGTTATTTCAAAAGGGAAGAGAAAAATGTAAGTCAGGTCATTAAAGATTTAAGTGACTAGTACAAAGTCAATGAGAACAAAGCCATCAAATGAACATTTACAGTGAGCCAGTTGGGAATTCACCTAGGCCATTAACATGTCTTCCTAATCACAATAGGCAACTCTCAAAAGGCTGTTAGTAAACCCTGTATTTTGGAGAAACATATTTGGACAATGACTTGAGAGTGATTAGAAGGATCACTGGATAAGAAAGTTCATATTACTTACTTTTGAAACCATGGTACTTGAAGTCTATTTCAGAAGTGAAAGCCCGGTTGTAGATACTTATGAACTGTATTTTTCCTTAAAACATAGAGCTCTTATTTAATAATGAACTAGAGTTACATTTCTATATTCTATGAATAATTTGCTATGCATAAATAATATTAAATAATGTTTTTGACATTTAAAAGTTTTAGGCATGCAAAAGAGTTGACAATTTAGAGTTGACCTCTTGCCCCTCATCTACACTTTCCAGGAGAACTAAACTACCTCTGAATTTTAGGTAGCTCCAAACAGCACAAGTAATCAAAAGAACATCTTAGATAACTTTGGCTAATGTTGGAGATTATCATTATTATAAAAAACAAAAGTGAATTTTGAGTTTGAGGTATTGGGAGGATCTATATTGATGGAATTCTCTAGGTGGTGATGGTAACCCGTTATACTTTAGGCTCAGCCAGCAAAACTTTCCACAGCTGGTGATTTAGTCAGGGACTGGTGGATTATATAAGGGTTAATGGAACAGTTTTTTAGGATGAAAACCTGTATTTATTTCTAAACTCTGAAGAAATTGCCACATCTGCCAGTCAATTGCTGCCGTTCATTAATGTTATCGGTAGTATTACTTTGTGTGCCCTTACTTGCAAAAAAGGTTTTAGTCCATTTTCTTCCATTTGCTTATCAGATGTTAAAGATGAAGGGAAAGTTATTCCGAGAATGATTCCAATTGTTCGTCCTGTTCCTTATAAATGCTTTTGGGAAATCTCAATTAGTAGAAAAAAAGAGTCTCAAGATGTTGTTCACATTCTAAATTTTTATAAAAGCTATTATGGATTATTAACCAATTTATTGTGTCCCATCATATTAGAATATTTTCAAATATTATTTTTAATCCTTAAAATGAGTCTCTTCTAGGAAATATGTTTATTTTTATTTTGTAAAAGAAAATTGAAGGATTACAGTATTGAACTAATTTGCCACAATTAGACAGTATTTAGCATGTCAGAGCCATAATTTTAGAAACAAATTACTATCCATTTATTGGGTGCTTATTATATGCCAGATACTGCTCAAAGCCTTGTACATGTATTGTCTCCTTTCATTCTCATAATAATCCTATGAGGCATTGGATCAGTGGAGTATCATGGATTCCATTTTTAATTAAGGAAGCTGAGGCTCAGACAATTGAAGTAACAGGCTAAAGGACACAAGACTCTTAAGTGAGGGCTCTGAGATTTGCATTCACATCATCAATCTAACCCCAGCTTTGTTCTCCCCCTTCATCATAAATGGGTTCTGAGGAGGAATCTGTGGATTGACTGCCCGGGGAACATTCCAGGTAGTCCTTACTTCCTCAACATGTCTCTACTTCATCCATATCTCCCCACTCTTTAATTGTGTCTCTTATCATATGAAACATGAAAATGAGAAAAACGCTCTTTAAAGATTTAGCAACGGCCTGAAGTATATACTAGAGCAGGGTATGGTATCATATATAAATAGAGAAAAATTCTATTATAAAAAGGGCAAGTTTATAAAATATAATGGACCATAAAGTCAAACCAGAGTGTCATCATAATTTTCCCAGAGTTTCTTAATTGTGATACTTTAATGAAATATATTGGGGGAAAATGACCTTTAGCAGCATACCTGTAACTTTTATACTGTCACATGAAAACACATGATACATTTGAAACCTTTCCCCTAACTTTAGGATACAATTGCAATTCTAAGATTCTTCTCATAAGGCATACAGTCATCTTCTAATTTACATGTACACCTGTGACCTAGAATATTCTGATGTGAGCCAACAGCTGAAATCCTTGTAAGACATTCTAGAGCATTTGAGGACAGTGGGATTGCGTTGAGTAACCAGTTACTGCAGTAGAACGTGAATGCAGGGGACAGTCGGTCTTTGCTGCCAATTACACTTGGACATTCAGCAGCAGGAGGGAATCCTGAGTCCTTGACTTAATTTCATCTGGCCCTGGAGGCAAGTGACAGGAAGTGACAAGCCAATTATACATCCAGTCACAAAGCACAATGTGACTTTAACTTTAGAAAAAACTCATAGAAGGTCACATGTTGTGGATTTCAATGTTGTTAATGATTTACCGGTTTTTCGGCATATGAAACATTTATTTGTTTCTTTGTGAGGGAAACACGCCATGAGGTGTGTCCTTGTCTTTTTCTGCATGTAAATCCATCTTTCCTTTTCTATATTTTTTTTCCTCTTCTATTAGGTTTTTCTCTCTGACTCTGTCTTACCCTTGTTTGGTTGTTTTTCTTCCACATGTCTAAGTCTTTCTGTTGTCAGTTGCTTGCTTCCTTTAGCCATAATATAACATAAAATTATAGACAAATCACTTTGAATAGTTTTTAGGCTTTATTTTTAACATGAAAATATGAATAAAATTGGTTTTACTTCTGTAGCTTTCTTCTTGTGGGTCACATGCCATTAAAACAAAGACTGAAGCAGGAGTCCACAGTCTCTGCCTTTCTGTGAACTAGTGTAAATCCACTATGATGATCTAAAAGTTAGAAATTTTCTTGCATTGAATTTGTTTTAATAAAATTTGTCTTGTATTTTAAATTGAATTTGCTGTCTGGATGTTGCTTTAATGATTTTAAAAAATGTTTTACATACATAGATATAAATTCTCTCATAGGTTGAAACCCATTCTAAAATATCCTATTTGACACTTAGCCCATGCCTTAAATATGTATTGATCATTAACCCAGCAGATAGTTGAGACAATAAATTCACTACAGACTTCAATAAGTTCTCCCCCATCACCATGATTATGAACAGCTCTGCATTTCAATCAATCTTGTAGTAAAATTTCCCTTGAAAGGAAATTAATTTCTAGTGACCTAATCCTGTGTTTTTTTTTGTCTGATATTCATTTGATTAAAAAAATGTTTCTCTGAGCACATGGTTATCGGCTATTTATTCTTTTGCAAAGCAGCATTTCTCACACAGCTGCTAAGTCCCTGTTGACTTTAGATTGCTGTCTAAAATGAATTATATCTATTGTATTTACTTGATCACTAGGGATGGTACAGATTTATCTTACAAGAACTGTCCTCAGAGAGACCTGCTAAGCTTCTCAGGCTAATGGGGCTCTAGCAAGGCCTCATTATTACTGCACGTATATCTGTAATTACATTCACCTCCTAACTCGATATGAAAGGCAATCATCAAATGTAAACAGTGGTTGCCGTCGATGGAACTGTTATAGATGATTTTCTGTTCTTTATGCTTATTATTTTTACAGTGAACAAAGGAACAGAAACAGCTAAAACATAGCTATTTTTTAAAAAAGACAGCAATGTGACCTAGATAAGGAGGAATTTTAAAAAGCTAGTTGATTACACCCTAAAGGATGTGATTTGTCATAGACATGTTCTTCAAATATTTATTAAGGTTTAATAGTAGGTGTTTTCTAAATACTTTATTCCCTTCAGAATCTTCAAAATCTAGGTAACCTTTATTACTTTAAATATTTATTTATTTAGTAGCTAAATAAACTAAGGCAATATTTCAGAACTATTCAGTGAGACCACGTTTCGTAAATGATACAAACAAGTTATCTATTTCTATTTATTATAAATATAAAGGATGAGTGGGCAGGTATCCTGTTTACTAAATGGTTTCATTAAAGATGGAAGCAATTTCACTTTTAAATCTATCATTGAATAGATAAATGTATACATATACAATTATGTGCATCCACACTTAATCAGAATGAACTAAGCAAATACTATGTAAGTAGGCTTGCAGGATTATGTGCTGAGCTATATAATATGATAATCAAGATAAAATGGCACTTCCATATGCTGTTACTTATATAACTCTATAATATTTTCCCATGTACATTAACCTCTTACTGAGCCTTGGAGTTTTCTTGTTGGATAAATATTTTAAAGAGAAAATTAGAAACCCTGTTGGACTGGATTCATTCAGAACAGATTCTGATGAGACCCAGCTCTTTGAATTGGGTATTTATGGCTTGTTGAACATTTGTGGTGCAATGAAAAATCTGTAAATTGCAATTAACACAACAAAGCTGAAAAATGAAGAAAGTGGTGAGATTTCAGTATCTCTGTGGCTGAGCTGCTGTGTGTGTGGTGGGGGGGATTCCTGGGATATTCTAATCCTAGCAACATATTTTCTTTCCATTCAGTTGTAACGATCATTCAGAGAAGTGACAAATATATCTACTAGACGTCTCTTTCCGTGGGTGAGGAGCAGCTCTTGTTTTAGAGAGGACTTAGCAAGGATGCTGTAATTGCAGTGACTTGAAAAGCAGGGACTGGATGTCCTCCATGCATAAAGTAACCCACGTAGTGAGATAAATTACTTTAAAATCTGAGTTGATTCTTTCAGCTCAATGTCTGGAAACTTATTAATTGAATGCGGCCATCTGCAGAGCTTGACTTGAGATCACATAGTTGACTTAAGCACAAAGAGTGTCTTGCTGAAAAAATGTAAACTTCAGCAAAGTGAATCCCAATCCATCGCTGGACATCTGGCAGTGTTTGCACCAATCATACAGATCATGGTCATCTGATGAATGGTTTTATGACAGGAGACACTTCTCAATATTAACCGTTATGTTTTCCACGCTTGACAACACAGAACGGTCATCTTGATGTAGTCCCAGGAATTTGTATGTGCTGGTTTTACAAAGGCAGATATTTTCAGTATTCCTTTGGATGATTTTTTCTTACCATAGTGTCACCTGGATAAGACAAAGTCCCTTCATTAGAATACTTACCAGATATTGATGTATTGATGCCAAAGTCTTCCTTTCTCTCTGTCTGTCTACACACACACACACATATACACAAATGTATGCATGTTACATATACAGACGTTATATATACACACATATATAATATATACACACACAACATATGTATTATGTTATATTATGCAATATCATGTATACAAACATATCACCTACTTAATTTTGAAGTAAGTAATAAAATTTGGCCTAAATGTGTTGCAGTATCTAATGTTATAACATTATGCAACATCACATATACAAACATCACCTACTTAATTTTGAAATAAGTAATAAGTTTTGGCCTAAATATATCGCAGTATCTAAACATGTTGCCTTTCCATTTCCTCTTCAAACATGCCCAGTTTCCATAATGTTTTCACCCTAGTTGTAAGAAGTAGGAGAAAATAAAAGAGTGACCAGTGATAAATTTTCTTGGTATTTTGATACCTCTATGGCTGGTCGACTTTCCCAGAGGCCATTGAATAGAAAGGCTCTCAGACCAAAATAAGTAGATCAAATGATCAAGAGTATTAAATCAATTTAGACATATAATGCAAAGTAACAGGAAGAAAACAGGAGGTGACACACTTAGGTTAGGGTGACATAGCATAGGACAGCTTGTGATTAGGTACGGTAGATCCCTAGGCCAATGGTTGGAAATCTCATCCAGATCATTGTATACCTGGTAGTCCTGTCTCCGTATAACTTTGTATAATATTGATGTATTAATTCAGTGTTACAAAACAGTA
The DNA here is from genome assembly GCF_043159975.1 of Macaca nemestrina. Lineage (NCBI taxonomy): Eukaryota > Metazoa > Chordata > Mammalia > Primates > Cercopithecidae > Macaca > Macaca nemestrina. The sequence continues at coordinate 6,100,231 of NC_092140.1, forward strand.
AACATTTTACTAATAGATATATCATATATTTGCATTGTGTATCCCTGTGACCATGGGTACACAAGTCAATGACAAGTCATCAGCTATTTTCAGGTTTACTAGTAATATCTATATGCTGCTTTTTCATTAATGTTGTTTGCATAAGACAAGCAAAAGCAGGCCCCAAAATTTCAAGAAAAATTTTTGAAGGGCATTTATTGTGGAAATAGTCTTATCTACTATATTTATCTCCAGTGAACTGGAAAGGCTTGCCTTTTTTTTTTTTTTTTTGAATTTTAATATGAAACACAGCAGTATAGATCCCAGATGTTCTGAAAGTACAGAATTTGAAAACTAGTGATTTAGTCTGAAGAAAATAATAACAGGACAACTAAATAACCATTTTAAGGCTGTAAGTGGACATTATATGGAGAATAGCATCTAGTGACATTTAATTTACTGGAGTCGCTATTTTAATCCATTAAGTTTTGCTTGGTGACTAATTCTTGGGGAGGGGGAGGTTGAAGAGCACTTTAACCGCATATCCTTTACTTGTGGGGATACTGATTTTCTCATTTTTGTGATTTCTAGTGTATTATGTTTACTTTAAAAGATTTTACAAACTATATAAAATGGTTTCAAAAAGTTTGTTTAATGCCAGAAAAATGATGAATTTATTTTTCTTTCAGCTTAAATTTGTGGCCCACTAGAAATAAAAAAAAAAGGTATCAAACAGATGTGTACATTGCTATTCTTTGCAGCCTCCACAAAAGCTGGTGTCCAGAGGGTAGAAATTCTGTGACTATTTTGGTTGTGTCAGTTCCTTCTCTAAAATGCTTCTAATTATTTCTCATCGCTTGCCAGATAAAATCAAAACTTCTTAACACAATTTATAAGACTCTCTTCTTTTTTAATGTATTAAAAAATAATGGTAAGGAAGAGAAAACATAAAAGTTACCATCTTATCCGTTATTAAATGTGCTGTTCTTAGTGTTCAGTGTATTCACGCTGTTGTGCAACAGATCTCTATAACTTTTTCATCTTGCAAAACTGAGACCCTGTACCCCTTGAACAATGACTCTCTGTTTCTGCCCTGCAGCCCATGCAACCACCATTCCATTCCCTAAACTTCCTTGATCTGACTCCTGCTTTCCTGTTTGATTTTCTCTAACTCATTTCAAAACCTGCCTTACGCCTTACCTCCATACACGATGTCTTCCTAGTTCCCGTCATAGATCTTCACTCACCTCCTTCCCATTGCCTGGGATGCTCTCCCATGACCCCTTATGTGATTATTTTCTTTCTTTTTTTAAATTTTATTTTTTTAAATTATACTTTAAGTTCTAGGGTACATATGCACAATGTGTAGGTTTGTTGCATAGGTATAACTCACCTTTCAGATATAGACTTAAAAGGCGTTCCTAGAATGAGAGATGTACACCCAATATGTGCTCTTACACAACACCCTGTTATTTCCAACCATCACAAAAATTAACTATTACTTCTTTTTTTCTGATAGAATGTGAGCCTTTGAAACCCAAACTAATAGCTATATGTAAAGGACTCCCAGTCTTGCTCATCATTTCATTCCTGGCACCATAGTACACACCAAATAAGTACTTACTGCCTGAATAACTGGGTCAGTGCTCAAAATACCTAGATTTGAATCTTATTTTGTCACTTATAAGTGGTGTGCCCTTGGGTACACAAAGATCATAATAATGATGATGACAATAAAAATATTTATTGCAGCAATAATAGCAGTGCTAGTAGCAGCCATCACTGACATTTACTTAGCACTTGTTATGTAGTAGGCATATTTAAATCATTATATTAATTTATTTAATCCTCGTAATAACTCTTTGCAGTAGGTACTATGATTATGTCCATTGTCAGATGTGTAAGGAGGACAGGGATATTAAGTGATTTGTCCAAGGTGACACAGTTCATAAGGAACAGAACTATTGTTGGAACCAGGCGCTTTGAATTTGAAGTCCTGTTATGAAATGTTGTTTGATGTGTTGGAACCCCACTTCCTTACTTATAATAAGTGATTTTATTTCAAAGATGGCTGATCAGCATTCAATGTTTCAATCTACCGCAAGCTGCTTAGCACAATGCCTAACTGGAATTAGGCTAATTCCTAATTGCAATTAAGGCTAGGATTAGCACCTAATCTGACAGGCACTAACAAAGCCAGTCAGTCCTCTTGGACTAGGTGGAATACCCGTCTGGACTCATGAAAACCAGACTCATGTGCAAGAAATCAGAGACACAAGTGGACCCATTTTTTCTAAGATACAGGAATATCCTTAAAAGACAGGTGCAGGTATTTTTCCCAACACTGCTGTTTGCTATTTTTTTCTTTTTTCTTTTCTTTTTTTGGAGACAGATTCTCGCTGTGTTGCCCAGGCTGGAGTGCAGTGGCTCGATCTTGGCTCACTGCAAGCTCCGCCTCCCGGGTTCTCGTGTCTCAGCCTCCCAAGTAGCTGGGACTACAGGCGCCTGCCACCACGCCCGGCTAATTTTTTTGCATTTTTAGTAGAGACGGGGTTTCACTGTGTTGGGCAGGATGGTCTTGATCTCTGACCTGGTGATCCACCCTCCTCGGCCTCCCAAAGTACTGGGATTACAAGCATGAGCTACTGCACCCTGCCAGTGTTTGCCATTTTTCTTAATCCATTAACTCTTGGCTACAAGAGGACAGAAGTCTATTAGTGAAAACTCAACAAATGACAGCCATTACTGTCATCATCTGTGCCTGGTGTGGTACTTCATGCTGCGAATGAAGAAGATCTTCAGTAACCATTAGCTCCTTTCTTCTCTTTCGGCTCCCTTAATTAGAGCAAGTCAGACTCAACTACTACTGCAAAAAATTAGGTCAAAGACGTGTTATAATGGCTGCCAAGGAAATGGGGTATAATTGATACGAGCTATAGAAGAAGAGCACAAATTTCAGAGGAAAACACAACTTGTTACCAAATGCTAACACCTTGCTAGAATGATGACAACGTGCATGGTATTTGAGTAATATTTAAAACTTTAATGGCATGGTCATATCATTGATATCATTTCTGTTTCATAACCGATCTTGAGAGAAACCATAAGATACTACAATTCCGATTTTATAAAGAGCTTCAGTGACTTGCTGAAGGGAAGAGTAGTTAGGACCCACTTAAGAACTAGCAATTAGATTTCCAGATTACTTGTTCTGTGAAAATATAATTCGTCATCTAACCAAGACCTTTTTGAGAGTGGAAGGGGGAAGTTCAGCTGAGTTAGAATAGCAGACATCAATCGAGACTTTCCAGGGCTCATCAGGAGGGATGTTGCTTTCCTTCTACTGATGTTCCTCCTTGTGTTGTCTGTCCTTTCTTTTCTCTCTCACAATAAGCATCATGTTGATTTTAAAATCTTCCCCTTCTTTGATCCATGGAGGATGAATTATTTCTCCTCCATAGGTGTCCAGAGTTCCATTTTCTATGTGCATATATACCTGTGAAAATGAAACATATTCCTCTGAAAAAAAGGAGAAATCTACCCTGATGAAATAACTCTATATATATTTCACAAAATGTCCTGAGCTTGGGCAGCAAAGGCTGGCATAACTTGCTAAGGTTTGCTTGAATTTTATGTTGATTGAATTCACTTTATATTCCTACCTTAGCCATGAATGGCTGTATATGGGAATGAAAAATGATTTGGTATTTTGGTAGAATTACAAATTATTACTAGATAGATATTTCACACTGTTGAATGTTGAATGTGACAACAAAGTTATTCTCATAATCTGCTCTGGTTTCACGTACCCTAAGGATAACCAGATGCATGTGCGAGAAATCAGAGACACAAGGCAGGGCGTGGTGGCTCACGCCTGTAATCCCAGCACTTTGGGAAGCTGAGGTGGTGGATCATGAAGTCAGGAGATGGAGACCATCCTGGCTAACGTGGTGAAACCGCACCTCTATTAAAAATACAAAAAATTATCCAGGGGTGGTGGCATGTGCCTGTAGTCCCAGCTACTCAGGAGGCTGAATAATCGCTCGAACCTGGGAGGTGGAGGTTGCAGTGAGCTGAAATTGCGCCACTGCACTCCAGCCTGGGTGACAGAGCGAGACTCTGTCTCAAAAAACAAAAATAGCAAAAGAAACTACCATCAGAGTGAACAGGCCACCTACAGAATGGGAGAAAATTTTTACAATCTGCTCATCTGACAAAGGGCAAACATCCAGAACCTACAAAGAACTCAAACAAATTTATAAGAAAAAAGCAACCCCATCAAAAAGTGGGCAAAGGATATGAACAGATACTTCTCAAAAGAAGACATTTATGCAGCCAACAGACACATGAAAAAATGCTCATCATCACTGGCCATCAGAGAAATACAAATCAAAACCACAATGAGATACCATCTCACACCAGTTGGAATGGCGATCATTAAAAAGTCAGGAAACAACAGGTGCTGGAGAGGATGTAGAGAAATAGGAACACTTTTACACTGTTGGTGGGACTGTAAACTAGTTCAACCATTGTGGAAGACAGTGTGGCAATTCCTCAAGGATCTAGAACTAGAAATATCATTTGACCCAGCCATCCCATTACTGGGTATATACCCAAAGGATTATAAATCATGCTGCTGTAAAGACACATGCACATGTATGTTTATTGTGGCACTATTCACAATAGCGAAGACTTGGAATCAACCCAAATGTCCATCAATGACAGACTGGATTAAGAAAATGTGGCACATATACACCATGGAATACTATGCAGTCATAAAAAAGGATGAGTTTGTGTCCTTTGTAGGGACATGGATGCAGCTGGAAACCATCATTCTCAGCAAACTATCGCAAGAACAGAAAACCAAACACCGCATGTTCTCACTCATAGTGGGAATTGAACAATGAGATCACTTGGACACAGGAAGGGGAACATCACACACTGGGGCCTGTTGTGGGGAGAGGGATAGCATTAGGAGATATACCTAATGTAAATGACAAGTTAATGGGTGCAGCACACCAACATTGCACATGTATACATAGGTAACAAACCCGCACATTGTGCACATGTACCCTAGAACTTAAAGTATAATAAAAAAAAGAAAAAAAAAAAAGAAATGTCTATTCAAAAAAAAAAAAAATCAGAGACACAAATGAACCCATTTCTACTAAGATACAGGAATATCCTTAAAACACAGTGGGCGGTATTTCTCCTGACCCTACTGTTTGCCATTTCTTCTTAACCCGTTGACTCTTGGATACATGAGGACAGAAGTCTGTTACAAAATCTGCAAGCACCTTATACACCACTACCCTGAGACCTTGGTGGTTCCTGGCCAGGCAACTAGAATTGATTGTAGAGTCATCCTCATACTCTTTCAGCTTAGATCATCTAGCTTGGCTTCACAAAGTCTTACAATTTGGAGATGGGATTTCAGTGGTCTTGTTCTTTAGGTTGGTGCATTCTCATAAAACCTGTATTGAGATTCTGAATAAAACAATTCTATACCTAAACATTTTATCCATCGTGCATAAGAACTTATTTCAGATTTGTATTTTGTGGAAAAGCCAAAAGTATGACAACTATACGTGCTTTTCTTGTTTTTCTTTTTGAGATGGAGTCTCGCTCTGTCCCCCAGGCTGGAGTGTGGTGGCAAGATCTCGGCTCACTGCCAGCTCTGCCTCCTGCGTTCACACCATTCTCCTGCCTCAGCCTCCCGAGTAGCTGGGACTACAGGCGCTCACCACCGCGCCCAGCTAATTTTTTGTATTTTTAGTAGAGATGGGGTTTCACCGTATTAGTCAGGATGATCTTGATCTCCTGACCTTGTGATCCGCCCGCCTCGGCCTCCCAAAGTGCGGGGGTTACAGGCATGAGCCACCACGCCTAACCTATACATGCCTTTTATGGACTCAGCAAGTGAGCTGTAATATGATAATGCATGTGGTTTTATTAATATATAAAAATTAAAAATGAATTGTTTTATAACTTTGCTGATTTGAGATTTATGAGTAAGCGGGAATACATACATGGATAAACATTTATTCCAGAAATTTTCAGTTTAGTTAGTGTAACACCCACACTTATATAGAAAGAGTTGTGTATGGAGGAATAATAGAGATAAGCAGGTACACTTGAAGTCAAAATGCAATCACAGTTTTTTTGGTGTTTCTAATTAGTTTCTCCATTGGACATTTTACGTGCATTGTCTCACTAACAGAAGAGAGGAGATATATTTTGATGTTACTTTTCTCTTGTCATTTTTGCGGGGTGGTGTTGGAGAGATGCCACCATCAGTTGGATTATATAAAAAAATAGCCAAATAGAGAGATAATCTGTCTTTCCCATCAGCCCCTGAACAAGTGATAGTGGAAAATAATGTAATACAATTTATAATGTTCAAAATAAAAGCTTATTGATTATTTGTTATCAATAACATCAAGGATGATATAATTACAAACCTCAAGATGATTTGACAGAAATTTTCAAATTATTTAAATCTAAATATCCAGACTGAATAAACTTCAAATTAGTTAAGTGGATTCATTTGATAGATGCTTTATATTACTGATTAGCCAATAAAACTCTAAGAGTTTTTCTTGAGGTCTTAGGGCAGATCTGTGCTTCAGTGACAAAAACCAAGAATTTAATCAGTTACACAAGGAGAAAGTATGTGTGTATGTGTGTGTATACACATAACCAGATATTCACCTAAGTTTTTCAAAATAATTGAAATAGATATTTTGGGATTCATTATCTGTACCACTGTTTATATTCACAAGGCTCCTTACTGTCTATCAAACTGTTTACTTTTTCTTAGTTGGGTCCTGAATTTGTATAGATTTCTAGCCCCTTATCATTCACATAGACTTTCGATAGTACCTGTTGACTGAAAAAAAAAAAAAAAAAAAAAAAAAAAAAAAAAAAAAAAAAAAAGGGCCAGTGTTGTTAACTGGAATGTGAAACTCTCCATAATGTTACTCTTTGTCTCTCCAAAATTGCTGTTTCTTCAAAATAATGTCCATTCTTTCCACAAATCTCCCCCTCTCCATCCCAGCCCAGTAACATTTATGGCATGTCTTCCTTCCTTATGTTAGTATAGAGTTGACCTCACTTTGCCAGATTTATCATACAGTTTTCACACCTTCCTGTGTTTATTTGCTGCACATCAGTACATACTACTTCAATACTGCTTTGTTCCTTGTTTAAAGGCATGGGCCATTTCTTGCATCTCATCAGAAGCTTGTATGAGCAAGGTTTGTATGTGTTAACACAAGTCTTTAGTCCAGAGTCACACCTGCATATAATTTTTTTTCTTTCACAGAGTATCTTTGAGCTCATATTTACAATGAAGAACACTGGGAGTCAGTACACATGTTAATTTGTAGCCTTTAATATGGACTTATAACAATAATGCACCCATGAATCCATGAGTGTATCTAATGTCATTACAACAAAATCATATCGTTAAACCTTTCTATGTGACCAAACAATTAATTTTTCAATGCAATATGTCTTCTGTCCTTGTTTATTGTGTGAAAGGGAAAGCGTAGGTCCTGGTTCTGAGGGTTAATTGTTGCCTTCATTGAGCACACACCCTCTTTTTTGCACCTCCATAAGAGGACGGCCTCCGACCTGTGACATGCTTAGGAAAGTTGGTATTCATGGTTTGGGGGCCATAAGGGATCATTTAAGTGGTGACAAATCCATGGAGGTATTTAGCATGCATGTTTAATAAATGATAAAAATTTTAAAATGACAGTTGTAACAATACAAAAGCTGTGTCAGTGCTACCCAGACTAATGTTTATGTTAAAATGTAAAGTCTCTGCCAAGATTTATATATTTATGTTTTACATGCATTTGTGTATTTATGCTTTATGTGTATATATAGCCATTAAACTTATTTAATATTTAGTTGTGATTGATTCAAGTACTAGTCTCTACCCTACATCCTTGCTCTTCGAGGTGTTGTTTGTGCGTCAGCTACTTTGGCATCACCAGGGGAGCCTGTTAAAAATCTAGAATTCAGGTGTCACTCTGAACTACTGAGTCAAGGTCTGAATTTTGAAAAGACACCTTCCCCTGTAGATGTGAATTAGCATTTGGTTTTGAAACATTGCCGTTATCTTTGGGATGTGAGAGCCCCTTAGAAATAATAATTTAGTAATTTTCTTTAAAGATTCTATCTTCTAGCTTCTCTTCCCTACCAGATGGAGACTGCATGTAGGAGTCACACAAACAAAATATAACAAATATTAGACACAACGTCTTTAGTAACCTAGGAAGCGAGACCTCATTAGATACTGTGAATATACCAAGCTTAGAGATATCAGTTGAAGTTGGTTCTTTCTCTTTAGTGACCTCTGGGTCATTAGTTATCACATCTGTATTTCATGTAGAAATCTAAAGGACTGTCATAAGATTGTATGGAAATAAAATATGAGAGCAAATGAGCTTGCTGAGTCTACTTTTCTTCACTCCTGAAGTAACAGGACTCCTGGTTATAGTGTTCAAGATTTTCTGTTATGAGACAAACGATGCCAGTTGAAATTTTGGGTTGTCTCCAAGTCTGCGGTAGATTGTAGCTTTTCCTCTGCATGTATGTACATATGTGTTTGAAGCATGTGCAATCAAACATATGTAGAATTAATTCTGAGCAGCTCTGATTGTTTTGTCTATCAACATATGTTCATTACAGGAGTTGTGACAGTTGCAAAGATAAATAAATAACAGTTCCTGCCTTCTGGGCCTTTAGAACCTAGTATGTAAAATAAATTGAACAGAAATAATTTTGGCTTGAAAATGCAACCAGAGAGCTTCTGATTAGTTTTAGATGGACTCATGAAAAAGACATTTTGGATAAACTCATATGTAACTGAACCTTGAAGATGCATGCCACTCCACCAAGTAGAGACAAGCAAAAGCATTTGAAATGGAAGAAGCTGTGTGAGCAAAGGTAAGAACACCAAAAACTATGAGGCATGAAGAAGAAATAGAGGAGAAGTGCAGCTAGAGTGAAGTGGTGGGCGAGTGGAGATAATTTGAAGATGGGCCTTCTACATGTCAAATGCTAAACTAAAACTTTAAATTTCATTTAGAAGATAAAAGGGAGCCATAGACAGGGCTGTGTGAGGAGCAACATGGACTCTAAACTGAGCCCATAGCAAAGTAATCTAGCAACAAGCAAAAAAACAACAACAACAACAACAACAGAAAACAATTGTTTTTGTACTTTTGAAGGTTTTAACTCCTTATGCCTTTGCAGTTTTTCTCAATTTATCAACAATTTTAGAGCTGAGGTTTGCAATTTTATTACACAGTTACTGAAGGGGGCACATGCTGACTACCACATACGATTTACCAGAAAACCTTAACTATGACAACTGAAATGCTTAAAAAAATAAATTCCAGGAAAACATGAAAAAAGTTTTAAACATTGCAGAATAAAACTGTACTTACCCCATCCACAGGATTTACAGTTTCTCCTCTCCTTTCTAACAGTGTGGGTATGTGAAGGCTTTGTTCTTGTCAATGTTAGTGGATGAAAATATTTAAGTGAATTTAGAAGCAAAATGTGGAAAGACACTTTTTAAACTTGTTAACTACAAAATCATGTGGTCTTACAGTGAAAACATCGTGGCTAATCATTTTGTCCAACTTTCATATGAAGGACAGGAATGCTGTCTACTTCCTTTCGGGTTTTCATTCAGGTTTTCTTTATACTCATGTACTGACAGTTTTATTCAACTCTTCAAGGCAGATTTTGGAAAGTTATTTTTAAAGAAAACAAAAAAAGCACCTAGTGATCTACGTGTTTGCCCACTTTGCCCCACAGCAAAAACACATTCGTTCCTTCCACTGAGATCTTTGCAGATAATTATCATGCTTCTCTTTGGAATTTTTCTATGCTAAATGTGCTCAGATTGTTCAGATGTTCCATATATGGGGTGTGTGTGTGGGTGTGTGTGTTTACAATGTACAAATATACAATTTCTAGGTAACCTGGTATGCCCCTTTTGGCTTTTGAATTTAATGGACCACTAAAATCAAATCAAATGAAAGATTTGTCAAGTTGCATTAAAGACATCACTATCATTCAACTAATCTCATCTTTACTGAATAAGTACAAATATAAATTTTACTTAAAAGTAGGAAGAAAATGTTCTCAGAATAAAAGAGTTCCTCTCTGACAACTTATTTGTATCACACCTAGCAAACCTAAGCAGAATATAGTCCTTATTTTTCTCTTTTATTCCCCATGGATTAGAAAACATCTCTTTATTTTCAGCTGCCCAACATTTGGAAGCATTCTTCTGTGTGACCTCTGTTTTTTCAGTTCCTCTTTTTAGCATGTGGGATAAGAATTGAGCTCAGCACCCTCCAGTGCAGTCTCTGCTGTTTGTCTGTGTTATCACTCTCTTCCCATCTGCAGCTTTTTGCACCTAAAAGCTACACTTTATACAGATCCTTGTTCAACTTCATCTTTTCAGTTTTGGCCCAGTATTGCATTCCATTGAGAACTTTAAAAATAATGACGTATACCTGCAAAGTTTACTATCAATGTCTTTAGCCTGTCAAAAAAAAAAGAGGAAAATTGCATAAAATCCCATGCAGAAAGTATTCTGTTAATCTAAAATATTTCATTTCTTTTTGCCTTGACATGAATAAAAACCAAATGAGTTTTATGTACTTTAAGAAAGTTCTCCCAGGTTGAGGTTTTGCAAACATTGCTTTGTATTTTGTCATCATCCTTGAAGATTAAAAAAAAAAAAAAAAAAGGCCACCTTGGTTTTGCTATGACCAAACACACTATTTACATTATTACAACAACAACTAAAGCCAAGAAGATTTGTTCTTTTACTGCCAAGAAATTTAACAAGTAATTTAGAGTCAGAAAGAGCCAGGGAAAAAATTCATTGTAGTCTCAGAAAACCTGTGTGGATTGAAGCCTTATTGCAAAATTAATGAGAGAACCTCTTATCAGAAACCAGTTAAAAGTGAGAAAACTGACCCCAATGACCATGGGAAGAAAAATAGCCCGCTTTTGAATTTTATTTTTGGAGGTGGTAAGTTGTGAAGTCAGTTCGAATACTTCTCCTTTGGTATATGGGGTTAGGCTAGGAACTAAAGACACCGGGACGCAAAGGGATTGGCTGATGGATAATAGCTTGGCTGCTGTGTGTCAGGGCTCTTGGGCAAGGTTCACCGGTCCTCTAAGTGGGGCCAGGGAAGTCACGCTGGTGCTCTCGGGCGAGGTTCCTGGGTCCACAGGGCTGGGGAAGTTCGTGCTGGCGCCTGCCAGCGGCGACTTTTATGTCCTAGGCTTGGAAATGGGAGGGCAGTGGGTGGGATAAGGGCGTGCCAGGGGTGTCTCGGTAGCAAGTTTCGGTTTCCTCAAATTGACATCACGTCGCGCCTGCTCAGTTGGTCTGCTTTTTTCCTGGGCGCGGGCTGCATTTTCCCGCACGTAGGTAAGTTGGATGATGAAGGACCCGGAGGTAGTAGGGGCTGCGTCTTTTCTGTTCACCTCCCTCCATCTTGTCCTTTTCCCTTTCACCCAGACAGTCCAACCTCTTATTGATTAGTTTGTGTCCTTTGTAGGGACATGGATGCAGCTGGAAACCATCATTCTTAGCAAACTATCACAAGAACAGAAAACCAAACACCGCATGTTCTCACTCATAGGTGGGAACTGAACAATGAGATCACTTGGACTCGGAAAGGGGAACATCACACACTGGGGCCTATCATGGGGAGGGGGGAGGGGGGAGGGATTGCATTGGGAGTTATACCTGATGTAAATGGCGAGTCGATGGGTGCTGATGAGTTGATGGGTGCAGGACAGCAACATGGCACAAGTATACATATGTAACAAACCTGCACGTTATGCACATGTACCCTAGAACTTAAAGTATAATAATAATAATAATAATAATAATAATAATAATAAAAAGAAAACCGAATTACAAACTCAAAAAAAAAAAAAAAGAATTTGGGGCGCCATTGTCTGTCTGGCTGCTTCCTGCTGTTAAGGGGCATAGTTAGGGTCTGAGGTTGGCAGCTGGGTGTAGGGATGCAGGAGCATTTGACTGAAGGTGACTCGGGTGATTTCTTGGATCCTGGCTCGGAGAAATTTTATTAGAATAGGAGCAAGACATAACACAAGACAGAGGATTAGTATAGGGATTAGGAATGGAAGCATCTGCTGTACTACAGGTAGCAGCCATACTGGTGGTCCGGGGGTTAAGGGGGCGTTAAATTCTGAAGCTCCTTTTTGATTTTGTTTAATGTTTGGACATTGGTGTCAACTAGGCCTGATTCATTTATGTAGTAGCAACACTCCTCCCCTAGGAAGAGGCATGTTCCTCCTTTTTCAGCTGTAAGAAGATCTAATGCCCGCCTATTTTGTGCTGACACTTGAGCTATTGATGTAATTTGGCACTGCAAGGAGGCCAGGCTTTCGGCTGAAGCCTCTATGGCTTCCTGGACCTGGGTAAAGAGGGTCCGCGTGGACTGGACTGAGTGGGCAAGCACCCGTGTCCCTAGTCCGGAGGCTATTAAGGAGGATGCTAAAGAAACCCCAATGACCATGGGAAGAAAAGTAGCCCGCTTTTGGATTTTATTGTTGGAGGTGGTAAGTTGTGAAGTCAGTTCGAATACTTCTCCTTTGGTATATAGGGTTAGGCTAGGAACTAAAGACACCGGGATGCAAAGGAATTGGCTGATGGATGTATGGTTAAGAATTTTAGAGAGGGTTTGATTACACCAAAAGTAACCTCCAACGGGAGCTGTCTGGGTCCTATTGGGCGATTGGGTGTAATTACACCAGGAGGAGTTTGGGGCAGAGTAGCAGAAAGGAAGGATTGGATTTTCTGGGTTTTGGTATAGTGAGACTTGGAGTAGGGACAGTTTTTGGGGGGTGCTGGTAGAGTCCGTTGTAGCCTTGAAAGCAGCGGGTAAGGGAAATGCCACTAAGGGGGCTCTTTCAAGAGCCGCACAGAGGAAGCAGTGGGAAAGATTTGTTATGTTAGCTGTTTGTGTTAGGTTTAGTCCTTGACGGACAAGTTTTAACCATGAGAATGGGTCTTTTTTATTAGGGGGATTTAACTGCTCTTGTAGGTTTTGTTCCTGTGATTTTATGACTGAGGTTAAATTTTGTAAGACTTGTATATTTTTGGGGAGGGATTTTTGCTGGACAAGTGTCCTTTTTATTAGGAGGGTGGCAGTGGGATATGAGTCCCAAATGCTGTTTCCATAAAGTCCTCCTTTTACTCCGTCCGCCCATCGGGAGTCCCAGGGGTCTTTTATGTTTAGATGATATTTAAGGGGGTCACTTCTTCCATCGTAAGTGAAGAGATATTTGCTGCTTAACTTTCTGTCATGTGTATTATCTAGCATTGAATAGTGTATTTTACAATATTTGTATGGGCAACCCAGATTGGTTTGTTGTCAATAGTTCTTACAATTGTATTCTGTCTGGTCATGTAGGAAACAGATGGATGGTCGAGCCCATCTATCAGCAATGGAAGTTAGGGAGAAATTTATGGAAAGAGCAGATTGACAGCCTTGAGGTGAGCAGTCTGCAGTGCCTTGCAGAACTGTATGTTGCTTGTCGTTGGAGGACCAAGTTTCAGTTATGGAGAATCTCCATATAAAGGTTGGGTTAGTAATTGCTGTTGGAATGTAGAAGAAGGATAGTAATAAAAGTGAATAAGAAGACTTCATCTACTGAGTAAGCGTAGAACGCACCTTGCCACTGGAGGTGTTCTACAAAGGTGAGTAGGCGAGAGAACCACTGTGTTGGGCTGGGGTCTGGGGGCAAATAGAGATCTGGGGTGATGTGTTGAAACTCTGCCAGATTTGTGTACAGTATGGTGAGGAATCGGGATAGTCGTAAAAGGCCTGGAAACGTGTTAATTAGGGAAGTTTGGTGAGCTTGAGGCGGGTGGGGGTGAGTTTAGTTGATTCCCACTTGTCGCCTTCTGCGGGGGCCCTCTTTAGTTGTGATATGTGGACCCAGTGTGTGAGGCCTAATAGCTTGGCTGCTGTGTGTGTGGATAGAAGGACAGTATATGGACCTTTCCACCTGGGCTGGAGGTCTTTGGCCTGGATGTTCTTTCAGTATACTTGATCACTTGGGCTGAGAAAGGTGTGTGGATTATAAGTGCTGCATGCTGTCTTAGTAGTTGTCTCAAAAGAGTTAAGTATGGAAGGTAATTTGCCAGTGGAGAAGAAAGGGTAGGCAGCTGTTGTAAGGTGAGGGGTCGGCCGTAAACTAGTTCGAATGGACGGAGGCCTGTTGGACTTCACGGGGTGGCCCGCAGCTGGGTTAAGGCTAGAGGCAGGAGGGTTACCCAGGACTGTCGAGTCTCGAGTGAGAGTTTGGTGAGTTGTTGTTTGATTAGTCCATTGGCTTTTTCTACTTTACCTGAGGACTGGGGTCTATAAGGGATGTGGAGTTTCCAGGTGATGTGTAGGAGGGCTGCCACCTGTTGGACTACCTTGGAGACGAAGGCTGGGCCGTTGTCAGACTGGAGGGTGAGTGGGAGGCCGAACCTAGGAATAATGTGTTCAGTGAGTATGGAGGCCACTATATTGGCAGTCTCTCCTGTGGTAGGATAGGCCTCTATCCATGCTGAAAAGGTATCAATGAGGGTTAAGAGATATTTGAATTTTTTATGTTTTGGCATGTGGGTAAAATCAATTTGCCAATCTTCACCTGGTTGGTGTCCTCTGAGTTGGTGACTTGGGTGGGAGTTGTGTAATGCGCCTTGAGGATTTGACTTGAGGCATGAGGAGCACTGTTGGTTGATTATAGTTAGGTGTTTCATGAGTGTAGGGCAGTGGATAAGGGGGCTTAGAAGGTTATATAGAGCTCTGGGTCCTATGTGTAAGGAATTATGTACGTATCTTAAGACAGTGTGGAGTTGTGTTTTAGAAATAACTAATTTATTATTGATGTAAATCCAATTGTCTGGCTAGTCTGGCTGTTGAGTCTTGTAATAGTTTGGTTTTTTCTTCCTGGGTGTAATTAGGGGTATACTGGGGAGAAAGAAAACAGACAGAAGGAAGTGTAGGGGTGGAGAATCCGGCAGCCAATTTGGCAGTGGTGTCAGCAAAATTGTTGCCAGCTGCCACCGGGTTAGATGGAAACTGATGACCTTTACAGTGTATGATGACTGCTTTGGAAGGTGCTGATAAAGCATCTAGCAGTTTAAGTATTTGCTTTTTGTTGATTATGGGGGTACCACAGGTGGTTAGGAACCCTCTTTTTTTCCAGATGACAGAATGGGTGTGTGCAATTAAGAAGTCATACTTAGAATCTATGTATATGTTTACTGTTTTTCCTCTAGATAGGAGGAGAGCCCTAGTTAGTGCGATAAGCTCCACCTGTTGTGATGTTGTTCCTTGTGGTAAAGGTTTAGCTCCTAGGACAGTGGATGATGTAACTACTGTGTATCCTGCCTGTCTGTTTCCTTGAGAATTTATAAAGGAACTGCCATCCACAAATAAGGTTAACTGTGGGCTCTCCAAGGGTTGGTCATGTAAATGCAAGTGACTAGGTGGTTGGGCCTCTAAAAGTTCTGGACAGGAGTGTTCAGTATGGGGTTGTTTGAGAGGGTTGGGGAGTAAGGTTGCTGGATTTAGAGAGGAGCAGACTCCTAGGGCAATGGTAGAGTCTTCTATGAACAAGAGGTGGAAAAGTTGGAGCCTGGACGGGGTTAGGTGGCTGATACTTTTGTGGGCAATAAGGTCTTGAGGGCAGTGGGTAGAGAAGACTGTCAGGCTGCAGCCTCTGATGAGTTTCTTCGCTTCCTGGGTTAGACAGGCTGCTGCTGCTAGGGCCCGAAGACATGGCTGCCACCCTTGTACAGTGGGATCTAATTGTTTGGATAGATATGCCACAGGACGGTATGTGGTGCCTACAGGTTGGGCTAAAAGGCCAATAGCAACTTTTTGTCTTTCATCTGTGAAAAGCTGGAAGGGGCGTTGGAAGTCTGGGAGTGAGAGAGTAGGATGTGAGAGAAGGCAGTTTTTTAGGTGAGTGAAATGTTTATAGATTAACTTTGGGTTAGACAAAGGTCCTTGGGGAGTCTCCTTGACAGCTGCATATAAAGGTTTAGCCAAGATTCCGAAATTAGGAATCCAGTGTCTGAAAAACCCTACTAGGCCTAGAAAGGATTGGATTTCTTTAGCGTCTTAGGGAGGAGAAAGATTTTGTATTAGAGTTAAACGGTCTGTGGTGAGCGAGCGCGTTGTGGGAGTGATTTCAATGCCTAAATATATGACACGTTGTGAGAGTTGAGCTTTGTGTTTGGATACTCGGTAACCTTTGGATCCTAGATGATTAAGGAGGATTGCAGTGTCTAAAAGAGAGTCCTGTCTCGTGGGACTACAGAGTAAAAGGTCATCTACATATTGGAGAATTTTACTATTTGTAAGAGGGCAGGAGGCCAAGTCTTTTGCAGGGGCTTGCCCAAAGAAATGGGGGCTATCTCGGAACCCTTGGGGAAGCACTGTCCATGTCGGTTGGTTGGAGGCGTGGGTGTCTGGGTCTTCCCATGTAAAGGCAAAGAGAAACTGACAATCTGGGTGTAAGGGAATAGAGAAAAAATGCATCTTTTAGATCTAGCACAGTAAAGTGTGTTGTGTTAGATGGGATAAGAGAGAGAAGGGTATAGGGATTGGGAACTACTGGATGGGTGGGGCAAACAGCCTCACTGATAAGACGAAGATCTTACACTAACTGAAAAGTCCCATGTGCCTTCTTTACAGGTAGGATTGGGGTGTTACAGGGAGAATGAGTGGGGATGAGGATGTGTTGGCTGAGTAACCTAGTAATGATTGGTTTTAGTCCTTGTAAGTGTTGTGGAGAGAGAGAGAACTGTGGGCAGGTTGGAAACTGAGATGGGTTTTTAAGTTTTATGAGTATTGGTGGATGATGGTCCACCACGACAGGAGTGGAGGTGTCCCACACTTGGGGGTCTATAGGAATGGGGAAATTAGGGAAAGGGTTAGGGTTGTTGGAGTCATTTGAGTTAGTTAATACTAGAAGTAGATGGCAGGCGGCGTGGGGGGAGCTAGTAGGAAGGGACATACAGGCTTTCAGTTGACTTAGGATATCTCGGCCTAGTAGAGGAGTGGGCCATGAGGGGATGATGAGGAACGAGTGTGCAAAATAGTTATTGGCCAGGCAGCAATTAAGAGGTGGTGTTCTAAGAGGACTAGACGGAGTGCCTCCAACTCCTATAACTGAAATATGAGATGGGTGACTAAGTCCACTAAATGATGGCAAAACAGAGTAGGTAGCCCCCATATCCAAAAGAAAAGAAACTGGCTTACCCGCTACCTGAAGAGTTACCCGAGGCTTGGCGAGGGTGATGGGGGTCCCTGAGTCCAGGCGACTTCAGTTGTCGTCTAGGTGTAAGAGCCAGAAGGAGCTCCCAGGGTCCTAAGAAGGGACATCACGTTGCGACGCTATGCCTGTTTTCAGGATGGGACAATCTGACTTCCAATGCCCTTCTTCTTGGCAAGCCAGGCAGGGTGTGGACAGTGGATGAGGATTGGGACAGTGACTTGCCCAATGTCTGCGTTTGCCACACTTAAAACACGGTTGTGTTGGACCTGAAGGTTGGGCCTGTGGGCATTTGTCAGCCCAATGACCTGGGGTGCCACACTTATAACAGGCCCCCTTTGTTGCCTTAGTAGGCTTACCTCCCAGCCTGGGATTGAGATTAGGTTGCAGGACTGCCACTAGTGCTTGGCCATTGAGGGCTGCCTTCTGTTTGGCCCTATTTTGTCTCTGGGCCTCAGCTGTCTCTTCTCGCGAATTAAAAACTTTAAAAGCTAGCTTGACTAAATCTTGGGTGGGGGTCTGAGGACCATCTTCGGCTTTTTGGAGTTTTTTCCTAATATCTGGGACCGATTGTGAAATAAAATAAGATGCCAAGATAGTGGCCCCAGCTGTGGAGGCTGGGTCTAATCAGGTATACTGGGTTAAAGCCTCTGTTAGCCTATTTAAGAATGTGGCCGGATTTTCATCTGGACCTTGAATAATTTCTTTTAATTTATTAAAATTAACTATTTTGTTTGAGGCTGCCTGCATACCTGCCAGGAGGCATTGGGTCATGATGTCTTGCCTTCGGCGATCCGGCTGGTCTACTTGGTAGTCCCATTCTGGGTCAATAGATGGGACTGCTTGTTCCCCTACTGGAACAGCAGCATCCGTTAAGTGTAACTGATCTGCATGCTGCCTGGCTGCCGCTAGGATGCGCTCTCGCTCCTCAGGGTTTAGAGTAGAGGTAAGAATGACATGGAGGTCGTGCCAGGTTAGATCGTAGGCCTGGCACAGGTACCTGAATTCTTTGGTATAAACCGTAGGGTTGGCAGAGAAGTCTCCTAAGCATTTTTCAATCTTGGAAAGATCTGATAGTGAGAAAGGGACATGGACCCTGACTACACCTTCTGCACCGGCCACCTCGCGTAGGGGGGCCAGAACCGTAGGGGGTTGAGGGGTAGGTGTGGGGGTAGGAGCAGGGCCTGAACAATCTTTGGAACAGGTGTGAGAGGATATGGGTGAATCAAGGTGGCAAGAGGGAGGTGCCAAGGGGGTGGGGGAAGGGGCAGCAGGTGGAGCCAAGGTAGAGGTGGAAGTGGAAGGGGGCGGAGTATAGGGGAGGGGAGGCGGCTGCTGGAGGTCTGAAATGGGAGTTTCTGAGATCCTCAGGCAGGTCAGACAGGAAGGATGACTCCTCTTTGTCGACTCCACGGGGAACCCAGCCCTGGCCAACACAACTTGGGCCAAGGAGCATTGACTACATAAGTCTGGTCGAGAGCGTAAATCCCAATATCCTTGTATATAATTTATTTCAGACCACTTGCCTAGGTGCCGGTAAAAATTGCCGAGGTCGATTAAAATATTACGATCTAGGGTGCCTTCAGGCGGCCATTGGGACTGATTGTCTAGTTTATATTGCAGCCACGCCACAGTGGAGAGGAAAATTAGTCACTTTCGCTTTAGATCCTGCTCTAATTGTACGTTTTTTAGGTTGCCTAATAAACACCCTAAAGGGGTGTCTCGCGGAATTTTGGACTGGGGATTACCCATTGCCTTTCTTTGGCTAATGGAAACTGGGCTCTGGCTGACTCCAAAGCGTCCTTTGGAATCACTAGAGACTGGTGGCTCGTGGAGCCGTAAGTGGATGGAGAGACTTCTGAGCAGACGTCTCTGTCTCAGAAGGCTTCCTATGGGTCACCTGGTGACCTCAAAAGTGGCCTTGGGCTTGCGCAGGACTTCTTGGCTAAGGAGTGGGAAAGAAAGACAAAGGGCACTTACCCCAGGAGATTCTGGAGGAATGGATTGGTAGAAAGCGGTTCTTTGGGTCCTGGTCTGTCCGCGGCCTGAAAGGAGGAGGCTCCTTGGACCTTGAGGGGCCCTGAGGAGGGGTCTTCTCCTGGGTTTCGGCACCACCTGATTTATCTAATTCCTTTTGGCCAGGAAAGAGTTAGGCGCTGGAGGCAAGTGGTAGGAAAGAAAAAACTTTATTGACCAACAGGTCAGGGCTCTTGGGCGAGGTTCACCGGTCCTCTAAGTGGGGCCAGGGTAGTAGGGCCGGGGCTCTCGGGCGAGGTTCCTCGGTCCACAAGCAATGGGGCCAGGGAAGTTCGTGCTGGCGCCTGCCGGCCGCGACTTTTATGTCCTGAGCTTGGAAATGGGAGGGCAGTGGGTGGGATAAGGGCGTGCCAGGGGTGTCTCCGTAGTAAGTTTCGGTTTCCTCAAATTGACGTCACGTTGCGCCTGCTCAGTTGGTCTGCTTTTTTCCCGGGCGCGGGCTGCATTTTCCCGTGCGTGGGTATGTTGGATGATGAAGAACCCAGAAGTAGTAGGGGCTGCGTCTTTTCTGTTCACCTCCCTCCATCTTGTCCTTTTCCCTTTCACCCAGACAAGGAGATCGAGACCAGCCTGGTGAAACCTGTCTCTACTAAAAATACAAAAATTAGCCGGGCACTGTTGGGTACACCTGTAGTCCCCAGCTACTTGGGATGCTGAGGCAGGAGAATCACTTGAACCCGGGAGATGGAGGTTGCAGTCTGCCCAGATCTCGCCACTGCAGTGCAGCCTGGGAGACAGAGTGAGACATCGTTAAAACCAAACAAACAAACAAACAGAGTGAGACATCGTCAAAAACAAACAAACAAAACAACAAAAAACACTGCAAAAAAAAAAACCAAGCTGATACAATAAAAAATAATTTCATATCAAGTTTACTTTATTGATTTGCTGGGACTATATTTACCTTTATCGAGAGAACCCGCTCCTGATGTTTAACGCGGGTTCTTTTCTATTTCCTAAGTGTCTTGGCTGGGTTGAGAAATAAAGGGAAAAAGCAAAAGAGAGAGAAATTTAAAGCTGGGTGTTCGGGGGAGACATCACATGTGGGCAGGATCCGTGACGTTCCCCAAGCTATAAAACCAGCAAGTTTTTATTAGCAATTTTCAAAAGCAGAGAGAGTGCACAAATAGGGTGCGGGTCACAGAGATCACATGCTTCACAAGGTAATAAAATATCACAAAGCAAATGGAGGTAGAGCGAAATCACAGGACCACTGGTAGAGGAGAAATTAAAATTGCTAATGACGTTTCAGGCCTGCATTGTCATTGGTAACATCTTATCAGGAAGCAGGGTTGAGAGCAGATAACCTGTCTGACCACAATTTATTAGGCGGGATTTTTCCTCCACCTAATAAGCCTGGGAGCGCTACAGGAGGACGGGCCTTATTTCATCCCTCAGGCTTCAACCATAAAAGACGGGACGCTTTAAAAAGGGGCCATCTATAGGCCTACCCTCAGGGCGCATTCTTTTTCTCAGGGATGTTCCTTGCTGAGAAAAAGAATTCAGCGATATTTCTCCTATTTGCTTATGAAAGAGGAGGAATATAGCTCTGTTCCGTCCGGCTCACCGGCAGCCAGTTCAAAGTTACCTCTCTTGTTCCCTGAACATCGCTGTTAGCCTGTTCTTTTTTTTTTAAGATGCCCAGATTTCATATTGTTCAAACACACATGCTCTACAAACAATTTGTGCAGTTGATACAATCACAGGGTCCTGAGGAGACATTCATCCTCCTCAGCTTACAAAGATGAGGGGATTAAGAGATTAAAGACAGGCATAGGAAAACACAAAGATATTCATTGGGGAAGTGATAAGTGTCCACGAAATCTTCACAATTTATGTTCAGAGATTACAGTAAAGACAGGTGTAAGAAATTAAAAAAGTATTAATTTGGGGAACTAATAAATGTCCATGAAATCTTCACAATTTATGTTGTTCTGCTGTGGCTTCAGTCGGTCCTTCCATTCGGGGTCCCTGACTTCCCACAACAGCCTTAGACCTTGAAACTTTAGCATTGGATTAAGATCATCTGTAAATGTAAAAAACAAGATTTTGAATATATACTATGAAAAACTACAGTATATTGTAGTATGTAAAATAGTATATAGCATATTATATATACTACATAGCATAGTATAGTATGTAAAATATCTCAAGGATAGTTTTTATATTGGTTATATGCTAAATGATAGATTTTGGATCGTCTGGTTTAAATAAAATACAGTATTAAAATTAAGTTCACCTGTTTTGTTTTTACTTTTCTAATGTGGCCCCTGGAACATTTAAACTTGTCTATATGGTTTGCACTGCATTTGTTAGGCAGGGCTGCTGTGGTGATTCACATGAAGGAGACAGTTACGGTTCTCTTCATAAAAGCGAACTTGACAGCGCATTTTCACAACATTTAAATTTTTCTCTAGCTCCTTTGCATTTTACTAAGAAAAAACCACCTTGAAATGCAGAAGTTTCAAAAATATGTGTTTCACAAAGTTAAAGTTAGAAAGGTTTCTCAGTGTTTTAATATGTGACACACAGACACACACACACACACACACATACACACACACAATTATAGACATTATACTCTGAGTCATTTCCTAAATTGATTTTAGCTCATCACCCATTTCCCAGGGAACGTCTTTCAGGAATAGCATTCTATGGATCATAACTGGGGAAGCATAATGATAGTTATGTGACTCATTATTTTGATCATTTTTATTCCAACATTACCAGCGTCAGGACCTCTCAGCATTCCTCACGTGTATTGTGTGTGTTCTCAGGCTATCTGGTGCCCATTCCCCACGGCTAAGTGGCCTTTTCCAGCTTTTGCTTCCTACAATTCCTTCTGTCATTCTTTCTCCCATTTTCAGACTCATCCTTTGAGGGTAAAACCAAATAATATAATTAATCAAATAGCGTGTGTGAAATCCCTATCCCAATGTAGTACCTGCATTTCCATATGCTAAACATATTTAATTTTTATCACTAGCTTCAATTAAATATTCAAGACATTACATTAAATACCAGAGGATGCTCAGTGCTACTGATTCAAAATTTATTGTTGACTAATGGGTACTAATTAATTGTCAGGTACGTTAATAAATATTTATTGAGAGTTTACCTTGTTCAAGCAGTTGTGGTTTGGACACTGGAGACTCATCAGTAATAGGCAAGCATGGAATTTAATAATCTGACCTCATGGAGAATAATCGTGTTCATTAATAAATACCATACATGTAGCAAAACAGGTCAATACCAGTGTGGTACTAGTTCATTTATTATTATTTTGAGATTTGTTTTCTCCTTATATTAAGAAAGGTGATTTGTGTGGAACTGCAAGGCAACAATTTGCTCATAAGAAACATTCAAGAAAAGTGAATTTTCTGTCTTATAAGCTACAAACTGCAATTGAGTTATTTTTATAAAACTCAAATTAATAAAGAATATAAAATTGCCTACTGAGAAAGCAGATTGACTATTAATTAGTAGGAGTTCCATGCTTTTCATTTTCTTGTTCTTTTTACTCTTGTTGGAGTGATTTAGCATATAACATCCCATTTGATTCCTGATGAGAAAGAGGGAAACTGAGGATTCTTTTCACTGTGCTGAGGAAGGGTAGCTAGATTATTGTAGTTGGGATTGAATTTTGTCATTATATTAGAATGAAAAACCTTAGTTACAGAAATAACATAGGCTTTTTCAGTTATAAATAGTTTACTTAAGATGTTCCTCATTAGTAATCAGAATGGGGAAAATATTTGGTGAGACATAAGATTATCCTATATATTCTTGATTGCATACAGGAGACAAATCAGAAATAATTAAATTTAGTATGAAATATTTTACCTTAAGTTGTGCGTGTGTAGATGTGCGTGTGTGTGTGTTTACAATCTCAGGGAGTCTTATGCATTTTAATTGTGAGTCCTTTGATAAAAAAAAAAAAAAACCCAGATTCTTTCTTGAGTAAATACAATTCTTTATCAAAGACTTATTTTCTAGAAAAGAGGACTATTACATGACAGAATTTAGTTATCTATATCTAACAAAAGTGAAAGATGTAATACACATAGACTATTGAGTGTGGCCATGTGGTTCTCCACTAGTTCCCAAGACTCCCTTTCAAACATTAGATTTACACCAGAGTTTGACCATTTTGCAAAAGTATGAGTCGGTTGTAAAAATCTTTACTGAGGTAGGTATTTGAGACAGTCGGAGACAGAGGGAGGTAAGACCATCATGTTTAAAATTAAGTAAAACTAAAGGATGGATGTACATTTCTTAACTACTGGATGAGAACCCTAGCGGAAGTAGGATCCCTGCTGGTGCAAAGTTTGAGCATCCCAAAGGAAGTGCCATTTGAAGTTAGTCCTACAAGATGTCAGGCTTTTATAGATAGAGATGGAGAAGAAAACTTGCGAACACATGGGGATAAGGGAGAAAATGTAAATCTCCATCAGGGAATAGCAAATAATGCTGTGAAGAAATGCAAGGAAACAGGGCTCAAGATGGAAATTATAGCCACGTTGTAAATTGGCAGTGAAATTAAAGTTGCCCAAGAATGCGCAATGCCAGGCTGTGTTCAATAACATACTGGCACATGGGCTTCGGCACTGGCATTCTATTCCGTTGTCTTATTGTTCGATGCGATCTGATTGTCTATTTATGTTGTAGTCTCTGAATCTCATGACACTTACTCAGTAAACAATAAAATTTAATAATTTGACTTAGGAATATTAATCTTTTAGGAGAATAATATTTAGAGATATATTGATTTGGTTAGATGCAAGTTTTGCCAGCCTGAATCCAATTTTCAAACCAAAAACCTTCTGCATGGCAAAGGAAACAATCAACAGAGTGAAGAGACACTCTAGGCAATGGGAGAAAATATTTCAATTTAGATGGAATGAGTAAGTTCTGGTGATCTATTGTACAGCATGGTGATTGATGATGGTTAATGATAATATAGCATATACTTAAAAATTTTTTTTTTGAGAGGGAGTCTCACTCCCAGACTGGAGTACGGTGGCATGATCTCGGCTCACTGCAACCTCTGCCTCCGGAGTTCAATGGATTCTCCCTCCTAAGCCTCCCGAGTAGCTGGGATTACAGGCGTGCACCACCACGCTCAGCTAATTTTTGTTTTGTATTTTAGTAGACACGGGGTTTCACCATGTTGGCCAGGCTGGTCTTGAACTCCTGACCCCAAGTGATCCACCCGCCTCGGCCTCCCAAAGTGCTGGGATTACAGGCGTGAGCCACTGTGCCCGGCCTACTTTAAAATTTTTAAGGGAATAGATCATAAATATTCTTACCACAAAAATTATATCTACTTTAGGTGACATATAAGTTAATTAACTTGTTTTAATTATTTTGTAATGTATATATATCAAAATATCACATGGTACACTGTAAATATGTACAATTTTTATTAGTCAATTATACTTTAATGAAGCTGGAGAGAGAAATGCAGCTTTTTCTGCAAGCATTCATATATTTCATAATAATCAGCTTGAATGGAGAATTAAATTTTCATTCTTCATGGCTGTCCTTGATTTGGGTATACTTCTGAGATAGAAAAAAATTTTATTCTAATAAATGTAGCTAAACGGCTATCATGATTACTACATTTGATCCAAAAGTCTGTGGACATATACCAAGATCCTATCTTAAAGCCACCATGTTTGGCCTTCTCAGAAAAATGGCAGTGAAATTAAAATTGCTCAAGAATGTACAATGCCAGGCTATGTTCAATAACATACATGCATATTGGGCTCCATCACTGGTATTCTATTCCAGTGTCTCATTGTTTGATGCAATCTTATTTGTCTATTTTTGCTTTTTTTGCCAGTGCTTTTGCGGTGATGTCTAAAAAAATCACTGGCCACACCAGTGCCAGGAAGCTTTCTCCCTGTGTCTTTTTCTCTAAGAGTTTTACAGCTTCAGGTCTTACGTGTATGTCTCGATTCCATTTTGAGTACCTTTTTGTATATGGAGTGAGATACAGACCTAATTTCATTCTTCTGCGTGTAGATATTCAGTTTTTCCAACACCATCTATTGAAAAGACTGTCCTTTCTCTGTTATATGTTCTTGGAATAGAAAAGAGGCCCAGAAATACGTGCACTGATTTATAGTCAGCTGAAGGCCCTTTTAAAAGTGTTGTCAAACCAAGTGTTCCTTTCCTGTTAACACTGAAAACAAGCTTCTACATTTAGTGCATCTCCAGCAAAGGTGCAGAAAATAACTGCTGAAGAATACAGATGTTTCTTGATAGTAAAATTCCTATTTAGTATAAATGTTACAGATTATATGCTAATATAAAGTTGTGAATTAATTAAAGGACAATTGATCTCAAAAGTGCCTATGCTAAAACAGAGTACTAAACGGTGAAAAATCATGTTTGGCAATGGAATGTTTTCCACAATGTATTGAAAAGAAGCCTGATTTTATTTTTCTCTAACAGAATATATATATAGGTTCAGTTATTGATGTTTATTAAGCATCTTGGGTTAAACCTTGTGTATTAATTTATTCTCACATTGCTATGAAGAAATACCTGAGACTAGGTAATTTCTAAAGAAGTTTAATTGACACACAGTTCTACATGGCTGGGGAGGCCTCAGGAAACTTACAGTCATGGTTGTTGAAGAGGAAGCCAACGTGTCCTTCTTCACAAGGTGACAGAAGATATTTTTATATCTTCATTTTATCCACAAAACAATACACAAATGAACAATAAGTTGATTGTTTCATTGATCATTGTTTGCTTTGGCAAATATTTCTCCCAGGGGAAGCTGAATTAGGGTGGAAAATACTTTTTGCTATTTGGAGAAACAACACTCAGAGAAAGTCTCCATAGTTAGTGGAATTCCAGAATCCAATTAGCACCAGAATGAAATGTCAGTAATAGGTCTCAGAATTTTATGTCAAATGTGCTCTTGATGAGCCCGGACATATTGTCACAAATAAGTTATCTTAATGCTGATTTTATTTTGTTGTATTGTAATTGTTGAGCAAAGGGGGAAAGGCCCCTTGTAAGATGATCAGATCTCATGAGAACTCACTCACTATCGTGAGAACAGCATGATGAGGTCCCAGAAGGTCCCTTCTGCAACATGCGGGGATTAAGGGAACTACAGTTCAAGATGACATTTGGGTGGGGGCACAGCCAACCCATATCACCCTGGATCTGTGGTATTGCTCTGCCTTGCCGGCAGTAATAAACAATAAATAAATATTGCTACCACGTGCAAGAAGAAGAACTCCTTGATTCAAATCTTTACAACAGAAAAATAAACTTAGGTCACTGTAAATGTTTTATTTTTTATCATTTATCTGTGTAAACCCTATTATGAAATAAAAAGAGTGAGTGATGGGATCAAATTTGTGTTGACTAAGGAATAACAGCAGTTTCAGGCAGCATACTAGAACTGCTAAAGACATTTGTAATCATTTAATCCAACAATCTTAAGAACATTTTTTGAAACTGAGCTAGGGGGTGTCTATAATTTGACTCATATCTCACAGCTAGTACTGGAAAGACAAGAGACCAGTCCCCCCTTCTTGGTTCTTAACTCTTGATCCAGTGCTTTTCTTCTGTAACGAGATTCACCTTCAGTCTTGTTTTGTGTCACTTTCTACGGGTGCTTCAAAGTTATTTAAAAAAATAAAAATATCTGGGCTATTTTGTTTCCATTTTCTTTAAGTTTAGTTGCAGTTAAAACTTGTTTATGTCCCTTCTAGGTATTAGTGCTACAGACCTTCCTCGCGGTGGACTGGAATATCTATTCTATCGTGTTTGCTAAGGACCTTTTATTCAAGCTGATAATAGTTCTAACTTTCATGTTGATATTGATTATGAATATCAATGGAGTAGAATGAAAAACCTGTGTGGTAGAATCACATATTCAGGACTGTCAAAGACCACTGTGTGACAGTCACAGCGAGATGAATGAAATATATAAATAAACAGGAATTTTTGGTTCTTTTTAACATTAAGGTTTTCACTGTTAGACACTTGAATTTATCTTAATATTGAGAGTATAATTATGTTATACCATGTCAAAAAACCCGTATACATTTAAAATAAGAATTTTTTATGTTTCGATAAAAACATCACTTTCATAGAAAGCACATTTCTTACACTGGCAAGGCCAGCATCTTGCGTCCTTGTAGACAGACCTTCATGGGAAATCAAATTATATAATTCAAGGTTGTTTTGAGGTCATGTCAAAGAAGAGGAAGGAGCATAAATCACATGATTTCCATAGACTCAGGTGCTGGACTCCGCTATAGGGCGGCACCTATCTGTCTTTTGTCGTCTTTCTATAATGGTTAATTCCAGACTGAGAAACCGCATACATCTTCCAACTGGTCAATTCTTTATTTTAATATATTAATACCTTTGGCTAAGTTTTGGGCTTAGGGATAACATTTTTTAAAAAGACTTTGCTTACTTATTTATCATTTAACAACAATGACAGTAACCACCATCAATTATTTGTACACTTAAAATTCTCGAGGCACTCTGCTGGAGTTTAAATGCATTATCTGTTTCAAGCATCACAAGCCTGTGGGCTATGTCTTCTTCCCTTTCTTGCAAATGAAAATTCTTGCGTCTCAGAGGGCTTAAACAGCTTGCAAGATCTCACACTGGATTAAGCCCAAGTCTGTCTGACTCAAAGGTCTCTCTGTCTGCTGTACTTTCTGTGCTGGATTTTTATAGTCTCTTTCTTGCCTCACAGTCAGCCAGGCTGAATCTAATATATACCTCTGTCTTTTCTTTTTCATCCCGACTGCTGTACTCTTAAGTCTGTCTGGGTGTCATTATTTGTTACCTAGACCACTGGACTAGTCTTCTACAAGGATTTCACAACCCCCTTTCCCAATTCTAATCTATTTTACATAATTAAAGGATCAATTTTTCTAAGGCACTTTCTGATTATGCTGTTTACCTTTAAAGGAATCATTGAGACTCCCTATTGCCTATGCAAAATAATCACAGTTCCTGGTTGGACAAACAGCATACCCTGTGTCTAGCTTCACAGTTCCTGTATAACCCATCCTCTTACTAAGCCTCTTTGCAAGGCATACGGCATAGGCAAACAGAAGCACTCACTGTGTTCTGGATACAAATCTGCTGTACTGTTTACTCTGTGAGGAATACCCTCCTGTTAGGAATTGCTTCATGGCTATCTCCAAATCTTCTCTCTCAACTTAACCCAAGTGAGGTGTAAACTGTAGCAACTGACTTGGGAAGGTGTTGTATATATAATGCATGTTTCTGTTTTTCTTTAAAAATCATCTCTAACAGATTCTTGTAGGTACAGTTCTCTTGAGCTTCCACAGCCCTTGCTCTGTGCTTCCATTCTTATTCCTTTTATTGCTTTTAACACTATTCTCTGCTATGGCCCTTAATACCTTTAACATTATGCTGGAGCGATATAAGCATGCCATTTCTTACCAGAAAGTAAGTTTCTTGTCACAGGCTGATTCATCTGAAAGTTGAGACTGAAACATGGTTTCTGTTTGGGAACTGAGCTTATGAATCACTTATACACTTATACAGGACTGCGGGAAGGGAAGGAGACAGGGAAGGAAAGGATGTGTGTTAAGGGGCAGGTTAATGCTCCGGAAACTTGAGACTCAATCCCTTTGGGAATCTCTGTAAGACCTCCTAGCCTCCCAGCTAGGGAAGAAGTTGGGATATCAACATGCTAAATTCCCTCTGGTACTATTTGAGGGGCACTCCCTGTCAAAGTACTCCCAGGCCTCCCAGTCTAGCCAGCACAGACTGAACATGTCCAGCAGTCACCAGACATGCTCAGGCAGAGAGCCACTTGGTGTGCTTGAGAAATTTGTGTGCTGAGGAAATTGGTGTGGGATAAGACTGCCATATGCCTCCAGGCCGAAGACTTGAGGATTTATCTCTACATTCTCCATAGCATCCACAATTATTAGCATGGTGTCATTTATTCATTTATTTGTTCATTTAACACTAGTGGCTATTGGGTGCCAGACCCTCTGCTGGGGCTTGTGAGTATAACCCATGAACAAAATGGACTTGGCATCTGCTCACATAGAGCTTACCACACTCTAGTGAGAAAAGGTCTGCAATCATTGAAGGAAATAACCAGGGGAATAACCTTATGTTAGTCCATTCTCACACTGCTAATAAAGACTTATCTGAGACTGGGTAATTTATAAAGTAAAGAGGTTTAATTGACTCACATTTCTGTAGGGATGGGGAAGCCTCAGGAAACTTACAATCACGGTGGAAGGGGAAGTAAACCCATCCTTCTCATGGCGGCAGGAATGTGAAGTGCTGCATAAAAGCGGGGGAAGCCCCTTATAAAGCAATCAGATCTCGTGAGAACTCACTCAGGATTACTAGAACAGTATGGGGGTAACCACCCCCATGATTCAATTGCCTCCTACTGGGTCCTTCCCAGGATATATGAGGATTATGAGAACTGCAATTCAAGATGACATTTGAGTGGGGACACAGCCAAACCATAAGAAACTTGAACAGAGAGATGTTCACTCTCAGTAGGTTGGTTGGTCTACAGGAAATGATGCTTAAGGTGAGACCTCTGGAATAAGAAAGAGCCAGCACATGAACAGCCAGGGTGGAAGCGATCCATCAAAGCCAAAGGCAATTGCAGGAGCTAGCCATGTGACCTGCACATTTTCCAAAGGTTAAGGCACTGGATCCCACTGAGTGAGGGGAGACTGACTTCCCATCCACTTCTTGTGCTGTTGACTTAAAGAAACCACATTGTAAACATACGTAACAGATATCTCTAGTATCAATTTTTAATTTACTATTGTTATTGTTATTATTCACCACATAAGACCAAAGTTCGGTAGTGATGAGGTTGAGAACTGTTCCTTACCTCAAGCTGGTAGTCACAGCTATCCACGTCCCTGTCTTTCTGGAAACTTGCTCTGTTTTTCCTTGCTCATTGATAAACTAGAGAATAACCCATTTTCAGGTCTTGGGTTACATTTGGCTTTAACTTCTCTCCTTCAGAGGTCTCATGAGCCAAATTATCTCAGCCAGTTTCTCATTCAGTCCCTCTTAATTGTACCATCTGGGTCCCAGAGCTGGCTCCTGGACCTGGCTCCTGAGTTGCTTATTGGTCCTGCACCTGTCAGTTCCAACTGGACAGTATGCCAATTCCTAAATGCAGTGTTTCAGAAGTGCTAAAAGTTCCCTTGTATTATTGCAAGATATTTCTACTCCTGTTTATAGGACCATCATTATCTCAGTGACCCTGTCATCATTCATTAAATACCTGTCATCATTCATTAAATACCTGTTATCATTCAAGCTTTCTCACCTAATTGCTCCTACAAAAGATAGTAAATGGGGTAAGGTAAGTACTCAATAGGTATTTCTTATTAATAATGAAAGCATTTATCCTTTTTGTATCTTTATCCACAAGACAATACATAAATTAACAATAAATTGATGGTTTCATTGATCATTGTTTGCTTTGGCAAATATTTATCCTAGGGGAAGCTGAATTAGGGTGGAAAATACTTTTTGCTATTTGGGGAAACAACACTCAGAGAAGGTCTCCATAGTTAGTGGAATTCCAGAATCCAATTAGCACCAGAATGAAATTTCAACAATAGGTCTCAGAATATTATGTCGAATGTGCTCTTGATGAGCCCAGACATTCTCACAAATAAGTTGTCTTAATGCTGATTTTATTTTGTTGTATTATAATTCACAAAATGCTACTAATACCAAACAAGGGAATCAATGTGATGCCTGGTATGTTATAGGACCACAGTGATGTATATTGAATAAATGAATACATGAATGAATAAACATCATGATCACTGACCCCTAGGTGTTGAATTTGATGATATTTAAACATGTTCTTCACTGCCTTCATTGCTCTCCTCCTTTAACCAACAGAAATAGCTTACCCTTCTCTTGTACATATTCCAAAGCATATATTTTACTCCTTCCAATGGAGATTCCAGCAGGATTTTCATGTTCTGATCTCTAAAAAAGCTAGCAAGGATTGGCAAAGTAGTCCACCAATTTGGCAAACCGTTCTCGAGCCAGTGAAGCATGCAAAGTGATGCCCATTTATAAAATGATCATAGAAACAAAGTGAGCACGTTCAGTAATATCTAGAAGTGGCCTAGCTTACTAATAATTTGATTTATGGAAAAATGGCTGAAATTAATAGGTAAACACTTTTAGTTTTCTATTACATGTGTTTATTTTATTATCCTTTGCCTGTGAGTCTGAAAGATTGTGATGAATAATCTAATAATAGGTGCTGTGTAATTTCAAGAAATTCGGTGTAAATTATATTTAGTTGATTTTTAAGTATTTCCATACTAAATCCCCCAAAGCAAAAATAATAATTTGCAATTTTAATCTTCTAATGTCCAAAGTTAAAGAGGACAGATAAAATATTATCAACAGATGCCTCACAGGCTGTATCTCTTCTGATTCTATTACATTTTCCGTGGTTTTATTTCTGTTCGTAATAAGGTGGCCCCATTCTGTATTTGTAATTTCCAATAGGAAAATACCTAGTTTTCTATATATTCCTATAAATATAATTTTTTACTTGAGATTAATAAAAACATTTCTCAAATATAAATTGTGCAATGTACATATTGAATTATACTGATTTCAATGCACTATAGCAGCAATTTCCAACCTTTGGCACCAGGGACCAGTTTTGTGGACAGTTTTTCCACAGACTGGGGGAGAGGGATGGTTTCAGGATGATTCAAATGCATTACATTTATTGTGCACTTTATTTCTATTATTATTACACCATAATATATATCTCACCATAATGTAGAATCAGTGCAAGCCCTGAGCTTGTTTTTCTGTAACTAGATGGTCCCATCTAGGGGGCATGGAAGACAGAGATAGATCATCAGGCATTAGATTTTCATAGGTAGCACACAACCTAGAACCCTCACATGCGCAGTTTACAATAGGGTTTGCGCTCCTATAAGCACCTAATGCTGCCACTGATGCGACAGGATGCAGAGCTCAGGCAGTAATGTGAGCACTGGGAAGCAGCTGGAAATACAGATGAAGTTTCGCTTGCTCACCCACTGCTCACCTCCTGCTGTGTGGCCCCTTTCCTGATGGACCTGGGGGTTGGGGACTCCTCCACTATAGAGTTCAGTTTCTCGAGGTCCTAATAAATAGCACGTTATACTTTGTATGTTTGGGATGGCATTAGTCCGTGTATTTGTCCATGGCATTAGTCATTGTCTGTATATTTGTTACTATATGTTCCTGATGAATCAATGAGGGTCAGTATCAGTAGGTGAGACAATTGTTTTCACTGTGTAGATCAAAAACTCCACAGCCAGATTTTATATATACATATGTATAATATATATTATATATGTTATATATTATATATGAATTTATACATATGTAATAGTTTCTTATTTATTATATATTTATATTTATATATTACATATGAATATATAAAAATATATATATATTATTATACTTTAAGTTGTAGGATACATGTGAAGAATGTGCAGGTTTGTTACATAGGTATACATGTGCCATGGTGGTTTGCTGCACCCATCAACCCGTCATCTAGGTTTTAAGTCCCACATGCCTTAGTTATTTGTCTTGATGCTCTCCCTCCCCTTACCCCCGACCACCTGACAGGCCCTGGTGTGTGATGTTTCCCTCACTGTATACATGTGTTTTCATTGTTCGACCCCCACTTATGAGTGGAATGATGCGGTGTTTGGTTTTCTGTCCCTGTATTAGTTTGCTGAGAATGATGGCTTCCAGCAAACATGCTCTTTGATTAAACTGAATTTCAGTTTTCTATTTGAAAATTATACTGAACTCGACAGGGCGCGGTGGCTCACACCTGTAATCACAGCACTTTGGGAGGCTGAGGTGGGTGGATCACGAGGTCAGGAGTTTGAGACCAGCCTGGCCAGCATGTTAAAATCCCGTCTCTACTGAAAATCCGAAAATGAGCCAGTCGTGGTGGCGGGCACCTGTAGTCCCAGCTACTCGGGAGGCTGAGGCAGAATCACTTGACTCCAGGAGGCAGAGGTTGCAGTGAGCCGAGATCACCCCACTGCATTCCAGCCTGGGCAACAGAGCTAGACTCCATTTCAAGAAAATTTTACTGAACTCTTTTGAGAATGTGTTGATTTCATTTCTAACTGTTCTTTTATTGACCCATTCTAAGAATGTAGGGGGAAAGTTTTTATATAATCTACTTTTATTACACAAAGTGATATTTTAGTTATTTCTTTGTTTATTCTCAGGTTATTAATCATTTGACCCACATTGACAGAAGAATGAGAAAGTGTTTGGGGACAAGGGAACAGGGAGAAAATGGGTTATTTGGTGAAGTTCAGGCTTAAGATTAGAACCTTATGAGACTAACATAGTTATTATTCAGTTGGACTAATGGATTTAAGATCATGAGTCCACAGAATGTGTAAATGCCACTTAGAACAGGAAGTGGTGACCTCTTATCCAGAAGAAACTTCTCATAGGCATGAATCAATATCAATTGAGGAACGTTCTAGAAAGTGTTTTCAGTCATCTCCTTTTCTGGCAAGACATAAATGAACTGGATATGCTAATAATAATTGTAATGGGCACTCCCCAAAATGTCACAGTTATTCTTAGAAACAAACACTTAAATGAGACGGATGATAAGTGACCAATGGTGACTTACGTTTCATTTCACTGTCCTTCTGTAGTAAAATACTGCTGACTGCAAAGAGCCGTGTTTAGTGTTGTGTCTTAGTATCAAACTGACTAAATTAGACCCATCTTTGCTGCTTTTTTTTATGCTTGTATTTGTGACTCTGAGAAATTATGCATTTTCCAAGCGATTTCACATGTTTTAATACCCTTCTGCCCGAATTGTACGTGGATGAATTTTCTATTCTTAGGAAAGATGATTCTGACTCTATATTAAAGTGGAAGAAGGAAATTGTTTTTATTAAGCATACAGAACCCCAGACAGCAGGGTACTCTGCAATACAATGGGTCATTTTTCAACAGTTTATAGCTAACTGATGTGCTCAAACAAAATGCAGAAGTAAATGTACAAATAATTAGGAAATTTGTTTCTATTCTCATCCCTTGAGCTTCTCAGAAAGTTAGTTATGCCAAAGTATGCAGTGAAACTACATACAATTTACATTCAATTTTGACTCCTTTTTCCAGGAACCCAAGCCATTTTTTTGGATTAAGAAAAAATGATTGTAATGTAGAAAATATAAATGGCTAATAAACATGGGAAATAATCACCTATCATTTCCAAAGTAATATACATTCTACTGATGAGTGATCTTCCAATTTTCCCATCAATTGGTTTTAAAAATCAATTAGTTTTTAAAAGAGAATATCTGATGCCAATTAGGATTCAGTGAATAGGAATTCCACATCACATTGGAATGTTAATAAAACTATTTAAAATAATTTGGCTTAGGAACCTTATAAATATTCATCACTTTTAACCTAGGAATTTTGTTTATTGTTAGCTAGACTGTAGAAAGAGCAACCACCAACTGCTGTGAAGTGGTCTCCTGAGATCATTAATAATAACCAGAAAAAAAACTGGAAATTATATAATGGCTACTAAGAAGACACTGGCCTTTCTGTATCCTATACTCATGCAGCAATTAATAATGCCATTTACAAAGATTTAATAATGTTGTTTTAATATTCAGAATCAAAGAAGAACATGGAAAAGTTGATGTGGTTCTCAGCTGTCTTCCAAATTGGTTGAACAGATAAAACACCCAGTTATAATTCATGGAAATATGTGTAATTAGAAAGGCAGCACTGCTCCAATGGTTGGCAGGCCATTAAGGTTTCCTCGCTGTGTGGGAATCCCCTGCCAAGTTAGTCTAGGAAAAACAATGTTAATATGGTGGCACTGCATTCGTTTTGTTTTTGCTTCAAATGTTGGAGAAGGAGGCTGCTGCTCTCTACTTTGGCACTTCTGTCTTAGCCTGTCTTTTCCTCCTCTATCAGTGCCTCTGTACACCCCAAATTAGCTATGAGTCTTTGATTCACTCTGGCTTTTTCCGTAACTTGTTAACTAAAAGCACTAGCTTAAATGACTAGAATTTGTAGGCAGCAGGATTGAGCTGAAAAGAAGAGACCATTTAAACCCCCCAACATTTGAATGCTAATATAACACCCAAATTGAACAGTGGGAGTGTAAAATAGAATTTGGTGCTGTGCTCTATAGTTTGGAGTTCTTTAGAGAACTAACAGTATGTAGGTTTCACAGAGATTCATAACTAAGTATTTTAAGCACAAAGGAATGAGTACGTGTGCTGCTTATTTGTGCTGATTTATTCCCACCTACTGAGTTGCAGCATCTTATTTTCAGGGAAATCTACTGACAGCAGCAGCAACAAGGGCGTAATCAACCTGCACGAACAATTCCACAAGCAAACTCCAACAAGGAAGCATTATGCAACCTAAGAAATGCCGCCGCCACTGCATTCTGTTACAGAAGTGACCACATTTCTAACAAACACAGTGTGGCTCTTTAGATACAGCTTATTAGGTATGCGTGTGTGTGTGTGTGTGTGTGTGTGTGTGTGTTTGTGTGTGTCTGTGTGTGTGCACGCATATGCATCTTGGTGAAATTGTCAGAGAAGCCTTGAAAATTCCATCTTGGTTTTGTTACATTTTATTGGGCTGTAAGTCACATCATGGTAACTTTGATCCAGTCAGCACATGTCTATTGTTTAAGCCCTCGAAGTCTTTATAGTCTAGCAAGGAATATGAAATTAGCATAAAATAACGTCAGACAAGATAAAATGAGGCAAATGCCATAAGAGAAGCATATAACTCAGAGCAGAGAAAAGTTACCAAAAAAAAAGAGTTAGAAGCTCAAGAATGCACGATTCTCATTCTTTGGTAACACTGCCCTAAGTGTCTTATTAGCTGTGATGATGTAATTTGCAGGCCAAGGCTTGCGGTATTTCCCCCTTACTCCTACACCAAGAAGAGTTGGTGGGTAAAGGGATGCCAAAACAGAGGCAACTATCTTTATCTGTTAATAATGTAAATTCAAATCTATAAGACAGCAGCTATTTGTATAATATTTGCTGTTTTTACTAAAGTGATTAGGTATTTCAGTCAAAAAACTTCTTTTCTGATCATGGTTCCTTAAGGGGTCTGTTTTGAATTAGGACAGATATCACATTTCTGTTTACTTCTTGCCACTTACACCTCTTCCTACTTAATCTAAGAGAAAAGGGAAATTAAACATATGTGTGCGCAGATGGGGGAATTTACAGGTGAGTTTTTTCTGATGTTGTAGTACCTTCCTGGATAAAGGGAGCTAGTCAGCATTCTAAAGCCAGCCAAAACAGGCAAGCTGCCAAAACTCAAATCCTGGCTGAAAACATTTGGCCATTCTCTGCAAATTAATTATTTTATTCATCCAACCATGTTATATTCCTGATCACTTGGAATTTGGAAATACTCGTCATTTAGTCTGTTACAAAGGCTATTGGCTTCAGTATGCCTTTGCTACCCAGGTTTAGTTGTCATATGTGGAGTACGACTTAACAAAACAGAAATTTATTATCACTATCCTCTTCCCTGGGACTCTGAAGTGCCTGTGTGGTCTGGGTTACTATTTTTCACCACAGGCCCATGCAATTGGATTTAGATCAAGTCTTTATCTAGTGTTTCTGGGCTCTCAGCCCACGAGGTTTCCTGGTGGAATATTGTATTCTTGGTGGGAAGGCAGGCTCTCCAATCTGCAGCTCTATTTTTCCCTCCCAGGAGCAGTAGTCTTTGATCCCATACATTCCTCAGTGGAGTTTAGTTCACTAGTTAGCCACCAATTTACTTCCACATATAGAAGGGGATTCATAGCAATGTCTAAACATTGGCCTGGAGTACAGTGGAGAAAGGAGAGCAAAGGAGAACTCATTTGGGGGATCTAATACAATATTACTTATACAAATTCTTAGTATATGGTGCGTATACTGTCTCATCATCATCCTTCTTAATGGGAACCCATTACATATGCTATCTTATTTCATCTTCACAATATTCACATGAAATAAGCATTATCCGTAGTTTATGAATAAGAAAACTGAGGCTCAAAGACATAAACATCTTATTCAAGTCACCCATCTTTTATCAGAAAGAACGGGGATTGGAAAATACATCTTCCTAGAGACAAAACTTGTTTCCATTATGCCACAGATTTTACTATGTACCACGGCTGTAAAAATAATAGCTCTTCGGAGGACTTATTTACAAAAAGACTCCTGGTATTGCAGGAGGAAAGTAAGTATGTTTTCATGACTCTGCATCTAACTCTGGGTTCTTTCCTTAATTCCATTGTGGGTTTTTTTTTTTTGAAAGGAAAAATACCCATAGATTTTCTCTTGCCTCAGTGCAGCATTGCAGATGACCCCTAGTGATGACCTTTCCCAAAGTTACATTGTAGAATTCATTGGCTGACACCGCTGCATGAGGTGCATAATTAAATGATGTGGTGGCAAGACCAGATTCATTATCATAGACGGTCATGTGCCCCGCCATGACATTTTGGTCAGGGACAGACTGCATATACAATGGTGCTCCCATAAGATTATAATGGAGCTGAGCTAAAAATTCCTATTCTTGGTGACATCATAGCCGTCGTAACACCATAGTGCAACACGTTACTTTTTCTATGTTTAGATAAGTCTCTATATACAAATACTTACCACTGTTTTACAGTTGCCTACCATATTCAGTACAGTAGCATACGGTACAGGTTTGCAACAGGCTATACTACACCGCCTAGGTATGTAGTAGGCTGTACCATCTAGGTTCGTGTAACTAAATTATGATGTTTACACAATGACAAAATGTCCCATTTCCCAGTTCATATCCTCCTTCTTAAGCAATGCGTATCTCTTCTGTTCTTATGCTTTCCTCTTCCAGGAAATAGATATAAATTTTGTCCTAGCAACAACTTCTGCTATCACATAATATCTAAAGATATCTAAATAAATTAAGATTCACTAATGACCCTAGTGGCTTTTAATGCCATGAGATATTCTTACTAGTTATTTCTGTCATTGGTTTATTTTCATTATGTAGATTAGAAATGAATAAAAATAACTTCCTTATTTTACACTAATACTAATAAATGCCTCCAATTTTTTAGAGAACTGTAATAGATATATGAGGTATTACTCTCTGTGACTATTTGTATAATTTTGTTTTTTAAAGATACATCTAGATTAAAAACTACTGTTGTAAGCTGTTGAAATCTTCCATATGGCCAAAATTCTGTCACTGCCTGTAGAAATTCAAAAAGAAGAAAAACAAGATTTAAGCCATTCTGAATAACACAGGGGCCCTCACAATTGTTACAGTGTGAATTTACTCTCTTGTTGATGGTGATCCTGGAGTGTCCGGAGAAGACATAGGTGGGGTCTGTTTAGGACAAGAAAAAGAAAGCAGTTTTACAATGTGCTGCTGTCACTGCTGGAGCGTCTCACTTCTCTCTAGGTTGCTAGGCTGAGACTAGACAGTTTAAGTTGGCATAAGGCATAAATACTAAAATGCTAATAATGGATCAGTGCTACTGGCATTGTTTTATCCTAATAGAAGAACTTATTAATCTAAAGAAATTTCCAATATATTTACAGGATTTTAGTGAAGATTCTTTTAATCCAAGTGTCCCTTCTTTTCCAGGGTGCCGATTTATTTCATACATTCTTTATATTAATCCATGAAATTAGCACAATATGTTTACCCACAGTGGTGCCCTCATCCCAAACCCCTTACCTTTTTTTCTGAACTTTCTTAAAATCATTAATTTAAAAAAGTCAAGTTTCTTTTTACCAGATGGGTGAGCTACACACAAGTTTGTCCCTATGTGTCTTTATGGACGAAGAGTGAAAAATGAAGCATAGATTCAATGATTAGGACCTGTTGCATATATTATATGTCTTTGTATACTTTGAAATAGATTTATGTTCCTCTGCATGCTTATTTATCATAGCAATGAAAGTAGGTAAAATATAAGAGAAACCTACAAATCTCACTACTGAGATTCGCAGATTGACCTATCTTCTCTAATCCTGTATAATACCTAAGAGAAGTTGCTTGCACTTTCATGACACATATGCCCTAGATATGTGGGTAAATAACCATGTGGTTATTCCCGTACAACTTCTGAAGTAATGAGAAATATTCAGCAGCCATTGGAAGACTGCCCTAGTGCTTGCATAGAGAGAAGGACACAGGTACTGCCACCTCTAAGTCCAGCACAACATGACTGTTCTTAGACTAGACAGTTTGGCTTTAAGTAGCTAATGCATTTTTTCATGTTCTCATGTTGCACTTCCAGCAAATGAAAAACCACTGTGTACACTTGCACACTATGTAGACATCAAGTCAAATGGAACTGAAATGCGTGCAAACCATATATGTGTATGTATAGGTAATAGGTACCATGGGTATATTTTTTATATATATATATATATGTATTCATATTATAGAGTATAGCATATATATGGTATATAGGATATAGATGATGCATGTAGTATATAGCATATATTATACATAGTATATATAGTTAGTATTAAGATTTCAAGTGAATGAAATCCAGAGAAACTTCATGAAAAAGAAAAAGCAAAGTTGCTGCCCAGGGGGTTGAGAGAGAGTCAAGGATTCCTAGAAATGAGGGTGATAATATGTGAGAAGTTAATAACTTATGTGGACTAAGTCAGTTTACAACGGCAGGGCCCCAACAATTCTTAATTCCACTTTTGTTTGCTTGTTCTTCATCATACAAATTCCTATAGTTCTAAATCTAGGATAGCTCTATGGAGAATTCTGTAGGACAAAGGAAGAAGCAGAGAAAGATTTTTAAGAATATTTAAAATTTACTGTAGCATGAATTAGTGTGTGGATTCTCCAATAGCAAAGACATGGGATCAACCTAAATGACCATCAATGGCAGGCTGGACAAAGAAAATGTGGTACATATACACCATGGGATACTACGCAGTCATAAAAAAGAATGAGATCATGTCCTTTGCAGGAACATGGATGGAGCTGGAGGCCACCAACCATAGCAAACTAACACAGGAACAGAAAACCAAATACTGCCTGTTCTCACTTATAAGTAGGAGATAAGTGATGAGAACACATGGACACGTAGAGGGGAATAACACACAGTGGGACCTACTTGAAGGTCAGGAGTGGATGGGAGGGAGAGGAACAGAAAATAATAACTATTGGATACTAGGCTTAATACTGGGTGACAAAATAATCTGTACAACAAACCCCTGTGATACAAGTTTACCTATATAAAAAACCTGCACATATACTCCTGAACCTAAAATAAAAGTTAAAAAATAATTAATTGTGATTCTCAAGTACGTGTTCCTCAGTTATTACCCCAAAGTATAATGTTTTATTGTGAATGAACATATATACAAAGGCTACTGTTGAGAGTAAAAAGTGATATTTTTGCCGTTAACTTGAAGTCAAATTTCCTTTTAGAACACAAAGATAACATTTCAGTCATCTCTTTGTGAAGATACGAGATGCTTTCCACGCTTTTGTGCAAAGATTCCTTCCACATCTTGTTTTCTGGAAAGCTAATCAGCATACTAGCTGCCTAAGAAAGACCACAGCAAAAACAACATTGCATAATGCTCTAATGCTCTAACAATCCTCATTCCTGTAATTTATACTGTCTGAACAGCTTTCATGCTCACTCAACATCTTCTGCAGGCAAATCTTTCTCAGAGATCGACATTCCCGTAGCACCCAGATGGAGTGTAATGCTGAGCACTTCATCCCTTGTCTGAGCTGAAAACCTAGGGGTAATTTTCAGTGCTTATATGCTCTGTTGTCTTTAATGGGGTACAGACTCAAGCTAGGGATTTCGGCATATGCTGTCAGACAGAAGTATGTCACATTGTTCCTGAAGTATCACTAGCACTTATTTGAGACAGTGGTACTCACTTATTCAATGATAATAAAAGGTAAATGGTGGTGATTCATTTGGAGATGGTTGCCTGAGTTCATGCAGTCATAGCAGGTACCCCAAAGATATTAAAGAAGTGTGACCTTTTTTTATTGAAAAGTACATAAAAAATGACTTCCATGTGAAGCAAAAATGGTTTCTGAGCTATGATAGCTGAATACAATGCAATACTGAATGTCTTCTTAGAAAAGCAGGTATTAAGTTGGAACATTAGGAATTGTTAGAGAGTCATTTCAATTCCAGCCAATAAATTAAATCGATGAACACAGAACTACAGAGAAAGCATTAAATTAAAGTCTCAAGTTTAATTTACATTGTGCTTAGATTTTTTTTAATGAAGCCACTCATGCCAGTCACCAGAAAAATGGAAACCAATTTGGGAAGCAGAGTCCTGCATAATTTTTGTGTTACAGAGGATATGACTAGGT
This sequence comes from Macaca nemestrina, assembly GCF_043159975.1. Taxonomy (NCBI): domain Eukaryota; kingdom Metazoa; phylum Chordata; class Mammalia; order Primates; family Cercopithecidae; genus Macaca; species Macaca nemestrina. Next base: position 6,142,057 of record NC_092140.1, read on the forward strand.
TGTTAGACAGCAGAGTATTGACTAAGCCTGAATCCCACTGTGAT